>NC_133397.1:123110307-123805307 GCF_047511655.1 Castor canadensis
TGAACGTTTTCAGATACAGTATCACAGAGTAAGGACCGGTCTTCACACAGGGAGCAAGTGTGTAAATCAATCCACACTGCAGCATTTCAAAGCCATCTCCTTCAAACTCCTGCAAGAATACCTGAATGCTATCATGATGTCTACATCCTAATTCTAAATTGCACTGAGTACTGCCCTGGAAGGGAAGGATCTTTCTGGAAAAGTTGATCTCTTCTTCAAAGTTGAGTCCTCCAAACTCAAGGAGCACATGTCACCGCTCAGGAAGTGAAGAGGTACATCCCCAGTAGGGACACCCATTAAATGTCACTGTGGTCAACAGTGGTCACACTATTCCAGCAACTTGGCCTTAAGATCACTACAGAGAAGGGGTCTCCTTTTCTGGGGAACCCCTACTGAGCATGAGAGTCTATATTTTCTCTCCTTTTTGATCCTTAAAGATGACACCAGGAGAAAAGGAGTTTTAAGAGGTGAGGAAATAGAGGGCTGGGGGCATGGCTCAAATGGTGAAGCACCTGCCTAACAAGCAAGAGGACCCTGAGTTCAAATCCCCCTACTACCAAAAAAAAAAAAAAGGAGACACAAAAGCTACTGTGACATACTTGGAGCCATCATGAAGCAGAGAAGCCAGAGCAAAGACCTGACTCTGGAAAGTACTAAACACTGAGCTGTGCACTTCAAAATGGCTCAGATAATAAATTGTATGTAATGTGTATTTCACACAATAAAAATGATGAAAATAAAAAACACAAGCAAAGTAGCAATGTCATTTCTTTACACCAGGTATAACCTCTGGTCTCTGAGCTTTGCTTTGAGCCTCTACTAGGTGGTTCAGTCGTGACCTTGGGTATTCTGGCAATAAGGAAAACACTACACTTCACATCCAACTTGACCTTTTTGAGGAGCTGCCCATGTGGCCTGCTTTCTTTTGTACTTGGTCACTCAATCATTTATTCACTCAGTGGATATTTACATAAATCTTCCATGTGCCTGACACAGCTCTGAAGCTGGTACTTGGTCCTAAGGCACCCAAATCATTCCACACCAGTCAGTAAGAACTGCTGTTCCTGGCACCTGCCCCACTCCACACTGGAAACCTAGCGTCCTCCTGGATTTGACCACCCACTCTGGACTTGACCATGATTCAGCACTGCCGGAAACCTCCAGGACTGCCTCGGCTTTATGGCCAGCTTCCAATTCAACTAGTGAATGCCTGGACTTAACCCCTTCTTAAATATTTTATCATCCTCTAGACACAGGACAGATAAGATCCCTCCCCTCTAGACTGGGGAAGAGATAACAGACAAGGAAATGCAAAAACAGACAAGGCAGTTTCAAATAATGGAGTGTTGTAAAGAAAAGAAAAAAGCCAAGGACTAGAGGTTAACTAAGGGTGGTAGCAGATGGGAACTTTAGAAAGAGGCAGGCATGCAAAGGTCTGAAGGAAGAACATTCCAGATAGAGGGAACAGAGTGAGAGTTTCACAGCTACACGGCCAGCACACTGGAGGACCTTGAGCAAGGAGACCACAGAGGTACACAGTGTCTGATCAGAAAGGCTTGGAGTGGCACTGGTGAGGAAGGGGACTTTGATGCCAAGAACGGGCAATCAGATTTGAAATGGGGTAATGATCTAATTTATATTTTCAAAGACCACTCTGACAATTGTGTGGCAAGAACATAAAACAAGAACGAACGAACAAAGCTGTCATGATAATCCAAGAGAAAAATGGCAGTGGCTTGGGGTGGTGACCGCACAGTTGGAAGATGAGTTCTGAGGGCTTAGAAGAAGGGCTGACCAAACTTCCAAGTGAGGAGAATGTGGGGCCGGTAACAAAAGAACCCAAATGACCACCAGGTTCTGATTTAGCAAGTCAGTGAGAGATGATTTACGAAGGGATTACTGGAGAAAATGAGTTTGGGAACCAAGGGGGAAAGTCCCATCTTGCCACGGTAAATTTGTTATAGCATTGAGATACGCAATGCTGAGCTGAAAATTGGATATTTGATCCTTAGAATAGTTCTGTGAAGACTCTAAGGCGATAAACAACAGGAATGTAACACAGGTCATGTTGAGGGGAGGGGACAGCGGGAGGAGGAGGGGACATGAAGAGGCAAAGGAGGGTGACTGTGGCTGAGGTGCTTTCTGTAATGTATGAACATGGAACACTCCAGTCCAAGTCATTTCAAGAAGGGGAATGGGAGAAGAGGGAGAATAAGGAAGGGGATGAACCAAACAGGGGATGTAGGTTTGGAAATGTCACAACAAATACCCACTGTATAAGTATCATAGTAAAAATGTTGAAATAATAATAATAATAATTCTGTGAAGTAGACAGCAAAACCCAGGTGTTTTCCAAATTTTACCCTGGGGAAAAACTAGGGTTCAGAGAAAAAGGATTGTCTCAGTACAAAATAGTTTTATGAGTCATTGTCCCTTCAAAGAAAGTTGATTCCACATTTTAAGAAGGGGATCACTTGCACTGTTAGGGATTTTTCCTGATACAAACACACCTATGTAATTTGTCCCATAGGCAAGAAAAGCAGATATTGGGGGCAAGGGAGAGAAAGGGGAGGGAGGAGAGGAAGGGAAGGGAAGGGGGAAGGGAAGGGGAAAGGGAAGGGGGGAGGAAAGGGGAGGGGAAGGGGGGAGGGGAGGGGAAGGGGGAAGGGATGGGAAGGGAAGGAAGAAGAGCAGAAGATGGATGACCTCTTCTTGATGGCGATCCTTTATGACAAAAGGTCCACAAGCAACATTCTCACAAGCATCACAAAACCCGCAAGGAAGATGCTCCTGTTTACATAGCTTACATCCAAAGATTGGTACAGGTGCTCCCTGTTTTAGTCACAGTGTCAGTCATCACTTTCAAATGAGCAGCGATTATCAATGCAAAGTGGGAAAAAAAGGATGTCTGCGAAATTCAGCCACCAGTGCTTCCTGAACGCTCCTGCAAACACATACACTCTCAGAATAAAGACATCAGCCTGCCTGGCGCTGCAATGAATTCCAGCATCCTAAGGATTGGAGGGAAATGTAGGGGTCATCACGTCCAGACCCTCACTTTAGAGAGAGGAAACTAAATAGAGCTAAGAAAGACAAAGTGAACCGGTCCAGCATCCCAGAGCCCTTCACAATGAAAAACTCCTGTTTCTTCTGATGCTTAGCCACTATCCCTGGTACCACACCATGCTGTGTTCAGAGCACGAGGATAAGAGAGCCACTGGGAATGCCCAAAGCTTTACTGCAGGACAGCGGGGAGGAAGGGGACAGGGCGGAACCCTCAGTTCTAGAAGCAAGGCCTCAGCCCGCACTCTGGTGTCAGGTGGCCACTCTTCCCAGCCCAAGCTGTCAACACTCACAGCCTTCCAACAGAACCACTGGGTCCCCCACCCCAAGCTTTGTGTTTGATGTGGCAGAGGGTCATGTCTACTATTGAGGTCCTCAGAAGATGGTCCTGAAAGGTCACAAAGTAGCGTGCTTCAGGCTGTAGAGTAACACAGGCCCTCCCCAAGGACAAAGGGGAATGTCACTCTCTCCCGGCCTGTGACCAGCAGACTCCACGCTGAATAGTACACGTGCCCCTGAAAAGCTGCTCAAGGGTACAAGGACATTTTAGGCTTGAAGACGTCTGCCTTCTAACTCTGCCCAGTCCCTGCAGATAGAGGAAATCCAGCCAGGTGCCTGTGGCTCACGTCTGTAATCCTAGCCACTCAGGAGAAAGAGATCAGAAGGATCTCAGTTCAAGGCCAGCCCAGGCAAATAGTTCAAAAGCCCCTAGCTCAAACATACCCAAGATAAAAAAGGGCTGGCGGAGATGCTCAAGTGGTAGAGCACCTGCCTAGCAAGCAAGAGACCAAGAGTTTAAACCCTGGTACCAAAAAAAAAAAAAAAAAAAAAATCCAGAAACTGCAGCAGATTCACTGGAATTCACACCAACATTGTGCTTACAGAGAACATTTCTACTCAAAATTACGTTCTTAAAATCTTATCTAGTTACTAGAGAAGCTATAATATATGTGTGTGATTTCTATTCAGCTTTCCAGCTTGCAAACATTTGCATAGATGAATAAATTGATTGGTTAAAAAAATAATAATGCTTGGTGCTGGTGGCTCAAGTCTGTAATCTAGCTACTCGGGAGGCTGAGAGCTGGAGGATGGAGGTTCGAGGCCAGCCACAGCAAACAGTTCTTGAGAACCCCCCACCTCCAAAATAACTAGAGCAAAATGGACTGGAGGTGTGGCTCAAGCGGAAGAGTGCCTGCTTTGCAAGCACAAAGCCCTGAGTTCAAACCCCAATGTCACCAAAAAAGAACAATCCTCTTTGCCAGCTAGGATTTCTTCTTCTTCCAAAAAAGAAGCCTTAGCATACCTTGTTAAATTTCCATAATACTGTATCTGACACACACACATTTTTTTTCTCCTGAAATGTCCTTGCTAGGTATTCTTTTTATTAAAACACAGCTACACGTTGCAGTTCCAAGACTCTCACTAGCTACCAGAAGAGAAAACCTAGAGAGTCCCAACTTTCCGTCCAGATCAGCTCCCAAGCTGCAGACAATCCCTCCTCCCCCAGTCCCATGGAAGAGTGGCCTGGACTTGTTGACAGTGTGGGCACCCCACTGAGCTGTCACAGAAAGCCAGGATGACTGTACTTACAGCATAGGCGCCGATCAGAAAGGCGGCATTGGCCCTTTTCCGTTGGTCAAAGCAGGTGTAGTGTACAATTTTCTTTCTTGACAAACTGTATGACTAGACAGAGGGAGAAAAGAGTGTCACCATAGAGATGATGTTCAAAGGACCATCTTCCCTGAACTTTCAAGATTCCCCACCTTTCCACTTTAATTTCTACGGTACTTGAACAGTTGGGGTGGGAGGCTAGTGGCTCACTTCTGCAGCCCGTGATGATGTAAAAACTGCCACCATAACAAAGGTGTGTCTCTCCAAGAAGGGAGACTGTCATGGTGGGAAAGGAGGTCATGACTTCTCTATCAGCAGACACCATTTCTATGATTTGTCCTCGATCTTCTATAACCTAGTGACACTTTTACTCCTCCAAGCCATTCCCACTCCCAGGGTTAGTCATTTGTACTTATATTTTACAGTTTGTATTAACATGTGTCAGTCTGTTGTCTTCTCTGAAAATTTTCATTATTAGAGGCCAATGTTAATAGTTCCCCTCTAAGGTGCACTCTCTTCACCCCCTTTTAATTAACTTAACATTCGTGGTTACTGGGGGAAAAGAACGAGCCACCAAAAGGATAGCAGCAAACATCTTAATACATCAGCCATGTATTAAATTCATGATTTGAAACAGTCATTATGCACTTGCTGTATGCCAGGCGATATTGTTGCATGCTCAAGTACTTAACTAAATCCAAAACAAGCGACATACTATGTTGTATACATGCTAAACATGAAAAGAAGTGACAAAAAGATCCATTAGACTAAATCAAGTTATTAACCAAAATTCAAATCTAGAACAATGAGAACGCCACACAACTCAAATCTACTCAATGTCCTCGTATTTCAAAGTCATTTTGACAACTGGCTTTCCAAACACAGGCACTAGAACATTTTAATATTGTCTATAAATTCCTATTGACCATAAAAGTGGCTGTTTATACCTACGACATGAAGCACAGCCCATGGAGAATCCTTTATCGTGCTATTTTGTACACGAAAAGAAACTCAGAATGAAGCTATGTCATTCTGTTTTGACACCAAGTAGCTACACCCATCCCGGCTGTGATGTGTGAACCAAGAACTCTCACTACCCCGCTGGCACTTCTTCCATAACCACAAATCACAGTTTTCTGAGAACAGGAGAGCCCTTTTCAGCTGAACTTCTGAAAATTAGTGTTTGACTCAAAGAAGTCCCATTATCCATGCCTTTATTTCCTGACAAATTTATGAAGACACTCCTATGAAGCAGAGAAAGAGAAAAGTACATTTTATTTAATTCAGTTCAGTTGAGTTAATACACTGAAGTTATCCTAAAGAGTTCAAGGTTGCTACCAGTGGTGTTGACACCTGACTATTTGTAACTACATTTCCTGTCCCTATATTAGTCTACTGTTCATTGGCTGATTGATTTTGCCCCTTATTGTTCTCCATCAATAAGTTATATTTGCTTTACCAAAAGGGAAGAGAAGGCTCTTTAGACCCGAGCATCTCCCATCATCTCTGAATCCCAAATAAAGACTTCCCTACACACTCCAAGCTCTCTACACACATCAGTCACACCCCACCACAATCTATCTTAACGTCTGGATTATCTGTTTGGATGCATTTTTCTACTAAACTATGGCTGCGGTTTAACGATGTGGAGTTGTATTTATTTTGCAAATTTACTCATCAAAAGTCACAATATGCTCATTTCTTGGTTGTGTTTGTTTGTAGGAGGTCATCTGTTTGTTTTGGAATTAGCATGTTTTCTTGTTTGTCGTTCTCTTTCTCTCTGTCTCTTGTCCTAAATTATACAGGACACAGAAACTACCTTGGGATGGAACCATGGAGCTAGCGTATAGAACTCTGAGGAAGACTTTCTTTTCAAGTACATCTAGAAATGTTTTTAAAGTAAATGTAATACAAGTTAAAACTGCAAAGACTTTACAAGAATTTCTTAAGCTATGCAAGCTTTATTACATCAGATAAAGAATGGTCTCCACAAAAATCTATCTAGAAATTTGAAGTATTTGAATGTTTCCTTGGGGGAGCTGCCAACAAACAGGAAGCATACAGCTGACTTTGGTTGGCTTGTGGATTGGATGGTTGGTTGGTTGGTTGGATGGATGGTTGGGTGGTTGGTTGGCTGGTTGGTTGGTTGGCTGGCTGGTTGGTTGGTTGATTGGTTGGTTGGCTAGTTGACTGGATGGCTGGTTGGTTGAGAGCTTAATGCCTGACTTAAAGGAAAAGTGTTTGAAACATTTACCTGGCTCAGATGTTTTTAGAAATATAATTTATTTTTTCAGTTAAGAACAAAAAGTTCTACAACCAAGAAATGATCTTAGAGAGGTCTGGCCTTATCTCCCAGGTCAGATCACAGGAAGTTGAGTCCTCACTCAAGGAATCAAAACTAATTCAAAATAAATGATGACACAGAAATCTTATGTTCTCAGGTCTGGTCCTAATTCCCTCCTTGCCACAGCCCGGCTTCCCTCTTATAGGTCACCTGCCCATTAGCTCTGCCCCAGTGCTGCTGCTCAAGTATATTCTGGTACTGATTTCAGGAATAATAAAACATTTTTTCAATTATTTAACTGATGTTTTAATGATTGGGCTGATATACACAACTCTTTATAATGTCCTTTTCTTTCAATGTTAAATAGACCCTCCCTTTAAAAAAAATAAATCAGGTCTGTACTCCTAGCTATTTGGAAAGCTGAGATCACAGTTCCTGGCCAGCCAGGCAAAAAAGTTCACAAGACCCCATCTCAATGGAAAAAAAGCTGGGAGTACTGGTGCACACCTGTCATCCCAGCAATGGTGGGAAGCATAAAACAGGGGGCTTGTGGTCCAAGCCAGCCTGGGCAAAAAGCAAGACCCAAACTCCAAAATAACCAAAGCAAAAGGGGCTAGAGGATGTGGCTCAAGTGGTAAACAGCCTGCATAGCCCTGGGTTCAAACCCCAGTGCTGCAAACAACAACAACAACAAATCTTACACAAATCAAAGCAGCCTAGAAGAAACCCCATGCAGTAGCAACACTAGTGACTGAGGTACGTTTAGGACAAAGAACTTCACCATGGGGGGGGGAGGCAGAGTCTGCAGACAACAGGACTGCTCTATGAATGAGCCCTGCAGACATCTTCTCAGATTCCACCCCATGCCCTGGGAACACCACGCCTCCCACTGACAGCTGCCTCTTCCTCCTCTGGTCTGTCTCTCCTGGCTCTTATGGGAGAACACTTGCAAAGTTATGCCATAAACTGGCTTTTGACGAGTTTCCTCCTTGATGACAGATTCTTCTTACTCAATGTGAGACGCTCAGAGATCAAAGGAACACAGCACGACAGCAAAGCAAAATAGAAACTGGCCAAGCCGAATCAAATGAACACAGTCTTCAATACAAAGGGCAGATGTCACAGCAGGAAGACCTCTGGCCTATTTGCCTGTCTGCAGCAAGGCTCTACAAGACCATTACATCATATTCTGATTGGGGATGGTGGTGCACAATTGTAATCCCAGCACTCAGGAGGCTGAGGCAGGAGGATCACAAATTAGAGGCCAGCCTGGGCCATACAGTGAGAAAGAAAGGGAAGGGAAGAGGAGGGAAGGGGGGGAGGGGAGGACACGAAAGATGGAAGGGAGGGAGAAGGAAGGAAAGGAAGGAGGGAGGGAGGAAGGAAGGATGGATAACACTCTACAGCCACTATCCATCCTGTATTTTAGATTTCTTGCTTTGTTTTTGTTTTAGGCAGTGCTGGGGTTTGAACTCAGGGCCTCACACTTGCCAGGCAGGTGCTCTACCACTTAAGCCATTCCACCAGCTAGATTTCTATCTTGAATCTAGCATATACAGCCTTCTGAACCTTCCTAACCTGAGTAGGCACAACCAGCCCTCTGTAACAACAGCCATGACAACAGCAGCAGCTGTCATTTAGTGGTCACTTGCTCCGGCCATCATTTTTCAAAGCCATAGAGACAGTGCCACATACAGAGCATCTCCTAAGAGCAAAGGTCCTGGGCCGAAATACAGCAAGCAGGACAACACAAGCCAGGAGCCAGGGAGCCGGGGCCTGCTGTGAACACTCGCCAGCCAGCGTGGGAGGAGGGGGAGACCCAGGCCCCTCACTGAGCTGTTCGTTTGGGCAAATCTCTATCACAAGACCATAGCGAAGGTTTGTGGTTTGGAATCTGTTAAATAAGTCTTGGCTTGAAATGGTCAAGCTTACTAAAAGTTGTTGGAAATAAAAAATGAACTAAATCTAAGCTCCATTTTATTTTCTTATTATATTACTATATCCTATTTCATTCCCCGCCCCCTTTTTTTTCCTTCTCTCTTATCTTGCTTTGTTTTGTGCTTTGTTTTTTGAGGCAGCATCTAGCTAAATAGCCAAAGGACGCCCTTGAACTCACACTGTCACCCAGGCTGGCCTCACACTCATGATCCTCCTGCCTTAACCTCCTAGATGCTAGGATTGATTACAGGCGTGCATCACCTTGCCCTGCTGGAGTGCTTCTGAAACCCTGAGTATTGCCCTTCCCCCACTGCCAGAGTGCTGATTGGGTGAGAACTGGGATGAGACTTTGCATCGCTGACAGGTTCCCTGGGGATGCAGATGTAGCTGGTCCAGGAACCACACACTGAAACCCACTGCTCTCAAGTTCTTGGTAAATTTTGGTTCCACACCTGGAAATGTTACAGATACTAAAACCTTCTTCATCTAGTCAAGTAGCCCCAAAAGAACTTTTAATTCTCCTATAAGGAAATTCCAAATCACGTCACACCTTTTAAAAACATGCTACAGAAAAAAAAAAATTTCCCCAGATTCCTCAGAAACCCATCTTACAATTTGTAAATTCATGCAGTACAAGTGACACCACCTTGGGAACAAGTTCCTTTAAGGACTCCATAACCAGCTGCATGAGATGGAGTGATGGCAGAGGCCCCAAGTTCACACGCTCTTGGGGACCAAGAATTTGGAACTGGCAAACTAGAAAAGCATTTCCCATCCAGAGCACACTCAGCCCCCACCCTGCCATGCCCTTGCAGGAAACTGGCACCTATATTTAAAAGAAACCCCAAATCCAGAACTCTGTGTAAATTTTTGTAAGTCACAGATGTTGACTACAAATTTAAATTTTTTAAAACAGCATGCATGCCCAACAAAACATGCCTTTGGACCAAATGCAGACCATGGGCAATCAATCTGCTGTACTTGGGTGCCAGGACTCTGCAGCTGAAGAAAGCTGTGTGGGGTTCTAACAGCAGGAAGTGAGCAGCGCTGTGTGTCAGCCATTGGGAGGGAACCCCCAGTCTCTAGCCGGAGGTCTGCTCAGATCTGATGACTATCTGATGCAAAATACTGACCAAGGCAGAACCTCGTGTGATAAAACAGAAAAGTGCAAAGCATGGCTTTCAGGAACACCAATGAAAGGCATCACCTGAATTGCTTCAGCTAGCAAGGCAAAAGCAGGTAGATAAGGGAGGGGATTCCGTGTTGAACCCGTATCAATGTATCAACCCCGCAGAAACTTCCAGAGCTGCACTGCTCACCTGAGAGACAAAGTTTTACCATTTGCACCTAAAATCACAGTAACTACATATTATGTCATCTAATACTGAATGGTACTCGTAAACTACAGTAGAGTGACTATGTGATGGAACAATACAAGCTAAGATTAGGATTGACGCCATACTATCTTCCACCTTGGAAAGAAAAGCTGTGACAGGTGACATTCTAGTGTAGTCACTCTATAAAAACCAAGCCCTGGCCACTCAGAGAGAGAGAAAGCAAGGACATACATGCTACCCAAGTAAGAAATAGCCCAGGCTGTCCTTCGATTACAGTGGCACACACATGTCATGCCCTTGTTCCGCTTAGGTCAGGAGACCACTATTTCCCCACTGAATAAAAAAGGTGGTGTGACCAAGCTCAAAACCAAAAGAAGAGTCAATGGTTCATTTAAGGCACAGATTTCACTAAGGTTGTCCACCATGCTGGAAAGGAAAGCTTGGAGTCGTTTGCTTGGTTCATGAGTTGAATGCAGCTGGAGGACTCGTGAGGCCACTTGGAAGACACTGACACAGCCAGCGGGAAAGCCCCTCCGACAAGATGGCGCCCATGCATGTCACTACACAAGCAAGCTGGCCAGTGGTGGTCACACGGAGCAGATCACAACCCAGGGAGCATGGTGACCATGACATCAGTCTTTTGCAGGTGACTGGGCCAGCCCAGCCATCCCACAGCAGCCACTGATAATGTCACTGCCAAAGCAACAGAACAAACAGGTTTTCCTGGGAGCAGCCATGACCTCTACAGGCTTTACCTCCAACCTTCTCAGCAAAGGGAAATTCCGGAAATTTTTCTTTGGCTGCACAGAACAAAATATGGTTGATGTTTTTATTTAGAACCAGGATAAAACATGTTGAATAGTTTCTTTAAAAAAAAAATGGTCTTCTTTGTCACCTGCCCGGTATGTTTCATCAATGACACATCTGATCACAGAAGTAGGAAAATGTCAGAAGGACTAATTGACCGCGCCGATGGTAAGAGGTGGAGGCATGTGGACTCTTCTGGCCTGAGGACTCGTGAGTGACCCCGAGGGTCCCCGCCTTGCAGGCGCTCTGTGCCATGTGCTCGCTGCCAGGTGACATTTACACTACATGAGCTAGCTCCACAATGCAGGCCACCGAAGCCCATGACCCTGAGACAAAAGGACTGCGTGCAGAAACCTCAGCGTGTTCTTGTAGCTATGAGAAGGGTCTGATCCTTACATCACAGGACGTCTCGGGGACGACCACCTGAGACGGTGGCACAGACGGTGGCAGGTGCCTGGCCTCCAGGCCTGATTCATTGGGCAAGGACACTCCCGGAGCCCCACCACCTGCCAGCCACATCAGTATTTTACTTCATCATGTCCACTCCCCACCCCCTTTCACCCTGAAAGGGCTACGTGGGATGGTTAATAAATTTAGAATTGCATGTCTGTGAATATTCTTTTAATCCTTTTTAAGACAGTCCTCACAATCACTGTAATTGTCCTGTGCATTCAGAATGGCAGGTGCTAAAAAGAAAGTCACAGCCCTAGAAAATCCCCCTCTTCAGCTTGTTTTATTTTTACCCACGCTGGAATTTTATGTTCCCTGAAGAAAAGTGAACTCAATAGCTAAAAGACTGTATTGAGTACTTTAGGAAAAGCCAGCTCAATCGTACTGTGTTAATGTCAGATATTAAATTAGCAATTGAAAGATTTTTTTAACCAACTAAATTAACAGAAGGTATTGTTTTTTTAACTAAATTAACAGAAGGTATTGTTTTTTAAAAATACCAGTAGGCCAGGCTAGCATGGTACCTGCCTGTAATCCCAGCACTCAGAAGGTGGAATGTAGGAGGATCTGAGTTTGAGACCAGCCTAGACTATATAGTAAGATCCTGTCTCAAAAAAACAAGGACTGAGGACATGGCTCACGTGGTAGAGAATCCACCTAGCAAATGCAAGGTCCTCAGTTCAAACTCCAGAGCTGCCAAAAAAAAATTTAAACAACAGCCACATATGGTTGCTCACACCTGTAATCATAGCTGCAGAGAGAGGATCAAGGTTCCAGACCAGCCCAGGCGAAAAAAAAAAAAAAAAGTTGTTGAGACCCTATATTAACAAGAAAACTGCGTGTGGTGGTTCGTCTGTAATCCCTGCCACTCAGGAGATGGAGGCAAGAGGATTTCAGTCTGATGCCCCTAGGCAAAGCGAAAGACTCTATCTGAGAAATAAACTAAAGATAAAAGAGTCAAGGTGGTAGAGTTTTTGCCTAGCAGTATGAGACCCTGAGTTCAAATCCCAGTATCACTGAAAATATATATATTTATATAATTTGTCTTTTGATAAAAAGTTATGAAAAACATAAGTACACAGTATTTATGTTATGTCAGGATCTCTTGAAATACCAGATTAATAATTCCTGGTCTAGTCAATCAACTAGGAATAATATTTTACGTTAAATGACACCCGCACTGTGGCCCTTTGTTCTCTCTTCATCAGCGTCCCCTCTCTGATTGCGTCCTCCATCGTGCCAACTGCGGACCAGGACTGGCAGACGACGACCTATCACTGCAGGAGGCCCAGTGCTGCCGTGTGTTAAACCACAGGTTAAAGAAGCAGTCGGGGCGTCTGTTGCCGATGGCGCTTTCTGTTTGGGGCTGTTTAATCTAAGCAGACGTTTGGTGGCTAATTTTCCATTCTTCATCGACACGATTTAAAGCAAAGGCCACTAGGAACAGAACACACAAAACCGATCAGTAACTTGGAAAGTACCTTTTGACATTCAAGAAGTGAGAAATTTGGAGCTGGAATAGAATCCACAGCGAATTATGACCTTTCTATATAAAGCGTCAAATCGGGGAGAAATCGTAAAATCTTTACTGGAAGGAAAAACCTGTGCCTGAAGAGTTGAGGAAATCCCGCAGGGGACGAATTCTAAGATGAAGCCATTGGTTAAAGTAATGCCCAACTCTGAGCAGTGAAGGGTTTGAGGATCACAGGAATGCCATCAGATTCGGCGTCCAAGGTGTCACTAGAGCAGATTCCGTATGGAAGGGAAGGCAAAAGCTGGAGCCAAGGATTAAGGCACTGTGCCCAGCGAGGCAAGCTTTTCTCCTGAAACTTCCAGTAATTAAAGGACAGAAAGGGATCTGTACAAGCCAAGGAAATTGTGACAAGGTTACAGGTGCCTGTCCATTTGGAGACCCTGCACTGGGCACTGGGAACACAAAGACACAAGGCATGGTCCTCCGGGAAGTCAGCCCAGCAAGAAAGATGGACGTGAACTCAACACGAGCGATGTTATGAAAATCAGGTGCCGCTAAAGGAAGACCACATAATAGGGGAGGTGAAAGAAGGAAGCGGAGAAGGTAAGTGTGGCTGATGTACTCCTGTGCAAGATGAATATAGGATTTTTAAGGGGTTGAAACCACCATAAGAAATGGACTAAGGCAGGAAGCAGAAAAAGAGAGGGGATGAACCAATTTGGGTTTTAATACATCTATACATGGAAACGTCACAAGGAAACACCCTGTATAGCTATATTAATCAAACAAAAATGCCATATTTTTTTTTTTTTACAAAAATGGAGAACAGGAGGGTGGAACAGGTCCTGTCTGGAGTTGGTGCCAGTGGGAGGGGGGAGGATAGAAGGAAAGAGTGGAGGAAAATAAATATGGTGGAATATTATGTACTCATGTATGAAAATGGAAACATGAGACCTGTTGAAAGTAGTCCAGGAATGGAGGGGACGAATAAAGGATGGTGACGGAGGGGGTGAATTCACCATGATATATTGTAAGCACTTTTGTAAGTGTTACAGTGTACCCCAGCACAACAATAAAAATATATAAATAAAATAAGAAAAAAAGATGGGTGCAAGTAGCTGATTATAACTCCTCAAGAAGGAAGACCGGCACAAGAGGGAAATGGAGCATCCCCCACCAGGACCAGTTCTTAGAGAACAAGGAGTTAAGCCAGAAGGAAAGGGCATTCTGGTCAGCCAGGCGGCTGAGCCACTGCACAGAACAATCGGTGTGGCGTGGGGTGAAGTCCAACACTGGGTGTAGCCACAGCACCACAGCTGCCAGTAAATCAGTGCATGAAATCGTCCCCTGGGAAGATGGAGGATGGGGCTGACAGGGCCAACAAGCAAACGGGATGGAGGCGAAGTGCCCAGGGCCTGACCAAACTAAGCAGCCACAGGACGCCGGCGGGAGACATCAGCAGAGCACAGTGGACTGAGGAGAGGGAGGCTGGGGGTGTGGACGTGCCAGCGGGTGAGACAGAATCCACAGCAAGGTGTGGCCCCACAAGGGCAGTCCACACAGTACAGCCTGGAGTCTGGGTTCCCGGAAGTGAAGCAGCCAGAGTGGCAGAAAGTCACCAGAGAGGAAGAGGCAGAGGAGCCTGACGCAGACAAGAAGGTGAAGCAGAACAATGAGTAAGGGAAGACAGTAAAGCAGAGGCTGTGGTTTACCAGAGGCAGAGAGATGAACGTCAACTGTATTGAGAGACAAGAAGCTGGGTTGGTGGGGGGGGGGGGTGCATGCCTGTAATCCCAGCTTCTTAGGAAGCAGGGGATCATGAATTCAAGGACCACCTACTTAGCAAGACCCAATCTAAAGGATAAAATAAAATAAAAGGACTGGGGACATAGCTCAACTGGAAGAGCATTTGTCTAGCATGTGTGAGGCCCAGAGTGCAGTCTCCAGTTCCACTAAGAGAGAGAAAGAGAGAGATCTTCTAGCTCTGACTTCACCTTGCAACTGTGGGCAAGTCCTGGGCCTCCCCCAGGCCTTAATTTCTGAGAATTGGCCAAACAGTCCTTTCAATTCCTAAAACTATACTGGCCATTTTCCCCAGAGGGACATGACAACTTTAAGGTTGAGAAGAGGGTGCTCACTTCATGGAAGAATTGCCTACATGGGATTTTCTACCAGAAAATGTAACTCACAAAAGTTACATTAGCAGCTTTTTTTGGCATATGACCTTCACCTTAACATTTACAAAGCTCTTACATGGGTATTTTCCAATTCAATCCTGACCACAATCCTGTGAGCACTCTAACTCCTGTTGAGACTCTAGCAGGGTGTAGTGGCTTACAGCCGTAATCCCTGATAAAACAGGAGGCTGAGATCAGGAGGATCATGGTTCTGAGGCAGCTTGGGCAAAACGTTCACGAGACCCCATCTCAACCAACTCCTGGATGTGGTGACATTCCTGTCATCCCAGCTATGTAGGAAAGCACAAACAGAAGCATCACAGTCCAGGCCAGATTGGGCCTGGCAGAGTGGCTCAAGTGGTAGAGCACCTACCTAGCAAGCATGAGGCCCTGGGTTCAAGCATCAGTATTGCCAAAAAATTTTAAAAAACAAAAACACTGAGAGTCCACAAGACTGAAGCAATTCCAACTTCAGATCATTGAAGTAAATCTTTTTCCTTAATACAGAGATTCTACTTGGCATGGCTCGCTGAGATAACCCAAGGCTCGTTAACGTCTGGTTTTGAAAAGTCAACCCTTCAGAAAGTCACAGAGAACTCAGTAATTGTGCTAAAGCTCAAAATGTCATTCCAGGCATCCAACTGACCGGGTGACCACTGAAACGAACTGAGGGACTGGCTGAACTTTGTGAAACTGCAAGAAAGCTTTATATGAAAGCAAGTCAAAGCAATCCTCGTATACACTCAGACTATTCAACACAGAACATGGCACAAAAGAGTCTTAATTCAGTCATGGACTCCTGTGCATAATAATGGTTTCTTTCTTTTTGGAAACTCTAGATAGTACATAGGTTCCAGATTACAACACCCAGTCCACACCAACTACATGCTAAAATGACAAAGAAAGGAGGGAGGGAGGGAAGGAGGGAGGGAGGGAAGGAGACATTATTTAATGTCTTCCCCTTGTTAATTAAGTCATTAAAAGTTCATTTTAGAGCCAGGAGAATGGCTCAATTAAAGTATCTGCCTAGCAAGTGCAAAGCCTTGAGTTCAACCCCCAGTACCACAAAAAAAAAAAAAAAAGTTCACTTTATGGAAAAAGGACATTATTTACTTCTCTGGTGACTATGAAAAGCTCTGTTTTACTTTCTACACTACTGACAGTAGCTTTGTCCCTAAAATACATGGGTCTGGTTTAGTTAAAGGAGTTTACAAGTACATTTTCAAGTCAGACAATACTTTATGTGTTAATTCCTGGGACAGTTGATTGTAGTGGACTTATGTCACCTAATTTTTTAAAAGGTCTCTCTGGAGGCTGGGTGCCATGGCTCAAGCCTATGATCTTTGGTACTCAGGAGGCAGAGATCAAGAGGATCACAGGTTGAGGCCAGCCTGGGCAAAAAGTTCTCAAGACCCATCTTAGCCAATAAAAGCTGGGCACGGTGACACACACCTGCCATCTCAGCAATACAGGAAGTGTAACAGGAGGATCGATGCCAGCCCAGCTGAGACAGAAACACGAAACCCCATTTGAAAAATAACCAAAGCCAAAAAGGGCTGGAGGCCTGGCTCACGTGGTAGAGTGCCTGCCTAGCAAGTGCAAGGCTCTGAGTTCAAGCCCCAGCACTGCCAAAAAGAAAGAAAAAGAAAATCACTCTGGTGTCATTACATGATAATCTGACACTTTGAGGTCAGTGGTAAAAATCTGTAAATTCATAAACACACAATGTATTCCACAGGAAATTCACCATCTGGCTGCCTTTTCTACCTAAGTTTAACAAAAAAACAACTCAAGGGCTGGAGTTGTGGCTCAAGGTAGAGCACCTGCTTAGCAAGAATGAAACCTTGAGTTCAAACCCCAGTACCACAAGAAAAAAAATGAAAAATAAAATAAAAAGACGAAAAGGACAATCTCTGATTGCACAGGTCACTGTTCCCTGCAGCAGCAACACTTGACCAACAGGAAAGAATAAAAGAGCTGAGCGTCCTAATTTTGCAGTTATGCTAAGAGAATAGCTTTAAGAGAATCTTTAAGATGGTCATTTAGAAGAAAAAAAGATAGACAAATGTTGCTTTGTATGTGATAAGTTTAATAAACCTAGGAACATAAATGTCACTTTTCTTCATTTGCCCAGAGTTTAAGCAGAAAAAAGCTACATAGCCAACCCCCACGTAAATACAGGAAATGGAACCAGATCCTCTGACCCGAATTCCACAATGGCAGGTAAACAGAGTTCATGCTGTCATTGTTAGTTCATCAATCTCACGTGGTTATAACGCAACAGAGGTGACGATTTCAATCTTGACCTGCCAGAAACCATTCTGCTCCACGCTGCAGCCAGGATGAGTCCTTTCATCACCTGGAAACTGTCTACGAACAGATGGGAGGGGTCAGAAAACATATCCCACGAGGGAATGGGATAGGGACTCATAACAACAATCAAAAAGACTGCTGCGCCAGTGACTTCCTTCAGGTCATATTGCAGTCCATCTGAAGAGTGAAAGAGGTCAGCACGTCCTCTGTGCAGATCAATTTTCAACATCTAGGTGAACTCCTCGCATCCACTTCCAAAGAACCTGACCGAAAATTACCTGACCAAATTCCACTGGGCAGGTTTCCTGGTTCAAACACAACACCAAAATGCAAACGGCATCGCAATACTCACTTTTAGTTTCTTGTTTAGCTTACAGCAGTATCTGTACACCATTGCCAAGTTCAGAGGTCCAAAATCTGCATAGAAACTGAGAGATACAAAAAACACAGCATTTAGTAGAAGTACAGTTTTCAGTAACGTCAATGCTTATTTTTAACTTCATCAAATCTGCAACCAAATTGCAACTATTTTTAAGAATCGGGGTCATTAGGTAGCTAATTTGAATGCATGGTAATCCAAGTAGCCAAGGATTTAACATTACTCAGGCCATCAGTTATTCTAACCAGACTCGTAGGGCTGGCAGAGTGGCACAAGGCCCTGAGTTCAATCCCCAGTCCCACCAAAAAAAAAAAAAGGTCTCTTAACAGATAATTTTGAGTTCTACTTCCTACTAATTTTTTGTCATGCCATTTAAGTGAAAGGACTAAAAAGTGAGCAAGGAAAAACCAACACACCATCCATGAATGGTATCGTCTGCTACATCCTGCTCTTACATCATTCCCACCTACTTCATCACAAAGTTTGTGTACTCTCGGTTCTAATTCAAAGTCTGTCAATTGTCATTACGTTAAGTCCAGTGGTCTCTTTTCAGTGTTCATTCTATTAAAAGATACACTGGCTCCTCTCAGCCCCCTTACAGCTCCAGGACGCAGTCATCAATCTACAGATCTCTCTCAGCCACGGTCATGAACTCCACAGAAAAGAGACGGTTCCTGCCTGGAGATCCAGCACCAGTCTTTACCTTCAGCTAGCTGCTGGACCCACCACGGCCAGGCCTTCCTTCACCTGGAACTCAGAGCATCTAAAACCAATCTTCCAACTCTAAAAATCATTTTGCTTCTTCTAGTCACTCAGGAATGAAACTTCTCAAACACAAGAGGGCAAGAAATAAGTATTACTTTAATTCTTATATATCAAATAAGCTCCTATTCTGATAGAGCCCTTCCGGTTTTTTCCACTTTCGAAACAGAAGTCTGGATACCTTCCTTTCACCTGTGCTACTGAAATTCTCTCTCCCTGAAGAACCGCTCCTTGGGCCAGCAATGAAAGCCTTACACAAGACGCCCCGCGGGGGACAGTAACTTCCCCCAAAGCCCTCAGCTCTCACCATCCCAGTCACCCTTTGGACATGTTGTAAAGTGTGTTGAGTGTAGACAGAGTCTCCCCAAGCAACTGCAAACATCAGCCTCTCTGATATATACTTAGAAGGTCCTACACATATCACAACACTTCCAGAAACGAGTCTTCATTCCACTGATGCTCTAAATTCAATTCAGTCTAGAGCACAAATTTATGAAATACCAACCCAGTCACACAAATCCACCCCAGCAATACCCTTGTTTTGTGGGAAATGTTGAAATTTTTCTGCCACGTAAATTACACTATGAGAAATATGTCATCATACTTCAGCAAGCCTGTGAACAGTCCCATGACTTAGGTAAGTAAGGAGTGGTGAACTTGCGTGTTATATCTATTAAGCAATTTGGCAATATTCTAGAATTTATATTCTAGGTAGCAGCAAAATTAGCTGTTTTTGTACACAGGTTTTATGAGAACAATAACATAAGAGTGGCCAAAAAAGGAAACTTGCAATGACTTCAAATAAAAGTTCTGAATTTATCTCCAATGTCCCTAGTGTGATACTGTGCTATAAATACAAACAAAATACACATAAACCTAAAATTGAGCTACATCTGTAACTTAATGATGAGTTAACAAGAACCCACTTAAAAACACCTGAGTGAGCTGGAAGCCATGGCTCACACCTATAATCCTAGCTACTTGGGAGGCTGAGATCAGGAGGATCATAGTTTGGGGCCAGTCCAGGCAAAAAGACCCCATCTCAACAGAAAAAAACTGGGTTTGGTAACACACACCAGCAACAGTAGAAGGTGTAAAACAGAAGGATGGCAGTCCAGGCCGGCCTGGGCAAAGAGCAAGACCCTATCTCCAGAGAAGAGCAAAAGGGCTGGAGGTGTGGTAGAGCGCCTGCTTAGCAAGCACAAAGCACTGAGTTCAAACCCCAGTACCACCAAAAAAAAACATTTGTGACTAAGGACTACGGAACTAGTTGATGTGATACACGAATGAACAATCTTGATCAAAATAAGAAAACAAAAATAACAAATGCTGAAGGAGCTGCCAAGTACCAAGAAAGGTCCAGATGAAATATATGAAGACAATATCTTTTCCCTTGAGGGCTCACATACTTCCTAACAGTGAGATTAGCTCCTAGTAATTCCTTTCCCCTTTTGTTCAAAGGTGTGATATTTCTGCAAAACCAGTGTGGGGCCTGAAAAGAAGAGATGAATGAAACACAAGAGAGGATTTAGGAGTTTGTTCCCACTCTCCTTTGTTGCCCCTCAAAAAAAAATATGGGATTGTCATAATGAAATCCTCTCCCATTATTAAGGTAAAACAATTCAAAATTAAATTTAAAACTTAAAAAAGGTTGCTAGCCAAAGATAGCTGCAATGGAACTGTCACAGTACTTCATTGGCCAGCACCCCACAAAAACAAGCAATTTTAACCCACTACCCTGAATATAAGAAAATGCCACAAAGGTACCTTCCAATAATGCTTCTGAGAATCTTCTTCACCAGAGGCAGAGAAAACAGAAGCATGTTTATAATCCTGACAGCAGTATGAGGGAAATATCAAGGGTGCTGAGTGGTTCACATGGAATGCCACCTAGCAAGTGTCAGGCCCTAAGTTCAACCGCGAGTACACCAAATAATAATAATAACAAAACTGATGACTGAAACGTGTCAAATGTGCTGGAGTTCAAAATATGGATTTGAAAGAAAGGTAGGAAAAGAGTTGGGTTTAAGGTAGAAGAGGAAAAATGGGTTGTCGGAGTGGCTCAAGTGGTAGAGCACCTGCCTAGCAAACGTGAGGCCCTGAGTTCAAACCCCAGTAACCACCAAAAAAAACAAGAGTAGAAATGGGAACCGTCAGGTTGGGGACAGTGAAAAGGACAGAGAAATAGCAGAGGCAAGGCCTGTAGAGACCATATAAAGAAATCTGAGGGAGGAGAGGCCTCCTGAACTTCAAGTTCAAACACTGGACAGTGTCTTCTCCATGCTAGCAACGCCTGATAATTCCCAAGAAACGGCCTCCAGAGCCTCAGCCAAGCAAGGACCCCTCTTGTCTTGGTGAAGGGGAGAAGCAGTCCAGTCTTATTTGGGTAGGGAAAAAATGGATATATTATTTTATTATTTCAGAGCACAATGATCTCCAAATGAATGAATGAATGAACAAATGACTCTACCTATATGTAAATTTCCTCTAACAAGGCGGGCAAATTATGTATGGGTCAATAAGTAGAATAAAACTCATGAAGAAATGAAAATCAGTCAATCTGTCTTTTATTCAATAAGTGAAAACAACTAACATCAAATTCTTTCGTTTTGACAGCAAAGAAATTAAAAAAACTAAAGCATTCAGTGTCCTGAAAGGGGAGGAAGGAGAAGAGGAAGGAGATCATCTCCTCATGGACAGGACAAAGACGGGCCCAAGGATCAGAGCAAACAGTTACCAGGGCTGCCCGCTGCCCCTAGGCGCCGGTCCTACGGGTGGGGAGGGAAACAGAAGCTAAGCCTAGAGGCCTTTCATCATACCCAGCAGTCTCGCTCTTTCTCCAAGATTTACAAACTTGATCATTTATCACTGCTTTGTCTTTTTTTTCCTAACAGACTGTAACTTAAGCAAGCCCATTCCCAGAGAAATCACTGTTCAAGCAGTGTTGTACCTTACTCTACCTATTAGAAGCTTTATGTGAAATTTCTCAAATCCTCAACAAAAAGAGGAGCTATCCAAGCATTACCCATTCACCCAACAAAATGAATGACCACCTACTCTAAGCAAGACCCTACAAGTTAACATATTAATCAAAAAATAAAACAAACAAATACTGCTTTAAAGGCAGGCTTGGTGGCTCACACCTGTAATCCTAGCTACTGGTGAGGCAGAGATCAGGAGGATCACAGTTTGAAGCCACCCTGGGCAAAAAAGTTCACAAGACCCCATCTCAACAAATAAAAGCTGCATGTGGTGGTGTGCTCCTGCCATCCCAGCTACACAGGGAAGCACAAACAGGATGACTGAGGTCGAGGTCCAGGCCAGCCCAGGCATGAAGCAAGACCCTATCTCAAAGAAACTAAAGCAAAAAAGGGCTGGGGATCATGGCTCTGTGGTACAGTACCTGCCTAACAAGGTACTGAGTTCAAACCCTAGTAATGCCAAAAAAAAAAAAAAGCCTTAAAAAAATTCAGTTAAGATCATAATAATTCCATAATAATTCTTTAAATTTTTTTGCCAGCCAGGAACTAACCACCTACTGAAAAGTAAAGATAGTACTACAGTCTGATAAACGCTAAGCTAGCAATATTCCCCAAAACACAATGAAATTATACAAATGCTTATGTATGTATAAAATATTGCCTCTGGCTGCACAAACCAACTCCTATTTTCCTTATCGCTAGACCATTATCAGTGCCCTCCAATTAGATGAAAAAGCCCCGGTACAAGGATAAATGCACAATGATCACATTTTTAAAAGGTGCTAAGTGGTCAGTAAATACTAATGTAAGTGAGAGTGTAAGTTGGAGTTTGTGCTCAAACCCTTACCCCACCCATAGTCCCAGATCCCAGCATCCTGGGAGAGACCTCTGCCATCTACCAAGTCTCCCACGCCCCACAAGAGTTTGATGCAGAACCAAAGACCCCTGGGAACCAAGGGAGTCCAGTCCCTTGACTTGACTTGGCAGCCCATGTCCTTGAGCTGGTGTCTTAGCCTCGCCGGGACAGAAATTTTCCTCCATTAAATGAAGCCACTGAACTAGCTGGTTCCTCGAGTCTTCCCGGCTGTCCTACCAGGTCATATATTAGAGTCTAGAGACTCTATGACTCCAGCTTTCCATCCTGGAAACCCATGCAATCGTGCCAGTCTTTGTCAAGGGCAACTCACCCTATTCCACACACTCTGTCTTCTCGAGGTGTTAGGTGTGAGTCCAGAAGGAGCTTCCCTCCCAGAGCCCACTCAGGGAAAGGGAGAAGACAGAGGTCTGAGTTTTCCATGCAGAACGCACAGCTGGCCAGCAAACACACAGACCAGAAAGCACCTATGCATACAGGAATCTTGACATCACTGTCAGGTGCTTATCTGTGTACTTTGACAACGGTTGAGATCATAAAAGGGCAAACCCTCACCAGCATTTCTCACTCCTGCCCCTTGACACGTCACGTAGGTTTTTACCTTCTTAACCCTGGGGGATATAGCAGGGTCACCTAAGCTTCAGCTGCTGCTTCTGGAAATGGGGAAGTGCTGTCACTCTGCCAAAAAAACAGACCAGATGGCATCAAGGAACCTTCTAGCATCCAACTCTGTCATTCCGTGACTCCCCTCTTTGGAGCAAGGCAATTAATGGAAACTCCCTTCAGATTAATGAAAACAAAAGATGCCTTAAGGAATGCACTACTAGGATTAAAATTCACTCCCACGGAGACATCTCAGCGGGTGTTAGGTTTACAGCATTATTCCCTGGCAGGTCTGAAAGCCAGACGACCAAGCAGACAGATGCACATGGCTTCTGCAGAAAACAGAGCGATGACTGATCCCCTGCGTACCCTCACATTTCAGAAGACAGCCGAGCCCCTCAGAAGGGCCATAATAATTACCCTACAACTTTGGCAACGATCACATTACCCCTCCAAGCTCTTGGAGCTCAAACCAAACCCTCAACCTTGCCTTCAAGGCCCTGGGTGGTGTAACGGCACCCAGAGCGTCCCTCCTCTCTCTCCCTCCCATAGGGTGGGATCACAGGCATGCCCCACCACGCCCAGACTACAGCAATGCTTTTTATGTCTCCTGTCCAATGTATAATTCTTTGTGATCCTGGAAGTATTCGATTGATTAACAAAACCAACATTTCTTGAAGTAACTTGAAATTTTAAAAAAAATTTTTTAATGTTTTGAACATTGGGTGTAGAAAGCCCAACTCAAGTCAAAAAAAAGCCAGAAAGGCTTTTTTTTTCAGCCATCCCACCCACCTCTCCACATTTTAAAAAATACTATCTAAATGTCCCAGACAGGTAATGTCTACCTTCTGCAGCGAGACCACAAAGACAAAGACTGCAGTCTGGTGATCCTCCCTTTCTACTTCCCCAAACAGGTAGGTCCACCTTCTCAGTCTATGCTTCACCTACTAAACCTGTCACTTTCCCCAGCTGCCCAAGCCAGAAACCTTGAACTCACTTTTAATTCCTATCCTAAATCCAGTTGGTCCAGTCTTTCTGGCCTCTCCCCATCTGGCCTCTCTTCCCATTGCTACAGCCATAACACTGACCCCCACCTGCCACATGGATGCACTCGTCCTCAGAGTCCTGGTCAGGCCCTCCACCATTCATAAAGAAACAGAAAGTATGGTACCCATGGCTTTCCATCCGGTCCCTCCTCACCTGGGACTGCTCTCCATTCAAATATGACCCGCCATCAGAGTGAATCTAGCTATTTCCCAATGTACCTTTCCTCATGGCTCTTCCTGAAATCCCTTTCCTTCTTCCTCACTCACTCACTCAGTCACTCACTTACTCATTCCATGAGAATTTCTTGGACATCTGTATGCTAAGTGCTAGGTATAGAGACAGGGAGAGGGGCAAAAATTGGTAGTACTGGTCCTCACAGAGATCCCAAAATGTCCTCTGCTCTTTACACACCCTTCGACGACTACTTCAAACCTTACTCATGACGTCTTCAATGTGCTGGGCAGGAATTATTCCTGTCTTTCTTCACTTCAACCACACAACTCTGTCATCTGTTGATTATACCCTGTTGCCACTTCCGTCTTTGTCTCTCCAAAGTATTGGCCCAGCACCCTGCGTCAAAGTCTATCCCCTCTCAATGTTAGTTTCTTCAATAGCAATTTTTTCAACCACTTAACGAGTTTCAAGTTATGCTGTTCAAGTCCTATAAAAAAAACGTGTTGAGTATTTTTTGTACAGCACAAAGTTGTTTTGAGCTGTGGCTAAGTCAGTCATTTACTCTGGGCTTGGGAGTGTGCCTTGGGAGTGCTCAGATGAGAGCACTTGACATCTTAGCAGTCTACTTCAAACAAAATAATGACGCCGCCTGTGGTAACCTGGCACAGAAGGCACTGGATGCAGACAGCGCCCAGTGGGCCTCCTGGAACCTGCTAGGACCCCTCTCCTGGGATGGCTGAGGAAGGCGAGCCCTTTTAAGAAAACTCCTTAGGTCGTGAGGTCCTGGGTTTGAGCCCCCAGCACCACAAAAAAGTAAAAATTCAAAATAAAACCAAAGAATTGAGTATGGATTTATACAGCTAAGTCTACATCTACTTCCTCATGATGTACACTTAATAACATGAGTCACACATACCGAAATGAACACCTAAAACTCATGTGCTCAAAACAGAGGATACGAGACACAGGTCTAAACAACACTGGGTTTTCTTATTGTTGTTGAGGGGTTTTTGGTAAGGTTAGGATGGAGAATGGAGAAGAAAGTATAAACCTACCATCTTTTAAAAGTTGTCATTTTCTAGGATCCGAGGCAAATTTGATGCAGAAGTCATTCTATCTTAAGTTACACCAATTAAGCAGCAAAAGCATATCACCAAGCTCAGCCTGCTGGCTATTCCTGTAACCCTAACACTTGGGAGGCTGAGGCGGGGGATCTCCAGTCCAAGGCCAGCCTGGGCCACACAGCCAGATCCTGTCTCAAAAGAACAAACAAACGAAACCTGGCATCTTTTGTTTTCTACCAATATACAATAATAAGTAACTCAATTTCTTTTCTTTTTGGCAATACACTGAAAAAAGAAAAGGCAAAATTACACCCACAAGAGAGAAATTGCAAAAAACAAAAGGCAAACTGAAAAACAACCTTTTAATTATAGCACAGCACACATCCCAGATATGACTTGGCCACAGCCGGTGTCCAGAGTCTCTGGCACATTTCACACTTAAAGCCATGTCCACCCATGTCACAGGAGTCAAGTCTGCAGGGAGGGAAAGCTGCCCCACACCTCCGTGCCACCTGAGGCTCAGGACACCTTGGAAGTTTCTGAGCCTGAGAGCGTGGACTCCAGGACCATCTTCCTGAGGCTTGAATTTCAGCACTGTCACTCTCTAGCTCAGTGACTTCAGGCAACGCACTTCCTCTCCCCGGGCCTCAGTGCCTCACCTGTAAAGGGGCAATAATTGCACCTGTTCTGAGGACTGAGTTAATGTGTGTGTGAGTTAATGTCTGTAATCCAAATAAAGGCACACACAGTATAAGCTGTCGCTATTGCTCTTGTGACTTCATTATTATTTCAGTGGTGAAATCTGTCCTGAATTCAACCAGATCTCCTCCTCTGTCTACATCACAGCAAGTCATCAGGAGAGCTTAACTAGTAAATGATGAGCCTAAGGCTCTGGAAGGTTTCTTATATGTGGCTGAGTGTGGTGGTGCATGCCTATAATCCTAGCTACTTGAGAGGCGGCAGTTGAGAGTATCTTGGTTCAAGGCCAGCCTGAGCAAAAAGTTCACAAGACCCCATCTCAACCAAATGCTGAGTGTGGTAGCATGTGTCTGTTATCCCAGCTACATGGGGAGGCACAAATAGGAGGACTGTGTTCTAGTCCAGCCTGGGCACAAAGCAAAAACCTCTCTCAAAAATAACCAACACAAAAAGGGCTGGTGGAGTGGCTCAAGTGGTAGAGCACCTTCCTAGCAAGTGTGAGGCCCTGAGTTCAAACCCCAGTACACCAAAAAAAAAGGATTTCAGACATGTGTATAAGTTTGAGTGGCATCCGATCTCCCATTAAATTACCTACTAGCTATATATCAATTTTGAAATAAAAATTGAAAAACCAAAAGGGTTTCATCTCAACTACATCTAACTTACATACTCATCCTCATGAATATTTCTAGGTAGAAGAAATTGTTCTGTAATTCACTCAAAGCTGTCCTATGTTCATATTTTGACTCAAACCTATGCAACAGACAAGATAAAAAAAAGCACTCTTCTGTAAATTATTTATCCAAAAATTCTCGGATGCATTAATATCAGGCTGCTTTAATAAAGTTTAAGTGAAAATTCACCTACTTAAATCTTTCACTGAACTAATTGGTCCTCATTAGAGGCTGCCTGGTCCTTGTTTGGTTTTGTTAGTTTTCTTTAAAGACAGGTTCTTGAGATGTAGCCCAGACTTGAACTGGAGAGCCTCCTGCCTCAGCCTCCCCAGTGCTGGAATCACAGGCATTAAGCTGAGGCAGGTCATTTGTAACATGCTAAAACATGTAGTGAAATGTCTTGGAGTCACTTCAGAAACTGCTGAAAATTCAGCCCAAAGTATAGCCATCAAGACCTATCACCTGCAACTTCATTACCTTTCCCAAGGAGAGAAGAGATGAAAACAGAGATGGCTGAAAGCAAAGACCAATCTATGCCCGATGCTTCACAGCAAGATGGCTTTCCATGTATTACACCCAGTCCTACACCCACCACCAACGAGAAGGGGGGCACACAAAGGTTCTAACAATACACGCTTGACTTTGCTAACTCTTGAGCCAAAAAATGGGTGCCAAGATATTAAGAGTAAGCCTCTAATTTAGATTTACAGGGTCCAATTCCAATACCAAAGAATTAGCCTTTCTGGACAGTTGTGTGTTTTTTATATTTTAATCAAATCCAGGTAAATCTTTGGAAGTCACCATCCTTACGGGGTCATTTTAGTACCACAGAGTGTTAGCCTACATGTGGCTTTAATGCTGACCACCCAAGGATGAAGTAGGATTCTTTATCATCCAAGTTTTATTAAAACTGCTCAGATCTTTATAGGAATAAGATAAGTTCTGTTTAAAAACCAAGCAGGAAAGTCAAACTTTCATTCTAAGCCTCACCTCATGAAGGCATTTAGTTAAATTTTCTCCCTGGCTTCTCAGAGGTTTGCCATTTCAATCCTGGAGCACTATCATCCTTTTGTAACTAAACAAACATCTGAGCAAAACACAGCTGTGCCCAGAGTAAACGCGGCCCAATATTTAAGAGCCCACTTACTAGTTTCTAAGGTGACAATTTAGCCAGAAAGGCAGCGTCTCATCGGAACATTCAACAAATAATTACACAGTCGTAGTGCTGTGTGAGGCCCCATGTGACAATGTGTACAAACACTGCTTCCCTTAGGGACACTCACATTGTGACGTGACAGAGACCTTTCTATCCACAGGACAGAATCCAGACAACCTCATGTCCTTCCAGCTCCTTCGCATCTCTCTCATTGTACCCTTCTTCCAAGAAGTGGACCCCAAGAAATGGATTCCACTGCCTCTGCCTTCTCCCCTCGCCCCTGTCCTGTCCCCTTCCTCCCTCAGTGTTTTCCTACCTCTTTGGCTGCTTATTTCCACCTCCCTCCCTTACTCCTCTCATCCTGGTCCTACCTGAGAAATACACTTCTCTTCTTCCCCAGAAACTACACCATTCTTACCGTTTCCTTGGGACACTCCTAACTTCAAGAACTGCACATTTATGTCATATTCAACAATGATGTGACTTCCTTAAATTTAATGTGACCAGGATGGAATGCTTCATCTTCCCACCAGAGCCAGTTCTTCCACCCAACTTCCTTGTTTCAGATAATGACGCCCCAAGGCTCACTGTGACTTCTTTATCTCTTTTTCCTCAGCACCCCACCAACCCACCACCTGGTCATATGGATTCAGATCCCTTCTGTCCATGTCATTCCTGCCATCTTAATCTAGGCACATTTTCTTCCCCTGAACATCCCAGAATTTCTAAGGGGATTCTTTCCTCCTCCTTCAATCTTAATGATGCTACCATATTAATTTTTTGAGAGAGGGTATACCTCCAAATATATTTTGGGTTTCAAGTATATATTTGGTTTCAAATCCCATCTCTGCTACTTCTTATTTCTGTGCTCGTGGGCAAGTTACCAAGTCTCTTTGTCCCTTCTTCTCATCTCTGTACAAGAGGTGACAATGAGGCCTACTTCATGGAATGACTGTGAAAAGAAATGAACTAATAGCTTCAGAACACCGAGAATATAGCAACTTGAATATACTGAAATGCTCAGGAAATACTGACCACTATTAACAAATCCAGTGACGACACACCTGCCCCGAAACGCTCACGAGAGCCCCATGGAACACCAAGGGAACTGCAGGCCCCTCAGCCTGGCACTCACTCTGTCCTCAACCAACTTCTCAGTTTCATATTCCACATGCCCCCATGTGAGCTGTAAACACACCAGGCAGAGTGCAGAAACACTTAGGACCTGTCCTAAGCCTCCCTCCTCATCTCTGTTGTTCTCTCTCTCTCTCTCTCTCTCTCTCTCTCTCTCACACACACACACACACATACATACACACACACAACCCTGCTTGACAACCTTAACTCCTCCACAAGCCTTTTCTGATCCCCTCCACTAGATGTGCCCCATCTTCCTGTGAACTAGCCCAGGGGTCACGCTTTTCCCAGGGCAGTTTTCTCTCCTGTACCCCTCACTGCAGACCTGTGGTTCACCCTATTGCCTTGATGCTCCTTGAAGGGAACCTGGGCACCCATCGGCATGTCATTCTCTGTAACCACTAGGCACAGGGTAATATGCTGGGGGAACAAAAAGATAGAGTGGCGGGTGATTGGGACCATAGCACTCCTGCAGCATGGTAAGCAAGTTCAAGTTGAGGACAAGCTCTGTCCAGGCTGAGTCTTGACCATTTCAAATGACATTCACGTTCACAAAATGAACCAAGTGGCCCTTCTGGTAAGCGTTTCCTTGCAAGACACCAGAAATACAGTAGAATAAATACACAAGGCATAGAGTTGCTGGGTGCAATGGTGCAATCCCAGCATCAGGAGACAGAGCCATGAGGACCAAGAGTTCAAGGCCAGCCTGGACTCCATAGTGAGACTGTCTCAAAACTAGAAAAAATTTAAAAAGAAAAGCATATAAGTTAAAACTAGCCCTATCCTAAAATGCCAACATTAAAATCACATGCAATTTTTTCCTCGTATGTTCACAGGAGAATCAAAAAGCCATTGTGTGCTATGTTTAGTTGGCTAACTGTAATTTTCTGCTGGGTGTTCCACCTAGCAATCCCAAGAGAAGAGACTCAGATCTCATTAACTGGAGCCTGTTTGATGACACATTAATAACCCCTGCCACCTTAGTAACTACAGACTTTAACATGATGGCATCTACACTGTCCCTGTCCTCAGACTCTCCAGAGGTCCCTAAGTCCTAAACTCACAACCCCAACAATGGAGCAAGCACTCAATAAACAGTGACCTCATCCAGGTACCCAGGATCAGGGAGCAAGCTGTGCATAGCCCCATGCTGCCTAGGAGCCCAGCGGTCATCTGACACCAGGGATCAGGGATTCAGACCTCTTTGCCTCAGCAGGAACAGCAGCAAAAGGCTCTTTCATTCTCACTCTTATTCAGCCACTCAAGCATCAGGAGCACCTTCCTCCTGCACCTCTAAAAGAAACAGTCCTGAAGACATCAGTTTCAAGCATCTCTGTGATGAAGTGACAAAGGTTACTTTCCCTCAAATAAAAGCAAAGTTCCTTGAGGTCCAGAATGCTGACTTTCTGAAGGCCTGGTGGTACCTCCAAACGCTTAAGCAGAACTGTCAATTGATAGCCTTTTAACAGGATAAGGCCTGGGAAGCTTAGGGTTCATTTAACTATGTGCGTTCAACTGCACATTCAGTTAAAATAACAAGAAATTAAAATTAAACTTCTAAGTGAGAGTACAGTAGTCTCCTTGGAAACACCAGCTCTTTTTGTTTTGAAAGAGATGATCCAGTCACTTTTAAATGATTTTTTTTTTTAAATGTGAACAGGACACACCAGTGGCTCACACCTGTAATCCTAGCTACTTAGGAGGCAGAGACCAGGAGGATTGCAGTTCAAAGCCAGCCCAGGGTAAATAGATCTAGAGCCTCTACCTCGAAAAAGCTCAGCACAAAACAGGGCTGGTGGAGTGGCTCAAGTGGCAGGGCACCTGCCTAGCAATTGTGAGGCCCTGAGTTCAAACCCCAGTACCACCAAAAAAAAATTAAAATAATACTTTTAATGTAACTATTATTAATATATATAATATTAATAATAATAAAATGCAATCAGCCAAGTTCTGTTCATCTGCCAGGGTGCACCCAGCTCTAGAATTTGAATTTGGATCTCGTTTATCCCTGCTTCTCTGCCTTTCTCCCTGAGCTTGTAAAAGCAAACCTTCCCGTGCACCAGCCCTTTTCATAAAAGAAAGTCAAGTTGGCCTTCCTTTTCCCTACTATCTGCTGCTTTCCCTGTGGAGATGGGTCTCTCTTCAATTAATGTTTTACTCTTTCTAAAATACTAAAACATCCTACAAGATCAATGGTCTTTCACAGAAAACAGTTCCCTGTTCTCATTATGTACTCTCAAATCCTAATTCCACAGAAGCAAAGAAACCAAAAAAAAGGAAATGAACACTCCTCACTCCTATACCACTTACACAAAGGCAAAAAAAAAAAATAATAATGCCATGAAGTTTGAGGCATTTAAATATCACACAGGCAAAATCTTCCTCCTAGATTGACTTGCATACAGCTCCCTGCAGCTCAGGTGTCCTGCTCTCTGGAAACAGGCTACACAAACAAAACCATCCTGAGCTGCAAGAGAAGCCCTGTGCCCTGTAAAAAACCCCAGCGCCTCTTACAGGGGCACTGCGGTACCCTGTGCGTGCTCCAGAAAAACCTGGCAACTGATTCACCGGCCAATTACAGCATCCGGCAATGACCTGATCCCACTCTGGGAGTATTAGGAACCCACAGTTGCTGTTTGTGGTGGGAGAAGGAAGAACTGACATACATAGAACTCTGAAAGGCTTGAGGTGTACACAGCTTCAAATCCTGCTAATTTTCCCTGCACCTCTCCCCCAAACATTGGTAGTGTGACCCGTCCTGTGGGGGGAAAGCGGATAAAAATGCATAGTGAGGTGCACGGTGGTTCCTCAGCAGAGGGCCAACAAGGTAAATAGTTAAGAAGAAAAAAAAAAATAGAAACTTACTTTTCATAGACCAGCTCCTCATCGACGGAGAAATAGTGAGTATTTACTGTGCTTTTTGGTCTATTCCTTAAAGTAGCAAAATATAATCGATCTGAAACACAAGTTTAAAAGATAGAAGAAAATATATGAGAAGTAGTAGAGAAGCGGGGTGCAGTGCACTGTCAAAACACGAAGGAGCAAAAATAACATCTGTGACCCACAATTTAAAGTCCCCACAACACGTGGGATTGATTCTTGGAGAAATCTGATCTCCCGAGAAAGCCACAGGGACCCAAGAGCACAAGAGTTCAGAGAAGGGGAGATCGGAGGACCTGGCTGAGGGACCGGGGTGGGGAGTTGGACACAGCGCCCCGACTCCCCTGTTTGGGGCGGGTGGCTGTGGTCAGGAGCTGGAGCGCCCACAAAAGTCCACATGCAACTTTGGTTCCTAGTTCCCCGGACCTCGGCAGCTGCGGAAGGGGAAGAGCGAGGCGATGGCCCCCTGCGGCTTCGAGCCTTCACCCAGAGGAAAAACAGGAGGGGTGTGGGTGCGGAAGGGGTGGGGGGATCCCCCAAACCGAGGCCAGCCCGGGTAGGGGAAATGTGATCGAAAGGAGAGACCGGACAGGATCCCCACGAGCTGCAGAGTGGAGGAGCCCGGGCACCAGCCCAGGCTGTCCCATTCCTGGGGACACCAGACAGAGAAGCCGGAAGCCAGGGGTCCTGGGGGACACAGACAGGAGAGTGGGCGAGAGGGCAGGGCGCACGCGGCCGCTGCAGGACACGGGGGACCCGGAGGAAGAAGCCAGGGCAGGACTGGGGACAAAGGGACCCGAAGTGAAGAGTTGGGGACGTGGGAGGGTGGAGGGACAGCGGGGCGGCCGCTCCTCACCTTTCATGAACTCGCAAGCCCCGATTAGCTCCCCTGTCTCCGCTGCCATCTTAAGCGCGATGCGCACGGGGGACGGCTGGGTCGTGGCCAGCTGAGCTCACCCGCCCCCGGGGGCTTCCCCACTGCCCAGGAGCCGGGCAGCTCGCAGTCCCCAACACGGAGTCCGCCCGAGGGCGAGCGCGAGGGCGACAGGAGGCGGCGGAGGCGGCTGCAGGTCAGCGCGCCGGGCGCCCCGGGGACATTCCGTGGGGACTCCGAGCCCGCTGCGCGCGGGGCGCACACGCCCCGGGCTGTGGCCGCGCGGCCGCGGACCCCGCGACTGCAGGGAGGCGCAGAGCAGCTCTCTCGGCCGGGCGAAGTCGTTCCCCGGCGCCCACAGCGACCATGGAGGACACGCCGGGCCCCGAGCGCGCCCGTGGCGACTGGCGCGGCCGCGGGCAGGACTCCGGTGCCCGCCGGTGCAGCAGCGGCGCCGCCCCTCGCTCGCCACCTCCGCTCGGCAGCGACTCTTCCTCCTCGGCCACCGCCCCGCGGTCCGCCCCCAGACCGGCCTCCCGCCCGCCCTCGGCCCCTCCACGCTCACCGCTCCGCGGCCATCCCTTAAAGGGACAGCCCGCGCCTTCCCGCAGCGCCCGGGGTTACCAGGCGCCCCGCGGTCACTAAGAGCCCGTTGCTAAGGCTTTGTTGCGGTTCACCAATTGCTGTGCAGGAAACGCAGCGGGCCGGGCGGGGCCTCGGCGCCGGAAACTTATGAATGAAACCGAGGGGTCCCGGTGGCTGTCGCCGAGGACGCGCGGCCCCCTGTGCCTTTGTGCACCCGCGAAGCCCTCTCCCACTTCAGAATTCGCTCTCTCGCTCCCCCTTTCTTCTCTCTCCCCTCTCTCTGTCCTCTTCTCTCTCCCTCCCTCTCTCTCCTTCTCTCCTCTCGTCTCCTCTCTCTCTCTCGCTCGCTCTCTCGCTCGCTCTCTCCCCCCCTTTCTTCTCTCTCCTCTCTGTCCTCTTCTCCCTCCCTCTCCTCTCCTCTGTCCTCCTCTCTTTCTCTCTCTCTCTCTCTCCCTTTCTTCTCTCCCCTCTCTCTCTCTCCTCCCTCTCCTCTCCTCTCTGTTCTCCTGTCCTCCTCTCTCGCTCTCTCCCTCTCCCCCCCCCACTTCTCCGTATTCTTCTAAACTCTCCTTGCGCCGTGCGCACACCTGCGCACACACACTAAAAACCCCTTGGCTCTGCTCCATGCCCTGCCTTACCTCTAGCTAACCTTTCAACCATCACTGAGAGCTCTGCATCTCATTTATTTGTTCATTTCTCTATTTTGGCGGTAGTGGGATTTGAACTCAGGGCCTCCCGCTTGCTGGGCAGGCTCTGCCACTGAGCCCCGCCCTCGGCCCTTCCTAACACAACGTGGAAGAAGCGCTAGCTAGGACAGGACCCAGCGTAACTTGCGCTTTGCTCTCACGTAAAACCACTGTCCGGTCGGGTTCTCCGCGTCCTCTCCTTTGGGCCGCCACCGTGAGCGCAAAGCCATCACAAATGGCTCGTGTTTAATGTTGCTCTGATCTGGAAAGGGGCGACACGGGACAACCGGGCCAGCCTGGGACGGAGGAGGGAAAGTGCCACTTGTGCGCAAGGAGAGCGATCACAGAAGATTTTCTTTCGGTAACCCCAGCCGCAGCGCTGTAGGGGGCGGTGAGCGCTGTCCTCCAGCCTGCCCTTGACTTTTCTGCAAGGCTCCGGGTGGGGTTGGAACAACTCGGTCTCCAGGACGCGCCTAATTAGTGTGCAGTCCTCTGCATACGAAAATGGCGCTAGAGACCCGCTGTCAGAAGAGCATGCGCTCTGAGCGTGCCTCCAGAGACAGGGATTGGTGCCAGCAGCGCTTGTTTACATCTGGGGAGAGAGGGGGCGCATCGGCAAGAGCCCGGGACACTGCTCAGCGCGCTGTCTCACTGTTCCTAGACCAGGACACAGCTTTGACGCTCTCCAGAACGCCCAACAGCCACAAAACTATACGCAAACATGACTTTGATGTTCAGAAAACGATTCATCTCGGTAATTCTAACCAAACCTGTCCTTGTAAGATGCTTAAAAACAGCCCTACCCCAACAGCCAAATCTGAGCTCCTAACCCAGATACGTACATATTGAAAACTGCAACAAGCACAAAAGAGTTCCTCCTAGCAGCTCCTTGTTCTTCCAGAGAGGAAAAAAATCTCAAAAACGTTTTTAAAATTGTAAAAACTCTGAAAAGTGTTGAGTGGGGTTGACTTCTGTTGAGGTCCATCTGGGCTTTTAAGGCTGTAGAGGTAAGAACAAAGCATCTGTGTTGTCCACAAAGTTAAGTTGAATTTTGCCTTTTATTCTCCCAAATCTTGCTGGCAACGATCATGTTAGCCAATTCAAATTATTTTATTGAAAAATTTATACTTGAAAGATACAAAGACTATGACTCAAGCAACTAAAAATTTGTCTAAAAAAGCTAAGTCAATCCAATGAGGGCAACTAAAGTTGCTGATTTAAAATTCTTATAGAATCTAAACTCAAATGCTCTAAGAATTTTTCATCTGAGTATTATATTGGAAAAAAAGGAAAATAGAAATAGCTTTAAAAACAGAAGTCACATTTCTCATTCACATTTCGTAAAGTAAATAGTCTCAGGAAAAAAGCACTCCAAATCTTTCAGAGAAGCCAGATTGAATTGAATATCCTCCTGTCATTTCCTAAAATGAATTTACAAAATTCATTTCTCCTGCTTAGAAATTGTGGCCATATGAGTAATGAATTGTGACCTGACAAAGAGAAGTTCTTAAAATAGTAAAAATGAAGATAAGTTATGATGAAATTCTTAAATATAGCGCAACACCATACTGTATTTTTTAAATGTTACACTGAAGGAAAATGAAAGTCAGTGTAATAGGATCTCTGTAAACCCAGCATAATGGACGTGCTTGGGGGCCAGGGGCATGGTGGCTCAAGAGGTAGAGCACCTACCTAGCAAGCAGGAGGCCCTGAGTTCAAACCCCAGCACTGCCCCACCACACCCCCCCAAAAAACTAGGAGAATTCTGTAAGAAAAATGTGAACCAAATAGTGCTCACACAGATGTCAAGGTTCTAATGAGATCATAAAACACATTATTCTCTCAATTAACATGAGGTCAAAGTTCCTGGTGGCTGTGGCTTCATAATAAAGGCATTTTTTACAGTCTGTGAAGGACACTGGCACAAACTGCTCTCCAATTTAAGACAAATATAAGGAATTGACTTGCATTTTAAGCAACAATAAAGAAAGGCATGTCATACATAAAGGAAACACAGAGAAATTTAAATTAACTGGAGAAAAGGAAGGTATGGTGACATGCACAGATTTAGCAGGTAAATACAGAAAATGTCTTAAGCTTGGAATCTGCACTTAAGTTTAACTCTGCAACCACCATGGTTTGCGTACTGCCTCGGATTCCAGCACCCTCTGCTCACCAACATACAGAGCTAGAAAACACTGCTGGAGGCAGTTCCAAGTCCCAGAAACACTCTGTTCTAAAATCCTCCCTTGAGGCCACACTGAAGAACCCTAGTCACTCTGACTCTTCTTTTGATCACCCCTTTTTGGAAATCCCCAGATCAAAATCTTCATGTTCTTCAATCTTTGCTCTTTTTTTTTTTTTTCTTTTTTGGGTGGTACAGGGGTTTGAACTCAGGGCCTCCCAGTTGCTAGGCAGGTGCTCCACCACTCGAGCCACTTACCAGCTCTTTCAACCTTTTCTTACAGGGCTTCAAGTCTCCTCACTTTCCCACCCAAACTCTTACTGATTTGGTCAGATTCTCATAAAGTGTGTCTCAGAATGGAATGCAAGATAGTAGTGACCTGGTGTGACCAGTTCTGAGATCAGAAAAAAAAACACTCATTAGAGCAAAAGCAACAAAAGACATAAAAGAACTAAGTTTTATCATTTATCTGCAAGTTAAAAATATTCTCCTAGCTCTTCCAATGTGGTGCTAGCAGGCAGGGTCCCTTCTTCACTTCCTAGGGCACTAGAGTGGGAAGAGATTACCACTCTTATCTCAGGCCTAACGTCCTTCCCATCCCATTTGTTCAAGTGTTCATGATCCCAGTGGACTATTCATAGAATAGAGGCTGTGTATCTACTATCCCTCATTTGTATTGTTTCTTGAAAGTTTTTAACAAGATGGTAAAAACTTAAGATTGTGATTTGATTTCTCTCCCTCAGCCCCATACCTCCATCCTGGATCTTTAAATAAGAGATCTGTTCCCCCATCCTCCCCAGTGGGCAGTTATACCTTCTTTTTTTCTTACTTGCCATGTGAAATTTTAGAAAGGAAAGTGTTACATAACCGCAAGGAAGACATAAAACTATCTTAGTTTATTTAGTTGATCCCCTTTCTTAGTTCCTAATAGTCTGACACTTGTTGCCATGTTTTATTTAACCTTTAATATATTTTAATTAAAAAAAGAAAAAAAACCAAAAAATATATATATATATATTCTCCTGTTGGACAAGGGCAAAGAAAAAATGAACACAGGAGAGTCAACTGTCTGACAGCTGTAAGACTTAATGTATTCTGTTCTTTTAAAATGATTGTCACTTCTCCTTAGACTGTATCAGTGTTCAGTCAGGAATGATGGTAAGTTATCGAAGCAAGTAAAAGAAAATGTAGAATCTATGTTGAATTCTTTCTAGAAATAACTTCAGATTAAGTATGAAACAAGAGCCAGGTGCCAGTGGCTCATGCCTGTAATCCTAGCTACTCAGGAAGCAGAGAACAGGAGGATCACAGTTCGAAGCCAGCCTGGGCAAGTAGTTTGCTAGACCCTATCTTGAAAAATCCCATCACAAAAAAATAAATAAATAAAAAGGCTGGTAGAGTGTTCAAGGTGAAGGCCCTGAGTTCAAGCTCCAGCACCGCAAATAAAGTATGAAACTCACACTACTAAGTAATCTTAAATTCAGTGTGATTGAATTGTTCAAATAGTTTAATAATTCCCTATCTGATTTATATTTTACTAAAATGCATATACAGTGCCGGGCTGTAGCTCAGGGCTTGAGTACTTGCCTCGAATTCACAAGACCTTGGGTTCAATCCCCAGCTAAGTCTATCTGCGATATATCTATATATATAATATAGATATATTGATATATCTATATACAAAATATATATATAGTATATATAGCATATCTATATATAAAATATATTTAAAATATACCCCAAAAGTTATTACAATAAGACCAGGAATATATAGATAATGTTGCTTATAAAATAGCTGTCCACACATGCTAAGACCTTGGCCTAACAGCAATATTCTTCCCATTAAAGAATTCCAAACACAACTTGTGTATGAAAATGGAAAAATGAGACCTACTGAAACCACTCTACGAGTGGGGAAAGAGGATGAAGAATGCTGAAGGGGGTGAATTTAACTAAGATATATTGTAAGCACTTTTGTAAATGTCACAATGTACCCCCAGTACAATAATAATATAATAAAAAAAGAATTCCAAACATAGCAATATTCTGCCTGTTTAAGAATTCCAAACCTAACCCCACACCGGTGACACACGCCTGTATTCCTACTTACTCAGAAGGCTGAAATTGGGAGGATCTAGGTTAAAGGCCAGCCTGGGCAAATAGTTCTAAAGACCCCATTTCCAAAATAACCGGAACAAAATGGACTGGAGGTGTGGCTCAAGTGGTAGAGCACCTTCTTTACAATCACAAAGCCTTGAGTTCAAACCCCAGTTCCACCAAAAAAAATCCAAACTGAAATCAGGAAGAAGGAACCCAGAGGATAGCTAGTTCCAGTTTCCAGATGGACTCCATGGCACCCAAGGGATTTAGCCAGACCTGTGAAGGGTGAGGGGTGAATGCTTGGGGCATCTATAAAATATTTCATATGTAAAAGACTATGTAGCAAAATAGAAGGAAAAAAAAAAAAAGAAACTGAGGTCCTCAGTGGGTAACTGATTTTTCTAAAGTCATGTAACTGGTTGGTGGTAGAAATAGGAAATTCATTATTTGCTCTAATATCAACAATCTTTTCTTCTATTATTGTTAACAGCATAAATTACATTGTTTAGCTGTCCTTGCTTGGCTTCATTAGAAACTTGGATTGTCTTTGCCCTGTGACTTGTGACTAGCATCCTAGCACTCTAGAGAATATGGTTTAATGAATAGTAACTAACAAGATAATCCGTCGTCATCTAAGTCAGCCGAATGGTGCAGGTTTAGAAGGAAAAAGGAAGGAAGATCCATGGCCAGGTCAATACATTTAGTCATAACTAATTTGTTGGCCATTTTGCTTCATTTTTCAATAGGCTAATAACAATACATTTTTTCCAGTTTCATAGAATTTATCCATCTACGTTTATTTGTCATTCCAACTCTTTTTACAGAATAACTAAATGAGCTTTTCCTCCAAAGATATATAAAATAAAATAATATCCACTACAGAGTTCCTTACCCATCAGCACTCCTAGGGCAGCAATGACCCCTCCCACCGCCACCAGTGCTCAGTGTCATGAGTGAGCTACACAGTATTGTCTCGAGTTCTGAATTTCACGCCCAAGTGTGCATTTGATACACGTGTCTACCGTACTCTTCATATTTCCATCAGGGCAATAATAATGGTTAAGTTTTATTGCAATTTATATCTTAGTTTTCACATCACTTGCCTACAAGGTGGGTACTGTTAGCCCCGTCTTAAACATGAGGAAAGTGATACAAACCATAGCCTCAATAAACATTTGATGAATAAAAATCAGAAATTAAAATGTTGTGAGATGAATTTATGTCTGGACACGTAAGTCATTTCATTTTTGGTAGAGGAGTGGAAAAAATGCTGAAATCCTAAGCAGAAACCTGAGTTTCAGGCTTGGCTCTCCCACTAACTGTATGCATTATTTTGAACTCAGTAACCTGTAATATTAAACAAGGTTTAGAAGAATTTCTAACTCACAGAAATAAATCAAATCGAATAACAGCTGTATGTCATGATGCTAGAATGAATATAGAAATATTTGTTATTAATGTTATAGATTAAGAAACATAAACCTAGTTCCAAAGTCTAATTTTCACAAGCCTCAAGTGATGACATCTATTTGGGTCTAAGTAATTGTTATTGAATTCATCCCTACCTAACAAGGTCAGTGAAATACACACTAGCAAGTTCTTTTTGTCAACTGGAAGCAACTGCACATGGTACAAGGGAATGCTATCTTTCACTTCTGATTGTCTCTGTCCATAATATCTGTTTCTAGAGCATGATCTGGGCCAAACCCCATTTGAGTGTCTTCACTGGATTCCTAACCTGACCTGGCTTGCCTTCTTTCAATAGTTCTATTCCAGAAGCCTGGGACACAAATGATGTTCCCTGTGGTTTCTATGGTGACCCTTCATGTACCTTTTTTGCAACACTATACTTTCTGATACCTTGGTCCTGTATGGAAACTCCAGGAGAAAATGCTATTTCCAATAAACACAGCAGATCTTCATTTTCTACTTTTCTAATAAAAATACTATATTACTATTGAACAGATTCCTGGTAGTTGCTGCTGTTGTTAATAACACCTATAATTGTACCAATTCAAATGGAAGAAAATAAACACTTTAAAACTTCAATACCTTCCCATGTGAGGACTCCATGTTATTCTTCAAATTACATCTGAAGTATAATTTGTATTGGAATTGGTGCCAGTGGAGGGGGAGGATATAAGGAAAGGGTGCAGGAGGGTGAATATGGTAGAAATATAATGCACTCATGTATGAAAATGGAAAAGTAAGACCTGTTGAAACCATTCCAAGAGCAGGGGGAGGAGGATCAAGGAGAATGATGGGGGGGTGAATTTAACTAGGATATATTGTAAGCACTTTTATAAATGTCACAATGTTCCCCCAGTACAACAATAATATGATAAAAAATTTTTAAAGAAAAAATAAAGTATACTTTGTATTTGTTAATGTAGAATAACAGTGATTTGACTAATGTAACACATACAAGCAAACACATTACTCATATTTTAGGTAAAATATTTCTCTTCATTTCTGTTCTGTTTGGCATAACATCAGTGCATATTTTCTTTCTTCCTCTTTTTTTTTATTATAGTAACTGTATAAAGAGATTTCATTGTGGCATTTCTATTTATACATAGAATGGACTTTGATCAAATTCACCTCCTGAATTACTCTTTCCTATCCTCCCTCCCCCTCCTTCTTTAAACAATTTTAGTGTGCTTCATTATTATATTTTCATACATGCATATGAAATACTTTGATGGAATCAGTCTAGGTGTTCATCAACTGCTGGATGGACTAAAAATGTGGTATGTATACATTTTCTTTATATGTACGAATTCAATCAGCAAATATTTACTGTCTACTGTGTACCTGGGATTGTGCTAGGTGCTGGTATTGCACTGGAGAACAAGGCAGAACTCCTGTTCTTGAGGAATTTACCTTCTGGGAAGAGCTGTAGATGATAAGCACTCAGGCCGCACAAGTGAGAGACAGGATAGGATGGTGTTAGTGCAGAGCTCTAGGAAGCCTTTGGGAGGCGCAGTATACTGTGGGGGGAAGGAGAGTCCCCCATCCTTGTATAGACTTCAAGGTTGGACAGGGGTGAGCCAGTGGGCATAGCCAGACTGCTGAGTGAGCAAGGGGAGGAGGAAGGAGGAAGACATAAGAAGTCCCAGCAGTAGAAAGGCTAGCTCAAGGTCCACTTCAGAGTCACTGGCCCCAGCCTGTGGTAAAAGTACAAGGAGAGGAATAAGGATCTTAGTAAGTTAGGTCAAAAATGTGGACTTTATCCAGAGGACAATGGGCACCACCATGAAATGTATTAAACAAGGAGAACTCATCAGGTGGGAATTTAAAGCCTGCCAGCATCTGCAGGACTGGAGGTGTGGCTCAAGCAGTAGAGCACCTGCTTTGCAAGTATGAAATCCTGAGTTCAAACCCCAGTCCCACCAAAAAAAAAAAAAAGAAAGAAAGAAAGAAAAAGAAGTCTGCAAAGTAGTCAAACTCATTGCAAATCAATTGGAAGGCAGTGCATTAATCCCCAAGACGCAGAGTTACAGCAGGAGTATAGGCTAAGGCCCGAGCAGTAGGACTTTTGACTTTCTTTTTACCTACCTCTAGCCATTAAAAAGGCAAAGGAGAACTTGGACAGCTTTTTGCAGTACATAATTAAGGGCATAACAGGAAGTCATCAGAGATGTCTGAACTTGAATTTGCATACATGGGAGATAAATATGGCTAAAATAATATATGTTTCTTCTAGATTGTGACTATTTTTAGTAAACAACCTTAAGTAAGGTTCAAGTGGTAGTGCACTTGCCTCGAGGCTCTGATTTCGATCCCCAGTATTGAAAAATAAAGACCCTAAGCAAATAGAATGTATAAGAATCATACTTTACTAAAATAGTTTAACAAAAGTAATTTGGAATGCACAAGAACTCGATTTCAGAAACCCTTGTATAAAAATCTTTTAGCAAGAATGAACTGAATGAATGATATGATTACTGAGCTTCTAAAAGGGCAAGCCAATTGTCCTTAAAGTCTGGAAGGGGGAGAAGCAGGTCATATTGCATGGCCTGTGCCCTCGAGTCCCCAGAAGAGCAGGCAGTCCCAGCTTCCCATCTTCTCTAAGACAGAAGACATTCTGCAGTGTGCAGACACAATTCTTATATAACATGCACTATCTGTTATGGTGAAATCTTTCTCAGTCCATAGTTGGCCTAGCCGGGTTGTCCATTCCTCTGAAGGTGATTTTAGGTCTTGCAGCATCATTATTTTTCTTGCAGTGTTGGGGATTGAACCCAGGGCCTCAAGAACCCTGGGTGAGCACTTTACCACCGAGCTATATCCCTGCTACCCTTGAAGCGTCGTTACCCCAACTACTGCCAACTTACCTGCTACAATCACAGACACACAAAGCCTGACAAGAAGACCTCTGATTTACCAAGGTGACTCAACCCTGTCCTACCTCTCCAACTCTTCTCCAGAATTCTCCAGGTCCGTGCACAGTACTACCATTTATGCAGTTGCTTAACATAACTCGAAATTAGCAGTCATCTTTAATTTATTCCCCACAGTCAGTCACTCCCCATGCCTGTTCTGCCTTCATTATGTGCCCTGCAACCTTCTGTGTTTGTCTCCAGGGCAAATGCCATTCCTTCCCCTAGATCTTTGTGTCAGCACTTCCCTTCACAATTCCATGAAGTTATCTGTGTGTCTACCACCCACAGTTGGTCTTAGAACAGGGTCATTGTCAGGACCGCCTACCCCCCGGCCTTGCCTCCCTCATAGTTTCCTGGCTCAGAATGATGAGGCCTTGTGAATCCAAGCTAGGATGCTTGGCCAGAACATAGCTTGCGTGGTTAGGCAAGCAAAGTGGAGTTCCAGTTAGAAACAAGACAGGAGCCAGATTGTGAATGGCCTTATAGGCTGCTGAAAAGAATTTGGCTCCCAGCTGGGCACTGGTGGCTCATGCCTGTAATCCTAGCTACTTGGGAGGTGGACATCAGGATAATGGTTCCAAGCCAGCTGGTCAAAACGTTTGCAAGACCACATCCCAACAGAAAGAGCTGGGCATGGTGGTATGTGCCTGTCATCATCCCAGAGACAATGCAAATGCAAATAGGAGGACCACAGTTCTGGCCAGCCTGGGCAAAAAGGAAAACCCTATCCAAAATAACCAGAGCAAAAAGGTTATGTGTGTGGCTCAAGCAACACAGTTCCTGAAGCCCTGAGTTCAAAACCCAGTACCACACACACAAAAAAAATCAGTCTTCATCCTTCAGCAACAGGAGTCACAAAAAGTTTGAAAAGAAGAGTGGTCACAACTAAATGGCCAGTTTCTAGTGGAGCCCATGGAAACCAATGAAGCCCTCCCTGAGCCTGCCCAAGTGTCTGACAGGCGACTTTTGACACCAAAGGGCAAAAACTCCACCCTCAGTCAAACTAATGCCGCCATTTTGTGAACTTATGTCCTATGAACAGCCATGATGTTTGACAATCACTGTCCTCACTTCCAGACACCTTTCCCTCAGGATGCCCTGCTTCTTTATCCCGTTCGCTCTGGCTGGCCTGGAATCATGATCCTCCCAAATCTCAGCCTCCCATGCAGCTGAGATGACAGGCGGGGGCCACCAGTTAGAAAGAGGTACTCTTCCTTTTTAAAATAGTTTTATTAATATATAATAGTAGTATAGGAGTATATATTGTGATTTTGCATATGTGCTTACAATAAATCTGTTAGATTTACCCCCTCCATCGTTCCCCTTCCCACCCTTCTTAGAATGATTTCAACAGTTTTCATTCTTCTATTTTCATATATGGATACGAAATACACCCACCGTAGTCATCTTCATTCCCCTTACCTTGTGCTCGTCCCTTTCCACTGGTACCCACTCCTGGAAAAGACTTATTTTCCCTCCTGCCCTTCTTTTTTTTTATTAAGTGTATATTGATAGTCCAAGGGAGTTTCATCTTGGTACTTCAGGTCTGTATTTATCATGCTTTGATCAAATGAACCCCCCTACAATCACTTACTCATTCTCTATCATCATGCACCCCTAATATGAAACAGCTCACAGTACACTGCGTTATATTCTATTCAGATGTAGATGGGCTGTTTTTATATTTTTCATTCTCTAACATTTTCTCTCTCTCCCACCTCCTATAGCCCCCTCAGACAGGCTCACTAGCACAATTTTTTTCTCTCTCTCACGATATATGTATATATATATATGATCATATATGTTTCTACATACATTTAACTTATAGATCTAGCTTCCACATATGAGGGAAAATATGAAATGCTTCACAAATTTGCGTGTCCTCCTTGCCACACTAATCTTCTCTGTATCATTCCAATTTTAGAATACATGCTGCTGAAGCAAGCACAGAAAGAAGTACTCTTGAAACAGAATGACAAGAAGCTCCAGACAGGTTTTCTTTTCTCAAAAGACACCAAAACCAAGACATTGAAGCAGTGAGGTGATAAAATAATCAGGGCTTTCCTCCTGGTGCAAGATTCTCAGATTATTTTAGACTTGTAATATTTTCAGGTTCTGCAGGAGTAGAGAGAAGGGAAGATGTCTTAAGTATACTAAAAGGGGCTGTCCAGTGTTCTTTATACTTCTAAAGAAGCCTCATGATTTAATCAGGACTGAGCATACTGCAATGAGAAAAATCAGTCTCAAGAAGAGGTGAGTTGGGCTGGGATGTAGCTCGGTGGTACAGCTTGCCTAGCATGCGTGAGGCCCTGGGTTCGATCCCAGCACCAAAAAAGAAAAGACAAAAAAAAAAAAAAAAGAAGAGGTGAGTAACTGCTCTCACCCTAGAATAATCTGTCTACCTCACAGATTCTTGGCTCAATAGTTAGCATTCATAAAGAACTTACCAGCCCTAAGCATTACTGTCTAATTAATCATTTTCCAAACTTTCCATGATTAGATATCGCAGATTGCAAAATGAATACGCATGGCGTGAAATCAAACTTTTGCTCATCTCTGTGTGTGATGCCTTCAAAATGCAGAAAACATATGTTTAAAAGAACTTAGGTTTGGGTATCTTTAAAAGAATTTCTCCTCACAGCCCTTATAACAACTGTGTAGGGGTTTCCCACACCAAGCAATTCTCCAATTCTCTGCCAGCATTAACTGGGTGTCCAAAAATTCAGTTCCATCCTGACACTACCGAACTGGAATTATCATCAGACCCACGGGTCAAGGGCTCAGTAGCATGGCTGATGTATTTAGATACTAGCTGCAAGTCGTAGGGTGCCACCTGCACTTCTGAGCAACCAGTTATAATCAGGGGTTCTTATAACCTCCTCCTCATGTTCAGTAACAGGACTCAGGAAAACACTTATTTGTCATTTACAGTTTACTCTAAAGGACACAAGTCAGGAACAGCTGAATAGAGGAGAAGAATGAGGAAAGGTATGGAGCAGGGAGCACAGAGTCCCCAAGCCCTCTCTGGGCACATCACCTGCCCACACCTCCATGTGTTCACCGATTGTTTAGGGATATTTATGGAGGTTCCATTCTGTAGACATGGCTGACAAATCAGTGGACATTGATGACTGAACTCGATCTCTAGCCCTCTGCTCTCCCCAGAGGTCCAGGGGTGGGGATGAAAGTTTCACATGCTTGGTTCCTCAAGCATCCAGTCACCATCGTGCAGCTATCTCAAGGTCATGTAGAGCCACCCTAGTGGCATAAACTCAGGTATGCCACAGAATAGCAAAAGATGCTCCTGCTGCCCCGAGCTAGCACTCAGGAAATTCTAAGTGTTTTAGAAGCTCCGTGTCAGGAGCCACCAGCTGCAGAAGCACACACAATACACAACCAACCAAAGGGCAAAGGAGATGTGATATTGATCTCCCAATGCCCATTGGCCACGGGCTGAGGGCTACTCCCAATGTTGTTTTAAGCTCCTGGCACTTCCCTTTGGTGCATGCATGTAAAATTTTTTAAAAAAACAATTCCATCAGCCACAGAGATGCAGTCATTGACAAATGGAAATCTTAGAAACCAGAGTGTACCATGCATAATGTTGGGGATAACAGAGAAACAAAAATGACAAGTGCCTTTGGATTTGTCAAATAAAACATTGTTTCTTTGCACTTTTCATGGCAAAATCCTTCAAACTTTTCTATCTTCCCTGTCTCCAGTTCTTCTCAACTCATACTTTCTCTCTCTCTCTCTTTCTCTCTCTCTATCTCTATCTCTCTCTCTCTCTCTGCTCGTGTGTGTATGTATATGTCTCCCCCCCCATACACACACACACACACACACACACACTCTACCAGCCCAGCAAGCCAAGCCTCCAGCTTATTCTCTCCCAACCACACTCCATTCACACTTCCAAGGCTAGTCTTGTTGAGGTCACTGGTGACCCCATGGTGCTAAATTCAAACATCAATTCTCAGTCTTCATTTTGCTTCACTGATTAGTAGCATTTAGCCCCATGTTTGCTTGCTTCCCTTCCTCCTCTTCCCATGGCTTTCTTCACTTGGCTTCCATAACACCAGATGTCCTGGTTCGGTTCTCTCGTGGACTCCTGTTTTCAGACTCTGTTCCTTCTCATTACTTTTTAAATTGGAGTAATCCAGAGCTCAGAGCTTAAAACTTCTCTTGTATCTCAGCTACTCCCTTTCTGGTCTTTTAACTATGGTCTACATGGTGACTTGCACATGTTTATCTTCAACCCCTTCACTGTTTTGCTGACTTATGCATGCAGCCTGACACTGGACATTGTCACTTGGGTATCTCGAAGGTATCTCAAAAAACTCCTGATTTTCCCCCCAAACTTTCTCCTTATTCAACCTTCCTCATTGCAGTTGATGATAACTCTACCTTCCCATTGGTTTAGGCCAAAAACTTTGTACTGATCTTAACCAACCCCCCATGTCACATGCCACACCTAATCTATGACACACCCTTTCCCCTCCACCTCCAAACTCTGTTCATAACTGGAACAGTTCTTCCCTCAGTACCACATCCTAGCCCCCCACCACCTGTGAACAATGGTGACAACCCCTTAACTGGAAGAGCAGTCAGAGGGATCCCTTTAAGTGCTGTCAGGTCATATCACTTCCTGTCTCGAAACCTTCTAATATTATTTCCTAATCACTCAGAATAAAAGTAAAATCTTTAGACTCACAGACAAGACTAAACAGCTCCTCATTATCCTTCTAACCCCATATCCCATCAACCTACTCGTAGTAGGCTAGTCTCTCTAGCCATATTGGTCCTTGCTGGTCCTTGACACTCCACACACTCCTGTCTCAGAGTCCTTACCCATGATGCTCCTGTGCCAGGAGCTCACTCGCTTCCTGCAGGTCGTCATTCAAATGTCATTCATTTGGTGAGGCATTCCCTGCCTACCCTTCTAAAGCCAGAAGTCCACACCTCCAGAGACCAGCACTCTCTGTCTCCCTCCCCTGATGGACTTTTTCTCCATAGCATTTATCACTTTCTAAATTACTGGGTGTTTTACTACTTTATTTTGCTCATTATTCCGTCTCCCCCACTAGGTTACAAGTTCTATTCAAAAAGAATTCCTGCAGATTTTGTTCACTGCTCTGTCCTCAGGGCCTAGGACCACACATGGTCCACAGTGTTTCCCCAACAAATTTTCTCATCAACTGAGTTGCTTCATGAACTAAACTCATTTATTTCATTAACTAATTAAGTAGCTAACAGCAACTGGTAAGAACAGAAGTGAGACTGAAGTGGTTTGAGAAGTGGCTGGAAAATGAGGGGTATGAGATCAATGAGGAGAGCAACTTTTAAGAGGTGTGAAGGAGAAAGTGAGAGATAATGCAGGGTCATGAGGGTGTTGAAAAATCAAAGGAAATTGTTTTCGCTGTATAGTCCAGGTCGACCTCTAATTTACAGTCCACCTAACTCTGCCTCCCCACTGCTGAGACTACAGGTGTGCACCATCTCTCCCAGTAGGGGAATGTTTAATTTTGTTTTAAGTCTGGTATCTTTTAAACAATGGTGGCCAAGCCTTAATGACCTGAAGAGATGGAAGAGGGCAAGATCAAAACCAAGAAACATCAGAGGACCACCACCTCTTCTAAGATAGTGTTCAACAGACTTATCTTAATAGTCAGATAGTAAATATCCCAGCTTTGTTGGTCACACAGCCTCTGTTCTAACTACTCAACTTCACCATCGTAGCCAGGCGCCCATGGCTCATGTCTATAATCCCAACTACTCAGAAGACAAGAGATCAAGAGGATTGAGGTTCGAAGCCAGCCCAGGCAAATAGTTCACAAGACCCTATCTCAAAAAAACCTATCACATAAAGGGACTGGTGGAGTGGCTCAAGGTGAAGGCCCCCAGACCTGTGACATGCCCCCAGGATATAGTGTGTCGACTTCAAATCCAAGAATAGACAGGAAGAGGCAAGAATGAGCACGACTATAGATAAGTGTGTGACCTGGATGTGCAAGTCATAGAAATGGTATGGTTACCTAATTACTTCTACCTTCTTTATACATTTCTTTATAAATCACCTGCTAGGAAAGAAATGAGACGAGGTAGGGGTTTTGTGGGGAGTGATAAGCTACATTCCCAGCCCCTAAAATACTAACAGAAAGAAATGGAGAACAAAAAATAATATTACCCTTAGTCCCTGCTGAGGTGAGAAACCAATACACACAGCTGTAGTTTCTCAACACTAGTCTTAGGAACAGAGAACATCAGCAATCTCCAAGAGGAAGTCTGAGGATCTGCCTTGCACTGATGCTAGGGGCATGTACTTTCCTCTTCTTCCTCCAATAGCACCCCAATTTTTCCTCAACCACATGGTTGTTGTGGGAGCATGAACCTCACTCATTCCTCTCAACTCTAGAGGTCAGGTGTAGCCAGCTTAGTCTATCACTATGGCCTGTCCCCCACAGTGGTCACAATGACTAGATTGGGGGTGAAGAGGAAACACAACTTGGGCTAGGTCAACTTTAAAAATGCTGTTTCAGGGCTGGCAGAGTGGCTCAAGTGGTAGGCTCAAGTTAGCAAGCACAAGGCCCTGAGTTCAAACCCCAGTACTGTCAAAAAGATAAAATGAAATACCCAGCCTTGGTGCCTGTGCCAAAGGTGCTGAATGCTCAATAAATATTAGGAACTCTTATGCATTACAGTGAACAATCACCTTGTCTAGTTACCAACTCTTCAACCTTGTTTTGAAGATGAATCAGGTAAAAACATTGCAGGTTTAACAGCTGAATCAAAAGCAGGTGACAGCCAGGCATGGTAGCACAAGCCTGCACTCTCAGCACTTGAGAGGTTAAGGCAGGAAGATACTGAGTTTAGGGTCAGCCCAGGCCATATAGCAAAGTTCCAGACCAGCCTGAGCTATGCAGTAAGACCATGTCTCAAAACACCAAAAAAAAGAAAAGCAAAGCAAAGAATGTGTCTATTTTCCCGATAAGGGTTTACAGTTCTCTAAGGTTTACCCAGGACTGGAAGGATTATGAAGTATCTCTGTAATCCAGAAATCTGGATAAGAATTACAACTCAACATATAACATATTACCTCTCTAATTAAATGATTACTACACTTAACTAAGCCTCTGTTTGCATCTTCATGAAAAGGGCAGGGCAAGAAACTCTATAGGAAGTAAGCCTGGGAGCTAAGCACTGGGAAAATGTTTTCAAGTGTATGCTTTACAAAGAAAACTCACAAGATATCGTATTACCCACCTGGAAAGTGACAGCTGTTTTCCTAGAGCAATTTGTCACTTTTAGAATTGCTGTGAAATACAGAATCAGGACTTTGCTGAGAAAAATTAGAAACGAGTCGATAACCAGTCAGCCTCCTGGAAGAAAGCTCCCCTCCATTCTCCGCTTCTTCCCATCACCACTCTGCTCTGCAGTCCTTCCACTAACCCCTGAGCCCAGTCTGGAACCTTAGACTCTGTCCACCTGCACGTGAGCCCCAGTGCAGTGTACCGGCTGCGTGACTCGATCCGACTTCATCACTTCATGTGAGCTGTACTGGTCTCCTCTGGCAGAGCTGTTAGGGGGACACAGTGGGAGTGTGTCCTGTGGCCCTCACATGGTAGTCCATAAGTGACAGCTGCTATTTTCACTACATTTTCACTCGATTGGGCTGCAAGTACTTCTAGCATCAAGAAGGGTTTGCAGGCACTATTCACAATAGCCAAGTTATGGAAACAGCCAAGATGCCCCACCACTGATGAATGGATTAAGAAAATGTGGTATCTATACACAATGGAATTTTATGCAGCCATGAAGAAGAATGACATGTTATCATTCGCTGGTAAATGGATGGAATTGGAGAAAATCATTCTGAGTGAGGTTAGCCTGGCCCAAAAGACCAAAAATCGTATGTTCTCCCTCATATGTGGACATTAGATCAAGGGCAAACACAACAAGGGGATTGGACTTTGAGCACATGATAAAAGCGAGAGCACACAAGGGAGGGGTGAGGATAGGTAAGACACCTAAAAAACTAGATAGCATTTGTTGCCCTTAACGCAGAGAAACTAAAGCAGATACCTTAAAAGCAACTGAGGCCAATAGGAAAAGGGGACCAGGAACTAGAGAAAAGGTTAGATCAAAAAGAATTAACCTAGAAGGTAACACACACGCACAGGAAATCAATGTGAGTCAATGCCCTGTATAGCTATCCTTATCTCAACCAGCAAAAACCCTTGTTCCTTCCTATTATGGCTTATACTCTCTCTACAACAAAATTAGAAATAAGGGCAAAATAGTTTCTGCTGGGTATTGAGGGGGGGGAGCGGGAAGGGGTGGAGTGGGTGGTAAGGGAGGGGGTGGGGGCAGGGGGGAGAAATGAACCAAGCCTTGTATGCACATACGAATAATAAAAAAAAAAAAAGAAGGGTTTGCAGGCAGAATGGAAGGGATTTCTAGAAAGAGGCTGAAAAACAGCAGAGGCTCTGCACACCGTTCTAAAGATTCTAAAATGAAAAGCTACATACTGACCTAAACTGTTGACCAGCCTGGAAGTTTTTAGATACTTCATCATTTCACCTCTCCATGACTCTTAAAGGACAACAGAAACGTACACCACTACCATGCCAGGAATTCAGAAAGTCAAGAAGGAAATAGTTTCTGCGAAATTTACTGAACTGTATGACAGATAAAAGGTAATACACCAGTCTTGATAACAAACAGCAAAATGGATGCTCACCCCCCCAAAATACCTGCACCTGTCAACCCCCTGTAGATGATAACAGTCAAGAAAAACAGTTAACATACTGACATTTAAGCCACTAGACATTTATTGGTCCTGTGTATAAAGGTGTTTTCACTTACTGTGAGCCAAACAGATACGAATTCTAGGTAAGTGATTCTTTTTAAAAAAATCCCGTGGGCCAGGTTAAAGGTGCCCATACTCACGCATATCTCAAGAACCTAAAAAAACAAGACAGCTAAATCTGTGGATCACTCCAGACACTCTATTTCAAAAACTTACTGAGACTAACACAGCACTCACTTCACACTGACCTGTGATTTGTGGAGCCCATACTTCCTCCTCTTCGTAAAGATATCCCCCTGGGCTGTAAGAACCCCACATATTCTGAGTTACCTTTTCATTCTTCTGGGTGGCACAAGCCTGTTGTATTCAGGTGAGAAGACAGAAGAATTCTGCTCTCACACGGGCAGACAGACGTGGTGTTCCATTACGTTCTATCAGTTAGATTATGGGGTTAGGGAGCTAGATCGAATTACAGTCTGGAAGTGCTCAGACATGGTAAGGCAAGGTATGGATGACAGTCAACTGCTGGTTCGTCTTCAAGAAACACCAGAATTTGATGAAGAGTATGGTCTGAGCCTAAAATTTTTATCAAAAGCTCTTCTTAAAGCACAAGTGTAAAATACTGAAAAGCAAAGTCAAACTAATAACGTGTGCAGTGATGGAAGCCACCTGCATTGGAGCCCGTGAACTTGCTTCTGCTGCTTATAGCATGGTGGCTTTCTCTGTGTTGACACAGCCATGGCTGAGTCAGACATGACTCACAGTTTGGGTGATTCCGTTTAATTGGGTCAGTGAATATGCCAGCTACAGTGTTGTGGGAGAACCGTTAATTAATCATAGAAACTGGATGCTGGTGTTTAGAGGTATAGAATGCTCTTTTCCCAACTTTGGGCTCAATTGTAGACCCCGATGCCAACCTGCCTTTTTCCCTCAGACTTCCAAGGGAAGCCTGAACCCCAAAGAAGATCACGAAAGCAATTTCTAATGAGCTAGGGAGCAGCTGAAGGGGGGACCCAGCATCTGGACCAGAGATGCTCTTTGTGTGGTGAAAAGTGAGGAATCAGATTTCCTGCTCAGTCACGTGTAGCAAAGAGGTCTTGGGCAAGGTGTCTGTTTGGCAGTGCCAGAGATAGCACGCAGGACTTTGCACATGCTAGGCAAGCACTCTATCAACTGAGCTACACCCCCAGTCCTTGGGAAATTTCTATTTCTCCAGCTCTAAAATAGAACTAATAATAACACCCACCCTGTAGATTTTTAAATAGTTTTGTTATATTTTTGAATTAGTATACATCAATAATATGAGGGGATTTCACTGTGATAATTCCATTCATGAAATTCCCCCCACACTTGGATTGTTTTTTAGTGGGACTGGGGTTTAAATTATGGCTTTGCACTTGCAAAGCAGGCGCTGTACCACCTGAACTGCACCTCCAGTCTGGTTTTGTTTTGTTTCCTCTGGTTATTTTGGAAATGGGGGGGTCTCAAGAACTATTTTCCTGGTCTAGCATTGAACTACTGTCCTCCCAATCTCAGCCTCCCAAGTAACTGGAATTACAGGCACGAGCCACCTGCACACCACTTCCCCTAGATTTTTGAAGATTAAGTGAAATAATCAATTGAAACTATTATGTAATGTCTGCCACTATTAAGTGCACAATAAATGTCATATGTTATTTATAATAATAATAGATGCTACACTAAAGGAAAGTTTCCTGATAGTTACTCTAACAAACACATACACTAGCCAAGAGTTCTTCATCTCAGTTCTGTTAACATTTTTCTTTCAGTGCTGGGGATAGAACCCAGGGCTTTACACAGGCTGCACAAGCCCTCTATCACTGAGCTCTATCCTCAGCCCTATATATTGCTATTTTGGGCTCAATAATTGTCCACAATGGGGGACTCTCCTGTGCATTGTAGGATGTTTAGCAGCAACCCTGACTTCTAGCCAGTAGGACTTCTAGCCCTTCACAGTTGTGATATCCAAAACCATCTTCTGACATCCATGAAGGTCTCATGGCAGGGGAGGGGAGTGGCAAAATCACCCCAGTTTGAGACCCTACACAGAGACCAACTGAAAATGGGCATTGAGGACACACCATCTTTGTCATATTGCTCTTGCCCAGTTGTCCAATCACCTACTTCCTTGATGTAACTAAATGACAAATAAATCACACACCGGAGAGAGAAAGCTGCCTTAAAATTACCTCTGCCCTTGTTGATAGTGCAACTCTGTGAAGATAAGCAGTATCTGTCATGTTTAACTCAGTGACAAGTGCACAGTGTATGGATGGATGGATGGATGGGCGGATGGATGAGTGGAAGGATGGGAAGATGGATAAATGGATGGATGAGTGGATGGATGGGATGGAGGGAGGGAGGGATGACAAATGCATGGATGGATGGATGAGTAGATGGATGGATGGATGGATGGATAGATGGATGGATGGATGGATGAACACAACTTTGAGCATTTTCATTTTGTTAAACAACTGTGAGAAGCATTTAGGGCTCCTCACTCTTTGACTCCAGTCCACACCTGAAGGAGATAAAGACTGATTTCACCCCAGCTCACAGAAACATGATAAGCTTGCTCAGCTGAGTCAAGGTCAGGCAGTAAGGGAAGGCAAGAGCAACCTGTCTACAGAGCCTCGGGGTGTGGAGCTTAGGGTGAACACAGGTCCCCTCTGGGAAACTGTATCAAGGACCTAGTTGGAGCAGGGCAAGGAAAAGAGTCTCAGAACAGGAAGTGATCCAGAAAAATCCCATAGTCAGGTAGGTATGCATCTAGCTGTTTTGGACAGCTTACAATCTGGTCAAGATAGAAAGAAAGTCAGATTCTGCCATCATTCTTGGAGTGAACCTATAAGAGATGTGAAAGCACTAGCCTCACTTGGGCACATGAATTAGCTAAAAACAGGAGAACCTTGGCATCCCTGCCTCCAGTTTGTATCTGTCTTTGCTCTAAACCATTCTCTTTGCAGTCACTTTGCAATCACCTTGGATTCTAGGAAAGACAGATGATAACATCTTCACGACAAGGGACAGAAACTACACCCAACAGTAGACCTTCCTCAGGATGGACCACCTGCCAGTTGACAATAAATCCAGACAACAACCTCTCCCAGAATGCCCATCCCATGGTGTGTCCCCAACTGTGAATAAGCCTCCTTTCTCTGCATTACCACACCTCTTTATTTGGTGTTTAAGGGCAGATGGCTGGACCTGGCATATGGAATCTTGGGAATTTAGGCCTTGGATCCAAAACTTTCATGTCCATTACAGCCTCAGTCAATATATTTTCTCTTTGTCCAGGTCAATGATAAACAGGCTGAATAAAACTTCCCTTAGAACTTTCTATTATTGACTGGCCTGGAGATATAGCTCAGTAGTAGGGTGCTTGCCCCTGTACCCCCAAGAAAACAAAACCAGAAACAGAGAGAAACTATTCTTTACCCAATGGCTCGTTAAATGAAGGCATTTAATTATGCAGAGAACAACTTAAATTTGGTATGAAATAACACAATTTGTGAAGTTTCACAAACAGAATTACCAAGTGTACATCACTTCAACCATTTCCATATGAGCCAAAAATGATGCAAGTACACCAGGTGGTTGCTATTTCCAAGGCACACACGCGAGGTTCCTTAAGTCCCTAGCTGTTTGCTTCTGAGAAATACAGTGGTGAGCAAATACACTGCTCTCCCTCGTGTCGGTTACACTCGCTGTTTGAATGAACAAGCTAGCCATTCATGCATTTTTTATTCAATTAGGACTTATTTTCTTTTTAGCTCTGTGCCCTTATTATGCGAAGTTGTGTGGAATCGATGGTGATATGAAAACTGAGGCTCTCATGTGATAAATTTCTCCTAGGACAATGAATTAGGACAAAGCTATATTCTTATTCTTCCCTAAGGGTTTCAGAGGGGTGAAGAGGGAATAACTAAAAACATATCAAGTTTCCCTTTTCTCTTTCACGAGGAATCCTAGACCAAACTTGAAACTCAATTCTAGGGCTCATTTGAGTTCTACTTGTGTGCCTGCCCTTGACTTTCTTCTCTAGTTTTTATTTCTCTGGGCCTGATTTTAAATCCTTATTTGTAGCTTACTACTTTCTGGCCTGTATTTATTATAAATCACCTCAAACACTTTGTGAAATGAGGCAAGATATGAAAAAAATTAAATAAAATAATGATCAAAGTTTATATGAACAATATTGTAAAATAAGAGACAAGCTCAGTCTTAGTATTTGATACATTGTAAGAACTTTTTGTAAAGGCCACCTAGCACAACAATAATTTCTTTTTTAAAAATCATGTTAAACTGCACATTGACCAAATTAGATTTTAAATGATAAAAGCATAACATAATATGTAAGTAAATGATTGATTCAACTTCCAGCTTGGCTTTAACTTTACTATTACCAAATTTTAGAGTTAAAGCTGAATGGTAAGAAGGAATCAATCACTGGACTTTGGAGAGAATGTATTTAAGATGTAGATATATTGTGATGGCTAATTTCCATTAAAGCATGCATATATTCATTTGCTCAATTAAAAAAAAAAAAGATTGGTCTTAGTGATTACTCAAATAGTAGATGTTCTAAGCTTTAGGCATAGCACATGCAATATCCAAAGCCCAGTGCCTCATAACAAAACAAAATCCCCCAGATTCCCCTTGGGGGATCTATCACTTTGTCACTTAACCGAAGACAAGCTCACACACAGAACTGTGTCCAAGAGGGGATGCCGACAAGAAAAGATCCAGAAAGGGCAAGTGAGACAGAGTCAAGGATCAACCTCCCCCATTTGTAAATGGATCTGCTGCAGTCACAAGCACCAACCAAGGAGGATTTCATCCTTTCTTTGTGCTGCTATGCCACACTTGTCAATCAAGGGGACTGCCCCTTTATACCCACCTGAGGGGGCCACCCCGCAGCCAGGCTTTACCTTAGCAAGAGTGCTCTCTTGCCAGGGTGCAGTCAACACTCACTTGCATCCTTAGCCTAAGATAAATGCAAAGGATTTGCTAGTTAGCCTAATTCAGCATTGGATCCCAAACATGTGGAGTTACTGTTACAGTTGTATTGCTGCTGAAAGTCTTCATAAATCAGAATAGTGATATCTGCGCTAAATACACATTTGGACTCTTTACTTTTTCATTTTTTAAATAGATTAAAAGGAGTAATTGAAAAGAGATCGTGAAAAAGGCACTTCCCTCCCTCTCCTACCCAGGGCTCTTCAGTTCTCCACTGAAGGCAAAGCTATGAAAAAGCTTCTAGTCAGTCTCCCAGAAATGTTCTATTCATTTAGAAAAATAGGACTGGGGGAGTGGCTCAAGTGGTAGAGCATCTGCCTAGCAAGTGTGAAGATCTGAGTTCAAACCCCATACCATTGAGACAGAATGAAAGAGAGGGAGAAAGAGAGAGAGAGAGAGAAACGTATCTTACAAGCTAGAAAATTGAATATCCCCCCTACATTTTTCCTTCCCTCTGCTTACCACATCCAGTTAATTCAAAGGTCCTAAATTCAACTTAAAAGGTTTGTGCTCATGGTTGTCCTTCTCTATTTTGTCAGTTCTGCCTCAGTGTCTTTACTTATCTCCTGTCTCTTTAATCTCCTCTTTCCACATAGATACCAGAGTAATCTTGTCTGTGTTGTACAACATCTGATTAAATGTTACATATGTGTACAATATAAATAAATCATATCAATACATTATACATATTGTCTTAATTCATTCTAGTTTCTGTAACAAAATAGCTTACTCTGGGTAATTCATACACAACAGAAATTCACTGCTCAGAGCTCTGGAGGCTGGAAAGTCCAGTGTCAAGGTGCCAGCAAACTTAGGGTTCGTCCGTCACCGATGGTGACCGGTATGTCCCTTCATGGTGGAGGGGGTAAAACAAGCTTCCTTCCCTCAACCCTTTTTCATAAGGGCACCAGTTCCATTCATGAAGGCCCTGCTCTCATGATCTAATCACTCCCTAAAGACCCCACCTCTTAATACTGTCACCTTGGGTGTTGGGTTGCAACGTAAGAAATTTGGAAGGACTCCAACATTCAGAGCTTTGCATATACAAGTGGAATTTATGACTTTTATGTATATCTTATAAAATATGATAGCTTAAGTGACAGAAAAGATCTCTGGAAACTTGTTTTGTGCCCTTCATTTGACTCACGTCTTAATGCTATGTGGTTAGGTACATTCACATTAAGGATTGCTATGTCCTCTTGGAGAAATGACCCTATCATGTAATGCTCCTCTTTGTCCCCAACAACTCTCCTTGGGTTGAAGTCTTTTGTGTCTGAAATTAATATAGATTTCTCTGCTTTCTTTTAATAACAGCAGCATAGGGTATCTTTCTCCAACCTTTCACTTTCAATCTGTATGTCTTTACATTTAAAGTGGGTTCCTTATGGACAGTCACATTTTTTCTCTCCTTTCTTCTTTGTGTTCTTTTTAAACTACCTGGCCTTACCTTCCTCCACCCCAGAGTAATCACTTTTCTACATATTAAATTGTCCCATTGTCTTAAAATCAATTTATTGTACCCCGAGAAAAGAAACTTACAACTTTGCAAAACTTAAGAGACTTACACCAGATATATGTCTCTGTGACTTGCCTTCTCAGTTCAAAGTTGTTTTGATATTCATCCATGTGTCAGTAATTCACTGGTTGGTCCTCCTCACCACTGTATAATATTCCCTTGTGTGCCCACACCTACCTTTCTTTAACCATTCCCCTAGTTACACTCATGTCAACTGTCTGAGTTTTTAGGATATTTTTAATAATACTCCTAGAAACATTTTTATCTCTACACCCTGATGCACATGTACAAGATAGAGTTCAAAGGTTATATAAGAAGCAGAAGTGTTCAGGGGCATAGGATCTGTACACCCTCAAATTTGTTGAGCAATAACAGCTTCTGTTCCAAAGTGGCAGACTAATTCACACTTCTCCCAACAGCACTTCAGACTTTAAAGTTTCTCTCAGCCTGATCAGTGCGAGATGCCAGCTCATAGGAATATTCCTTTTCATCTCGGACTAATAATGTCATCGAGCACCTTCTTTAACTAAAAGAGTTGACGGTTTTATTTTCACATTTCACAATGCAAATGAAAGCTACTCGCTTTTCTCTCTCATTCCTCCCCTGCAAAACTACTCTGTCTTGGATGGAGGGAGGGGGGAGAAGGCTTCTTTGTGGCACATTGGAAAATGCTGAGAGTCACAGCATTTCTCCTGTGAAGCAGAACAAGTCATGTAGAATGAGCAGAAAAAGCCTTCCAGCTGGGTGCTCTGGCTCACACTGTAATCCCAGCTACTTGGGAGGCTGAAATTAGGAGGATCGAGGTTCAAGGCCAGCCCAGGCAAATAGTTCAAGAGACCCCCACCTCCAGTCCAGAGCAAAATGGACTGGAGGTGTGACTCAAGCAGAAGACAGCATGCTTTGCAAAGCACAGAGCCATGAGTTCAAACCCCAGACCCACCAAAAAAAAAAAAAAAAACCTCCCTCTGGATATGCCTGACTGTCACACATTGATTGCACACATGTAACTAAACATTTTACGGTACCCCACAAGTGTAACTACTATGTGTCAACAAAAGTTAGTCAGGCAAAAAGTCAGCAAGACCCCATCTCAACCAATAGCTGGGCACAGTGACTCACTCCTGTCATGCTGTTACTGGGTGAGGGACTTCCCTCAGATTTCCCCTTTTCATGCAAAATACAGGTACTTGAGCTTCACACCGGTGAAAACAATTGCAAAGTGTCTCACATGCAAAAAGGAGAGCCTCACAGGGAGGTAGTTTTATCAAGGATTTTTTTAGTATGAACAGATAAGAATAGGGAGAAATTTAAAAAGAGAGGAAAAAGCACCTTCAGCTAGAAGTGCAGAAGTGGGAGACAAGCTCAAAACTGGGGGTCCTTTCAGGAAGGTTTTATGTGCTGAGCTGGGGAAGTACTGTTGTGGGAGGTTGCTAGCTGAGGTAAGGGACTCCCCGGCAATTAGCAGGAAGCAATATTTTCTTGTGCCAGCACAGACTCAGCGCACTCATGTCCAAAGGCAAAGGGGTCTCACCTTGTATACCCTTGCAAGCAGGTGACAGAAGCAAAAAGCAAGGTCTAATCCATATATGATTATATTTAATTTTATTGGCTACTTTATCCTAGTGCTACGTGACTTTCCCCTCCCTGGTGCTACGTGACCTTCCTTATGTTCAGATTTCTCAGGTTTTATCTCCCTGCTATGCCATCCCTGCCTCCCTGCTACTTTACCAGGACTTAGGCCAAGACTGTTTTCTTCTGATCCTCCTCCCTGCTACAGTACAAGTCATCAAGTCAAAATCTGGCCACCCTAACTGTTACAAGAATGGTCTTACGTGGCAAAGCTGGGTGCTGCTTTATTCTAAAACAGGGAGATTTGATCTAGGCTGACCCAAAACACAGGCTCATAGTGTTTTAGGACTTGCTTTCGTTAGGCCTGCCTTTCTTACTCTGTGTGTACAGCCTTGCAGCTTGTTAACACGGGAGGGAAAGGCAGACAGGCAGCCTGTTCTTGTCACTTAACATCTGAAAGGAAGTGGCAGAAGGTTGCTATTTGCCCCAGTTGTTAGTTTTTCTTCCTAGTTCCAATGTGAATCTGGTCCTTTTAATATTTATTATAAATAATATAACCTCCCTGTCTCCACATGGACCTGTCCTGCCTCAGTCCCAGCTACAAGGGAAGCATAAATAGGTGGACTGTGATCCAGGCTAGCTCAGGCAAAAAGTCAAGATCCTATCTCAAAAATAACTACAGCAAAAAAGGGCTGGGGTGTGGCTCAAGTGGTAGAGCTCCTGCCTCACAAACGCAAGGCCCTGAGTTCAAACATAAAACCCTTTGGGGAAAACTTCAGAATTAGGCCTGGGAAAGAACAGAAAGCGAAATTAAACAGAATTTAACGTGCAGTAAAGGGGGTGAAAGAGGAAGTGTGAAGATGAAGGAAATGAACTTCCTCCATCTCTTCACTTCTTCTGCTTTCCAGGAAATGGCTACCCTGAAAATTAACCATTGCTAAACTCATCAGTGTTTACCCACAAAATTGACTGATGTGGGTGGACCCAGTGACGTTTGCATTTAAACAAAGTCTTTCTGCAGACTCAGTGCCAAGCCAGTGTTGTGACTATGGTGGGATTTGAATCCACGGCCTCATACTTGCTTGGCAGGCGCTCTAGAATTTAAGCACACCCCAGCCCTGTTGTGACTAACTTTTATGTAGTCACTTCAACATTTCCTGGTATCTCTCACTACTGTTGGTTTTTTACACAAATTTGGGAGAAAGAGACATTGCTCTTCCATCCCATGACTAATTCTTCAACGGCATCCTTGATCCCCTCCTCCCGAGGCCTATTCTTACCCTCACGTCTTCAGTCTCACCATGTGTACTGACTTCTCTTAAGTTTACAAAACAACCAAATCAATCACCCAGCAAATTGCCCAAAAATTTCTTTGGGGGGGGGAGAGCACCTCTTTTCTCTGGGGACAATGAATCTACCATTGTGAGAAAGGTACCCTCAATGGCTCACTCCAGTACAGGGGAGCCACCTAAGGAAGTCTCCCAAGTGACTGCAAGGTAAATTCTTCCTTGACCTTGGGAGAAAGGGGCATGCCTTTGGAGTCCAAGGCATTTCAGTGTCAATTCTGTCCTCGGACAAGAGAAGCCAATACTCAGTTGTGACAGGGCACATGACAATTTACCTCCAGCATTTCAGTATTCATGGAATTGAGAAGAAGCGAAAAGGATGCAAAATAACTACAACATTAGGAAACACACACACACAAATCCATGAGCTTTCTTTCCTATTAGAACATCACTTTTGATAAAGACAGTAATCACCAAGGGCCTCCATGGGCACTTGCCTACAACTCTACCTGGCTCTTTCTTGTACTCAGAGCCTTTTATCGGGTTTTCCTTGACCTGGAACTGAGGCAGGGTACATAGAAGAGGTGACAGAGAGACTAAAATAATAAAGGGTCAAACTCAGAAGTGAAAACTGAGAAATCAGTGTGGCAAGCTCCCCACCTGTCACCAGCTCCTTTTCCATGTCAGCTTACAAGAACAGGAAAACCTAAAGGTCATCCTTCTTGGCCTTCTTCAGTACCTAAAGACCCTCTAAGTGGGTAGAGACAGAAAATTGGAGGCCTGCCCGCAAAGAGAAGTCCTGAGGCTCACACGTATTGTCCCTGTGTTTTGGGACCCATGTCTCTCATGATGAGTGGTTGTTAGACTGCATGACCACATAGTCCCCCGCTCAAAAAGTAGACAGACCTTGACAGAGAAGGACCACCATTTTGAGTCTTCACTCCCATTTCCTGTGGGGAAAGCAGGAAATGCTTTCTCTCCCCACTTTCTTCTTTCTCCCACTTTTACCTGTTCACTAAAACAAGTCCTTGCTAAATTTCCACCTTGTGAGACTCTCCTTTGTGGGAGACCCCTCGAAATGCTTTTCATGCTGGACCTCAAGTTCCTGTGATTTGTGTGAAAACTGGGAAGTTGAGAAACACCCCTCCTGCCTTCCCTTCCCCCTCCAGGAACAGCCCCAGTCTGCCACCCACTTGGGGTTCTGACACCTGGGACACGATTTAGAGTAAGCCATTGGCTCCCTAGCTCCCCTATTTTGCTCTCCCAAAGTGTGTGTATTATATTAATTATATTATATTATATTAATTATATATTGTCAGTTCCTAAGGATTTCATTATTAACATTAAGGAACTGAAAGAGAAATACTAAAACAAAACAAAAAGCACTACAGGGGGGAGGGGAGGTGACCCAAATAATGTATATACGTGTAAATAAATGTAAAAGCAACAAAATAAAAATTTTTAAAAAGCTACAAAGATTAAAGAATTCAGAAAACTCAAACTCATGAGTTTAAATGACTTTACTATTAGGATAGAAACTAGGATGGAGCCTTGCTTCTTTTCTTTTTTTAATATTTATGTATTTATTTATTTTGAGACAGGGTTTGCTATCTAGCCCAGGCTGGCCTCAAACGCCAGATCCACCTGCCTCCACCTCCTGCTGAGATGACCAGCATGCACCACCGCACCCAGACTGCTTGTTTTCTTGAGAGTTGAATTTGCCAAACTTCTTGCCTTTTTGGGCTCCTTCCTAAAGGGGAAAGTATATGATTCCTACCATATAACGTTCTTTTCCAAATGAAGTCAAGAATTATCCACTCAAAGTAGAGCTAGACAGCCTGACATTGACCAGTCGGCAGAGCTCAGGGAAAGGGTTTGACAACACTAAGCAAAACCTCCTGCTTCACAGCTCTGTCTACATCAGTGATGCAAGCCACTTCTACTCAGTAGTTCTGCAGCCTGTTGGCCAATTTCTTTCTTGGCCGTCAAAAATAACAGTCAACCATGCCAAAAAGCAAAAGGCTTTATAGGTACGCCTACACAGGGAAAGCTTGAGCCCACTTCTGAGATGCTTCTCTGACTAAGAACACGATGAATGATATTCAGGCCAACTTGAGAGCATCAGGGAAATGTAGTGGTAAACTGAGTCACTCTGATCTTTAGCAGTGTAGTAAAGCATTCAGGAGCTTGGGCTTTGGGGTCCCACTGTCTAGGTTTGAAATATGATTCTGCCCCTTACTGGCTGTGTGACCTTGAGCAAGTTACCTCTCTACTTCTTTCTATATTACAATGGATTATTGTGAAGATTTGATGAATAAATATATGTAAAACTCCGAAAAGTGTTTGATGTTAACTTTACATTAGCACTGACTTTATTTAATAACTACATTTTCTGAAAGCCTTTTAATACCAAGAATTTTGGCCCTCCACTGGACTTCTCCATGTGGCAGAAAGGAAAGACATATAAGGGGCATGGCTCAAGTGGTAGAGCACCTGCCTAGGAAGTGTGAAGCCCTGAGTTCAAACCCCAGTACTGCCGGATGATAGATGGATAGGTAAGTAGATTAATAGATAGACAGATAGATAGATAGATAGATAGATAATAAAGAGATTACAACTACTTCTTTCAAGCACCAGTCACAGAATTTAAAAATAAATCTTTAAAAAAAGAGATACATTTTTACGTATAAAAAAGTTTTGTATTGAGTAAGGGTTCATTATCAAGTAGACCAGATTTTCTTTACCTGCAAAATTAATCTCCAGTCAATATATGCCTTAGGTAATTAAGAACTGGTTAGCTGAGCATGAATACCTGTATTAGGAATGACCAAAATACTTACAATAGTTACCTTCTTACTTTCACAACCAAAAGTCAGCACTGTTCACAACCCAGATATCTCTTTTTTGATCCCTCACTGTTCCCAAGAACTTTTGTTTCCCCTGGGGTGCCAAGGGTTGGATCCATGGCCTTCTGCATAAGTGTGAGCTGGACCACTAGGCTATACTGCCAGTTCCTTAAGAGCCATTTTAAATAACTTTTGACCCAACCATTATAAAAATATTTCACTCTCAGAAGTTTTCAATAATTTTCTACTGGCAAAATCCAATGACTTCTCCATTGTCATTCTTCTTGGTAAAATGTTAATAGCATGCAATACTGATTACACATTTCTCAAAAACCCTATCCTTAACCAGCAGCAGATGTCATGCCTAAAATCCTAGCTATTTGCGAGGCTGAGATTAGGAAGATCAAAGTTTGATGCCAACCTGGGCATATAGTTCATGAGACGCCATCTCCAAAATAACCAGAGCAAAATGGACTGGAGGTGTGGCTCAAGTGGTAGAGCACCTGCTTTGCAAGTGTGAAGCCCTGAGTTCAAACCTAAGTCCCACCAAAAAAAAAGAAAAAGCCCTGTGTCCTTGACCCAAAACTGGCTTCCACTTTGATTCTTCTCCACCTCCCTACCTCCAACTGCCCTGTCTCCGAGATCTGAGAATTTACTAAGCACTTCAAGTTCAGCATCATAGAGCATGTTTCTGCCTACACGACATGTCTAACACACAGAAAGAACACTTCACATAAAACGTACTCAACATATAATTGTTGAGTAGCTGAATGGAAATAATTAGGGGTCCTCTGAGATAACGTATAATTCTGGACGACAGTATGGTAATTAAGGACTGAAGTCTGCGGTGCATTAGAAATTCAGCAAAGACTGAGACGGGGGCTGGAGAGACTGGAAAGGTATCATGGGGAGGTTGAGCGGGCTGGGTTGAGAACAAGGAAGGATCTGAAAGGCAGAGGGAAAGGAGAAAACAGCTACAGCCAAGGAACAACAGGACCAACGTCTTGGAGGCAGGAAGAAGAATGGTGTTTTCTTTTACTTTCTTTTTCTTTAAAGCAGAAAAAGGAGGCATTACATGATGTGGGACATGCTGCAGGAAGAAGCAGAGTAAGCCCTCAGCTCATCTTCAGCCATCTTTGGGCTACAGATAAGAGCTAAGTGTTTAAGTAGACAAAGAACGGGGGACAGGGGACAAAGGTATGAATAAACAGGTGTGGTCTGGTCGGCCATCACCCATCACCTCCGTCCTTGTTCTGAGACAGGTTCTGGAGTTGTTATCTGGAGCCAGGCAGGTGGGCCATCCTGAGGAAAGTCTACTGTTGGGTAGTTCTGGTCCCTTGTCATGAAGATGTTATAGTTTTGTCCTTCCCGGAACCCAAGGTGATCGCAAAGTGACTGTAGAGAGAATGGCTCAGAGCAAAGACAGATACAAAATGAAGGACAGATGCTATGCTTTCCCCCTGCTTTCAGTTAATTCATGTGTCCAAGTAAGGAATCAGTGCTTTTCAGCAAAAGCAGTTTGAGCACTTCTTACACAGTGACAGGAGAATGTTGGCACCTGCCTGGGAAGAGGGCATCCAGAGACAGAGGCATTGGGGACCTCCAAGGGCGAGGTCAAACTTTCCCAGGCCACCCTTGTGTTATGTATGGTAGATTTTTATAGGACCAAAAGCCTCCACTCAACCTTGCTGGCTTAGGTGTTTAGCCAGAATGAGGGGTGGACATTCTGAGTTATTGTCTCACAAAGTGGAAGAATGAACTTCTGGGACACCAAAGGGTAGGGTAGACTTTGTTGAGGGAAAGAATGAAAGCTCCCACAGGAAGAGAGGGGTGTCCAGGGGGTTGCCCAAGAATGGCATTTCCTAAGGTCACAGAAGAAACAGCAATGACAAGAAAGTCCTGAGCAGAGCCTCCCAGAGTCAAGTGGAGGGAGACTTGATTCAGCACTCACTGAGGCTGGGCAAAGCCCTACATATGATTAGTTTGATATTGGTGCTGGATTAAGTTGGAGAGGATAACACCTCCATGTTGTTATCCAGGCCCAAGTGACCAGGCCTCACTCTAGGGGGGTGGCTGGAAAATGGAGAAGGGGTTAATTGGTTGATTGTATTTGGAACTTAGGATATTTTCTGTTCCCATACATAATAACTTCAGTGCATTAACTTATAAAGGGTCTCTACAGCCACCCTCTACATCCCTCACCAACTGTGCTGAGTCTTCCGGGTCCAGACACGCTTAGCCCTTGTCTGGTATCTTACATCTAACCACATCAAGGGTACCTCATCCGTGCTTTTAAAAAAAAAAAGTAGGGGAGAACTTGAAGGCGGAGTGGGTGGTGGAAGTAGTGCAATGAGTTTAATTTTATTCAAATTGAATTTGAAGTGAAATAGCAAGATGAAAATGTAGAGTTGAGGATTACAAATGCTGGCTTGTTTCCATTCAAGATAAGGCAGAGTGTGGATAGGATTAATTAATTAACATTCTTTCTCAATGACCGGTGACGTTCATTGACATGAAGTGGAGAAGGCTTTCCTGTTCATGCTTTTTTTTTATTATTATTCATATGTGCACACAAGGCTTGGGTCATTTCTCCCCCCTGCCCCCACCCCCTCCCTTACCACCCACTCCACCCCCCTCCCCCTCCCCCCACCTCAATACCCAGCAGAAACTATTCTGCCCTTATCTCTAATTTTGTTGTAGAGAGAGTATAAGCAATAATAGGAAGGGACAAGGGTTTTTGCTGGTTGAGATAAGGATAGCTATACAGGGCATTGACTCACATTGATTTCCTGTGCGTGGGTGTTACCTTCTAGGTTAATTCTTTTTGATCTAACCTTTTCTCTAGTTCCTGGTCCCCTTTTCCTATTGGCCTCAGTTGCTTTAAGGTATCTGCTTTAGTTTCTCTGCGTTAAGGGCAACAAATGCTAGCTAGTTTTTTAGGTGTCTTACCTATCCTCACCCCTCCCTTGTGTGCTCTCGCTTTTATCATGTGCTCAAAGTCCAATCCCCTTGTTGTGTTTGCCCTTGATCTAATGTCCACATATGAGGGAGAACATACGATTTTTGGTCTTTTGGGCCAGGCTAACCTCACTCAGAATGATGTTCTCCAATTCCATCCATTTACCAGCAAATGATAACATTTCGTTCTTCTTCATGGCTGCATAAAATTCCATTGTGTATAGATACCACATTTTCTTAATCCATTCGTCAGTGCTGGGGCATCTTGGCTGTTTCCATAACTTGCCTATTGTGAATAGCGCCGCAATAAACATGGGTGTGCAGGTGCCTCTGGAGTAACAGTCTTTTGGGTATATCCCCAAGAGTGGTATTGCTGGATCAAATGGTAGATCAATGTCTAGCTTTTTAATTAGTCTCCAAATTTTTTTCCAGAGTGGTTGTACTAGTTTACATTCCCACCATCCTGTTCATGCTTTTACAGCAAACGCCCTAAGTCAAAATTAGCAGAGTCTCCGGGTCCCCAGACTCCCAGCTGGGTATAAGATTCTTAGACCATTTGCTTTTCTTAAAACAGATTAGTAAATAAAAACTATACCAAGCAAGGCTGGGCGACAGCTCAGTGACAGGGCAGTTGCCAATAGACACAAGGACCTGAGTTCAATCTCAGAACTGCAAAAAAACACAGGACAAACGTCACTTCTCCTTCCTTTTATTTTATTTTCTGTTTCCTTTTTATTTACCGGAGGAGCTAAGCCTTTGCCCCAAACCTGGGACAAAGATGAACAAGCCCAGAGCACAAACAAGGGCACAGCACCTGGGGTGGGGCCCGGGGAGGCTCAGCCTCCACTGAAGGACAAGGCAGCCTTCATCTCTGGCTCTGCTATCTGTTCAGCTCTGCTGCTCGGGGAGACTGGGATTCTTTGGTAGCCTGGAAGCACATTGCTCAGTGAACTCTGCTCCTGTCTGGAATGTAAGGCTTACAAGCAACAATTTTGAAGAATTTTTACTTAAATAAGGAAATGTCCTGACCTCTAAGGGGGGAGGGGCTAACACTACTATTTGCCTATGATTCCAGTTTTATTTTCAAAATATTTACTTGCCTATCTCCATTTTTCTACTAATATGAAAAGATGAGTCCAAATGGTAGTTGAACCATGAATGACTTCATTCTTGTATTTCTTTATACTCTGATCTTTTGCTCAAATGTAGTATGTTATAGAAAAGTAACTGTCCTTGTTTCCCCTCAGTCTTTGTCACAAGTCAAAGCCCTCAAGCTCCCCCCACCCCTACCACACACACACACACTCCATCCCTGCTTCCTTGATTCACTAACCCTTCTCTCTTCCTCTCTGACACAGGCAGCCCCTCATTTGGTGCAGTCACAGCACCAGAGGCCCCCTTGAAACCCTAATCACTACATCTCTGGGCAAGGACCCCTCCTCTACTTCTCCTCTCCCTTTCCCCATCCCTCCCCTCTCCTCTCTCTTCACTGTTGGGGTTGGAACCCAGAGTCCTGTGCATTCTAGCAGTACAGAGGCCAGCCTGGGCTACATAGTGAGATCTTGTCTCAAAAACAAAACAAAAACCAAAATGCTCTTTTAAGCTACAAGTTGGACTCTATCTTTGTAAGTGTGGAGAACAAAAATAGTTGTCTAAGGCTACAGGTATGGCTCAAGCAATAGAGCACCTGCTTAGCAAGTGTGAAACCCTGAATTCAAATCCTAGTACCATCACCAAAAAAATGGTTACCTGTGTTGACAGAGCCTCAGAATGGAAGTCTCAACTTTTATTTTGTTCACGGTACAGCCAAATTCCTTCAGGCTATATCTGAAAATTCTTTTTCAACAGAAAATTGCTTAAAACATAATAATTTTTTAAAAGACTGGAAAGGAATAAAACAGACTATATGATTTCCTAAATAGAATACACAGAACGTACAAAGAATTTTGAGAATTAATAAAGAGAATGGTGAATTTGCTATCAGATCCAAATACAACAGCAATAAGGAGTTAGGAAGTTGAAATTTAAAAAGACATGTTTGACCTCTATAAACCTTTTATAGTGGCCAAAATCCAGTAAGACCATAACACCAATGCTGACAATGATGTGGAACAACAGAAACACGCATTCATGGTGAGAACGCCAAATGGTATGACCACTTTGGAAGACACCTTAGCAGTTTCTTATAAAACCAAATATATGCTTACCATCTGGTTCAGCCATTGCATTCCTTAGTAACACCCAGAAGACTTGAGAACTTAGCAGGGAGTCCATGCTCATGCCTGTAATCCTAGCTACTCAGGAAGCAGAGATCAGGAGGATCGTGGTTCCAAGCCAGGTCGGGCAAATAGTTCCGCGAGAACCTATCTTGAAAAACCCTTCACAAAACAAGGCTGGTGGAGTGACTCAAAGTGTAGGCCCTGAGTTCAAGCCCCAGTACCACAAAAAAAAAGAATTGAGTGAGAGCTTATGTTCACCCAAAAAATCTGTATCTGAATGGTTGTTTATAGAGGCTCTATTGCTTTCTCTCTTTCTTTACTTCTTTCCTTTCATTCTTTTTTTCCTCCTTTCTCACTTATAACTCAAGTGCTCTATCACTTGAACCACACCCTAGCAGCTCTATTATAATTGCTAAAATCTAGAAGCAAACAAAAAGTCCTTCATTAGGCAAAGTGGGTGAGTTCAGACGTGGAATATTATTCAGCACTATACTGCAATGAGCTACAAAGCCACAAAAGACACAGAGGAAGCTTAAATGCATATTTCTAAGCAAAAGAAGCCAATACGAAAAGGTTACATATTGTATAATTCCAAACATGATATGCTAGAAAAGAAAAAAATCAGTTTTGGCAAGGGTTGGCAGAGGGGAAGGAAGGATGAATGGGTGGAGCACAGAAGAATTTTAGGGCAGTGAAGCTATTCTGTATGATACTATTGTGAATGTGTGTCCTTCTACATTTGTTAAAATTCATAGAAGGCACACCAGGAGTGAACACTGACATCAAGTATGGACTTTGGGTGGTAATGATGAGAAAGTTGTAGTTTCATTGAGTGTAACAAAGTAATACTCTGGTGCAGAACACTGATAATGGGAGATGTACAGCTAGGGTTCTATAGAGAAAAGGCCAGTCATAGATGGTAGATGATAGATAGGTAGATATGATAGATAGATAATAGATATGATAGATAGTAGATATGATAGTAGATAGATAGAAAGATAGATAAATAGATAGAAGATACAGATTTATTATGGGAATTGGCTCATGCAGTGTGAAGGACAAGAAATCCCTTAATATGCCATAATTCAGTCTGAGTCCAAAGACCCGAGAACCAGGAGGTCTGAGATCCAAGGGCAGGAAAAGATGGATATCCCATCTTACCATGAGAAAGAATCTGTCCTTCCTGTTTCTTTGTTCCATTCAGGCCCTCAGTGGATCAGACAATGTCTACCCAACTTTGGTGAGGGGAACCTTCCTCACCAAATTAAATGCTACTCTCTTTGGGAAACACTTTTACAGACACACTCAGAAACATTGTTCCATAAGCTATCTGGGCATCCCTTAGCTCAGGCAAGTTGAAACTAAAATTCTCCATCATAGGGAGGGTATGTGTATGTGGGGGAGGTGGTTTATGGGAAATCTCTGCACTTTTGACTCAATTTTGCTGTGAACCTAAAATTGCTCTTTTTCGAAAAAAGTCTTTTTTTTTTTTTTATTGAGGGGGGGAGCGGGAGGGGGTGGAGTGGGTGGTAAGGGAGGGGGTGGGGGCAGGGGGGAGAAATAAACCAAGCCTTGTATGCATATATGAATAATAAAAGTAAAATGAAAAAAAAAAAAAAAAAGAAAGTTAAAAAAAAAAAAAAAAAGGACATTTTTAGTACTAACAAAACATATAAAATAACTAGGATTAGCAAAAGAAATGTAAGACCTTTATGGAAAGTGCTAATTCTTTATTAAAAACTAAAGAAGATGGAGTAAGTACAGATACATACCAAGCTCATGAATAAAAATGATCACAAATGGATTTGTAGGTTTTATAGATAGCATTCAAAAGTCCAACACATTCTTCATGGAGCCTTTATCAGTTGGCATAATTGCACAAACAGAACCAGTAATATGACTTCACATATGGCTTAAGAAACTTGCTGTTACATACTCTCTTGTTCTCTCCTCCCAGTCTTTTTTTTTTTTTTGGTAGCACTGGGGTTTGAACTCAGGGCCTCATGCTTGCTAGGCAGGTGCTCTATCATTTGAGCCACTCCACCAGCCCCTCCTCCCAGTCTTTGTGCTACTTTGTGCATATCACCTCTCAATAGATGACATAAACTCCACACTATGTTGTTACTTTTGTTGAAACAGTCCTTTCTCTTTTAAAGAGCCTTATAAAATAAGGACTTAGCCTGCATTTACACCTGGAGTTACCACTTCTGGTGTTCATTTCTCACACAGCTCTAGGTTTCTTTGTATTTCTTTCACCTGAAGGACTTTTTTTTTTTTTTTTTTTTTTTTGGCAGTGCTGAGGTTTGACCTCAGGGCTTGGCACTTGCTGGGCAGGCCCTCCAACACTTGAGCCACACCACCAGCTTAACATTTTGTTGTTGTTGTTGTTGTCCTACAGGTCTATTCATGGTTAATTCCTTCAGCTTTTATAGGTCTGAGAAAACATTTTGCTTTCATTTAAAAAGGTATCTGTGAGCCAGGTGCCAGTGGCTCATACCTATAATCCTAGTTACTTGGCAGGCTGAGGTCAGGAGAATCATGGTTCCAGGCCAGCCCAGACAAAAAATAGTTTGCAACACACCCATCTCAGCAGAAAAAAGCTGGGCATAGTGGCAGGTGCCTGTCATCCCAGTGACGGAGGGAAGTTTAAATAGAATTGTGATCCAGGCCAGCCTGGGTAAAAAGCGAGACCCTCCCCAATTCCAAAGTAACCAGAGCAAAAAGGGCTGGAAGTGTGGCTCAATCAGTAGAGTGTGTCTGCCTAACAAATGTAAAACCCTGAGTTCAAACCCCAGTATCCCCCTCCAAAAAAAAGACATTTGTGTTTACAGTCTTTTTATTTCTGTACTTTAGCGATATTCCCCCAGTCTTCCAGCCTATGTTGTTTCTGAGAGAAATCTTCTCTCATCCTTATCTTTATTCCTCTGTCTATAATATGTGCTCTTTTTCTGGCTGCTTTTTACGGCTTTCTTAAATTGTTATGGACAATTTGTACCATGATGTAGTTTTCTCCCCACTTCTTGTGTTTGGGGTAATCAAGCTTCTTAGAAGCATGGGTTTATATTTTATATTTAGAACAGTGTTGCCATTATTTCTTCAAATACTCTGCTGTTCTGTCTTTCAGACGCTCCAATATGCATACATTAAATGAGATCAAGCTGTCCACAGCTTATGGCTATTCCACCCACCTTTTAAATTCTCTGCTTTTTTCACTTTGGACTGTCTTCAAGTTCACTAATCTAACTTTTCTGTAATGCCTAATTTGTCTTTGATCCCATCAGTGTTTTTTTGTTTTGTTTTGTTTTTGTGGTTCTAGGATTTGGACTCAGGACTTTGTACTTGCTAGGCAGGGGCTCTCCACTTGAGCCAAACCCCCAGCCCTTTTTGCTCTGGTTATTTTGGAGACAAGGTCTCAGTTTTTGCTCAAACCATCCTGGACCATGATCCTCCTAATTTTATGCCTCCTGCTGTAACTGCGATGACAGGAGTGCACTACCATAGCCAGCTTTTTTCTGTTGAAATGAGGTGTCATGAATTTTTTGCCCTGGCTAGCTTAAACCAGGATCCTCTCAATTTCAGTCTCTCAAGTAGCTAAAAAGCTAAAACTACAGGTGTGGTTCACTGGTGCCCAGCTTTTATGCTTCCTGAGTAGCTGGGATAACAGGTGCATGCCACTATACACAGCTTTAATTGGTTGAGATGGGGTCGTAAGCACTTTTTGCCCAGGCTGGTCTTACACCTGAGTCCTCCTGATCTCTGCCTCCTGAGTAGTTAAGATTACAGGCATGAGCCGCCATTCCTACAGTTTTTGTTTTTAAGGCATGGTCTCACTAAGTACCTTCCGCTAGACTCCAACTCACAATCCTCTTACCTCTGCCTCCCAAGTGCTGGTATTATAGGCATTGCCTGTATTTTCATCCCAAGTATCATAGTTTTTCTGTCCAGGTTCTGCTTGGGTCATTTTTGTACATTAATTAATTAATTAACAGGCTTAATTTTTCCTTTAGCTTTCTGAACATAAGAGATACAGTTATAACAACTATTTTAACGCTGTCTACAAATTCTTACCACATTGTTAGTTCTGGGTTGTTTCTATTGATTTATTTTTCCTTACAATTAGGGTCACATTTTTCTTCATCGACTGCCTAGTCATATCTGCTTGCTTGCTTGGTTGTTTTGGTGCTGGGAATCAAACCCAGAGCCTCCTTCATGCTCAGCCTGTGATCCATCTCTGAGTTATCCACCCATCCTGGTCATTTCTTTAAGGTGTTAACTTGTTGGTGGCTGGATAGTTTTTTATTCTTTCAAATGTCATTGAATTGGTTCTGAGCCATAGTTATGTTACTAGAAAACTGCTCGGCCCTTTTAGGTTGTGAGACCTGCTCACCATTTATTCCAGGGCTAATTACTCCCCACTTAGGAGGCATGACTGCCGTGAGCACTGTACACAAGTCCCCATGAAGGATGAAGTTTTCTCATGTCTGGGGGGAAGCAAATCTTCCAGCTCTGTGTGACCACAGGTTCTGGATGGCTCTTTCTCAGGTGGAGGGGGTGAGCCTTCTTCCGTAACCTGCTGAATATGTGAGAGGAGTCTTCTGCCCATCTCTGAACTTTGCTTTTTGTGGGACTCTCTCTCTTCTCTCCAGTATTCTGTCCCCCAAACTCTAGCCACCAGATCTCTTCAAGCCCTCAGTCAACATCCCTAACTCGGGAAGCTCACCAGGGTTTCTCTTCTCTCTGCCCTAGCCTGGAAACTTTATCCTGGCAGTGAGCAGGGCGACCTGGGTGTTTCCCACATCTCAGGATGTACTATCTTGCATTGCCTGATGCTTAGTATCTTGATGATTACCATTTCATATATTTTGTTCACTGTATAAGTTTTCTCAGACAGGACAGTAGCTCTAGCAGTTCTTACTCCATCTTGGTTGGAAGCAGAAGCCCAACAAATTGCTTTTATTGCAATTTGTAGGTATTATATTAATAACTACAAACAGAAAAATAGTCACAAACCCCTTATGCATGTAGCCCTTATGTAACTAAAAAGCATTTTAAAATTGTATACATTCTAATAAAATCCAAAAACAAATAAAACTCAAATATATTACATTAACTTAAGGAACCTAGTGATGTGATTTTGGTTTAAAGGAGGCCTGGTGCTGATTGCTCTTGTTTTTGTTTGCAGGTTTTTACTATCTATGTTCTGATGATTCATTTCTCCCCTTCATTCTCTGTTTCTGAATCACTGAAAAACATTTGTTTGTACAATGCCCTGTGAAGTCATTCAGCCTCTGCTCTTCAAATGCACCACTTATACTTACGTCAATTCCTGTTTTCTTTAGTGCCTATTAATTATATTTGTAATTCTGAATACTGAAAGAGTGACTGTGCTTAACTACAAAAAAGGATCATCATTTAGATGATCCTGAATGTACCTACAATTTTTTTTAAATAATCATAGGATTAGAAAAATTTTTTAAAAAATTTTAAGTTCTGTAGAAAACCTGCTGCTTGATATGAACTGTTCTATGACAAGGTGGTAAAACTTTTCTCAAGTTGGTAGTCATGCTGAGAAGGCCACAGATGAATCTGAGCCAAGAGAATTGCTGAGAGAGAATTTACCTTGTGCAAAATAATGGAGGAGAAAACAGGATAAGTTGTGATGACCTAAAAAAAAAAATACCTACAAGAGAAAGGAGGGAGGAATGCTAAGAAAATAGCCAAAACAGCTACACAAAGTAAAAAGTATGATAGATCAATTACAAAGGAGATAAGTAGGGAAACCCAAGAGGGAGAATCCAAAGAGTAGTACCGTGATGGGATGTTATCCAGGACCTCTGTGGCTGACACAGGAGTGAAAAAACAGGCAGCTTCTCCAGGAAAGGAGGAGAGAAGACACCCTGGCCAAATTCATGGGGAAAATCAGTGACATTATTTCCAAGACCAACAATAGACCTGGATCAGACAGACAGCATCGTGGTCTCTGAGGGCAAGCTGAGTTTCCAGGCCTTGCATTGGACCAGTCTGTCTGTCCTGGGTTCCTCCTAGACGAGCTCTGCAAGACAGTGACAGCACTGTGTAGGGCTTCCTTTCCTCAGAGGATTTCAGCTCTGTTTCAGGTCTCCCTGTCTGTGGCACTCTGAGGGGACCCCCCTTGTTTGACCTTTGACCCTTATGAGATTGTGTGGCTTGAGAGTACCCTGCTGCTTTCCTTTGTGCTTCATGCTTGGGTTTTTTTTGTTTTTTTTTTTTTTTCCTTTTTTAAATTAATTTACCAACTTTGTTTCTCCTTGAGTCAGGGTGAGAGAAACAGTCTTCCAGAGAACACAAGTTTCCCCAGTATGGAACAGGGAAGGGGCCATTCAGAGTAACTATAATCCCAAGGTGAGGTCCCTATGCAGACATGGAGAGCTGATGGAATGCCAAGAGAGTGTCTGTCTACTACTTATTATTTGCTTGTTTTTGCAGCACTGGGTTTCGAACCCAGGGCCTCAGTCCTCCCATTTATAGTCTCTGGTGTAGATAGAGAGTGAGGAAATGAAATCTGAGCCCCATCAGGAATGAAATGTCCTGCTTCAGCTCAGAGGTTCCTCCCAAATCTAGTGCCAGTCTCTCTCCACACACCCGACATTGGGCAGCGCTCTACCACTGTTTAGTGCTTTAACTCCATTCCTGTCCATAGGTATGCAGGACTTGAACTTTATCTACGTAAAGCCAACTACATAGTCTGAAGTCCACTTGAGAAAAAACCTCAAGTGTTTTATCTCAGAATCCCCGCAATGCAATACAGGTCAGTTGTCTACACACACCTGAACAATGTGTGTTGGAGTAGACATGGTGGGTGCCAGAAAAGCAAGAAAAAGCAGGGAAAGGCTGGAATGCAGGTCCCTGGGGTCTGATAGGAGCATCTTCCCCGTATACTGTGGCTGACAGAGAATGGGGAAATCTGAGACACAGAGCGAGATGAGATGCATGCCCTATTTCCGCTCAAAGGCTCCTTAGGAACTTAACGTCACTCTGCCTCTGTACACCCTACTGTGGGGCCATGAACAGGGTCAGTGGGACACAACTTCAGTATCTCATCTCTGGATGCCCTTTTTCCATGACAGAAAGTCCACGGAGGTCATTCACAGGATTTGTCTGCTAAAGCAGCACTTACTGGGTCTCGGGTGTCCTTAGTTTGGGAGATCCTATAGCGTCCAAAGCACTACTGCTTACCCATCATGACTCAGCTAGGAATAGAGTGCTTACTAAGATCCTTTCTGTTCAAGAAGCAGAATTATTTTAATGACTTTTATCTCAGTGTTGTGACTTTATGTTTTCTGTCAGTATCTGAATGTTTTTATTTGGTTAATAATAGAAATAAGATCCTCATATTATATATATGAAGAATTTTAGAGCTGGAAAAGATATAAGAGATTCTAGTGCTATTATGAAAGAACTGAGGTCTAAAATGATTCAGTATTTTAATTCAAGTCAAACTTCTGTAGAAGTTAAAAATATTATCCCCACAAAGTAATCCAAGGCTCAATAACTAACATAAAGTAGGCCCTTCAGAAGTGGTGACCTGGCACTCAAGCTCACATCTATTTGTCTCCACTGCCTTTGGAGGCAGCTGTGATATGGTCTCAAAGAGCAATGTGACACCAGCACTTTCTCATGCAGATACACAACTGTTCCGCCCACCTTGTGAAGCTCTATGTGAAATCAATGCTAAACAAAGGCAAAAAAGATGTGGAGTTCTTTCTACTTGTGTTTCTGGAAAACAACAACTTGCACCTGTTTCTTCCCAAGTCTTACTTGAATTCTTCCTCGGTTTTTCTCAGGCTTGGAACTGTCTGCAAATCTAGGGCAGCATTCCTTAAAAAAGTGTCATGAGGACTCTTGAACCAGTCAGTCACCTGGGTGGCCTTTTAAAAATACACTGATTCCTAGGTCCTATCCAGAATTATCCACTGAGAATTCCCTGGGAAATATAGATACAGAGTGAGAGAGAAAACAAAATTGAATTAGTGAGTCTGTAAGTGATCAGTGAGTGATGGGGGTAGGACTGATTTGATTAGATTATAGACCTAAAATACCAAAGCAAAACCTCTTGGACTATCAATATACACTTTTTTTAAACTGAAGGGCGGGATGGAAAAATAAATCTTTTCCAAGGATGGGTATCAGTGGGAGGGGTGAGCACAAGGAAAGGGGGAATGAGAGTGAATAGGGTGGATGTGTTTCATATCCATATGTGAAAACAGAAGAATGAAACCTGTTGAATCACTCTAAGAAGGGTGGGAAGAGGAACGATGGAGGGGGCAAATCTGAGATATATTGTAAGCACATATGTAAATGTATCCCTCTGTACAACTATTATATACTAACACAAGTTAAAAGAAACAAGAACTTCTTGAGAGGGGCAGGCTGGGATTTTGCACTTCTACATCCCCCGAGGTTGCTTATTGCACTGAAATTTGAGTCACTGAGATAAAGGGAATGTCATTGGGGAGACTACACAGTCTCGGCCAAAGAGGCTATGAAATGATAGAACTAAAACCATGAGTAAAATCAGGGTAGCCTGCAAGCAACCTTTTCTCAGTCAAGGAAACGAAACTCGGGCAGGAATACAGCCTCAAAACTATCTTTAGTTACATGACAATTTGGAAAACAAGTTGTTTTCCAAAAACAACAAATTACATATACTACCCTAAGTAGACAAACATTTTTAATGTTTTGATATATTGCCTTACTGTTTTTTCTTTTGATTCTTTTGAGACAGGGTCTCACTATGTAGCCCAGGCTGGCCTCAAACTTACAACCTTCCTGCCTCAGCCTCCTCCTGAATGCTGGGATTACAGGAGTTCAATGCTTTGCCTGATCAATTTTTTTTTTAAAGAAAGTTGTGGGCTGGCAGAGTGGCTCAATTTGTGGGCTGGCAGAGCGGCTCAAGCGGTTGAGTGCCTGCCTAGCAAGAGTAAGGCCCTGAGTTCAAATCCCAATACCACACACACAAAAAAAGATATGCTGGTACACTTCTTTAATCCCAGCACCATGGAGATTTATGCAAAAAAAACCTGTGAATTCAAAGTCAGCCTGGAACTAGAGAAAAGGTTAGTTCGAGAAGAATTAATTTAGAATGTAACACATATATACAGGAAAGCAATGCGAGTAAACTCCCTGCATAGTTATCCTTATCTCAACTAGCAAAAACCCTTGCTCCTTCCTATTATTGCTTATATTTTCTCTTCAACAAAATTAGAGATAAGGGCAAAATAGTTTCTGCCTGGTAGCAAGGGGGTGGGAGGGAGAGGGAGAGGGTAGGGGAATGGAGGGTGAGGGGAGGGGGGGGCGGAAGGGGGGAGAAATGACCCAAACATTGCATGCACATATGAATAAAAGAAAAAAAAAGTCAGCCTGGGCTGCATAGCAAGACCCTATATCAGAAAAAGAAAATAAAAAAGGAAAAGAAAAGAAAAAAACTGTCTTTTCCCAACACACAATGATTCAGAAATGAGTTTCTCGCATTGCATCAAATATCCATTAGAACAAGGCCAGCCACAGTCGCAGAAGCATCATAGTCAGGAAGACAAATCTGTATCCTGAACCAGTTTTTCCTCCAGGGAGGATAATGGCTGCCTCCTCTAACGTGATCAACCTGCCAGGAGGTTGTTTTTTGGTCTCCCCCAGGGAAAGCTTCTGGTGTGGAGGGCTCCAAATGTCAACTGCTGTTGGCAGTTAGGCACTCAGCAATAGACTAGCCAGGACAGTCTCTGGCAGGGAGGCACACATTGTTGAGCCTGTGTGTAACCTTTATCCCTCCACTGTGCCACCAAGCAGGCACTAAGCTAACTGCAGAAAGAGGTCAACACCATTGCGAGCAGGTCATCTGTCCATCTGCTTACTGAAAGTCTCCTCCAAGGTGGATGCCTTTTGCTGAGATTCACGTGGGATACATTTTTCATACTCTGAGCTCGTTCAGAAACTTTCTCCCGCATTTCTCTTCCCCTGTCCTCCCTGTCACTAATCTGTCAAACCTCTTCCTGAATCCCCAACATTTCAGCCACACTGCTAGTTTCTGTCTATGAATCGGAATATTTGTACTTCTGACCATCTATCAATAAAAGGGAAGAAATAAATATATTGCTTAAAGTTCTGATAACAGCTAATTTTTCATCACCACAGCTTGCTGGGCTGTCCCTGATTGGGTTGAAACACTGCAGACATCTGCTTCCATTCACACCAAACACTGTGCAAGGCCATCTGCAAACCACATCACCCCTTGTGCAAGGTACTCGTAGCCTCTGAACCTTATCTCACTTGTACCATTTCCACTTGATGTTGCATTTCTGGGGCCTTCAACCAACTTTGTATATTAGTGGCTCAGGAAACATCCAGTTCAACAAGGGCAGCTCAGGTCATGTGGTCATCAGATGTCCTGTGAGAAGTTCAGTCTCTACCAAAGTCTGGTAGCAAATCAAGATCTGTCTCTGAAAAGAATAATTACCTATTCCAAAGCCTTAGACTTAAAGACAGCTGTACTTTGGCTGTATGACTGTTGTAGGCAGTGTCTAGAATGATCTCCACTTCCTGCAATTCATGCTCTTGAGTGATCCTGTCCCCTTGGGATGAGTTAAACTAGTGGCTTGCTTCTAATTAATAGAAAATGGAAGTAATGGCATATCATTTCTGAAACTAGGTTGTAGCTGTGGTTTCCACTGGGGGCTCTCTTTCTCACTCTCTCTACCTCTTTTAGAGAAAGCAAGCCGCCATGCTGTGGGAAGCCCAGTGGAAAGATGTGACAAGGCCAGGCATGTATTACTCCACATTCATCAACCTGTGACAACATGAAGGCTGCCAACAACCATCTGAGTGAGGTTAGAAGTGGATCCTTAACCCCAGTTAAGTCTTAGGATGACCCCAGCTCCACCTAAAGGCTTAACTGCAAACAGCAGTCATGTCATACTCATGCCCCATGCTTCTGAGAGGAAACATTTCTCTGAGCTGAAGAAAAGTACCATGAATATAGAGTTAATACAAATACATCCCCTTGGCCACGAGTGTCAGCTGCAAGGCTCTAAGGTCTGATTGCTGAAATGTGACTGCCCCAAACTCCTAGATTCTGGGGACAACATGCCTACCTTTTGCTTCTCCAGCCCAAGAGAGTTAACCGCCTCCTGAGTTTATTAATCTCTGGATAGTTCAGTGTCTTCTCTTTGCTCTTCAGCTGGCTGACAACTATATAATGAGTTTCCTGAACAAGGTCACCTTTGTTTGCAATATCAAACGTGCTTTCTATCTTCCTGACTCAATCCTCACTGATGGAAGAATATATGTATTTCATGAGATGAACTATCAAAATCAGCATTTCCATCATGATTGCCTGATCAATCCATGGGACCAAGCCTCATGGGTGATGTGGTAGAATGGATTGATTGGTGTGCTGGACATGGTTGCCTCAGTTTCTCCCCCAAATTTACTTCACTAAACTTGACGGGCCAGTAGACAACGCCTTGAGTGTTTTTGGCCAACATGGATTTGAGTCACTGTGGCTTTACATGGTGGTCCAGGAAGTTCTGTTTTCCCGTGACATCCTACAAGCTTCTGTACAGCACTTGAACTCTAGATATATTAAATGAGGGGACACTCTGCTGCCAGTTGTGACCAAAGAAGGATGTGCTTGGGTCAGAACAGGAAAGGAAGTGACTTACTACTGCTCAAAGAAAAACACTGATTTGCAAATCCCAGGGCTGGCAATGTAGCTCATTAGTACAGCACTTGCCTGGTACGTGTGTGCCCAGCACCACACGCACACACCCTTTGCCCTGCCCCACCTTGTTAACACCTAAAATGACCACATATTACTTTTTCCCTTCACTATCACTCTTAACATTCATTTTGATCTGATTTGGATTTTCACCTTCAGTAAAAAGTGTTTCCTCTCCCTCTCTCTTAAGAAATGCCTGCCTAGCCAGGCACTGGTGGCTCATACCTGTAATCCCACCTATTTGAGATCAGGAGGATCACAGTTCCAGGCCAGTCCAGCCACATAGTTGCAAGGCCAAATAACCAGAGAAAAATGGACTGGAGGTGTGGCTCAAGTGGGAAAGGGCCTCCAAGTGTGAAGCCCTGAGTTCAAATCCCAGCCATTCCCTCCCAAAAACGAAGTGCCTGCCTGAGGAATGATGGCTAAAGAAGTACACCCATCAACCAGCTTTATTTCAGAGCTACAGAAACAGTACACAAGAAACCTGGACAAAAGCTAAATGTTGCTCTAATGCTCTGGTGTAAAGGAAAAAGCAAACCAAAGGAAATCACCACCACCACCACCATAATGAAAGAACAAAAGTCTGGTTATTTTAACAATCACCAGAACAGTGCTTTTATCCCAGACACTTAGAAACTGTTTTTGCTAAAAAGTAGATTCTTTACTTGGGCCCATAAATTACCTAAAACCAGTAGAAAAGCTTGGCATCCCTGCCTCCATTTTGTATCTTCTGCTCTGAGCCATTCGCCTTGCAGCTACCTTGAAATTCAGGAAGGACAGGACTAATGGATGATAAATTCTTTACAAGGAGATGGAAGGTACTGCCTTCAAGGAAAGGAACAGCAGAGCCTCCGCAGGCAAAGACTTGCTTACCCTGACCAGCTTGCTCCCCTCAGGTGATGCGTGTGATAACCTCTCCCAGAACCAGTACTGAGATAATGACCAAGCAGGTCACACCCTGACTAGGTTAAATCTTGACGGTGTGGCTATGCATACATCTCCCCCTCTCTGTTTAAACCAGTTCATGTCTGTGACCTGGTGATGGGCTGAAGTGCTTACTTTACCTCTTCCCATGGCCTGTCCTTCACCACAACTCATCTCTTTATTTGGCATGTTGGGATGGATGGCCAGATCTCATGTGTGCAACTCCTGGAGTTGGGCCTGAACGTTCACAGTTATTCCCTAAAAAGACATTCTATTGTACATTGGCAGTAAAGTCCCCCTCTCCCTTCTATTTTTATAAAGAGGCCCAGTAACTTCCAAAGTAGAGGCTCTCTGGCAAAGCTGAGTTGGAGGGCAACAAAGCTGAAGCCTGAGGTCAAAGTTGAGTCGCTACTGCAGCCTCTCAAGTCAAGGCTTAGTGTCTGCCTGAGGATGGAGGATTCTCCAAGCAGACATTGAGCAAACCTGCCCTGCCAACTGACCAATGGATCATAACTGTCTCAAAACTTTTGTTGTCCAGTAGTGTATTTCCCAATGGAGCATGAGCGGGGGAAGGAAGGGGTCCCAGGCCTTCTGCCTCCTTGCTGCAGGCAGCAGTAGCTGTGGGGGTGGAGTGGGCTGTCTATCTCACAAGGGAAGTCAGATTAATGAATCCTCGCCCTTCTTTAAGAACAAGTACACAGTGTGGGAGGGTAAATACGGTGCAAATACTGTGCACATGTATGTAAAAGAGAAAATGAGACCTGTTGAAATTACTTCAGGAATGAGGAGAGGGAGGATACAGGAGAAGGATGGAGGGGGTGAATTCATACTCTGTAAGAACTTTTATAAAAGTCACAATGTACCCCCACCCACCACAGTAAGAAAAAAAAAAAAAAAGAACAAGTATGCAAAAAAGAGATAGGGGAAAGGTTCCCTGAAATGCTTTCTTGTTAGGGAACACTTAAACCCCCAGGAATCTACAGCAAACGACTTTCCTGAGAAAAGACTTAAATAAGACTTAAAAATTAAAAACACTGATTATATTATTAAACTAGGCATAAACTTACATTCTGAGATATTAAACATAAAAGGTAAATTTTATTGGAAGTATATCTAATGTGATTGATGCTTTTTTCAAAATGAGACCATGTTTCATGGATGAATACTGTAATTTCTGGAGTTAGACAAAGTTCAATGGAAACCAATAGCAAAAGGTTATCAAGCCCTTCTGGGTCTTAAAAGTACATATTACTCATTGACATTATAGAATATTATAGACTACAGAAGCTATCATATACTCTACATGGAAAAGATGAATACAGAACAAAGTAATTAATAATTTAAACTAACCAGTAAACTTCTACAGTTAAAAAAAGATTTAAATATTCTAATAGTCTTGGGCAAATGTTTCTCCTAATAATCAGAAAATAGCTTTATTTAAAGTCACAGTGTTGCAAGATTGACCTATTGAGAGTAAACCTTAAAGCTTTCTCCTCCTTATATAAAATAATGCAAAATAAATTGGACACTGGTGGCTCACGCCTATAATCCTAGCTACTTGGGAGGTTGAGATTGGGAGGATTGTGGTTTGAGGCCAGCCCAGGCAAACAGTTCATGAGACCCTACCTCCAAAACAACCAGCACAAAACAGACTGGAGGAGATGTGGCTCAAGTAGTAGTGTGAAGTTCTGGATTCAAACCCTAGTCCCACCAAATAAATTAAATAAATTATATGAAATATTAAATGTGATGCAAGTTGGTATCTTTGCATAGGCTTTCAGAGAGTAATGTGTCAAATTTTTGCTTTACATGCCCTGGAGATTTTCTGACTCTAGGAGAATACACACTACAGCCAGGTTAGAATGGTTAAAACATAAACCTGCTCTTCGTAAAGAACAGCAATTGTGAAAGAGAACTTAAAAAGAACTCACTAAGTCCATCCTGACTTCAGGCAGCTGTTTGAAGAGGAAGCAAGCATTTATGCAGAGAAATTTGGAAACAATTGTCTAAATTAAAGTACTGATGTCTACAAGCTAGAATTCATGGGAAGTCTTTCTGAAACTCAAGGTAAGAGTTTAAAGACTATTGGTTTTTTATTTTTTGCAGTGATGTGGACTGAATCCAAGGCCTCCTGCACGCTAGGCAAGTGCTCTGCCACTGAGCTACATCCCAGCCTTAAGGAATATTCTTAAAGACTGTTGTACATAATGTCAAATAAACAGAATTACTTCTATCTGTCGATCTAAAACAAACACAATGAAACAGATTTTTAGATACAAGATAAAAATAAAAATTGTTTCAGAAAAATGACAGTCATTTGTAGGAGTTACACATTTTCTTTGCTTTAACTGAGATTCAATAATCAGTGGACCCACGTCAGAAATGCACCCCATACACTGCTGAATTTAAATCTCCCACTCCCAGAATTTCGGTCTTGGCACTCCAGTCTACCTCGTTAGCACTGCTGGCACACTCCCTCAAATGAAGCAAGGGTCATTATCAGCGGAAGGAGACCCCAAAGTTTGTCACAATCCTTCCAACAACTACATTAGAAGTGAAGGTTTACTCTAAAAAGTTCTACTCTGAAAACAGATCTCAACTGTTACAGAAGTGAACTTCTAAAACCTACTCACCTTGTGAAAATCTAAATAACAAGCAATACTATCATCCCCTTTAAGGCAAATTCAACCCAACTGTCCAAGGCCATGGAAATCACTGACAAGGATAAGCATAAGGACCATGTACATGATGTCATTTTTTTCATTACACTGTTCCAGGATTTCTCAAATGCATTAAGTCATCCTCTGGATTTACTTGGACTATGTCTTCAGTATCTACCAGATAAAGACTAAGACAGACCCATGTTTGAAGGAACTGTTCACTGTATTACACAGAGAACAGTGAGCTGATACGCCAAACCAGTTTCACTTGAGTCACAACCCCAGCTGCCTTACAAGGATCAGGAAGCCGTCTAAATGTGGAAGCTGGTTGAGCCTAAAATAACAGAATGATGAAAGTACATTCCACTCTAAAGGCACTCAATTATTTTTAAATACAAGACAAAGACGTCCCTATGGATGAATTTGGCCAGATGATAGGGTTAAAAATTTGAACTCGTTGTTTGGCTTTCAAAATGTATTTACAGATTGAAATTTAGTATTGGTCTAGTGCCCACTAGGTAAGGTACATATAATTAGAATGAGACAAGTCTGTGAAATGTTGACACAGCAAGCACATTTGCACAAGGTTGTCTTATTATACATTACATGTGATTTCAGCAGTGATCAGAACTGCACAATAGTCCCTCTTATCCGTGGGGGATATTCTAAGGCCCCTTCCCCCAGCAGATGACTAAAAGTGCAAATACTGAAATCTCATGCTTTTTCCTGTTTATACATGTGACAAAGTTAATTTGTAGATTAAGCACAGAAAGGAATTAACACTAATGATAAAGTAGGACAATTACAGCCATGCCATGCACTGTGTGGCGTTTTGATCAATGGCAGACTGCATATGACAACTGTCCTGTAAGATTGTAACAGATCAGAAAAATGTGCTGTCTGTGTGGACACAGATGCAAACACCACTATGGTGCTGCCGGCTGTGCAAAAGCATGGCATGTATGGTTTCCCACAGCACATAACCTTGAGAACGAGGCTGGAGAAGTAGTCAGTGCTAAAGCACTTCCTAGCACTAGGCTGATTCCCAGCACTGCAAAAGACAAAACGAAAAAACCCTATTACTGGTTTATGTATTTATTCTACTGCATTTTTTCATTATTCTCCAACCACATATAAAAATCAAAGTTGAATATAAAACAATATGGTGTTTACACTGGTAGCAGCTGTGTTTACTGTGTCTCTTTCCTGTATAACCTACACCACATGCATCTGTGTAAGTGCTGTTTGCACACAAGGAAAGAGCCTAATGATGTATTTCCCAGAACATATCCCCAGGGTTAAGCGATGCATGACCGTGTCATAAAACTTATGTGAATGTGGTCTCTGTTAAAATCTTACCAAAGTTGTGCTCACCCTCCTTGTACTGTGAGATGGCACTTGAAGGAAGCACTTCAGAGCTTCTCTCTGGCACATCTGAACTGCCAGCACCACTGCTCTTGTACACTGGGGACATTAAGTAAAATAAGGGTGACCGGAACACAAGCTCTAAAATACTATGATAGCTGATGTGACAGCCAAGGCAGCTACTGAGTGACCAGCAGGCAGGCGGCATACACAATGTGGACACTCTGGACAACCGGTTGGGGCAGATCAGACGGTATGAGGCTTCATTACGTTCAGAATTGAGTGCTACTTACAACCTGTGAATTACTTGTCTCAGACTCCATTTAGTGTTTTCAGACCATGCTTGACTCCTGAACTGAAACATCTGAAAGTGAAACTGTGGGTTGAGGGTGTGGCTCAAGTGGTAGAGCACTTGCCTACCAATGATGAGACCTGAGCACAAACTCCAGTACCTCCAAAAACAAAACATTTACTTCGGGTACAAAGAAAATTTTATTTCAATACCTTAATATTGAAATCAGCTATTATACATATCCATCAACTTTTATACACTATATCTCAGGAGATAATGAAGTAAGATTTTGATGAAGCACTCTCAGCAAACACCATTTAATCTCCAAATTCAATCAGGTCCTTTAACAAGTCACTTGTAACTCGCTGTGTTGTAGCATACTTCACGTATGAAATAAATAATGCAATATATAATCGAGGTCTCATCTAAGAGGTAAATACCCTATAAATTTGGATTTTTCATCCCAATTCCTTCACACTCAATAATGTAAGTGTCTTTCAAGGCATCTTCTTCATCTTCTGATTTTGTCACAGTAAATTTAGCCTGAAACAGAAGATTTGTCAGCATATAAGTAAACATAAAGAGGATAGGAGGGAAGAGCTTGCAATCTGACCTTAAGTAGACAAGAGTTAATACCAAACCCATCTGTTGAATAAGCTAGATACAAAAATCAAATGACTCATGAGAAATTCGACAGATGACACATTTTGTTCTAGAACCATGATTGTTCAGAGTACACATTCTTGGGGAGAATTTTGTTGTAATATCCTGCGTAGGCCCCACTCCATACACGCTGAATCAAAAATGGGAAAATTTTAATTGATGGTTCTAAAGCATTGTATCTCTCTGTTCTCTAAAATATTCCTAAAATATCGGTCTGAAACATTTAACTTTTACCTGTCAAGTACGAAATTATCACTTAAACTCAGTAGCTTTTTCTTGCCAATGTAATTCACTAACTACATTATTCAGATAGATCTAGTCAGAGAATGTAGGTGGAGAGGAGGAATGGTGGTGGTGACTAACAACTACTTTCATCTTTATAGGCCTTAACATTGTGTTTTTCACTTGTTAACTGAAAGTGGTTTTGAAATTTTGGATCTCTGTCATTGTATTGTGGAAACATGATCATTTGTAAAGCAAACTGGTTCATTTTAACAAAACTGAATAAAAATCAAAACAACTGACTGAGTTTATGGCAAAGAGATGTCACATAGCCCAGAATCTTAGGATTCTTTGAAATACAAACCATCACCGTGGGGCCTTACTGAACAGTAATGTTCACAAATTCCTTCAGTTCCAGTATTTCATGACAATGTACTGACCCACAGTAGTCATCTGAAATTACTGGGTAATGAACGAACATGAAACAGTGAGCTAGTTAACAAAAATTTCTGTGTAGTTTTATGTGTGTGTGTATTTTTCTAATTACAAACATTACGAAATATGAAACACAACTAGTTATGGAATTATTTCAAGACTGCGCTGATCATACTCAAGTTTCAGATTTTAGAGATGACTATGTGTACTGAGACAAAGAAAGATAAACTCACCCAAAGTCACTCAGTTAAAACAAAATGAAGGGCTGGGTATGGTGGTGCACACCTGTAATCCCAGCACTCAGAAGGCTGAGGCAGGAGGACTGTGAGTTCGAGGCCAACCTGGGCTATATAGTAAGACCCTGTCTCAAGAAACAAAACAAAACAAAAACACATGAAGCTGAATAAGACGTGGGATAAATCCCCAGTTCAGAGCACTTTTTACTTCAAGTAATATGGAAGTGCTGACTATATGCAAAGTACTGTAAAAATGAAGACTAATGGATAAACCGTGGAACCTACTATCAAGAGAAAACAGACAAGAAAGCATTACAAATAGTGAAAGTAGAATTAAAAAAATAGTTAAACTCACTTTTGTCATCAAATACAATGTGTTCAAATGTCATCAGCCTTTTCCAACTAATCAATTTAACCAAAATCTATCTATTCCCTATAATAACAAAAAAGAGAGGCCAGGAACAGTGCCCCATGCATATAATCTCAGCTACTTGGAAGGCAAAGACAGGAGGATCACAGCTTGAGACCAGTCTGGTCACACCTACAATACCAGCTAAGCTGGAAACAGAGGTAGGAGGACCACAGTCCAAGGCCAGCACAGGCAAAAGTGTGAGACCCTATTTGAAGTGAAAAAGGGCTAGGGGAGTGGCTCAAGTGCCAAGGCCCTGACTTCAAGATCCCAGTACCACAAGGGATTAAAAAAAAAAAAAAGACAAGAGTATACATTATAAAAATCATACAAAGAGAGCAGGGTGACAGTGGCTATGTGCTCATACACATCTGTAATGCCTAATTTCCTTTTTTTAACTGGCGTGCATTCTTTACATAATTTAATAACTACTTAATGTGAATAACTTGTCATAGGTTGTCACCAATTTGATATGACTTTATAAAATTATATTATTAAAAAAGATACCAAAATAGAAATATGTGACATACTACTAGAAAAGGCAAGAAATGAAGCTTTATGTACTAACAGCAAAAAGCAGAGAGACAATTTGAGACAGGAGGAAACTATCTAAACACAACAGTGTTTTTACTGAAATGGAAATTCTAGGCAGGTTTTCCCATATATTTTATAAATTTTCTATGAAGAACATTAGTTTCATGACGAAATATACATATTAGTCCTTTTAAATTAAGAATCTTGCAGGAAGGGTGTAAGTATGAGCTTACAAATGTTTAAACTGTAAACTGGCTCTAACATGTTGCAGAGGTATGTGTGCTTGCGCCCCGTGGGTTCCCTGTGATCTGCTGTCACAGTTCCACTCCTCATCTTCTCTCTCTCTGCAGGCAGTGTCAGTGACCATAGCTACGCCATGAAGTACACTCTCCTATGTCTGCTCAAAGTCCAGCTCTACCACCAAGAAACCACACAGTGTAAGACCATCTAATACATCCATCTCTCTAGCTCATAAGCAATACAGGAAAATCACCTTCAATGGTTACGCACAAGATGCTTCGGATAAACTGCTGAGTTAGCTAAGTGTCTGTCACAGAGGAAACCTCAGTTTGTAGTTTCAATTACGATCACTATTGAGTTTTCTGTTTATTAAAATATAACCTAATTATTCTCTGTAATGGAATACTCACCTTTGCAAGTTGTTCAGCAAAATGAATAGCAGTTTGTGTATGGAGTGTAACTGGTCCTGTTTTTATTCTGGAAACTCCATTAGCTAAAGCCATGAAAATAATTAGCTATCAAAAAAAGAATAAAGAAAAATCTCACAAATTTAGTAATATTGTGAATTCAAATTCCGCTGCTGTCCATAAAGAAAATAGTACAAGAAACAAAATAGCTAGAAAATTCTATTTTTTTTTAGATTTCCAGAAGCCCTTAGAAGAGGACAGAAAATCTGTATTACCCAAAGTCTATGGTATGGTAGAGAAGTGCTTAGCTAGAGTACTCAGCACAGGATTTTTAAAGTCAATGTTTAGGAACAACTTATGGACTGGGAGGTGATATATCTAATTAGACCAACTATCTCTCGAGGTGGCATATGTACTGTGCAAAATTCTTCTATTCTTCTAAAATTACATCTGAACAGGGGAATCAATAAGACTGATGCAAAATTACTGGGAATACTGAGTAGACTTCAGCATGAAGTGACCATACATAAGGAAAACTGTCTTCAGAAAAATGCCAGGAAATCTTGAATACATTTAATTCTTTTGTATTTTATTTTATTATTTTTTTTTGCGGTGCCATGGATGGAACCCAGGGCCTAACGGATGCTAGGCAAGAAAAAGCGTACCACTGAGCCACTGAGCCCCACCCCAGCCTAAGCACTATACTTGCAAAAGAGGACTGCTGGCATGAGAGGAAGCAGAGAAAAGTATGGCAGAAAGGAAAACATGCAGACACCAAATCGTAGAAAGGTACGGCTAGGTGTGGTGGCACACCCCTGTAACTCCAACACTCAGGAGTCTGAAACAGGAGGATGGGGAGTTCAAGGCTAACAGCTATCCAACAAGACACTGTCTTGAAAAAAATAGGAAAGAAAGGAAAAGAAAGCAGGCAGAGGGATTCAAGTGATAAGAGCACCTACCTAGCAAGCACGAGACCTGAGTTCAAACCCCAGTACAGAAAAATAAATAAATAAATTACAAGAAAGAAAAGAAGGAAAGAATGACAAATCCTGGAAGAGGAGTTGACAGGTATAGGATGCAATAAATAGGAATTAAGAAGAGCCTGGGTGGTGATAAACCTGTGAGTCACCAGCACACAGATGGGATGTAAGACATGAAAATGGTCAAAATCACAGAGGGAGACAACAGATAGAAAGCGCTCTGAGCTCAGGCAGCAGGGCTCCTCAACACTTAGAAGTTAAGGAGAAAACAAAACACACTAGCCAAGGATGTATGGCCAGTGAGGAGAGAAGGTGACAGTACTTCAGAAACAGTGAAGAAAGGCTTTAGCAATTGTGCCAATGAGGCTGGAGATGTGTGGGGCTCAAGTGGTAGAGTGCCTGCCTACCAAGTCTAAAGCCCTGAGTTCAAACCCCAGTACCACCAAAACCATCAGCAATTGTGCCAAATGCTGGGCAGGTCAAGTAAAATGAGGGCTGAAATGTGAAGAATTATAAATTCCAGGAGAAAACTTAAAAGGTGATTGGGATAGGACTTGTTAGTCAAGGAGTGAAGGTCAATGACAACCATTTACACTTGATCTAGTTATTGAATGCTCAAATCCAACAGGCTGGAGGTGTCCTTACCTGGTCTTGTAGGTACTCATCCACAGTGCCACCATGTCTAAGGTTTGCTAACAGCATTTCAGCAGCTTCAATTCCCACCTTGTCCGCACTCACACCTAAGACAGGTGTAATATAAATAAACCTAAATTATTGAGAGGCAAAAAGTTTCATTGATATATCCCATGTAGCACTGGTATGACTTTTTCCAGTACACCTTTTAGGATAAGATCTTTAGTTATTTAATATTCTTAAGTTTGACATATGCAAATACTAAGAAGGGTGAAGCAGGCAGTTCACAAATTTAAGGCCAGCCTGGGCTACAGAGTAAGACTCTACCTCAGAAAACAAAACAAAATGTTTGTTGCCCTTACCAACAAAGGGCAAACTGACTTTCTGTACCCCTACATGCAATGCAGTGTAATGTGTACAAAATCCCCTATGCAACCGTCTTTCTAAAAATGTCTAATCTGAATCATTTAATCATGAGGCAATCACACAAATCTAAATTGTGAGAAATTACATGAAAATGGGCTGGACTTTTCAAAATGTCAGCATCATGAAAGGAAGGGAACATTCTGTACTAAAAGACTAAACACCTCTGACAACCAAATGTTTTGTGCACTCAAGTAAATGACACATTGTTCTAAAGTCTATCTTGAAGGCAACTTGCTAATCTAAGTATGTCCGGTGTGTCTGTAGGTAAACAACCAAATTCTTCAGGTGTAAGATGGCTCTGTGACTTTGTAGGCATTGTTTTGGGACATACATGCTACAGTGTTGAAGACTGAGGCATGCTGTCTTCACTGAGCAGTTCAGAAATATATACAGCAGTGGCTGAATGCTCATGACTGGTCCACCAGGAGAGGGTGTGTGGATGACCAGTTGAACTAGTCACTCAACTTTTCTATAGCTTTGAAAGTTTTCAAAATGTAAAGTTGGGAGAAAGATGTAAAGTTTAACTGACTCTGAAACAGAATTAACTGTGTGCTTTAAAATGTCAGCCATCATTCTCTGTAATATTCCACTACTGACTACTAAAGAAAGAATGCTGCAGCAATACTGGGAACCAATTAACACCCATTCATTTATCTGTACCTCGTTTGCCGAGTGATGATCCAGCAAACAAACAGCCAGTGGATGTCTCAGCAATAATGCTGTAAGAAAAAAAAATATTACTACCTCCACTATAAATATTCTGAAGTTACATGCAATTGCAACACAGAAGAACAGTGACTGAGTAACATCCCTCGGTGCTTGACTGGGAGAAGTCACACCAGAGCTAATCTACTCACACATAAAGAATGCAGCCCCCTATCCCTCCCAGAAGTTATCGTGTCATCAGCAATAAGTGGAACCATTCCACAGCCATATAGTGTTACTCAGAATTCTATGGTCATCTGAAATAAAAAGGTCTTCATGAATGGATTTTGGGTTTTGTTCTATAGCTTTCAGATTCTATTATCATAACAGCAAGCACTTACTTTAAAACCAAAATATTCAAACTCTGAATAAGAAGGTTTGAAATTTAAGTATCCATGAAATACTTCAATAACATCAATTAAAGAAATTTTGTTATAACACTGAGAAGTGTAATTTCTAATGAGATTAATAGTTATATTTCTACTTTTGGCATTTTTTTTTATCAGCATACATTAACAGTAAGGGGTTCTCTGAGATAGTTCCACAAATATATACATATTTTTAAGACATCTTTAACATCTTTAAATTAGTTTCCATTTGAAGTATTTTAAACACCTGAAAATATTTCTCATAGGAAGGGTATCAAATTCTAACTTCTGATTAGCTTAAACATTTAAGTTCACAATAGTCATCCCTGGGTATTCATGGGTATTGGTTTCAGACAGGACCCCCACATGGACACCAAAAACCAAGGATGCTCAAGCCCTGTGTAAAATGGTGTATTACACGTAACCCATGCACATCGTCCTTTACACTTTATATCATCTGTGGACTATTTCTCACACCTAATATAATGTACATACTACATAACAGCTGCTACTCTATATTGTTTAGGGAATGTTAAGAAAAGTTCAGAGGCCTGGCGAAGTGGCTCAAGTGTTAGAGCGCCTGCCTAGCAAGCATGAGACCCTGGGTTCAAAGACCAGTACTGCCCCCCACCCCCAAAAAAAGAAAACTCCATGCATGTTTAATTCAGACACAATATTTTTTCCTAAATATTTTTCATCTATAATTGAATCCACAGATATGGAGGGCTTAGAAAGTAATAAGGATCTTACGAAAGTAATAAAAGGAAAACCACCCTCAGGAAAAAGTTTTTTTTGAGATAAGATCTTGCTATGTGGTTCAGGCTAGCCTCACACTCATGATCCTCCTGCCTCACCCTCTCAAGTAGCTGGCATTAAGGTGTGCACCACCACGATGGGTCAGAGCAATCATCTTTTTTGATTTTTGAGGCAAGGTCTCACTATGTAGCCCAGCCTGGCTTTGAAGATGCTATGTAGCCCAGGCATAGCCTGGCCTGAAAACTCACAATATGCTGGGCACTGGTGGCTCGCACCTGTAATCCTAGCTACTCAGGAGGCAGAGATCAGCAGGATCACGGTTCAAAGCCAGTTTGGGCAAATAGTTTGCAAGACCCTATCTTGAAAATACCTAACACAAAAAGGGTGGTGGAGAAGCACAAGGTGTAGGCCCTAAATTCAAGCCCTGGTACCACAAAAAACAAACAAAACTTTGCAAAATCACTAATCTTTAATAAATAGGAAAATTATTTCAGGACTCTCAACTAACATCTAAAAGCATGTTTCTCACATTATTCCATTTCCATTGCCAAATGCTTGGTCTTTGGGCTCCTGAACAGGCTGGATGTTAACGTACAGATCCCTGACCTCCTTTCTGATGCATCTCACAGCTGCTGCCGCCATATCTTTGGCTACCTATTTTGGCAAGTGAAAAAGAGAAAAAAATTACTCATTGTTTATTCAGCTGTTTTCAAGCCTTTAAAGTAATTTAAACTTTTACATGCACTATTTAAGAATTCAGCTTTTAAGAGTAGAGAGCATACTGAATTTTAAGAAAAAAAATTGTTTAAAGATATACTAAAAGAACATTCTCAGCCAGACGTCAGTGGTTCATGCCTGTAATCCTAGCTACTCGGTAAGAGATTGGGAGGATCTCAGTTTGAGGCCAGCCTAGGCAGGGAGTTTATGAAACCCCATCTCCAACGAAACGAGCTGCACATGGTAGTGAGGGCCTGTCATCACAGCAATGATGAGAAACTTAAAATAGGAGGACTGCAGTAGCAAAAAACAAGACCCTGCCAGGTGCTCACATCTGTAATCCTAGCTACTCAAGCAGCAGAGACCAGAAGGATCATAGTTCAAAGCCAGCCTGTGCAAACAGTTTGAGAGATCCTATCTTGAAAACACACAACACAAAAACAGGGCTGGTGAAGTGGCTCAAGCAGTAGAGCACCAGACTAGCAAGCATGAGACCTTGAGTTCAAACCCCAGTACTGCCAAAAAATAAGTAAAGAAAAAAGCAAGACTCTATCTACAAAATAACCAGAGCAAAAAGGGCTGGAAGCATGACTCAAGCAGTAGAGCTCCTGCCTAGCAAGCTCAAAGTCCTGAGTTCAAACCCCAGTACCACACACACACACACACACACACACACACACACACACACAAAGTTCCCTCAGTAATTTCAAATTTTAGATATCATCCTTATATAGGGGTGCACACACTTCTAAGAACATTTAGACTCTTACTTTAAATGGCAAAACACCAGCAACAAAAGCTCTTCCATGTATCTTAGTCACAGAGCCACGATCGGTTAAATTTATTGGGTTCAACTGCTTAACAGGTGACATCTGGATGATCACTTCACCACCCCCTTTCGGGTAATAGCCCCTACGAAGAGTATAACAAAACCCACATCAAGCACTGCGTAACAAAATAAGCTCACTAAAATAATATGAAAGATATAACCCATGCAAAGTTGTACATCATATTAGCTCTGGACTGTCACTATGGCAGCCTCAAGTTATAAGTTAACTTTTCCATTACTTCTAGCACAACAGATCGAAAGGGTTAAGAAAAAAGTAACTTACCTCATTTTAATATCACAATTAAATCTGAAACCAAATTTTTCAACAATTGGCTTGAAGACCTGAAAAGAAATCAGTTGTTACATTAGTCACCAATATCCACTAATTCAACAAGTATAATTATTAAACGAGAAGTGCTACAGGTAAATGGTGACAGCAAAAATACTTACACTGGTTCTTCTTTCAAGTGAAAAATCTGATACATTGATAATGTAAGGTTTAAGGCTTAGTTAATCAGAGCTGTGCAAGTCTAGATGATGAAAAACAATGAATCACAACTCAGCACACTGATGGCAGTAATTATTCTGCTTCTCAGGCCAATACTTACACTACTTCTCAATACAAAGTGCATGACAAGAAATCAGGAAGCAGTAACAAACAGCACTCCATCTGCATTCTCCATTCTTTATACAGTGGAAATCTCACCCACAAACAAAGCTTTATCTTTACTTCTTTCATTTCACATTACAAACACAAGCATTTTCCTGACATCATAAATTCTTCCTAAGCAATATTTGAGTGACTGTATGGCATTTGGCATAATTTACTATTCTCCAAGTTGTCAAGATTATACAATGATATATACAATATAATAATTGTAGCTTATACAATGCTCTGCTCAAATATCTTTAACATTTATCTTTTACTACATTTTATGACATTTAATTAGGGTAGCTTCCTTGAAGTGCAATTACTAGGTAAGGAGAGATTAACTTTTATTATACATCCTGTCACACTGACTTTAAAAAGATTATACCTTGCATTAGAATGGCAATGTTCCAGAGAAAGATGATATTTAACTGTAAAATCTAAGAACGCTCTTAAGATGTATTCTACAGATTTATTCACTTCTCAGGGTTATCTCCCATGTGTGCAGAAGGTACGGATACTACTAAACTTTTGGGTTTGTTTTTTTTAAAGTAAGGGTTGTGACTGCTGCAGTGGTACTGTCTTTGCCTGACAGGTACAAGGTCCTGAGTTCAATCCCCAGCACCACAAAGGAAAAAATAAAAATAGCAGACTAGAATAGAACAGAACACAACAGAATAGAACAGAATAGGCAGGCAGGACAGGGCTAGGGCATAGGTCAGTAGTAGGGCACTTGCTTAGCATGTATGAGGTCCTAGATTTGATCCCCAGCACCAGTGGGAAAAAGGGCAGGAAAAAGGTTAAAAATAAAGGCCTGAGGGCTGGAGGAGTGGTTCAAGCGGTAGAGCACCTGCCTAGCAAGCATGAGGCTCTGAGTTCAAACCCCAGTACCGCCACAAAAAAAAAAAATAAAAAAAATAAATAAAGGCCTGAGGCTACAAAGCGCTGAGCAAAATACAGAAACAGCAGTGAAAATGTACAACAAGGGATGACAAATGTTTTGGCAGTTTCTCAGAAAGTTAGATGTACACTCACTGTAACAGCCCAGCGATCCCATTCTTAAATTTGCCCAAGAGAAGTGAAAATGGAAAGTTACGTTCAAACAAAAGCCTACACATAAATGTCAGCAGTGACTTTATTCATAACTGCCCAAAACTGGGAACAACAAAAAATTCCTTTTAAGAAATGAATAAACAAACTGGCTCAGTCACAGAACAGAACCACTTAGGTTTTACTGCCGGTACAAATTACATCACGAGTCTCAAGTTTATTTTCTAACTGCAAAAGGCTATGTATAGTATCATTACTTTATATGACTTCTGAAAACAGGCAACACTATGACAGAAAACAAACAAGGAATTGAGGACAGGATTGTAAGAAAAACAATCTTTTCTATCAAAGTATATGTCACCCTTTAGATTACTTAAAATTCCTCAGGTCACCACCTTAGGTGACTTGCGTTATTTAAAGGGTTCCTGTTTTGTCTTCTAGATTCTTGTACAGCCCCATTGCCCACCAAATTACATGCCCTAACCAATCCCCTAAGCCTTTTAGCCAATCAAGAAAGATTGTGAACCTCTGACCTGGACAAATCCCAGGTGAGGGGCAGGTACAACTGCGTCACGGATATAAGAAGCCACTGTCAGCCATTTTGTGCTCACGTATCTGCTCAGCTGGAGTGAGTACATGTTTGCACACTTTTGATCAAAAGAAATTTCCTTGTCAAGATTTTCTGTCTCTCCTGTATCTGTTTTTGGCACCAGAGGATCTTTAATTCCAACAGAATTGATTACAGTATGAAAATTTTTAGAGTAATGAAATTATTCTACATCTTGATTGTGAAAGGTTGGTCCATGTTTGTCCAAAATCATAAAACTGCATACTTTAAATGGTGGTATACTTTAGTTGGAAAGAATTATGCCACAACTGCTGGGAACAGTGGTACATGCATGTTCTAGCACCCTGGAGGCTTAGGCAGGAGGAACTGGAGTACAAGCCCAGATCTGGGCTAAACAGCAAAACCCTGTCTCAAAATAATAATTAAAAAAAGAATTATGCCAAAATTAACCCGGAGGGTAAAAAAGTAATACAGCTTAGTATCCCATATCTGACATGTTCAGGACTGTATGTATTTTGAGTTATTCAGACTCTGTAAGATTTGCACATATATAATGAGGTATCTTGGGGATAGGAACCAAGTCTAAACACAAAACTTGCTTATTTCATAAACACCCTTTTTTTTTTTTTTTATGGTACTGGGGCTTGAACCCAGAGCCTACACCTTAAGCCACTCTACCAGTCATTTTTTGTGATGAGTTTTTTTGAGATAGGGTCTCAAAAACTATTTGCCTAGGATGGCTTTCATATATGCCTCCTGAAGGTAATTTCATACAACACTTTTAGCGCACCTACATTTTGACTGCAACATACTACATGAAATCAGGTGAGGAATTTTCCCCTTGTGGCAGCAGGCTTGTGCTCACAAAGTTTCAGTTTCGAACACTCTGTATTTCAGATTTCCAGATTAGGGATGGTCAACCTGCACCACTTAGATCTCCTACTAGTTGTACAAGCATGACAGTACTGAATTTCATCATTTGAAAAACTGTTGAGCTTCCTTCCCAATCACAATTTTTGTATTTATAAAATAACTGATTCATGTATTAACATAACTTATACAATAATTACACTTCAGGTTTTTAAAAAAAATTACTATGAACACTATTTTAATATATATCACAAAACTTAAATATAATTCCCCACCCTCCTCTGCAACAAAACTAGGCAGCGTGAAGGTACACACAGGAATAGATCAAAAACATTCAATATATATTAAGAGAATCGGTGAGATCATCCTTACCATCACAGTGTAATCGATCTGTGGTGCCATTTCAGCATTGGTTCCACCTTTCAAACGAAGCTCTGATGGAGACGCAGCAAACAGGACACAGGGCATGGAGACCTGCATCAAGAGGCACACACTCCTAAGGAGAAGGCAGAACAGGCTTAACTGCACTGTCTCTTCAAAGCCTCCAGAAAGTTGTATTATTCATTACCTACCACCATTACTTGAAGCACAGACAACTGAGCAGCTAAAAAATACTTCAGGCTAGGTATACTGGCTTAAGCCCGTAATCCCAGCTACTTGGGAGGTGAAGATGGAAAGGATCCCAGTTCAAGGCCAGTCCAAGCCAAAAGTTCATGAGACTCATCTCAACTGAAGGCTGGACACAGTGGTACAAATCTATCACCCCAGCTATGGGGGGAAGTACAAACAAGAGGATTGTGGTCCAGATCAGCCCGGGTTTGAATTCAAGACTAAATGCATTTGCTGTGTGATCTTGTTCTGACACTTTTCTTTATATTACCAACAAGTAAAGCATAAATAAATGACAAAAACAAATGCATTTATACAAAGATTCTTGAAAATGACACTTATGAAAATGCACTGAAAAGTCAAGAACTAGAAATATTCAACTGTTTATACATGAGTTGTCATCATGCACTAGTTACTGTTCCAAATATCAACTTGAGATACAGTTTCCACCACCGTGGAATTCATATGATAGAGTGACATTTTTTGTAATCACAATCAGGGATAAAATGGAGTAAGTGTGATAAAAGGTAAATATATTTTCCTGATAGGATTCTGTCAGTTTAATCTTTTGACCAGAACTTAATTATCAGCCTCAAACTCAATTCTCTTATTTTCCAATAAATTAGGAGCCAGAAGCCTAGACTCTAATTCCAGTTCTGACACTGACTCTATGACCTTGGATAAATTACTTAGTATGACTGATTTAGGCTTGACTTCCTAATTCATGAAGAAGAAGATTTAGAATACATGTTTCCTCTTAGAGTTTCAAAATTCTATGGCTTTGCATTAGTCAACTGAGGCACTTCACTATGACTTTCCCCCCTCCATTTGTATAGAAGAATGCCCAGAATAATACACTGACTGTAAAGATACCTCAAAATTCTTTAATTCCCTTAGGAAAGTTCTCACTTGGCAGATCTCATCTTAAGCCCAGCAGCAGATTCCTTCTTCAGAGGTCTACTTATCTCATAATTGAAATCAAGTATTATTAAACATTCATAAGCTAAAAGATCACAATCTATTCCTATAATCCTAGCAACTTGGGAGACTGCAATCCGGAAGACTGTGGTTTTGAGGCAGCCCAGGCAAAAAGTTCATGAGACCCCATCTCAACCAGTAGCTGGATGAAGTGGTTCAGATCAGGAGGATCAAACTTCCAGGCCAGCTAGAGGGGAAAAAAGCTTGAAAGACCCCATTTCAATGGAAAAAAGTGAGATGCTATCTCCAAAATAACCAGAGGAAAAAGGGTTGGAGATATTTCAAGTAGCAGAGCACCTGACTAGTAAGTATGAAGTCCTGAGTTCAAACCTCAATACTGTCCTCTTCCCCCGACCCCCGACAAAAAAAGGCTGGGAGTTCAGTGGTAGAGTGCTTGCCTAGCATTTTTGAGGTGCTGGATTAGATCCCTAGCACTGCCAAGAACAAACTACCAAAAAAGGAAGCAACTGGACAAGTGGTTCAGAAAAGCAACCCAAAAATTAATTCCCCTCCACATTTTGTCAATAAACAGATACTTACAAAATGATACTCAAGTTAATGGGTAATTATTCCTTCATCCGGCAAAAAAAAAAAAAGGAAAAAGGTGGTCCCTATGCACGATAAACCATGATCCACCAATGAGGTAGACTCCAGTTCCATTTTCTCCAAGCATGTAAAAATTAGGATTCTACCTACAAATAGGACTGCATAAGTATCTGTTAAACACCAGTAATAAGCTCAGTGGTAGAACTCAAGAGTTCAAGAGCCCTGAGTTTGATCCCCAGCACTACCCAAAAAAAAATAAAAACAAACATACCTAGATTAAAAGTAGTAGAATGATTCACAATCAGCTATATGCCAAGAACTAGGATACAAAGGCTATAGAATGTGAAAACTCAAGTCAACTTGAGATACTCGACTAATAAAAAGTAAAGAAGTAAACAGTGCTCCCTCACACTATACACTCAAAATTCTAGATCTAGCCAGGCGTGGTAGTACATGCCTATAATCCTAGCACTTAGGGAATGAAGGCAAAAGGATCTTGAGTTTGAGGCCAGCCTGGACTACATAGCCAGACCCTGTTTCAACAAAACAAAATTTAAAAAACTTTCCAGATATAGTAATGGCTACAACTGAGCAATGAAGCACCCACAATTTTACATACACTGTCTTTAACCTTGAAAGACATTTTGCCTGCATTTAAAAGTGAGAAAAGTAAAGTCAAAGCAGCCCAGTAAGTGAAAGCCTAGATTTGGATCCAGGCCTAACCCTGGATCCACACTTAACAGGACAGGTCAGTGGTACATACCCTGCTGTCTTGGTATCTGCTGTGTGGATTCCACCTTTGATCTTCTCTGGGGTGAAGGATATTTCTGTTGAGCCAATTTCTGCCCCATCCAGCTGCCCATCACACAAATCTCGAACCATTTCCAGTCCAGACAAATGCTGAGGCCTTCAGGTCATAATACTGCATCAACACATGTGCATCCAGACTGCCTATATCCTACATTTTATGACACATTTATAAAACTGAAATGGCAAGAAAACAGCGAGGTCTAACACTAAGCGCTACATCCTCAATGTCTGAGCCTCTTTATGGGTTTTTACACTAACTGTAATGACATCATTTTAAAGGTTCCTTTAAGACCAGTTATTCCAGCTATAAACACATATGCTGATGACCTGTTGCAAATTTTTAAAAAGAGGAAAAGTAATAAAACTAGCCAAGAGCCACTAGTCTTGCATGCATTCACTGAATAATCTATGATACCCTAGTAGTGTTCTTCCAATATTCACTTCTGTCTTTGGAAACAGGGCCTTTAAATACACTTATTAATTTAAAAGGAGGCTCTTAGGGTGGGCCCGAATACAATCTGATTGCTATCCTTATAGAAAGAGACTAGGACACACAGAGAAACTCCCTGTGAAAGGTGCAAGAGGGAAGTCATCGCCAGTGAAGAAAATGGACCTGGAACAGAACTTTCCCTTATGGCCCAGGGAAACCAACCCTGCCAGCACCTTGACTTTGAACTTCCAGCCCCCAAAATCTTAGAAAATAAATTTCTGCTGTTTAAGCCAGCCAGTCCTTTGTATTTTGTTATGGTAGCCCTAGCAAACTCGTTAAGTACCTAACACACGGAGCTTTACTGAATTGGATTCCCTTGCTAGTGGAACCTGATTGCTGCAAACTGCCTTGACAAAGGGACAAGGTCCACTTATATCAGTAATTGCCTTTTAACAAACTCAAAACCGATTGTGAATAAGACAAAAGGATGAGAAGAACTGATATACAAAGGATTCAATGTGGCCTCAATCTGAGTCCCCTCCTAACAGATGCATAGACCTGAGAACTCATCTAGTGGCATGCTCAGCTTCCCAAACAGAAGAAACAAGGTCAAGTGTTTCCTCCCCACATCAGTTCCCTCTGGTCGTACTCCCACCTTCCTGGACACCTGAATGAAAGCCGCAATAACACTTCCAGGATCCTTACCTGTTCCATGATTTTAAAACGTGCGATAGACAGCACAGAACGCACTGTGGGATTTCTTTCCTGTGGCCTCGGAGGCCGTTCTGCCCTCATCTATCTCAGTCGCGGGAACGTGCGATGCCCGATGAAGTAGGAAAACATTCTAAGACACGGCTCTTTGACAAATAAGGCAACAGCTGCAGCCAAATGAAGCAAGCCGGGGCCTATTTCTAGATTCGCCCCTTGGGACTTCAAGGCCTCACAACTGGGCCAGGAAGTAGGTCTGGGACGCTTTCCAGGACCCCCTCGAATCCCCACAGCTAGCCGGGACCAGGGCCCCTGTTCTCCGACTCCCGATCCCGGGCCCCGCCCCCGCGATCCCCAACTCGGCGGCTCCGGTCCCGGTCCCAAGACCCCAGGCCGCCCGCCTTACCTGAGGCCCGGGGTGCTGCGGCCTGCGCGGATCTTCTGCACCCGCAAGGGGAGCCCCAGCAGACAGCTAAGGGCCGTAGAGACCCTGAGGATCTGACCGCCCTGCAAAGGCCGGTGTGCGGATAAAAGGGACATAAGCCCATCACCCCGAAACCTCCCTCCCCGGCCTGGTACAGCCCCCCAGCGTTTGCCTCCGGCTCCGCACTCACCCCTTCCATTATCCCGCCATCCACCTCCACCTGCTGCCCCGCCATGACGAGCGCCCTGGGCCCCGGCCCGCAGCGACCACGCCTTCGCTGAAGCAGCAGAAAGAGGAGGCGCAGGCTGCGCTCCACAGCACGAAACCTCGGTCACAGCGCCCGGGACTGCGCGCCTGCCGGAAAACGGAAGAAGCGGTGCCTCACGGGAAACCCGAATCCCCGGATTAGACAGCCAGTGCGCATGCGCAGTTCCTAGCGTTGCCGGCGTCTCTCCCAGCGTTGCGGCCCGGGATTCCCATCCTGCCCCGGAAATGAGTTGGCTGGGCCTATGCGTCTTGGGAAGTGGCCAGAATTGTGATTCTGGAAATTTTGAGCACGGAAGACAGCAAATAGAAAATCTTTTCAACTATAACTGAATCCTCCAGTGGTCCCGCACACTTGTACTTTCTCGATAAACGTGTGTGTGTGTGTGTGTGTCTTTGTACACCCAGAACTGTAGACTTTGAGAGCTGAAGATGTAAGAAAAGTCCGGACCCTACAATGCACCAGCTACCTTGATGCATCCCTCCTCTGATTAGCCTTCTCTGCATCCGTCAGAAGGTTGTGTCCCCTGGTGTATTGATTGATACTTGTACTGCTTCATTCTCCGGGGTGCGTGTGTTTGCATGTATAGAGAGTTTAGCAGCTTTTGTTCGGTTGTCAGACACTCTTTGGGGGTGGTGGGAAGAGCAGAATCAGTCATACAGTACTTTGAAAGTCCAAGCATTGACCTGTTTGAGAGTGAGTGCAAGCTCTTAACTCCAATGAACAGCACAACTCTTGGGTCTAGAGACCTAAGGCAGATGAGTGAGTATCCCATCCCCCACGGAGGGCAATATCATTCCTACATCCTGAGGAGATGGAGGTCTGCATTCCTGCATCCTAAAGAAGAGATACAGATCTGCCACAGGGCTGATGAGCAAAATGCTCTCAAGATTGTTCCCTTCCCCCAATAAGGGTGCTAACCAAACCAGTTCACCTAAGAAAGCCCTCGAATCCATGGCCAATGAGAAAAACCCACCTAACCCAGAGTTACAACGTCCATAAAAACCCCAGCCTTCACCTGAGCAGCAAGCTACCGGCTTCTAGGCTGCGCTGCAGTGCTCAGCTGTAGCCTTTCCTTTCTCTCTAATAAATCCTACTTTATATACCGGCTTTGACTCATCATACAGCTGCCTCATGAGCCAGTGCTCTGGCCTGTGAAGGCAAGGACCCTCAACAATGGCACGTAACACAACTCACATGATTCAAGCTGAAGCTGAAACAACAGCAAGCTTCTTGATTCCTACTGGGGGCTCAGTTCCCACCTTATTTTAGTTCCAAATAATATGCAAGCCTCTAAGTATGCAATGAAGAGGACAGCATTTAATAATACCTTAAGACTACTGGAATTATAATGGGAAGTCTGAGAAGTTATCGATTACATTGTCATCCACACAAAAACAAGTAACTAGCAGGGCATGGTGGTGCACACTTGCAATCCCAACTATTTGAGAAGTAAAGGTAGAAGGATCAGGGGCTGAGGCTAGCCTGACCAGATCCTATCTGAAAAATAACTAAAAAGTAAAAAGGGCTGGGGGGCATAGCTTAAATGGTAGAGTGCAAGCATGAGGTCCTGAGTTCAAACTCAAGTACCATCAAGTAAATACATACCATGCTTATCTTACGGTTTATTAAGGGACAACAATTAAAACAAGACAAAGTATAATATTAACAGCCAGTGTTTATTGAACACTTATGTGCTTTGCACCATGCACTGTGTTCATGCACAACTTGATCAAGTATCATTTTTTACTGTTTTACAGCTTCCTACTGTAACTAGAAGCCCTAGGCCACAGGCCCAACTCTTGGGTGTTGTAACATGTCAGGCTCCACCCCTATATGACAATTAAAGAGCCAAGTAGTGATGAAAGGCAGAGACTTAGTAACACACTGGGTGTGCTTGGGAAGAGGGAGAGTAAGCATTTCAGCCATCTTCAGTGAGCTTTATGTTTAACTAGAGGGAGAATTCGGATGGGGACTAGGCTGTTCTGGTCAAAGTGTGGTCAGGTTGGGCATTATCACAGTTTTTGCAAAAAACAGGACTTGAAGTCCTTGAAGTCAAGGAGTTGAAGTTGATACAGCTGTGGTCTCAGTCCCTTACCATAAAGATGTTTACTGGATGTCTTGGAATCCAAGTTAACTGTGGGAAGAAGAGAGTCAGGAAGAAAAAGTCAAAGAAACAAAAATAGAGTCAGAGATGGATGAAATGTAGTTAAATGGGGGCAGGGACCAGGACCCTCCTTCACTAGTTCAACAAGGTCACAGTTGTTAACTAAAAGAGTAAGAAATGAGTCTAGATGATTTGATATAAACACCACTGCCTCCTAATCTTAGTACTTTTCTGACAGAATATCTGGAAACATATAGGTCATTTAATCCAATCTGGGGTTTGCTGTAAAATACTAATTAGGGCAGTAATCATATTTGCATTTTAGAATGATAGCTCTGGCAGTTTGAGAGAATTAGAAGCCTCAGAGCCTGAAAATAGAAATGCCAATGATGCAATTGTCCAGGTAAGTGATAATGAGAAGTTGAAGCAAAACTGTTGTAATGAGAATGAAACATAAAAGCTGTACTCTTGAAGGTGTTCCCCTCCTCCCCCTCCCCCCCAGCCACTGGCACCAGCTTCCTTTTCAATTTCTAATCCTTGCATGAATTCCTGGCTCTGACCCATTTGCTCCATTCTAACTACTTCCAGTGGTAGAAGGAAGTGAACAAGATGGTAATATGATGAAGGGATTAGCCAGGAAGAGTGCACAATAATAAGCATTTGTATAGTGCTATGTCAGTGGCCACAGCAAAACTGTGGGGTTGGTGTTCTTGTCTCTGTTTGGCCAATGAGGGGCCAAGGCCTAGAGAAGTTCACTTTTAAGAGAATTGAAGTGACATTCAAGATGACATAATAAGTAAGTGGCAGAGTTGGGTTAAATCCTGGTTCTTTTCAATTCTCTATAAAGAAAGGACAGTTAAAGTAACATTAGATTCCTCAACAGAAAAATGGAAGTCAAAAGGACCATGGATTCATATCTTCAGAATTGTAACAGACAGTAACCATCAACCTAGAATTGGGTACCTATCAGAATTATCTTTCAAAAGTGAGAGTGAAATATAGAAATAAAATAATTTCCATATTCACCGAAACTGAATGTAACAATCTACATGTACTTTCTAAAGGGTATATGCACTTCAGAAATAAAAATTATCCCAAAAGGAAAGATTGAGACAAGAAAAAATGATGAACTAATAAATTATAAACATGTAAGTGAATTTGAACAAACATTACATAAAATAACAATAGACAACAAAAGTATGTAAGTGAAGAGGTGGTTAAGAAAAGTGCTAAGATCTCTCTTTGAAGTTAAAGCATAAATTAAGACATAAGAGTTGAGTCATAATTTAAGACTCAGGTAAGCATGCATGGCAAAATTTCAAAGGTGACCCCTAAAATATGTATGACTTTCAACCCAGCTGAAGGGGAAGAAATGGACTAAATGAAAAATATACTTTAGTTAAACAAAAAATCCAACACCTTAATCAGCATAAAAAAGCAGGATAACATGGGTGACCTTTTAATTCCTGCTATTTAGTAGACTGAAGCTTGAGCTCAGGAGTTCAGGGCCACCTGTGCAACATAGCAAGACTCTTTAAAACAAAATTTTAAAGAAAGTACTAAATAAAGGGCAAATAAAGCCACATTTATCAGTAACAACAAAGTAAATAAACTTTCTGGTTAAAATCAAGAGGTTGGTTTTGTTGGGTCTGGAGACCTAAGGCAGATGAGTGAGTATCCCATCCCCCATGGAGAGCAATATCATTTCTACATCCTGAGGAGATGGAGGCCTGCATTCCTGCATCTTCAGGAGAGATACAGATCTGCCACAGGGCTGATGAACAAAATGTTCTCAAGATTGTTCACTTCCCCCAATAAAGGTGCTAACCAAACCAGTTCACCTGAGAAAGCCCTTGAAATGCAAGGCCAATGAGAAAAACCCCCAACCTACAGTCAAAAGGTCCATAAAAACCCCAGACTTCACTTGTGCAGCGAGCCACCAGCTTCTGGGCTCTGCTGCAGTTCCCTAACTGTAGCCTTTCCTTTCTCTCTAATAAATCCTATTTTATATACCGGCTTTGGCTCATCATTCAGTTGTCTCACAAGCCAGTTCTCTGGCCTGTGAAGGCAAGGACCCTCGACACTGGCACTTGACAACTTAACCTCACAAAGACTAACTTTTCACTCTACTGACGTCTGAAGTTATATAATCAGGACTTGTATGAATACAGAAATCCTACATTAAAAACTCCTGCTACTTGATAAAAAAAGAGAGAGAGAGAGAGAATGGGTTAAAACTAACATGCCATTTACGAGAGACTCACCTAAAATATTAAGGATCACAAGAAATTGAAAATGAAATCATGGAAAAAGATGTACCAGAGAAATGCCAAGTAAAAGATAGCAGATACAGCTATATTCATGACAAAATTAGGCCTTAAAACAGCTCCTGCCTTCTGTCTGCCCACCTGCTGCCTCCTGCCCTCCCCAACTACTGGGTGCCATGCTCTGCAAGGTTCTGATCCTCTCTGCCTTGTGTGCTCTGGCTGTGGCTTTCCCTATACCATCCCAAGCTCCTCTAGGCTCAACAGGTGAACTAGACTCAACTGGTGAGCCAGAGTTAACAACTTACACATGGGGATCACCTCTGAAGTAGTCTTAACCACTGCTCTAGAGTTAACTACATACAGAGATTCAACCACTGACCCACAGCAGACTGCAAACCCAGAGAGCACCATGGATGTGTACAAGGGGGACACACACACTTTTGAATTCTCTACTGACGTCAAGATGGCCACCTCTAGCATTGTGGATGAAGCCAGTGAGGCCACAGATCAGATCAGCACCTCCAAAGAAAGCAATGAGTCTGCGACAGTGTTTCTTTAAAAGGATCCAGAGTTAACACTTTCCAGAAGCTGAGTTCAACTATAGGATGTAATAGGAAGGCTCAGGAACCCATCTTCTCTGAGGTCTTCCATCTCCATTTGATGGGAAGTTCGGGAACTGAACAGGCATGGTACAAATAGCCGAGTTTGCCGAGGCTCTGTCCTGCCTTTCTGTTAAGACTGTGGATTCCAGTCTAATTCATGGAATATCACTCAAAGGAGGAGAGACTGAGGACAAGTCATTATGTTTTCTGATGCATAGGACACACAACTCCATTAAAAACTCCAGACTGAGGGGCTCTGGGTCAGGACAAAAAAATTAGGCCTTAAAACAAAAAGAATTATTGCTGACTTTAAAAAAGGCACAACAAAATAATGAAAAGCTGCAATCACTAGGAAAATAGAACTTCAAAACATTGTATGCAATAAATAAAATATCTTCAAAATGTGTAATAAGCTTTATTTAGTTGCAATTACATATCTACGTATAATGGTCGACCAAATACAGCTTTCCTAAAGAATTCATGATACATTTGTTGAAAAAAAATGACAAAGCCATAAAATCTCAACAAAACCCAAAGCAACTGAATTATGTAGGTCATTTTTCCTAACCAAAATGGCAATTATATTAGAAATTAATTATAAAAATGACAAGGGGTTTGGGATGTATGTAGCTCAGAGGAACAGCACTTGTCTCTTGTCAGCCGGATGTGGTCCCCAGCACCAGGGTCTTGTACATGCTAAGGACACACTCTACCACTGAGCTACACTCCAGCTCAAAAGAAAAATATTAAAGTACTTAGAGGTGAACAAAAGTGAACACTCTACAAATCAAAATCTATGGATAATGAAACTTGTTCAAAAGACATTTCTATCATTAGCTATTATGACTAGAAAACAAGAAAGGCTGAAAACTAATGAGTAAAATATTCAACTCAAAAGGTTAGAAAAAGATCTAGAAAATAAAATCAAAGAAAGTAGGAAGGAGCTAAAAAAGATAAAAAGCAGACATTTAAAAACTACAAAACAAAGTTTGTTCCTCACAAGAACTGATAAAATAAACAAATCTTGATAAAACTGATCAAGAAAAAGATACAAATAAACAATATCAGAAAAGAGAGCATACAACTGTATAGATACAATAAAAATCTTTTTAAAAAACAGAATTCTGTGGACAGCTTTTTTTTTTTTTTTTTTTGCCACTTAATTGTATTTACCTAGGTTAAATAGCAAAGTCCTTGAAAAATATATCTTACCAAAACTGACTCAAGAAGAAATAAACCTATTATCTTCAACAAATAGACTGCATGGAAAAAATGATGGTGGTTATCTGGATCTTTATTCAAACAAACTAAAAGAGAACATATGAGACGGGTGAATATTAAAAGAAGGATCAGGGAGAAGTCATAAAAAGCCCTACTGTCCTGCCACCGTTAGAGAAATCTAACCGATCCAATAGTAGGGAAGTAGGGTAGGAAAGGCACACTAAATGTGTTACTGGCAAAAAGTGCCAAAACTTCTATAACCAGACCTCCCACTCTGCATTCATATAGTAGCTAATACAAAAAAGATGTTGACATTTCATCTGCAATGCACCTGACAAGGCTAGTATGACTTTGATGCCAAAATGAGAAAAAAAGACATGGTGAAGAATGATTACAGGCCAACTTTATCATTTAGATGAACCAGTTTCAATCAAACTATTGACAACCAAATTGAACAATATTTACGCATAATATGAGATATTATGACCAAGTTGGGACTGAAGATCAACTTAACATTAGAAGAATATGACAATACATCAATAAGTTTGGAAAACCTTTTTTATTTATTTATTTTTTGTTTTGTTTTTTTTATTTTATTATTCATATGTGCATACAAGGCTTGGGTCATTTCTCCCCCCTGCCCCCATCCCCTCCCTTACCACCCACCCCGCCCCCTCCCTCTCCCACCCACCCCCTCAATACCCAGCAGAAACTATTTTGCCCTTATTTCTAATTTTGTTGTAGAGAGAGTATAAGCCATAATAGGAAGGAACAAGGGTTTTTGCTGGTTGAGATAAGGATAGCTATACAGGGCATTGACTCACACTGATCTCCTGTGCGTGGGTGTTACCTTCTAGGTTAATTCTTTTTGATCTAACCTTTTCTCTAGTTCCTGGTCCCCTTTTCCTGTTGGCCTCAGTTGCTTTTAAGGTATCTGCTTTAGTTTCTCTGCGTTAAGGGCAACAAATGCTAGCTAATTTTTTAAGTGTCTTACCTATCCTCACCCCTCCCTTGTGTGCTCTCGCTTTATCATGTGCTCAAAGTCCAATCCCATTGTTGTGTTTGCCCTTGATCTAATGTCCGCATATGAGGGAGAACACATGATTTTTGGTCTTTTGGGCCAGGCTAACCTCACTCAGAATGATGTTCTCCAATTCCATCCATTTACCAGCGAATGATAACATTTCATTCTTCTTCATGGCTGCATAAAATTCCATTGTGTATAGATACCACATTTTCTTAATGCATTCGTCAGTGGTGGGGCATCTTGGCTGTTTCCATAACTTGGCTATTGTGAATAGTGCTGCAATAAACATGGGTTTGCAGGTGCCTCTGCAGTAACCTGTGTCACAATCTTTTGGGTATATCCCCAAGAGTGGTATTGCTGGATCAAATGGTAGATCAATGTTTAGCTTTTTAATTAGCCTCCAAATTTTTTTCCAGAGTGGTTGTACTAGTTTACATTCCCACCAACAGTGTAAGAGGGTTCCTTTTTCCCCGCATCCTCACCAACACCTATTGTTGGTGGTGTTGCTAATGATGGCTATTCTAACAGGGGTGAGATGGAATCTTAGCGTGGTTTTAATTTGTATTTCCTTTATTGCTAGAGATGGTGAGCATTTTTTCATGTGTTTTTTGGCCATTTGAATTTCTTCTTTTGAGAAAGTTCTGTTTAGTTCACTTGCCCATTTCTTTATTGGTTCATTAGTTTTGGGAGAATTTAGTTTTTTAACTTCCCTATATATTCTGGTTATCAGTCCTTTGTCTGATGTATAGTTGGCAAATATTTTCTCTCACTCTGTGGGTGTTCTCTTCAGTTTAGAGACCATTTCTTTTGATGAAAAGAAGCTTTTTAGCTTTATGAGGTCCCATTTATCTATGCTGTCTCTTAGTTGCTGTGCTGCTGGGGTTTCGTTGAGAAAGTTCTTACCTATACCTACTAACTCCAGAGTATTTCCTTCTCTTTCCTGTATCAACGTTAGAGTTTGTGGTCTGATATTAAGATTCTTGATCCATTTTGAGTTAATCTTGGTATAGGGTGATATACATGGATCTAGTTTCAGTTTTTTGCAGACTGCTAACCAGTGGAAAACCTTTTTTAAAAATATCCAAACTATGTGCTTACTGAGATTGTTTCACACTCTTCTTTTTGGGTGGGACTGGGGCTTGAACTCAGGACTTTGCACTTAGCAAAGCAGATGCTCTACTACTTGAGTCACGTCTCCAGTCCATTTTGCTCTGGTTATTTTGGAGACTGGGCGGGGGGGCTCAACTATTTGCCCAGGCTGCCCTTGACCCTCAATCCTCCCAACCTCAGCCTCTGAGGTAGCTAGGATTACAGGCATGAGCCACCAGTGCCTGGCTTCTCATTAATCTTGCTTGGGTGCTTTTAGTGTCACTTCCTCCTTAAACATTGTCCTTCTGGAAGCCTTCCTTTTTCTCCTGCAGGCTGGCAGAGGACAGTGGAGAAGTCAACACTGAAAACCTATTTGTGCCTGGTTAAAGACCATCATGATTTTATAGCACCTGGGCATTTCACATCCATGAAGTAGGAAGTGGGCTCTGCACCAGGTACTTCTGTGTGTTTCCTCTTCTCTTCTAAAAAGGGATGCAAGAAGCATTTTCTCATGAAGCATTTTTAAAAACATTTTTTAAAAGTCAAGATTGGACCAGAGGTATAATTCAGTACTCAAGCCCCCACACCAAACACATACACACAAAATCAAAATCCATTTATGACAAAATGTAATCAAACTACACTAGTTTAATTAACAATTAAATGTTTAAATCTTAACAATTTAAATTGTTTCAATGTAAACTTTTAATCTTTTTAAGGTCATCTCAAAAACCAACAGCAAACTTCATTCTTAGCAATAAAACATTGGGCACCTTCCCTTAAAAATCATTAATGAGATAAGAATGCTTATTGTGGTTTATTTTCAAGAGATGATGGAAATCCTCCCCAGAGTCTACATGAAAGAGATAAAATAAGATAGGACAGGAAAAATAATACCTTCTTCTTGGTTTGGATTAGATGCCTGCAATCCCAGCACTTGGGAGGCTAAGACAGGAGGGTCTCAAGTGTGAGGCTAGCCTGGGTGACATAATAAATAAGTTCAAAGATGTCCTCAGCTATGCAGAGATCCATCTCAATAAAATGAAATAAGTCAATTGAAACATGGGCAAAGATTTGACTAGACATTTCCCCAAAGAAGATATAGAAACAGCCAGTAAGCACATGAAAAAATGCTCCATGTCATTAGGTAAGTGCTATATGTCAAAGCCACTGTGAAATACCACTTCATACCCATGGCTATATTAAAAAGGACAGTAACAAGTGTTGGTAAGGATGTGGGGAAATCAGAACTTTCATAACTACTGCTACTGGGAATATAAAATGGTACCATCTCCTTTGAAAACAGCTGGCAGTCTTTCAAAAAATTAAACAATATTATTCTGGGTATATACCTAAGAGAAATTAAAACATATGTCATGTCCACACAAAAGTCTGTACCCAAATATTCATAGTAGCATTATTCAAAATAGTCCCAAAGTGGAACTAGACCACATGGTCAGAAATAAGAGCAGACCAAATTCAAATTTTAAGATTACTGTGCACATATGAACTGAGAGCCTTCCAACTAAAAGATAGCATGGAATCTCAGATTTACAGCAGTTATAACATAGTTCATAGAGTTCCTACACACATCAACAATAAAAATCAATAAGAAATCAAGAAAGAAAACACACACAATAAAAAGGAAATGTGTTGAAAGCATATGCAGGCATTTTAAGAATGATTAATAAACACAAAAACATGCTCAATCTTGTTAGTAATTAGGGAAATTCAAATTAAGACTATAATACCATTTTATAATTACTAAGTTGGGGAGAAATATAAGTCTAAGTCTGGCAATATCAGATGAACAATGGACACTTTCTTACACAGCTTCTAGATATGAATATTGTACAATCACATTGCAAAACAATCTAGAATTATCTAGGGTAAAGTTGAAAATAAGCATAGTGTGTCTTAACAATTCCATTTTTAGGTACTCATAATTGTGTGTATTAATCAGTGTCATTGGCTAACTTAAAATGTGTATCACATACATCTTGTTAGAGAAATGCCATTCTTAGCCAGTGAATAGGTGGTGTATTCTTGATGCTGAAAAGAAAGGTAAGGACATGCACTGAATATGGAAGCCATAGTCTATTGAGGGTAAAAGAGGATAAAGGAAAGAAGCAAACTAGTTATTTCCCAAGAGTAGGTAGAGTTAAATGGAAACGTAAGGGAAGAAAGTTGTATGTCAGCCCTGCAAACAAAAATAGGATAACTGCTGTCTCTTGTGATACAAACACATGTATGTGGATTATTAAACACTTAAGTGCCTATAAATGGGAAAGTTAAAAAACTGAAGTTGCTTTACTATTGCAGATTTTCTGATAAAGGTAATGACTTATGTGTGCTTCCTATGGTAGGGGTGTGTGTGCATGGGTGCATGTGTGTTACACTGAAAATCAAACAAGTCCCCCAAAAAGTGTTTGGGTAAATTTAAACAATGAAATTGTGTAATACCTGAGATTTTGCTTCACAACCACTAATCTCCAGGGCTCAGGATTCTATAATATTGTCTATTGTATTTGGTTCAAGGTTTTTGTTTGTTTTTTTGTTTTTGCTGTACTAGGGTTTGAACTCAGGGCCTACATCTTGAGCCACTCAACCAGCCATTTTTTGTAAAGGGTTTTTTTGAGATAGGGTCTCACAAACTATTTCCCCCAGCTGGCTTCAAACCCTGATCCTCCTGATCTCTGCTTCTTGAGTAGCTAGGATTACAGGTGTGAGTCACTGGCACCCAGCAATCTATGGTTCTTTAGACATCTGGAGATTTTCACTTTTGCGTAAGACACAAGACTAGACAAATGCAACTCTAGGCACTTCTATTTCCTAGCTGATCTGAGGAAGACTGACCATTAAAGGAAGCTCCCCTCCCCTGCCTCCCTTGCTGAGGATGGAACCCAAGGCCTAGAGCACATGCTAGGCAAGCGTTCTACCTCTCTTTCACATCTGTGGCCCGTTTTCCTTTTCCTTTTGAGACCAGTGTCTCACTATGTAGTCCAGGCTTGACTCCAACTCAGGATCCTCCTGCCTCCATAGTGTTTGGATTACAGGCACACATACCTGCCTGGCGGCTTCTGATCCTTTCTCTACCAGTTCCACTTCACCTGAATTTGACCTTTCTCCAAACAAGTAAATCAAGACATATGCCTGTGACATACATTGCCTACTTATGGCGTTCTATAAGAAGGAAAGATAATGGTGATGACATTTTAATTTTAGATGTTGGGTAAATCTTTCATGGAAAAAAAAAAAATAGCGAGAAGCCAATTTCGTTAATCAAGAACACTTAATGGGAGTAAGAAATGCTAGTCACTGGAAGTGTTCCAGGGTGGATTTAGGAAACAAGTACAGAGCCTTGCTACAAAGTACAGAAATGTTTCATTTTTCTGTAATCTAGTTACCATACAGCACCAAGAAGGATACTTTCCTACTCACCCCTCAGGGCTTAACCTGTCTTTAGGTGAGCGCTCCTCCTTTGGGTGACTCCGTTTCCCCCAGTACAAGGACTAAAAAGATTATCGTTGGAGCATATGTGCTTACGCAGCAGTACCAGGCCCGAGTCCGCACCAGGATTGAAATCTGAGCCACCCTGCTCCTTCTCACTTCTCTCCCACTCCCTTAGACGCTTTGCTATCAGCGCCCCACGAGGTCGCTCGGGCCCGCCCACTCCCTGATTGGCTACCGGGTGGGAGGCTCGTTCCTTCGCTCCCCATTGGCTGCTCAGGTGCGTCTCCCGCCTCCTGATTGGCCGCCCGGAGAGGGCCTCTCTCCCAGTTACCCAGAGACGCTATTTCCGGAGAAAGATGGCCGCAGTGCGTGCCCTGGGGACCTGGAGCTGGAGCGCAAGGCTGCAGGTAAGCCGGTGTGGGTGACGTCGGGCAGGGAAGGAGCGGTTTCTACGGAGTCACATCCAGGAGTGCTGTGTTACTTCTCCGAGAGCCACGGGTCCACCCGATGGACAGGTGGAGGATGCGTGGTAAGGAAAGGGCAGAGAAGGGGGGCGAGCCCACCGGTCTGCAAACCGGTCTGCACTCCTGCCCCGGACGCCAGGGCGCTTCTGTCGCGATCAGGTCGCCGTCCTGTATTACCTGCATCCCCAGACCCCACTAGCCTTTCACCTGCTGACCTTTGACTGAGCACCTGCCAGGTGCCAGGCATTGTGAAAGGCGCTTAGGGATACAGAGATAGATTCTTTCGGCATTGGTGCGCGCCCACGGTATGGCAGATGCTGGTCCTACCACCCCTGACCTCAGGAGATGCGCAGCCTAAAGGAAGAAACCTGTCGAGCACAGAATGCCACCGGCGGTCCTTACCCCTGAGGAATGGAGAGGCTTGGAATTCCCGTGCCCACGTCACTCCAACTTTTTATCACCCCATTGTCCTGCAAGTCCCCCTTTGTCATACTTCGCAAAGTACTGAGGCATCCCAAATGACACTATTTCATCCTATCTGCACACCTCCTTCTTCTTCTTCTTCTTCTTCTTCTTCTTCTTCTTCTTCTTCTTCTTCTTCTTCTTCTTCTTCTTCTTCCTCCTCCTCCTCCTCCTCCTCCTCCTCCTCCTCCTTCTTCTTCCTTCTTCTTCTTCTTCTTCTTCTTCTTCTTCTTCTTCTTCTTCTTCTTCTTCTTCTTCTTCTTCTTCTTCTTCTTCTTCTTCTTCTTCTTCTTTCTTCTTCTTCTTCTTCTTCTTTTCTTTTTCTTTTCTTCTTCTTCTTCTTCTTCTTCTTCTTCTTCTTCTTCTTCTTCTTCTTCCTTCTTCTTCTTCTTCTTCTTCTTCTTCTTCTTCTTCTTCTTCTTCTTCTTCTTCTTCTTCTTCTTTCTTCCTTCTTCCTTCTTCTTCTTTCTCCTTCTTCTTCCTTCTTCTTCTTCCTCCTCCTTCTCCTCCTCCTCCTCTCCTCCTCCTCCTTCCTTTCTTTCTTTCTTTCTTCCTCAACACCCTCCTCCTCCTCCTCTCCTCCTCCTCCTCCTCCTCCTTCCTTTCTTTCTTTCTTTCTTCCTCGACACCCTCCTCCTCCTCCTCCTCCTCCTCCTCCTCCTCCTCTCCTCCTCCTCTCCTCCTCCTCTCCTCCTCCTCCTCCTCCTTCCTTTCTTTCTTTCTTTCTTCCTCGACACCCCCTCCCCTTTCTCCATTTCCCTAGAGGTCTCTATAGCGATTGACTCCTGACCTTTCAAGAACCTGCTGTGTGCAGCAGGTCCTCTGCTAGGCACTGGGAATACAAATACAAAACAGAGACTGCAATCTCCCAGAGACTGCATCCTTGTAGTGGGGGCAGGGAAGAAGGAGACAGCGGTAGCTATTAACAATTACAACTCAGCATACGAAGTGCAGTGATGGGACAAGTGCATAGAGCTACAGGAAAACAAAGGAGTGGATCCCTGTGGGGGACGTGGGGATCAGAGAGAAATTCCCAGAGGACACTGAGTAACTTGAGGTGTGTGAAGGATGAGTAGGAGGCGACCAGAACAGGGCTCTTGTCAGCAGTACCTTGCTAGGTTTGGGCTGCCCTTCTTTTGCAAGCTCTCCATTCTTGGCTTCTAGACACCAGCCTCCCAATATTCTTCTTCCCACATCTTTGGCCACTTTGTTCCAAACTCCTGGGGTTTTTGTTGTTTATTTTGTGTTTTTTTGTTTTGGGTGGTACTGAGGTTTGAACTCAGTGGGTTCACACTTGCCAGGCAGACACTGTACCACTTCAACAACCCCTCCAGTTAATCTGTTTCTTTACCCAGTTTTAAATACAGTGAAAGGCTGCATAAGGATGTTACAGTCCACTATGGACTATATATATGACAATGTTCCTGTAAGATTATAATGGAACTGAAAAGTCCTATTGCCTAGCTTTTTACTGTACTCTTCTTACAGATGTGTTTAGAGATACAGATACACAATACCATCTGTGACAGTTGCATGCAGTGTTTACTACAGTTGTGCAGCACAGGAGCAATAAGTTATATCATGCAACCTAGATGTGTAATAGCAGAGCTGTTTAGTTTGTGTAACATGCACTAAGATGTTTGCATCTCAGAACATATGACTGTTCTTGATCACTTTTTTTTAGTGGTACTGGTGTCGGAACTCATGACCTCATGCTTGCCAGGCAGGCACTCTATCACTTGAGCCACTCCTCCAGCCCATGCCTGTTCTTAAGTGATGTGTGACTAATGGCGTTCCTAGAGGCTCTGACTTGGGCCCTCTGAACTTTTCCCATTTCCTGTGTTAGCTCATCCACTTCTTTGGGTTTAATTACTATCTGTGCTGATGATTCCCTGATCGTCCAACCAGTTCTACCACAGACTCATGTGGCATATGTCCAAGAAGTCTACAAATGCATTGTATAAGAAGTGTATTCTTAGATGCAAATAATAAAAACCCAACCAATAAGTAGGAAATTAAACATCTATGTGCACATAGAGCATCCCAAAATGAGATGCCAGCTGGCATTGAGAAAGAGACTCATCATCAGGGTTGTCATATCGGCAATTCATTTGCCCTTTCCATCATGGCCATAAGAGAGCTGCTACAACTTCTTACTCAATATCAAGGCAAGAAGGAGGAAGGGATGGAACCAGGTGACTTAACTGGGTAAAACAGTGTGATCTGGCCAGTGCTAGCACAGAGAGCTTAGAAAACCTAGCCTTTAACCATCTCACAATGTGCCATGATACCTCAAAGACACCTCAGACTCTCTGGTTTCCTGAGTTGAACCCTCAAACCTGCTTCTCTTGTATCTAGCCTGTAACTCTGAAGAACATCTGGTCCCTGTTTTTTACCCTGCCACCACTTCAGGTGTCCTAGTTCATCCTAACTGGACCTCCTGCCTCTGATCTATGCCTTTCCATCTCTTTCTCCACAGTGTAACCAGAGTGGTCTTGTAGAGTAAGGCACACATTTGATGTCCTTTTCTTGCTTAGGACTGCCTCAACAAGGCTGGTAGAGTGGCTCAAGTGATAGAGCACCTGCCTAGTAAAGCCTAGTAAGCGGGAGGCCCTGAGTTCAAGCCCTAGTTCCACCAAAATAAATAAATAAGAAATCTGGAATACTGCCTCAACGAAATGTCCAAAATTCAAGTGACTGGGAAGTTTATGATCAGACCTTTCCAGTTTCCCAGTCTTCATTTCTTTCTTTTTTTTTTTTTGCGGTACTGGGGCTTGAACTCATGACCTTCACCTTGAGCCACTCCGCTAGCCCTTTTTGTGATACATATTTTTGAGATAGGGTCTCACAAGCTATTTGCCCAGGCTGGTTTTCAACTGTGATCCTCCTGATGTCTGCCTCCTGAGTAGCTAGGATTACAGGCGTGAGCCACCAGCACCTAACAAGTCTTCATTTCTTATTAAAAACCGATCCTGACTCTGCTGTTCCTACCTTCCCCAATACACTAGAACGCTGTTAAACACCTTGGACTCATTTGAACACACAATGTGTGTTGATTCCTTTGCATACGTGTTTCCTCTGCTATAAATACTTGCCTTACACCCCATGGCCTCTCCAGCAGCACAGCTTATCTCCTGCTGTGCTACTCACATCCCATGTCTTACAGCAGCTCAGTTTCCTTCCTTTGGGTTTCCTTAATACACTCTATGTCCACCATTGCAGCACTGTAACAATCACTGCCCACTTGCCCTTGACTTTCACTCTACTGTATACTCTATAAGGGAAGGATGTGCATCATTTTTTGTTCTGTATATAATCCCCAGTGCCTGGCATGTTGTATGTGCTCATAAATATTTGTTGAGTGACTCAGTAAAAAGAGTGTTTTCATCTTTTATAAAAGTAAGCTAGCCAGGCAGGCTCACGGCTATAATCCTAGCTACTCAGGAGGTAGAGATCAGGAGGATCATGGTTCAAAGCCAGCCTGGGCAAATAGTTTTCAAGACCCTATATCAAAAAAACCATCACGTAAGGACTGATGGAGTGGCTCAAGATGGAGGCCCTGAGTTCAAACCGTGGTACCACAAAAAAAAAAAAAGTTGTAAGCAATGGGAACTCTTACCACCCCTAGGGAATTATTCAGATACAGATGGCCTTATACCACGTTTCACATTTCCCTGGATATTATGCATTTGATGGTTAACCAACTTAACCACATCATATTGGACTTTTCTATGGTGTCTGTCCTCCTTTGGAATAGACTAATTTAAACTTAGGGACTACATATTGCATAGGATTTAGCTTTGAATTTCTGGTTCCAGCACAGTGTCTGACTTTAGGCTTGCTCAGCAATTACCTGTTGGATTATTATTATTTCTTTATTATGCTAATGTGTAAAACTTTTTGTCTAATTTTTTTTGTGGTACTGGGATTTGAACTCAGGGCTTGGTCTTAGGCACATTTTCTACCACTTGAGCATGCTCCCCAGCCTGCTACAATTTTTTTTTTTGGTATTCTTGTAGTAGATATTGAATTATTAGTAATTACCTTGAATCACTAGATGCAAAGTGGGATTGCCTCAGACAAGGTGGGCCAGATAGTCTCCATAGAATTTGGTTCATAGGTAAATTAAAAATTGCCTCAACTACAAAATATATAAAACTGGTAACTGTATAAGTATGCCTTTTCTTTTTTTGCTGGGACTGGGATTTGAACTCAGGACTTTGCACTTGCAAAGCAGGCCTCTACACTTGAGCCATACCTTCACTCCATTTTGTTCTTATTACTTTGGAGATGAGGTTTCAAGGCTGGCCTCGAACCTCACTTGATCCTCCTGATCTCAGCCTCCTAAATAGCTGGGATTACAGGTGTGAGCCACAGGTGCCTGGCAAGCATTCTTATTTTATTTTATTTTATTTTTTTCTTTTATTCATATATGCATACAATGTTTGGGTCATTTCTCTCCCCTCCCCCAACCCCCTAAGCATTCTTTTTTAAATGAAAGCCTTATGCTTAATTTACTAGTTTAAGTTTGATTCTGGGAGGAAAAAGTCTTCTCTAGCTTCACTAGTGTTTTTTTTTTTTTTTCACTAGTGTTTTTTAGTCTCTCTCTTTCTCTCCACTGTCATCACTTTGGTCAGGAGCCTGTTATTTTGTGTCTCAAGGTTGTAATCATGCCTTGGCCTCTACCTTTCTCTTCAACGATGGTAGTCTAATAAATGATTGCTAGACTGATTTCCTAATCCTTTTTTTAAGAAAACACACAATACATAAATCCTTACTCCTTTTCCTGGGCTGGAGGTGTGGCTCAAGTAATAGAGTGCATGCCTAGCAAGTGGGAGACCATCAGTTCAAACCCCAGAACCACCAGAAAAAAACATATTCCTTTCCTAATAAACTTTATTATTACTTTCATTAAAAAAAAAAAATCCTTACTCCTTTTTCTGACATTTACAGTTTCAACAATTTGGTCCTGGAGCTTTCTTTTATAAATTTGATGCAACCAAATCAAGTTGCTCAGTGCCCCAGCAGATTCCGGAAGCAAATTCCTGGCACGGTTCCTTTGGTTGTGCTCTTGCTCTGCATCGGGGCTTCTGTGTCCTTGTGCTCTCTATTGTTTGTTCTTATCCAAGAAGCCTTCCCAGGTCAAGCTAATCTGAAAACACCCACACATCTCTCCTTAAGTTCCTTTACTGCCTATAATTTATTACGAAAAATTAGAGCATGATCTTCCCATAGTTTCATTTTCTTTCAAAAGTTGCAAAATGATGGGGCCAGGCATGGTGGTGCATGTCTATAATCACAGCTCCTTGGGAGGTGGAGAGAGGAGAATGGTGGCAAAAAGTGAGAGACCCTATCTGAAAAATAAACTGAAGCATAAAGGGCTGGAGGAGTGGCTCATGTGGTAAAGCACCTGCCTACCAAGCATGAAGGCCTGAGTTCAAACTCCTGTAACTGCCCCCCCAAAAAAGTTCAAAAATCTGAAGTATTTTATTTAAATCAAAGCAAATCTATGTATTTCAAAACTTGTATTTACTTGCTGTACATTTTCTACCTGAGTAGGCAGAGTTTGACTTTATTCTTTGATTTTTTTTGTTGTTGATCAAGAGCCAGGGTTGTGGGAGTTGAAGGAGAAAGGAAGGTCAAACAAAAGGGGTATGCTGGGAAAAAAGAATTTTTTCACTGTCTGCTTAGTTTTAAGCTATCAATTTAAATTACTTTAGATAAGCTCTATTGTTCCTGAATGTCAATGTTGAAATGAAAATAAAGATATTATCAAGATTAGTTGCTTGAGAATGAGATTTTTAAAGAAAAGCTGAGATGTATGTTTACTTATTTTTGGCAGTACTGGAGTTTGAACTCAGGTCTTCACACTTGCCAGGCAGGCGCTCTACCACCGAGCCATGCCCCCAGCCCTGAGATGCGTGACTTATGAACGGGATCTTCACATTTTCTTTGCTTCAGAAATCAGTAACAACTTAAAAATTAAGTTTTAGAAAAATCACATAAGAATTTAAATGTACTGTTCCAGTCAGTAAATCAATTTTTTTATTTCATATTATTTGCTTTCAGAAAAAAAAAATTCTTATTTCTAAGTACGTGTTAAAACATGACTAGTACAGGTTGGGTGTGGTGGCCTATGTCTGTAGTCCCAACTACTTGGAAGGCTGAGGCAGGAGGATCACTTGAGCACAGGAGTTCAAGACCAGCCTGGGCAACATGGCCAGAACCCATCTCAAACAAACACAAAACCAACCAACCAAAGTCTCTAATGTGTATCATAACTTTACATTTTTACAGACTAATTGCTACTAATACACGTGATTTTTTTTCACTAAGAAGTTAGACATTATTGCAGTTTACCTAAAGTTTGATATAGTTATCAGATAGTAATAACACTGAAATGTCAACATTCAAAATAAATTATTACACCTTTCAGACACTTAGGTTTTTATATATCAAGTTAAACACATCCAAGCCTAACATATTGCCTGTTATCATACTAAAGTGTTACATAAAATAGTTAAAAAGTCATCTATAAATTGTAATGAGAGAACTTTGGGGACACTCAGTGGAAGAATGCTTGCCTAGCATGTAGAAGGCCCTGAATTCCATCTCTAGTGCTGGGGGAAAAAAAAAAAACCTTTGGGTATAATACTTACATACGTCTTTCCATGTTTTACGTGCTAATAATCACTATGAAATTTCCATAGCTTTATTTCGGGAAGTCTAATGGCTTCCTGTAAGCTGAAGTGTAAGGAATTTTGGATCTGACCCTGAGACTATATTACTAAACAAAAGAACAACAAAATGTTCTCCTTATGCTAAAATTTGAGTCCTTTTGATTTCTTGGACAAAAATTCTTAAGAAAATACCAATCTTCATAACCTTGATTGTTCCTGCTGAAGTGTCCTGAGTTTTGCCTAGAGAATCTCCTATTGACCTTGTGATAATGATTATTCTAAAATAGAACTGAAATTCAATATATACTTAAACAGATAAACTGTTCAGTTACTTTGTAAATGCCTCTTTTTGTGTTCTGACCTGTAGATTTGTGTTCGCTATTTTCAAACATGTAGTAATCTTCCCGTTTTGAAGCCAAAATGCGTGTGTTTCTTCGGTTATCCTTCATTTAAGTATAATCACCCACGTCACTTACTGAGAACAGCTGCTGGTAAGTATGCTCTCAAACAGCATGTGTAAATAAAGCATCTTATGAGTATTGTCTAATTTTTTTTTTTTGGTAGTTGGAGACTAACCAAAGTCGAACAGAGTTGACCTTGTACTTGTGGCGTGGCTCTCCCTACATTTACCCGTTTCCCATGTTCTGTTTTTCCTCCTACTCCCTGCTTTCCTTGATGCGTGTCTTTAGTCTGTTGGGATTGTGTTATTGGGCTATCGATTCCCACATCGGTATGTGGGACCTTAGTGTATGTTGGTAATGAAAAATAGAATTCAGACAAATTCTGCTCTTCAATGATTTTTACATGTCAGCCTCCACAACAGCCTAAGACTTGTAAGTCTTACCTTCACCACTTTAAATAAAAGATTAACATTTATATATGTATATACATATATGTGTGTGTGTATACAGACATCCTCACATACAGCCACACAAAACATACATGGTCCTGGAGGGGCTCCAGTAGTAAAGTGCCTGCCTTGTAAGTGTCAGAGCCTGAGTTCAAAGCCCAGTACTGCCAAAAATAAATAAATAAAAAATTTTAAAAGTCAGTTTCATCTGGACTATGGCATAATTATAGTAGTTAATTCATTGTATTGTGGAATTCATTCATTCTACAAGTATTTGTTGGTCACCCACTGCACCATGGCACTGCCCTGGGTACCTGCAATACATCAGGAGGCAAAATTAACATCTTTATACCTGGCAGATTAAATAATTAGAATGTGAAAAGCATTTGGTATCTATTTTTCTCTGTGCACTCTTCTCTTTTTAAGGTCCTCTTCCTTTGCTTCTCTTTGATTTCAGTTTTTACAGGAGCACACTCTTCGCCATGCCTCTTCTTACATCCCATCAACTCTCATGCCTCAAGTATCACCTGCTCATTGGACATTTTGGAATCTGTAGCTGTAGCTTGAACATCTGTCTCACCAGTTGGTGGCTAAGCATCTCTGTTCCTGTCTCATGTATAAATCAGATTCCCCAAACCCAGTCTTTTACAAGTCTCTTTTTCCCAGATTCCTTAAATCAAATAGTTCAGCTAGAAACCTAGAGTCATCCTGAATCCTGTCTCACTTCCAGTCATTTGCCAAACACCGTCAATTTCACATCTCATGTGTTCCTCAAATCCATCTTCTCCTTTTCCAACAGCTTTGAGGACTATGTAAGCTCCATTCCTAAGTCTTACCTACAGTAGGCGCCTGCTTTCCCTCCCTGCTTTGCCTCTGCTGTTCCCCCCCTAACAAGCCACTCCAAGTTTAGTGGCTTGAAATCATCTAGGTGAGAGTGTCCAAGATCGCGTCAGTCACGCGTCTGACAGTTTTTGCTGGTTTTCCACTGGGACATCTCATTTCTCCTCCATATGGCCTATCATTCTCAGGGACATTAGATCAGCATTCCAAAAGGAAGAAGGTAGAAGCGTGAGGACCCTTGAGACCTGGGCTGCTGAACTTGCACGGCTTCATTTCTTCTACACTGGGTAATCCAGCAAGTCAGCCCAGCATAGCTATAGATGTGGTGACACAGATTCTACCTCTCGATGGGAACGTGGCTCCTGGTGACCTTTAGGATAAAGTCCAAACATCTTAGCATGGCACACAAAGCTGTTTTACATCTGGGTCGCTTTGCCAATACCCTCCCTTTGTTCAACCATATAGAACTGTGCATCATTCCCTTACCCTGCTATGCAGTCATTCCTGTGTTCTTGCTTTCCTTGCTGAGTATTGCTGTGCACTGAGGTGCCACTGTTTACTCTTCATTTTGATGACATAGATAGATTTCTCCTTCTTCATTTGAACTCAAAACCAACCATTCTTGATCACAAATCTTTGTGTTCCTTTCTAATTACTTCCTTTGCAAAAAAAAAAAAAGTCTAGAAGTAGAATTACTTATTGAATTAAAGATGTAGACTTTCAAAAACATTTAAGGCATTTTGTTGTTTTGTTTTTTGGGAGGCAGGGTATTGTATTCCCAGGTTGGCGTCAAATGCCTTGGTTCAAATAACCATCCTTTCTCAGCCTCCTGAGTAGTGCAGGCCACCACACCCAGCTCTTAAGTTTTCTGGTCCTTCTAAATCACGTTCCTTTTTAGAGAGACACCAGGACATACATTAAGCAGTAAGCTGGGAGAGAGCCCTACATTAGAGAGGAAACAACTGCTTAATACCTCCAGGCCAAAAAGCTGTTTTATATTTCCTTACTGTTTAACTCCTCTATCTATCCACTCAAGATTTTTTTTGCAGCACTGGGATTTGAACTCAGGGCCTCATGCTTGCTAGGCAGAGTGTCTACCAGTTAAGCCACTCCACCAGCCCTTAACTCCTCTATTTATCAAGGGAAGTTTTATAATCCCATCACCGGGTTGCACATTTTATACATACATGGTTAGCAGCAGTCTGAAGACAGATCTTCTGAGTAGATTCAGAGTCATTTGTTAACTTGGAAAAGTGGAGAGGACCTGGGGATGCTGGGTATTGACTGGAAATCCTTTGTCTTTTGGGAATAATTACCATACAACTTCTCAGTTTTATTTAAAAAAAAAAAGAGGGTGGGGGGGGCCACGAGTATAGGTCAAGTGTTAGGTTGCCTACTTAGCACATGCAAAGTCTGGAGTTCAAAACCCCAGTACCACCAAAACAAAGAAAAAGGTAGACATTTGCAAGAGGGCTGAACATGGAAAGAGGAAAGAAAAGTGTTAGGGATAATTTGGCAGAACCTAATTTAGGCATATAAGAATTTCCCATCAGGTCTACTGATTTCTACCCATAAAGAGTAAGGATGGTGACAGGGAGTCAAAAGAGATCTAACTGACAGCAGGCCATTTCTGGTAAATTATTGTCATTTCCTACCATAAATTAGGAGATCCCGTGGGGAACCTTATTGTATATATCCTTGTTCCGCTTTCTGTTCATTACTATTGTTTCAAAACCTCATTGATTTGTTAGCAGGGACTTTTGTAACCCTGTAAAAGAACATTATTTGGGAAGTTGAAAAATGTAAGTTCTATGTCAGTGTCACTAGGTCTGTGTCATGGAATAACTTATTTAAATCCTTAATGGTTATGAATAGTGGTTTTGATTTTAGAATTATAAAATGCCTGCATTTTTGTCTGAAAGATGGAACAGTTTCTGTCTCTGCTTGACAGCATTTTCTAATTTGAGATGTAAGAGCAACTAATGGTAATATAGACACATTTAATAAGGTCATTTCTCATTTGTCTTTGAAGCTGTACGGGGGCAACTCGTTCAGTTCAAACTCTCAGACATTGGAGAAGGGATTAGAGAAGTCACTGTGAAAGAATGGTAAGTTCATCTCAAAAAAAAAAAATCTAAGTAAATGTAAAACTGACTTAAGCACAAATGAGTATGAGTTAATTTAAACTGAGAAATTTCTTCATAAAACATTTAATACTTTTTTTTAACAGCAGTAAGTTATAATTACTTTGAGTTGACAATATGCTTGTGGCAAAATTTGTCATACGCCAAAGCATTTTATTTGATGTGACTTGTGGATAATTATTGCTCCCTCCCCCTTTTTAAGATCCTTTTACTGTCTATCCTTTATGTCAGCTAAAAAGGAAAATTAATTTAGAGTAATCCCAGGAGGATCTCAAGTTCAAGGCCTGCTTGAACTACACATGAGACCCTGCCTCAAACAAAACAAAATAAAAACATGGAAATTATCTTATAAAAGGTGATAAATTGATATAAAGATACAAACCATACACACACACACACACACACACACACACATATGATGGGAGGTCTTGGGGATTGAACCCAGGGCCTTAAGCAGCCTAAGCAGGTACTCTACCACTGACCTACACCCACCCCACCATATATATGTCTTTAAAGCATTTAATGTATGAACTTATAATTTCCTTCCAAATTATTTTGAAATCATCCTATAGTCTGTGCTCTCTTTACCACGCTGAAAATGATTTTAGTAAGAAATGTTTGACTCACTTTGACCTGACACTCTTTCCCTATATCTTTAGGAAATTAAATTATATATTCATATATATTATACACACACATACACACCTGAAACAAGCCCCTCTACCACTTTAGTCATCTTCTACCCTTTTTCTTTCTCTTATTGGGAGGAAAAAAACCACCTCTGCATCCTAAACTAACTTTAAGAGGTTTTTAGAAGTAACAATTCAGGTGAGTAAATAGATTTTTCTGACCATAATTTTATACTGTTCAAGAGCCTTCCCTTCCCACCCCTTTTCTTCCCTTTCCCCCTTTCCCCTTTCCTTCCCTTTCTTCTCTCCCCTCCACTTCCCTCTCCTCCCCTTTCTTCTCCCCTCCTCTCCACTCCTTTTCCTTCCCCCCATGTTATATAGCCCAGGCCTGACCTTGAACTTGGGAGCCTCCTGTCTCAGCCTCCTGAGAACTGAAATTACAGGTATGCTCCTCCATACCAGCTCAGATTCTTTTAAGGATCTGATTAAGCCACTTGAACATTCTTTTCCTCTACTTCTTACCATTTTTGATTTGTAAATAGAAGAGGACTATAATAACATAGACATCCCTTACAGCTGTGTGTTAGTGGCACAGTGGGATTGTGAGATGAGGAATGAACCTCAGTCAGAATATCCTGACTTTGAAGCTTATCAGCTACCTTATCTGTGACTTACTTATTCTGAGTCACTGTCTCTTAATGTATAAAGTGGGGCCTTGTACATTTATACTGCCTCTGCCTACTCACAATGTTGTTGAAATGAATGTAATGTGTAGGAAGTGCCTTTAAAAACCTCCAAAGAGCTATGTACATTTGATTTATTGATACTTTATTTTTAAGACCAAGTTACCCTTTCTAGGTTTTTAAATTTTTCTGACATTTCTTAATTCCTACTCTTGTTAATTCTGTAGCTCCACATGCTAGTGAAAGATTTGAGGTTCTTGGAATAGGAAATTGTTTTATTCTTGATGAAAAGCCTAAGGCTAGATGTTTTGCCCTATGTCTATAATCCCAGCTAAGTGGAGGTCACAGGGTGTCAAGTTCAAGGCTACGCTGGGCTTCACAGCAAATTGAAGGCCAGCCTGAGCTACATGAAAGACTATCTCAAAAACCAAGGGCTGGAGATGAGTTCAGCACTCCTAAAAAATAAAGAACAGAAAATCAAATAGTAAATCTATTAGTTTTTCAATGAGAGATAAATCATTTGTTTTTCAGAAATTCTTAAAGAAACATTAAGAGCTTTCTTGAGATTGAGGGTATGGTTCTCATGGTGGAGCTCCTGCCTAACAAGCATATGGCCCTGAGTTCAAACTCCAGTATTGAACCCTTTCCCCCAAAAAAAAGCTTTCTTGAGTTTTTTTGCTTTTTGGGTTTTTTTTTTTTTGGCAGCACTGGGGTTTGAATTCAAGGCCTCAATGCTTGCAAGGCAGGTGCTCTACCCCTTGAGCCATTCCACCAGCTCTTGAGTTGTATGTTTGATCTCTAACTTCATATTTATAAATAACTCAGGAAAAATACATATTGTCTTATAATTGGTAAAATGCTAAAAAGCAAAATTTGGTCTATAGAAAGGAGCCTGAAATCTGAATAAGTAAGGAAGCATAATTTGACAGAAAGTGTGGTTTTGTATAAGGGGGAAGTTTATTGTTAGAAGTTGTTTTTCCATACATTTATGTGTGAATAAAGTATGAATAAAGAAGAAAAATACTCCAATTTCAAAAACAAAATAAAAGTTTAGACAACATACGTGTTTTTCTCTTAAAATCTATTTTGTCTGATATTGGTAACCATTCCACCTCTTCTTTTGGTGTTTGTATGTTTTCTATCCTTTTCACTTTTAATCAGTCTTTTTTTCGTTTCCCCCTTCAATTTTCATCCTTTTACTCTGAAAAAAAAGATGAAAAAGTATATCTTATATCCACATACTTGGATCATTAAAAAAATCCATTCTGATCTTTCCTTTTTTATTCAAGTATTTAAGCCATTTACGTTTAATGTCACTACTAATAAGGTAAGATTTTTATCTGTCATTTTGCTCTTTGTTTTTTTTTTAACCATTACTGCCTTCTTTTGAATCAAGTAAATATTTCTTGTGTAGTATTTTAGTTCTCTTTTTAATTTACTTGTGTTTTTACCTTTACTGATGTTCTTTATTTATTCATATGCATTTGAGTTTCTGTTTAATCTTTCATTTCAGCCTGAATATCTTAGTATTTTTGGAAGGACAAGTGTGTTGGACTGATTTTTATCAGTTTTATGTGAAATATTTCAATAGTTTCTGCCAGATAGGAGATTTTTGATTGACAGTTTTCTCCCTTCAGCATGTTGAATATACCATTTTATTGTCTTCTGGCTTGCGTGTTTTCTGATTAGAAATCCTGTTAACCTCAGGAGGAGTCCTTGTACATGGTAAGTGGTTTTTCTTAGGCTGTTTTCAAGATTCTCTATTGTTCAACAGTTTGATTTTGATGTATCTAGGTGTGGCTCTCTTTGAGTTTCTCCTTCTTGGAATTGGTTGAATTTCTTACATGTGTACACTAGTGTTTTCCATCATATTTGGAAAACTTGGGGGCACTGTTTCTTCATATATTCTTTCTGCCCCTTTCTCCTTTCCTCACAGAAAACTGATGATGTCTTGCAGTTCTCTGAGGTTATGTTCATTTTTTCTTTTCTTTTTATTCCTTGGAAAAATCTCAACTGACCTAACTTTAAATTCACAGATTCTTTCATCTACCAAATAGATTCTGCTGTTGAGCCCTAGTGAAGTTTTCATTTTAGTCATTGTAATCTGCAGCTATAGAATTTGGTGTGTTTTTTTTAATTTATATATATATATATATATATGTATATATATATATATATATATTTCAATCACTTTATTGATCTTCTCTCTATTTTGTGAGACATCATTGTCTCATACTTCCTGCTAATTTTATACATTCTTTTTGATCTTTGAATGCATTTTAATATTCATTTAAGTTAACTTTTAATTGTCAATTTTAAGTCATTGGCTAGTAAGCCCAACATCTGGACTTCCTCAGTGATAGTTTTTGTTGTCTACATTTTTTTCAAGTGTATAGGCCTTATTTTTCTGTTTCTTTGCATTCTTCATATGTTTTGGTTGAAAGGTGGACATTTTAAATGACAAATCTGGGAATCATATCTCCTCTTTCCCAGGAGTTTTTTTTTTTTTTTTTTTTTTGGCAGTACTGAGGTTTGAACTCAGGCCTTCATGCTTGCTAAGCATGCTTGCTAAGCAAACACTATAAAGCTTGAGCCATCCCTCCAGCCCTTTTTTACCTCCCCAGGACTTTTGTTGTTGCTACCACTGAAGTCTATACACGAGTTAGTGAACCCCTAATGATTAGATATAGATTTCCTTAAATATCTTGAGCCAATAAGGCTTCAACTCTTTGCCAAGGAATTCTGTGTGTACTCTGAACAATTCTGTGTGTACTCTGAACACACCTCAGTCCTATGGCAATTTAAAGTTGTGCCTCAGCCTTTGTTTTCTGCATTCACAGGGCCTCATTCAGCTAGATGTGACAGGTTGGAGCCCACTGAGGTCTTCCTTGAGCACGTCATAGCGCTGCACATTTGCATGGCCTTTCAGATCCTTCAGAATGTGTCAGCACTTTACAAAGCTGCCTGTGGGCATCTCATTGCCCAGATCTTCCTTTTGAGATTCTTGGCCATACTTTGCCCCCAGCTTCTCTTACTATTTCAGCCAACCAATACTTATAAGAATACTGCCAATTGTTTTCATCAAACACTGGCAATAGATCTTTTCCAGCAAAGGGAGCTCTGAGTTGCACCAAGAGAAACCCTGTGGATACAGCTTTTCCCGGGAGCTGCCAGGCAAGTCACAAAGAGTGACAGTTCTCTGGGTGTGTAGCTTTTTGTGGAGTTCCACACCCCATCTGCCAGGCTGCTGATTTTCATGGCTACTGCTGAGCAAGGTAGGGGAAGGAAGATAGTAATAGAGCAAGTTAAACATACCACAGAATCTGTTGTTTTTAATGAGGCCCAGCCAGTTTTCCTAAATAAGTACATCTCAGTTTTTGCAAACATTTTTTAAGTTCTAGAATTCTGAAGAGTTGATTTTTTTTTAACTTTTGTCAGCGTACTTGTTGCTTGTATGGAAGAGAGATCTTTGGAGGTCCTTAGTTTGCCATTCTGGAAATATAATTTCTCTGTATGTGCCCCTTCCTTCCTTCTTTCCTTTCTTCCTCCCTCCTTTTCTCCCTCCCTCCCTTCCTCCCTTCCCCCTTGGGATTGAACTCAGGACTTCGAGCATGCTAGGCTAGCACTCTACCACTGAACTATACATGGAGCTTTTATGTGTGCTTTTAAACCTAATGCTATGTCATGCATGATGTTTTATCATGGCTCTGAGAGCTGGTTAAGATAGGAAGACAAGGAGTAAGAATGGATTAACAATTATCTTGAAGAATTAATGGCAAGTCAGAAATATGCTAGACACTTCAGGAATGGTATTAGAATCAAAATTGTCTGTAGCATTTCAGGTTTGGTCCCGTTCCTCCTGTTCTGTTTGCTAAGAATGTCTATATGAACTCTGTAAAAGCATACCTAAAATGATTAAGGTAATGATATGCAAAGGAAGACTAAAATAATTCTAGAAAGAAACAGCGAGAGAACTCTTACTTAAAATTCAATGCACAAAGGATGTGTATTGAAGACATCAAGTTTTTCTTTCTTTTTTTTTTTTTTACTTAATTCTAGAAACAATGGCATTTCTTAGAGGCATGTTTCAGATTTGGGGTTTTTAAGTTAGAGTTGCTCATCCTGTAATACAAGTCAATAAACAAATACCATTTAAAAAATAACATTTGAAGAACTTTTCCAAAAAGATGGATCATGCAGAAAACACAAATGTGTGATTAAATCTTTAGATCCATGAACGGTTGTTAAAATTTTAGCATTTCTTGGAGGTCTTATCAAAGCTTCTCTGGAAGCCAAGTTCATCTCTGACACATTTCTTGGTGTACCATCTGGGCGCAATGCACATTGACATGGGCTAGATGGGTGCTGACATGACTCAGCACGGCTTTTACATAGGATGATCTGACATGACTGTTCATGTAAAGTGTCTCGCATCCTTTTCTTTTAGGTATGTGAAAGAAGGAGACACAGTGTCTCAGTTTGATAGCATCTGTGAAGTTCAAAGTGATAAAGCGTCTGTTACCATCACTAGCCGTTACGATGGTGTCATTAAGAAGCTCTATTATAATCTGGATGATACTGCCTATGTGGGGAAGCCATTAGTAGACATAGAAACAGAAGCTTTAAAAGGTACCTAAATGTGCTCACCTGTCTTACCCAATCGATTACTGCCGTCCTTTTGTCATTGGGTCCCTACAAAAAGTGATCCTTGCCAGGTGTGGCACCACATGATTTCAATCCCAGCCTTCAGGAGGGTAGTGAGTTCACGGCCAGCATGACTGTATCTCAAAAAAACAGTAAGAACAATAACAATAGTTAAGAGTGATCCTTACTTTTTTTTAGCAGTTCTGGAATTTGAACTCAGGGCCTCATGTATCCTACCACTTGCGCCACTCTGCGCACCCTTTTTTGTGTGGGGTATTTTTGAGATAGGCTTTCTACCCTCCTGATTTCTACCTCTTGAGTAGCTAGGATGGCAAGCATGAGCCACAGGCACCTGGCAAAGGATCTTGGGTTTGTTTGTGTGTTTTTCTTGGTGGGACTGGGGTTTGAATTAGGGCTTTGTGCTTGCCAAGCAGGCGCTGCTCTGCTGCTCGAGCCACACCTCCAGCCACTGATCCTTATTTTTAACACCTCAGAGAATCTATGTTGTGGGTTAAAAAGACAAAATTAGGAAAACAGAAAAGATTCTCTGTAGTGCATATTACCTTTTGATCAGTTACCATGTTGTAAACATGTAAAGTAAGATTTCATTTATCTGGAGGCCTGCCTTCTAGAAACCATTGTGTTCAAAGAAGCAACAAGCTGTCTCAGGATTTAAAGATTCAGGTCCTGAAGACTGGTCACTAAGGACAAAAATTCAAGTATACAAGGATTTAATCTAAGCCAGGTATGATGCTTCATTCCTGTAATGCCAGCCACTCAGGAGGCAGAGGCAGGAAGATCTTGAGTTTGAGAGTAGCCCAAGCAAAAAAAAAAAAAAAAAAAAAAGGGCATAGTTCAAGTATTTGATAGCTTGCCTAGCATGTACAAAGCCCTGAGTTCAATCCCCAGCACACCCCTAACCCCTCCCCACCCCCTGCAGTATAGTTAAATCTAACATAGGACTGCTCTCATTACCACTTGTAATTAATCACCTTTTCATCAGTATAACAAGACTTGATACAGGTTCATTTAGCTCATTCTTTTGGAGATTCGAAATTCAAGATTGGACAGCTCATTGGTTTGGCCTCTGGTAAGGGTGGCTGATGGTGACCTATCCTGGCAGGGGTGCATACAGCAACAAGCAATCACATCTTGTACCTGGAGTGGAGAGCCTAGTCAAGGGTAGCACATTAGGGTGTGCTGAGGACTTCCCACTGGGCCCTGCTTATTAAAGTTTCCACTTACTTTTTAATTTTGCCACCCTGAGGACCAAGTTTCTAATCACAGCAGACCCTTGGGAAACACTCAAGCCACACCCATACCATAGCACCATGGATATCTGTGTAGATTTTATGTAATACATATGTGCATTCCCACTGATGATCGTTATGAAAGCCAAACTTCTGTAAGAGAAATAGAAAAGAAGGAAAGCCAATGAAAGTAACAACATCATTCAGAAGCAGCAGCATCCATGGGACATGAGCAGTCGAAGCTGTAACACAAGGGAATTCATTATGAGAGTGGAAAGAGGACAAATGAAACGTTGAGCAGTTCATTGGCTGCAGATAGCTGGCCCTCTGCCTCCAAAGTTCACTTAGCTCGTGTCATCTAGGAAACAGCTTTGACATCAGGCTGTGATTGGACTCGTAAGCCAGCATTCCATCTGAAGGTGCTGAGATAAAGACATTTTGGTAGTAACTCAGAAGTGTGAATGCAGCATTTGAGTTACAGTGGCAGGCTGAGTCAGAGCTGCAGTTCCATACAATGATAACTAAGACTGCCATCACTTTTTTTCCAGAATCACATTTTAGAATATATAAAGTATTTTTTTCTGTCTTTCCCTGTGAGGGATTCTAGTTTTACAAATAAGGAAGTACATAGTCAGAAAGTTTGGGCAATTTGCTCAATGGTCAGTGTCAAGGCTGGACTTAATATTTAATTATGTGCCATCCTGGAGATCAAACCCAGAGCATCGAGCATGCTGTGCAAATCCTCCACCACCGAGCTGCAGCCTCGGCCCCAGGAGGGCCAAGTTTAGAGCCTCCAGGAGGGCCAAGTTTAGAGCCTAGATTCCTGAGTCATCAATTGAGTATTTTTCACTGTGTTGCCTCTAGAAGTTGAAGATGGCTTACTGAAGGCTTATTATTGCTTATTTCATTTTCCTTACTAAAATGCAGTATATTGTAGAAAGTTATAAAGTGCAGAAAAGTAAGAATAAGAAAATGAAAACCTATGGTCCTACTATACAGAAGTCACCACTACTTAGCACCTAAGTCTCTATCATTCCAGACATTTTTCTAGGGTATATATATTTGGTTTTGGTTCCTTTTTTTTCTTCACAAAAATAATATATTATACATGCTGTAATATGTTTACTTAGTTAATGATCTATGTGTTCTCATGATAAAACATTTTTATTTTGTCTGAATTTCAGGCCATATTTCAATTTCTCCACTTGTCTGCAAATATCCTTGATATTTCAATTTTTTTTCAAACTAGAATCTAATGTCAGAATATACATGTCACCTGGTTATTACATCCCTTAAATGTCTTAGTCTAGTTCATTCTCCCTTTATTTTATTTATTTATTTATTTTAATTAGAGCATAGGAACTTTGCCTTTACATTAACAAACATGTTTCTTTTTTGGTGGTACTGGGTTTGAACTCAGGGCCTTGTGCTTGCTAGGCAGGTGCTCTACCATTTGAGCCACTCCATCAGCCCTAGTTAAAGCTTTTAAAACTGCCTTTGATTCACTATATGAAGATCAGTCACCAAAGATGAAACCTTACAGAATATAGGGTAGTCCTGGAGCCATTCAATCCCACCAGTTGGGGAGAGGGATACAATTCGGGTTTCTTCTTACTTCTGTTCTCCTCAGGTTCTGTTTCTCTAGCGGTAAAATTGTGAGATCTTCCCTGCTTACTCAGCATTTTTTGGATCATCAAAGGAGAAACGTGTAAAAACACTTTAGAAGCTATTTGACATGCTTTGTAGTAAGATGATACTGTGTTAATTAAAAGTAACTACGTGAGTGTGACAAATAACACATGAACGACTTCTCACCAGTATGTTTGTTTTATCACTCCTATTTACACCCAGATTTCTAAAAGACAGAAATATAGAGGTTTTCCAGGAAAGTTTTCCAGGAAATGTTTTCCAGGAAAGTAACTGTGAATGACTTGATCTTTCAAAAATGCATCTAGTAATTTTGATATATATTTTTGGGTTATATGTTTCTCATATTTCAACAAATAGACATTATCCACATTGGTACTGGGGTTCCTACAACAGAATCTCTTGATTTTTCTTTGGGTCTAGTTTCTAATGCTAATCTTTCTTACTAGTGTCTCCAGTAACTTAACTAGATATGAAGAATATACAGAGATTCAGAAAGTTCAACAAAATTACATCTTTAACTCTAGGAGTTGTAGTCCAGTTACTTGGACATGAAAGAAACGTTGCTAGGGTTGGCTGGATGTGGTGGCTCACACCTATAGTCCTAGCTACTTGGGAAACAGCAATCAGAAGGATCACAGTTCAAGGCCAGCCCAAGCAAAAAGTCCAACCAGTGGCTGGATATAATGGTGTGTGCCTGTCATCCCAGCTACACAAGGAAGCACAAGTAAAATAGGCGTAAAGCGAGACCTTATCTGAAAAGTAACCAACACAAAAAGGACTAGTGGAGTGGCTCATATGGTCCAGCAAGAATTTTTGCCTAGTTCAACAAAAACTAGTACTTCCTAAAAAAATAACTAGAGCACAAAAGGACTGGGGGTGTGGCTCAAGTGACAGTGTCTGCCTAGTGAGCTTGAGGTCTGGATTTCAACCCATGGTACTGACCAAAAAAAAAAAGATCAAATACAATTTACTAGGGCCACGAACTAATGGGACAGCACGCGTGAGTCAGCTATAGGCTTGAATTTCAGCTCTTCAATTCTTTTTGACCTTGGGCCAATCCGTTTATCACTCAAGCCTCATTTTGTAAAAGTATATAAAATGGAAATAATAATCCTACCTTACACTGTTGAATGAAGATTAAGTTGATGTTGTGTGTGTAACACGGTATTTCACATATAATAGCGCTCCAATAAAAGGTTTTTGGTTCTTTCCCTTTTTTACCATTCCGAGACTTTTGAGAGCTCCATGGGCCCAATTTATAGACTAGTTAGAGGATTGGACAGACTGTCTCCACAGTGGTGGAAATTTTTATTTGCTTAAAGTTCAATGTCAGTGTCAAAGCAAACCAGGTTGTCTACTGATTTGTGGAAGTTAAGTTTTTCATTTGCTGGTTCAGACAGATTTCCTAACAACAAACTTTGACAATTAAATGCTTGCAAAAAACATTTTTTCTTCCAAAATATACATACTAATAGCTTGATAGTTTTTCTTGCATCATAAGAACCAGATGAGCATTAGCCGCAGAACTCATTAAACCATATTCAAAGCAGAGCAACATTTTATTCTATTTTATTAATGTTTTTAGAGGTCCTGCAGTTTGCACTCAGTCTTCCATTAGGCAGGTGCGCTACTGCCTGAGGCTTGGCCCCAGCCCTCAAAGCAGAGCAGAATTTTAAACTACAATGAAAGCTTTTAAAATGTTCACAAATTTTATATGATTCTTTCAGATAACCTATGTCACATTTGATTCTTTCTTTATGCTTTGTATAAAAATATAACTGAGAAGTGTTTAAAATACAGTATGTTTAAAATTTTATAGAAGAATGCTGGGCACGGAATATATGTCTTTAATCCTAGCTACTAGGAAGGCAGAGTCAGGATGGACCATGGTTCAAGGTCAGCCTGGGCAAAAAAGCTAGCAAAACCTGCCTCAACCAGTAAAGGCGAATGTGGTGGTGTGAGCCTGTAGTCACATCTACAAGGAAGGAGGACTGCAGCCCAAGGCTGGCCCTCGGCAAAAATGTGAGACCCTACCTAAACAATAATTATGGCAAAAAAAAATGGACTTGGGGGTATGGCTCAAGGGTTAGAGAATCTGCCTAGCAAGTGTGAGGCCCTGAGTTCAAACCCCAGTACTGCCAAAAAGAAAAAAAAAACCTTATAGAAAAAACTCTCAGATTAACTTGCAGCTGCTGTATGACTACGAAACATGAAGTACACACATGCACACGAGTACTTAAACAGAACCAGGACTGGCACCATCCCACTCCACACTTACCACTACCATGTTGCACGTTCTCCCCGTCTAATAGTCAAGAATGCTACTTGCCCACTCTGACCAGTCCCTTTGAGTTGTAGGTACTATAGGCCACCAAGCTTTTTACAGGACTCTTTTCAGCTGAAGTATTGCCTTGTTACCAGATTCAGAAGAAGATGTCGTGGAAACGCCCGCCATGTCCCATGATGAGCACACACACCAGCAGATAAAGGGTCAGAAGACTCTGGCCACCCCTGCAGTTCGACGCCTGGCCATGGAAAACAACGTAAGTTTTCTTGCTACTGAAGCTGGCACAGAAGGTACGTGCTCGTGTCTCTGAACAACCAGCCGCCTGTCCTGTGATGAAACGGCATACACAATGTCTGTTACTGAGAAGTGACAGTGACATGTGAGCACTTGGAGAATGACATCAGGAACTTATTATTTGATTCTAGCTGGGCTCTGTGCTTCTGTTACTCTTTATTAGCGCCTCGTAGCATTAAGAGTCATTGAGTACTTACTGAGTGTCTTCGGTCAGGTGAACCACAAATGTAACTGGAGACAGGACCTTGCATACCTGTGATGGATTTATTAAATGCATGAAAATCTGTAAAGGGAATGAGAGAAGCGGATAGGAAAGGGGAGAGAAAGCAGTGGGCCAGGGATGGATGTGGTGACAAGGATCTGCCTTGGTCCAAGAGGGATGGGAAATATCACAGAAGTGTACTACACTGAGACAAGGAGCTGACCATTTATATTCCCTTTGTCGTCTTATAGTCAGCTTCCTGTTTCTATAACAAGATACCTGAGACAACCAACTTAAAAAGAGGAAAGGTTTATTTTGATCCACTTTCGGAGACATAGACAGGCATCCTAGAATTCCCTTCTAGGGCACATCCCCAGTGATCAGAAAACCTCTTACTACATCCTACCTCAAAGTTTCCACCACTTTCTCATAGCCACAAACTTGGGACCAAGCCCACACATGGAACTTTGAGAGATATTCTAGATCCAAACTATAGCAGTCATTGGCCAAATGGAGGGTAAAATGCCAAGCAAGGTGGCATGTTGGCTGTGCAATAACTACTAACACATTGTCTCATTTAACCTGTGAGACGAGGTGCTGTCCTAAGACTTACAGAGGTAAAGTAGCTGAGATCATACAACTGATACAGCAGTGGAACCAGAACTTAACAATGAGTCTGTGTCATGGCAAAACCAGTGCTTCCTGTCATGTCCTGCCCCCATTATTTGAGCATATGTGTACTCAAATATAATCTAGGATGGATTCTTCCTTGGGTTTTAGGGTTTTTTGTTTTTGTTTATCCGTTTAGGCAGAGTCTTGCTGTATAGCCCAAGCTAGCTTTGAACTTGTGATCCTCCTGCCTCTGCCTCCTGTACTGTCACGCTATTCCTTGTGTCTTAGCCCAAAATTAGAAAGTTTGTATATGTTCAAAGTTGAGGCTGGAGGCGTGGCTCAATTGGTAGAGCACGTGCCTAGCAAGCCTGACGCCTTGTGTTCAAACCCTAGTGCTGCCAAAGAAAGAAAAAGCAGAATGGGGAAATGCTTACATAAGTTATGTTATATACCTTGGACAAACTTTTCCTTTCAGTTGTTTTGAGACAGGATCTCACTATATAGGCCAGGCTGCCCTGGTACTCTTAATCTTTCTGCCTCAGCAGCCAAATGCTTGGATTATAGGTCTGAGCCACCGTGCCCAGTCCTCCCCTTGATGCAATTTTACACAATGATTAAGTATGTTCAAATACAAAAGCCAATAAGCATATTAGAAAATAGAAATTACCATATGAAACACTAGGATGTTAAGGCCATCAGATGAAATAATTATGTAATATATTGCTATAAAACAAGTAGGCATGATTAGGCATGCCTAAATTTGGGATACTAAGGCAGGAAGATCATGAGTTCGAGGCCAGCCTGAGCTACATAGCAAGGCCCAGTCTCAAAAAACAACCCCCCTTTTCAAAAACAGGAAAGAATGCTATAAAGCACTTTAGCTATGCTTTTTCTTAGTTATATAGAAAGATCATGTGTAGAAGATATGCATGGCTTAGTTTCCCTGTACCACTTCCTAAAGAAGTGTACAAATATGATTAGAAATTAAATAGTAGATTTTATTATCATAAACCGCTTTTTCTCTTTTCTTACAGATTGAATATTAATTGAATTTGTTTAAAATGAAAAAACCGGTGACACCAGAGGCATTTACAGTTGTTTGTAATTACCTAAAAATTATTTGTTGAAATTCTTAGAGTTCATTTGTTATAAAGTTCATGTTGGGTATTATAGTCCTTTACTTTTTTAAAGTCGTCTTTTAGAGACGCACTAATCCAAAGGAAGTGAGGTACAACCCTCAGAAATTAATTAATACACATATGTATAGGGCTGTCATCTAAGCTGGAATGTGTTTATTTAAATAGAATTAAATATCTTGTACTGATATTTCTAGAGCAACCAGCAGAAAAAATTAATTGTGGGGGTGGTGGGGGGAGGTGACACAAACATTGTATACACATGTAAGTAAATGTAAAATTGGTAAAATAAAAAGAGGAAGGAAAAAAACCGAATTGCGAGAGCTTTATATGCTAATGACTTACAGTATTACATGTCTTACTGGTAGCCAGCATCAGAAGTGTCGATCTAAATTTGTTATAGTGTTTATTTCTTCTTTAAATTCTTACTTCACCTTCTTATGTTGTCTCTAAAAATAGAAAAGGTCAAGAAAGAATTGTGGGAGTTTAAAAAATATCTGATTGAAAATGCAAATTTTCATAAATAGCTATGTATTATATAGATACTTCAATACTGCTATGCCAATAAACAGTGCACACAGAAGTAATAAATAGAGCTGGGGGATGGCTCAAGTGGTAGATCGCCTGCCTTGCAAACAGGAGGCCCTGGGTTCAAACCCCAGTACTGCCAAAAAAAAAAAAAAAAAAGTAATAAATGACTGACCTACTTAGGTATGTTTTCTCTAGCTTATCTGTTAAGATAATAAAAAATGTACTAATTTATTTGGCAAAGATGTAATTACACCTTGAACTGATTACCTTCCACGTGTGTGTGTTGGGAGGTACTTGGGCTTGAACTCAGGGTCTTGCTCTACCACTTGAGCCTAGCCCTGGTTAACTTCCATTTTAAAACCTTGGTGGTAAGGTTTATTTTAGGAAATTATTGTAGGTTTTGTTTTGGTTTAGATCAAGCTAAGTGAAGTTGTTGGCTCAGGAAAAGATGGCAGAATACTTAAAGAAGATATTCTCAACTATTTGGAAAGGCAAACAGGCGCCATATTGCCTCCTTCACCAAAAGCTGAAGTTATGCCACCTCCACCAAAGCCAAAAGACAGGGCTGTTCCCACACCAACATCAAGACCGCCAGTTTTCACAGGCCAAGACAAAGCACAACCTCTAACAGGTAACAGGAACAGCAGTGGAGAGCAACAGTGCATTTATTTTGGAGGAAGCTACTTCAATAAATGCTTGTTTAATATAGGATGTTTTTAATTCTTACTTAAGGAACAGTTCCAATTCAGCATACAACTTTTTAGTGATGAAATAACATAGCTTCCCAGGAAATACTTCAATTTGTGTGTGGTATTAATTTCTGAAGAGTAATACATGATCACGTTTGTACACGGTGATTAGATGTTTCCCACATCACTACATTTGTAAACAACGTAACCATTGTAAACAATGGTTGGATGTTCCCTAGGCTTTCAAAAGGCAATGGTAAAGACGATGACTGCAGCCCTGAAAATACCTCACTTTGGCTATTGTGATGAGGTTAACCTTACTGAACTGGTTAAACTGCGGGAAGAATTAAAGCCCATTGCACTGGCCCGTGGGATTAAACTCTCCTTTATGCCCTTCTTCTTAAAGGTAAGATTTCCTTCATTCCACACAAAGCTTGAGTAGAACTTTACATTTTGTTCTGCAGAGATTAGGGCTGGTGGAGTGGCTCAAGTGGTAGAATGTCTAGCATTGTTCTACAAAGATGTGATGTGCTAACTAGGTTTGCATAAAAATATTCCTTCTCACCATATCATATAGTTAGAAAAATGTGCAGACTTCAACACTTCTTTGTTTCACAAGAATTTACAAAACTGAAATTTCTGTGTCTTATTTTTATCTTTTACCTCTGTGAGCTGGGGGTAGGGGGGAGTTGTTCTAACACTTATGTGTTTGATTCTGAAAGGACCACAGAACAGTCCTGGTCTGAACTAAGAGGAGACTCAGTATTGGTTCTGCATGTCACACATGTGTATTTATTCAGCAAATCTATGTGGTGGGTTCTGAGAATGATTTGTAGTGCAAGACCTTGGGACCAGTATGAAATGGAGTCAGCCCATCATCAGCTGACCTTGAGCACCTTACAGTGTATTTCATATTGATGATCACTGTGCCCAGGCCCTGTGGTAAGCACCCTGTGTGTGGTATCTTAATTCTTGGAGTAACCTGACATATGAACATTACTGTCCCTCTTTCCTTTTGAGGAAGTCAGGCCTCACAGTGGTTGAGAACTTGTCAGGGACCTGTTGTCAACAAGTGGAATGGCCAAATTTCTAGTTCTGTTGTGTTACATGAAAGAGCATCATGATGTCTGAATTCCAGTGTGGCTCCCTCCAGCCCTTCCTTCACATTGCACCAAGATGATCTGTAAATCAGATGATTGGATTATTTCCTCATTCTTTCAGTGGGTCCCCTTCATTACCTTTAAAATAGTTTCCAAACTCCTTTGTGTGACATACAAGTATTATAAGTCTCTGCCGCCCACCTCTCTCATCTTCTCTTATAGCCAGTCCCCACTCTGTCTTAGTTACAATAAGCTACACATGGTAGAATACACAATTCTACCTGAAGTATCCTGTGTCTTTCTGCCTCTCTCTCTCTCTTTCTCTTTCCCTCAAGTTTTATTATGTAGCCCAGGCTGACCTCAAACTTTCAGTCCTTCTGCCTCTGCTCTCCCCTCCTCTTTTGCTGAAATGCATGTACATCCTAAATACCAAATTGTGTTCAGGTGGAAGCCTTCAGAGACCTTCTATGGCTGTCACTGCTTAAACACTCATTTCCCACTGTAATGTATCACAGTATATTGTCAGTGTTTACTTGGTTGTCTCTTTGCTGGACACGGAACCCCATGAGACGGCAACCATTCTCTTTAGCAACTTCCCTTCTGAGTAAGTGGATGCTTACTGGACACCAGATGTGTGTATGTCTCTGTGAAAGGAGAACCTCTGGACTCTGTCAGGGCTGTGGAGTGTATCTGTCAAGGCAAGGCAATTGAAACAGGTGGATGACATCACCCAAATTGTGTGAATAAGAAAATGGCCTAGGGTTGCACAGGGTAGGTAGAAGTTAAGTTAACAAAGACAACCAAAAAGGTGAGTGGAGGCAGGGCTGTGTTGATGGAACAGGCAAGAGTCCCTGACAAGATCTGCTGTCTAGCTAACCAACCACCCCATCGTTTCGTGGTAAGCAACGGTTATATATTGGTTGACTCATGTGAGTCTTCTAGTGAGCAGGGTGAGTCAGCTGACCTGAGCAGAGGCCTCGTGTCTGTGGGCAGTTGGTGAGAGGCTGGCTGGTGCAGGGACGTCTCTTATCCCTGCAGCGTACTCACCTGTTTGTCGTCTCATAGTATTTCAGGGAGGAAAAGAGAAAGCAGAAGTGCCTATGTCCTTTTTCCAAGCTCTGCTGCATCAAGTTTGTTCATGTCCTGTTGACCGAAGCAAGTCACATGACTAAGTTCCGCCCTGGAGACATCAGTACCAAGGGGCATGAGTAGAGGGTGGCATGAAAGGGTGGGCTGTTAATTTGACCTCCACACCTAGTGAGAGGGAAAGCGGTTCAAGAGGAGATGGTGGCCATGTGTGTCACAAAGGTTAAGTAGCAAAGGGATAACCAAAGGCCATTGTACTTTAAGGTCTTGTGTGGCCTTGCCAGACCGGATTGAGTAAGGTACTGTTGAGCAGAGGCCTATTGCAGTTGGCTGGGGAACGAAGAGAAATTGAGGAAGAGCTGACACTCAGAAAAGCTGGAGAAAGGCAGTGGGGCAGAGTGAAGCTCAGTTGGCTTTTGTCTGCAGGACATACCTCCTGCACCTGTGCACGGAAAAGGTGAGGCTGAGGGAACTAGCTGGAGAACCGAAAGGTTAAAATGGTAGTGCGGTTTAGGGGAAGATGGAGACCCCAAGGTCTCAGAAGGTAACCTTGAGAGCGAGCGAGTGAGCGAGCCCTGCCGGTGTGCCTTGCCCCACTCATCTTACTACCTCCTGGTGACAGCAAGGCTCTTGAAGAAAGAATGGACCTGCTTTAGTATACGGAATCTTTTATTGCTGTTTTCCTTCATTGTTACAGTCTGAAATACCCAATCTGCATTTTGAAAATCAAATTTTTTTAAATTAAAAAATTACCATGAACATTTTAGAATATTTTAAAAATACTATGAAGTATCGTACAGGGGGAAAATGACTTAATCCCTGGACACAGATCTGTATTTTCTTTTATAAACTTTTGGTTATACTCAAGACACTTTAGAACAACCTTACCATAACCTTACCTGTGGAAAAGATTAGGGTTACTGGTAACAACTGGCATGCTTACTGAATTATATATAATTAAAGAATTTGCATCAAATTTTTTCATTCTATTTTCCTTCCATTGATCTACTTCCTGAACCTGGCCTAGCTAAAGTAATCTTATGATGTGTGTTTTAATTCCTGGCGTATTTTTGAACCCTGGTTTGCTTCGTATGGAAATCTTAAGACTACTTATGTAAGGGAGGAAATCACTCAGCATTGATACATTTCTTTGGAATTTTGACAGTCACCAGTTATTTTGAAATTCTTGATGTTTACACACTGCCTAACTATTTCGCCTAGTTCTTAATGGTGAGGGCAGTCTAACTTCACACTGGTTGCAGGCTACACTGAAAGTAAGATGCTGAGGCAGGCACTGTCTTGAGAATAAACTAAGCATGAGTAAGAGTCCTTTCCTCTCACCTCCTCTTCGAATCCCCTGCCTTCTCTGAGTCAAAAGTGCTAATGTCACATCCTCTTCTGTTAAACAGGCTGCTTCTTTGGGATTGCTACAGTTTCCTATCCTTAATGCTTCTGTGGACGAAAACTGCCAGAATATAACGTACAAGGTTGGCTATGCTTTGTGAAAATGTTTGTTACAAATAGAAGATGGTGCAAATGTGCTTGTAGGTTAGAGACTTGTATCTACTTCAAGTAGAGATCTTTTTTTAGCAGGGTGCCAGTGGCTCACCTGTAATTCCAGCTACTTGGGAGGCTGAGATAGGAAGGATTGCAGTTCAGGCAAATAGTTCATGAGACCCCCATCTCCAAAATAACCAGAGCAAAATGGACTGGAGGTGTGGCTCAAGCAGTAGAGCACCTCTTTGCAAGTATGAAGCCCTGAGTTCAAATCCCAGTACAACCAAAAAAAAAAAAAAACCTTTTTTTGAGACTAGAATTAAAAATATGGGGTAAAGCAGTAAGCAAAAATATAATTTATTATTATTCTTCTTTTTCTTTTGCAGTTCTGAGGGTTGGAATCAGGGCCTCACACTTGCCAGGCAGGTGCTCTACCACTTGAGGCATTCCAACATCCCTTTTTGTGTTCATTATTTTTGAAATAGGGTCCCATTTTCATTTTTGCATACTTTAAAAAAGTGAATGAAATTATACATCTTTTTAACTTGCTTTTTTCTTTGTCATTTAATATATCATGGACATGATTATACGTCAATAAGTACAACTTTGCTATTCATTTAGCCAGTAACCAGTTGCCAAGTATTTTGATGCTTTGTCGTTTCTCAAACCTACCAACAATCTGCACCCAACATCCCTATTTATTCCTGCCTACTTCTGCATTTATCTCCTAAGTCCAAATTTTTGTAAATATTGGTACATGTTGTCAGGTATTCTCCAGAAAATCTACACCAGCTTACACTCCCACCACTAATATGTGTATTACATTCTTAACAGCAAAATCTTACCTTTTAAAAAAAAAAAATCTGTTTTTGATTTGGTGGTGGCCTTGTGTCCCAGTCCTTTTTGCTTTAGGTTACTTTTCAGATAGTGGCTCACTTTTTCCTGGCCCTGGCCTTGGAATGTGACCTATGGCCTATGACCCTTCTACCTACTGCCTCCTGTTGACTACTATGACAGGTGCATAACACCATGCCTGGCTTACTAAAAAGTTTTCTTTCTTTTAAATCTTTACCATTCTGGTGAAAATAGGTTTTTGTTACTGCCTAAACTGGCCTGGAACTCATGGTCCTCCCGCCTCAGCCTCCCAAGTGCAAGCATGCCAAGCTTGATGAAAACAGTTTGTGATGGTTGTTTTAGAAAATAGTGAAAATTTGTCCTTTCTTTCTTGTTTATTAAAAGGCCTACTATACAATTTTTTATTTCTTAGGCTTCTCATAACATTGGGATTGCAATGGATACCAAGCAGGGGTTGATTGTCCCTAATGTGAAAAACGTTCAGATCTGCTCTATATTTGAGATTGCCACTGAACTGAACCGCCTCCAGCAACTGGGCTCTTCTGGGCAGCTCAGCACCACTGACCTCACTGGAGGAACATTCACTCTTTCCAACATAGGATCAGTGAGTCCTGACGTTCAGATTCAGAAGTCATAACCTAAACTTCTAATCATGTGCTCGGTTAGAAATGTAAAGTGTCATTTGCCACATGTGCCATGAAAGCTTTTCTACTTTTTTTTAAGATTGGTGGTACTTATGCCAAGCCAGTTATACTGCCACCTGAAGTAGCCATTGGGGCCCTTGGAACAATTCAGGTATGTGTATTAAATAATTGAAAAATAGTTAGGCAGCTGGAGACTTGAACATAAAGACTAGTCATTTCTATGGTTTTCCCCTCTCTGTATAAGTCTGAGTTTGTGAAGTTTGACTCCGTAAGACTATTATTTCTTCCTAAGAGCTAGGCCTGCAACTCTGCCAGCTGCCTCAGTGTATGATAAACGGTGGTGGTCTGGGTTATTTCTGTATGGATCAACCATTGTGAATTATGCCAGGCACAGATGTGAGTCTTTATGGAGCCACAAATACAGCCAATCTGCTTCTGTCAAAGTATCTTTATTTCAGAATACTGAAGTATAAATAGCAAGCCAATCCAAATTGTCATTTGTAACAAAGTAAAGTACCATTTAGAGCATTTTTCTAATCTTTAGTTGTACTCAAGGATCACTGGGAGAACTAGTTAAGAATGAAGATTGCTCGGTCTTGTATTTTGAACAAGAACCCAGTGGTTCCAATAAAGTTATTGTATGTATGAGGAGACTGGCTTAGAGCAGGGCTGCAACAATTCCTCACAATGGCTGTGCATCTGAACCATCTGGGGACTTGAACAATTATGCCACACTGGCCCCAAAGCAACTGAGCAGAATTTGAGGGGATGGTCTTGGGCATTCTTATTCACTCAGGGTTGAGAAACCCATGGATACCTCTTTAATACCACCATGACTTAACATCACTGTCACTACATTAACCTTGATTTTGCTCTTCACATTTTCAGAAAAACCTTTCTTCTGTATACTTATACCTTGACCATGCCTGGGACTTGCCTTTCATGAGTTTCTTACTTCATGTAGCATCCAAGACCTCCACAGACACTTCCCTTCAGCCTCTGACTGGATTCTAGCTGCTCTGTTACACACCCTTCTCAACATCGCTTTACCTTCTGGCACACAGAGAAGTTAGGGAGAGAGAAACAAACACACAACATGACACTGTTCTGTCCAACTCTGGCATTTCTGTGAGCAATGATTTCTCCATTACTCATTCTCTTCCCAACAAGAATTCAACATCTGAGTCTCAAAAATTTTGGCTTTCTACAGTCTGCAAATCATCATACCTGTCTGACAAAGTTTTGTTTTTCCTTAATGCTATTTTCTTCTAAATTTAGACACACACATATGTAATTGTGGTTTTTATATATACAAATATATATGCAACATTAAATTTACCATCTTAATCATCGACGCTTAATACCTTAAGTGTATTAAGTCCATCCACTATACTGTGCAGCTGTCACCACTCTCCTGCATGCAATTCTGCCCCACTGATCAGTGATTCCTCACTCCCTCCCCCCAACCCCTGGTAAGCACTCTTCTGTCTGTCTCTGAGTTTGACTGTTCTGGTACTTCATGTAGGTGGAATCACGCAGTATTAGTCTTTTTGTGTATAACTTATTTCACTTGGGATCTTTTCAAAGCTTATGTTGCAGCTTGTATCAATTTCATTTGTTTTTAAGACTGAATAATATCCTGTTGTGTGTACATGCCACGTTTTGTTTATCCATCTGTCAATGAGTTTTTGGGTTGTTTACAGTTTTTTGGCTGTTGTGACTAATGCTGCATGAACATTGGTGCACAAATATCTATTTAACAGGCATATCTTTAAAGAATCATTTGCCTATGATTTCCTCAAGATATGAAGTATAGTTAGATTAATCTAGATCATGACTTAAATGTAATTTTTGTTGGATAAGGACAAATATTACTTAATTCCTTCCTCCTTCTGTTTGGTGTCTCCTTTTTGCTATTTTGTTTTCACTGTCTAAGGCACTACAACCTCTTGGGTTCTTAACTCTTAGTCCTTCCTTTCTTCCTTCCTTCCTTGACCTGTTGGCTACACAAGATAGATGATTAATCTCACCTTCTTGGAACACTTTCTTCACTTTGACTTGCACAATGTCTGGCTGTACTGGCTTTCCTCCTATCTCTCTCTGAGTTTCCTTTTCTGTACCCCACCATTGCCCCAGTCTCTTTAGTATTGGAATAACCCAGGACTCAGTTCTCACCCATTTCATTATCGGATCCAATCTTGGTATCTTTAAATACCATTTATACATTGATGACTCCCAATTTTACACCTCCAGGTCTGGAACTCACCTTCAACTCCAAACTCATATATCCTGCATGGATGTCTGACAGGCATCTGAAAATCTTAAGAGGTCCAAAACCAAAATCGAATTCCTCTCCTTTCCACCAGCCCCCACCCTCCAATCTGCTCCTCGGGAGACTTCTCCTTTCAGTGGATGGCCATTCAGCTGACACACATCCAGGGGCTTCTCATATCAGAATCAAAGGCAAGGCAGTTGCAGTGTCTGACACGACCACACACTAATAGTACTCCAAAGTGTGTAGGGCCCATGGACTGTAGCTGCTGTAATTTTGTCTACCGAATTGAGTAAGAACAAGTCGGGGCTGACATTTTGTGCATTTTTTATTTGCTTAATACTTGTGTGTGTGTGTGTGTGTGTGTGTGTGTGTGTGAGTGGTGCTGGGGATCAAGACCCCAGGCCTTGCACATGCTAGGAAAGTAACAACCACTGAACTACAGTCCTAATGTATTTAAAACTAGCTCACCATGGATTAGAAATGTTTGTTTAAAGAGTCCTTTATCAAAGGTAGATTGAGAAGCACTGCCTTTGATGACATGCCCCATACCCAGCTCTGGCTGTGACCACATCTCTCACCCTTGCCCCTGCCCTTCTCTGGAGCCACCCTGTCTGCTCGGTGGTTCCTCCACCATTGTGGTCATACTTCCCCGCCATCTCCTCTGCATGTATCCCCACGCCCTTGGCTTGTTCCTCAAGCCCTCAGTGAAGAACCTTAAAATCTATTTGTCTCAGTTATCTGTGTCTCCCTAGAGCCTATAAGAGTACTTGGCGTGTAGCTGGTGCTCATTAAATAGTTGTTAAATATTTGGACTCTGAGATGGCATCTGAGGTAAGCATGGGAGCTGTGTACAGGACAGGAGATGCCCTGGAGAAGCTGAAAGCTTAAAGCTTGCTCGCCTGAAGCTGGGAAAGTAGGAGTGAGTGTCGTGGGAATGCCCTCTTCCTGTCTGTCTCAGGGTGCAGGGTTTATCTGATGTCACACCATTGTCACCACAGCCTGCACTTTGAGCAAGTGAAAGTTGATTCCTTGTTTGTTTGTTTATTCTTCTTATTTCTAGGCTCTTCCCCGATTTAACCAGAAAGGAGACGTGTACAAAGCACAGATAATGAATGTGAGCTGGTCAGCTGATCACAGGATTATTGATGGAGCCACCATGTCACGCTTCTCTAATCTGTGGAAGTCCTACTTAGAAAACCCAGCTTTTATGCTGCTAGATCTAAAATGAAGATTAGCAAGATATCCTTGAACTTTTCAAGCTTCCAGAGGGTATGAAAAGCTGCCGCGCCAGCACATTGTCCTTTGTCACAATTTGTAATGTAAATGATTTGTGTTACACAGTTAGGGCTCTAAGGCACAATACTTGGCACTAGTCTGTTAGACTTTTTGCTGAGAAATGAATAAGGGTGTGATGGTTCTCCAGAGGCTTTCACGTTTTGTAGGTCAGGGTGTGGCTTCTTCATATGGTGCTGAGGTCTTTGTATCAATGGGTTGAAACTGGCAAGAAAACAAAATTACTGTTACCAAAAGACAAGTAGTCATACACATACAGTATTTGCCCTGTTTCTTTTTTTATTTTTTAACTAATTCTTAAAGTTTTAAGTTATACTTAGAAAAAGGAGTTTATATTCAAAACTACTTTCCATTTCCCTACAATCATGCTAACTGTCATATATTAAAAAACAAGTGCAATTATCTTTACCTTTTAAGATATCCAGGCGTCTACTCTTGCTTTGAGTAGAGGGTATCTATTTATGTAAATTAACATCTTTTAAAAGGGAAAATTATAACCTGATTTTAATTATGGTTTTATAACCAGTCAGGTTTCATGGTCTCTGATGGATGTACTTTTAGAATTTTGGTAATGCTTTGGCATTTTGTTGGGAAAAACTCTATCTTTGCAAACTCACTTCATGTGAGGAAGAAACTTTAAATCTACCAGCCACTGACATTTTTTTTTAATATTCAGAAGCTCAGTACCTTTTAATTTTCTTGATCGTCAGCTAAAAGAGGAGTGAGAACGGGAAGTGCAGGCTGTTCCTTCTCCATACCTCGAGTAGGAACACGAGGGAGAGGAGAAAGTTGTCATGGGAAGCCATGGGCATAAAGATAAAACAGTGCCAGGCACCAGTGACTCACGCCTATTGCCCTAGCTCCTCAGAGATCAGAGGATCATGGTTCTAGGCCAGCCCAGGCAAATAGTTCAGGAGACCCTATCTCAAAAATACCCAACACCAAACAAGACTAGTGGAGTGGCTCAAGTGGTAGAGCAACTGCCTAGCAAGTGTGAAGCACTGAGTTCAAACCCTAGTGCTGCCAAAAAGTAAATAAATAAATAATGATGATTATTTTGTTAAAGTCCACTTTAATTAGTAATAGCATCAAGATGAAGCTAATCCAATATTTTTGTTTAGAACTCAGAAATCTAGTTTGTTTGTTCAGTTAAATACTGTATGCCAAAATTAGTTGTTCAAGTGGAGTTTTATGACCAAAACAAAACGATTGCTTTATGTCTACTTGATATTTTTCAAAATTGGAATAATTTTTAAATCAAAATAATAAATCAAGTAAATAATATTATTTGGAACACTTAGAACTGGGTGTTGTGGTACATATCTATAATCCCAGTGTTTGGGAGGCTGTGGTAGGAGGATCATGAGTTTGTGGCTGGCCTGGGCCACATGGTTCTACCTCGATAAAAGGGTGTGGGGAGCTGGAGGTGTGGTTCTAGTGGTAGAGCGCTTGCCTAGCAAGCATGAGGTCCTGAGTTCGAACCCCAGTACCATCAAACAGAAAGAGAAAGAGAGAAAATCAGATAGCATGGAGAGTTACAAACAAAATAAAATATGACACATAATCTTATCGCTGTTAACATTTTGATGTCTGAATCTGTATACAAAGCTTTTCTTTTTATAAAATATATACTATTTTATAATTTGATTTTTTAAAATTTATCATTATATTATGGGTATAATTATATTATGTCAATAAACAGTTCCACATTATCATATTTTTAATGATTGCTTAATATTCCATTGTTTGTATTTATTGCACATTCAAATATTAAACTTTGAGCTGAGCATGGTGGTACACAACTGTAATCCCAGCACTTGGGGGGCAGAGGCAGAGGGATTATGAGTTCTGTAGGCCAGTCTGTGCTATATATAGCAAGACCCTAACTCCAAAAAAGAACAAATAAATAACACCTACTGCATCTTCTGTGCACCAAACATGGTGCTACAATCCCTTCCCTCATGATTTCTGCTTGTCATTGAGCTTACATCCTAGGGAAGGAGACAAACATTAAATAACCATATAATCACACCTCTACAGGAAAAGATTAGGAAAAACCAAGGTGCTATGAGCCATCTAAAAGAGGTTACTCAATCAGTCCCATAATCTAAATCTTTATTGACAGGCATTCTCTGAATTTAAGACGAAGAATGACATGATCAGTAAACATGTCAAAACTCGGAGGAGGGCATCCTGTAAGTAAGGCATATAGCACGCTCCCCTGAAGGTCCCACATCATTGGCTCAGGTGTTCTCCACTTCCCCCGAACCTGCTGTTATCACTTCTTTTCAGTGTCAGTCATCAAGAATTCAGGAAGGATTAGGAAAGCAGAATTCCCTGGAGAGATGAGAGCCGGGAGCTCAACTCCAGCAACTTTGCTGATCTCTGGGCTCTGCACATGCTAGGACTGGGATAAGGGGGACAGAGTTTGTGCTGTGTTGCTAGAGGTTGAAATTAAAGCAGAGAAGCCAGAAAATTCAAGTCCTTCGCTAACACGGAAACTGAGTACCAGTACATCATGGTGGTGCCCAGCAGTCTCATGACCCTTACTGCCAAGCCAACACTGTATCTTAGCCCAGGCCACTGACTGCCCCTGCCACTGTCCCCTTCTCCCCCTACCTCAGGGACACAGCAGGCAGCAATACTCCACCTGCTGGAGTGATACCCAGGACTGGAGAAACCAAAGACCATGTACGCAGGCCTGTGTCCCTGCCCTGGCGTCACCATCAGGCACCAGTGGGACAGACTCGAGTTTAGAATCATTGCCAGCCTCAGAGTGTTCCTGCTAATCCCCCCCCACCCCCAATCCCACCTACCCCTCCTTCCCTGAGACTGCAGGTGCATCCCTGCAGCCCTGAGACTCAGGTGTAACCCAGTTGGCATCAGCCACCCGTCTCTTTCCACCACCTGTCCCCCAACTGCAGACCACAGCTGTCACCAGGTCAGTGCTCTCAGATGGAGCCTTAGAATTCCCCAACACTGGGCAGACACCTGTGCCAGGGGGGATGGACTCAAGTCACTGCCAGCTGTGGCATGACCCTTGCAACTGTGCAGGTGCCTATGGCTGTGAGATTCAGGCATGACCCAGATTAGAGAAGGAGTGAGAGAGAGACATAATATCTTTTCTGACCACAATGCAATAAAAGTAAAACTAGATAACAAGAAAACTTTGAAAACAAATACATGGGGAAAGTTTAAGAATTCTTGAAATAATAACCTATGAGAAACAGCAAAAACAATATTAAGAGGAAAGTTTATAGCAATCAATACCTACATCCAAAAACTGAAGATAAACAACATCTTGCTACATCTCCAGGAAATGCAAAACAAAGAACAATCCAAATTCAAAGTTAATAGAAAGAAACAACAAATATCAGAGCAGACACAAATGAAGTAGAGACTGAAAAACTCAACAAACAGCTAATTCTTTGAAAACATAAGCAAAATAGATGAACCACAAGCTAAAGAGAAAGAAGACTCAAATGAGAGCAGGTATTCAAAACAAGACATTGCAACTGACACCATAGAAATACAAAGGTCATTAAAGATTTTTTTATGAACAATTCCATGCCAACAAATATGGTAACATACAAGAAATTGACAAATCCCTAGGCACAGACTTTTACCAATATTGATTCAGGAAGGAATAGAAAACCAGAACAGGCCAGTAACAAGTAATGAGACTAAATCAGTAATAAAAAATCCCCCATCAGCTGGGCAAGGTGGTACATGCCTGTAACCTCAGCTACTCAGGAGGTAGAAAGGAAGTGGGATCAGGAGGATTGTGATTTGAGGCCAGCCTAGGCAAAAAGTTAATAAGACCCCATCTCAACCAACAAGCCAGATATAGGGTGCCTCTGTAATCTCAACTACACAGGTGACATAGGTTGGAGGATTATAGTTTGAGGCTGGTCTTGGGTAAAAGCACATGAGACTTTATCTGAAAATTAACTGGAGCAAAAAAGGGTTCAAGGCATGCCTCAAATGGTAAAGCATCTGCCTAGCAAGCGTGAGGCCCTGAGTTCAAACCCCAGTACTGCTGAAGAAAAAACAAAACCAAAAATAAACCTCCTATCAAAGAAAGGCCTGAAACAGCCAGCATCACTGCTGAGTTCCACCAAACACTTAAAGAAGAACTGATAGCAATTTTTTTAAGTTATCACTAAAATAGAAGAGGAAGGAATTTTTCCAAACACAGTCTACCAAGCCAGCATTACCTTGATACCAAAACCAGATAAGGACACAACAAAGAAAGAATACTATAGGCCAATATTCTTGATGATTGTAGGTGCAAAAATCTTCCACAAAATAATATCAAAACAAACCAAACAGTATACTAACAAGATTACTCACCATGATCAAGTGGGACTCATTGGTAGGATAAAAGGTTGGTTCACCATATGCACATCAATAAATGTGATATACCACATTAACAGAAAGACCGACCACATGATCATCTCAATAGCTGCAAAAAACACTGGACAAATTATAGAAAGTATTTACCTCAACATAATGAAGGCCATTTAAAACCAGCCAATAACTAACACTCTACTGGATGGGGAAAGCTGAAGCTTTCTCTTTGGGGTCTGAGACAAGACAAGGATGCCCACTTTCACCACATTTGATTAAACATTAGCACTGGAAGTCCTAGCCACAGCAATCAGTCAAGAGAAAGAAATAAAGGGCATCCAAATTGGAAAAGAAGTCAAACCATCACTGTTTGCACATGACATGATCTTACATACCTATAAACCCCAAAGATGCCACTAAAAATCCTTTTAGAACTAATGTATGAATTCAGCACAGTTGTAAGACACAAAATACCTACAAAAATCAGTAGCATTGCTAAATGTCAATATCAAATTATCTAACATAGAATTCAACAAAAGCAATTCCATTTACAATAGCTGCAAAAATACTGAGGATAAATTTAACCAAATAGGTGAAAGATCTCTAAAATGAAAAATACAAAATATTCACGAAAGAAACTGAAGAGGACACACAAAATGCAAAGATATCCCATGTTCATGGATTGGGGGATTTAATACTGTTAAAATGTCAATAATAGACAAATCTACAGTTTCAGTGCAATTTCTATCAAAATACCAGTGAGACTCTTCAAAGAACTAGATAAAAAGATTTTAACATTCATATGGAACCACAAAATTCCCCAAAATAGCCAAAGCCATCTCGAGTAACAAGAACAAAGCACGAAGCATTACTCTACCTGATTTTAAAATGTACTATAAATCTGTAGTCATACTAACAATTAAAAGAAAAAAAACAGTATGGAAGCTGAAGATGTGGCTCAAGCAGTAGAACACCTACAGGTGTAAAGCTCTGAGTTAAAAACTTAGTACCACCACCACTACCAACAACAACAAAAAAACAGTATGGTTTGGTATAAATGCAGACACCCACACCAACAGAATAGAATGGAGAGCCTAGGAGAAATGTGTCTTCTGTCAAATGACTTTAACAAAAGTGCAAAGAACAAACATGTTGGAGAAAGAGTTTGTTCAAAACCTGGTGTTAGGAAAATTGGATTTCCACATGCAGATGAATGAAACTAGACACCTATTTCTCACCATATCCCAAGTATCAACTTATGGTAGATTAAAGATAAGTGTAAGACTATTAGAGAAAAAAAAAAACAGAAGAAATGTTTTAAGACATTGGAATGGGGAAATGTTGTTTGGAGAAGACCCTAAGAACAAGGAAACAAAGCAAAAATAGACAAATGGGATTACATCAGACTAAAAAGTTCCTGCACAGCAAAGGAAATACAGAGTGAAGAGACAACCTACACGGTGGGAGAAAATATTTGTAAACTACTTCTGAGAAAGGGCTGATATCCAGAATATATTAGGAACTCCAAATAGTTCCTCCAATTACGAAAAAAAAGAACAAATAACCAACTTAAAAATGAGCAATGGACTGCAACAGAAGACAATAGGTATGTGATAAAATGCCACATCACCGATTCAGGGAAATGCTCATCAAAACCATGAGGAGGTATCACCTCATCCTAGTCAGAATGACTATAATCAGTGGCAATCGAGTGTTAGGAAGAGAACCTTGCATACTTGGTGGGGATGTAAACTGGTACAACCATTGTAGAAAACAGTATAGAAGTTCCTCAAAAAAATTAAAAATACAACTACCATATGACTCAGCAATCCCACTACTGGGTACACATCCAAGGAAATGAAAGCAGTAAGTTGAGAAGACACCTGCATCCCATGTTCATTGCAGCACTGTTCACAGTGGCCAAGGAATGGAGGCAACCTAAGTGTTCACATGTACTCAATGGAATATTATTCAGGCAGGAAAAGAGAATTGAATCCTGTCATTGCAACAACACTGATGGAACTGGAGCTCATTATGTTAAGTGAAATAGCCAGTCATGGAAGGACAAGTAGCACTTGATCTTACTTGTAAGTAGAATATTAAAAAGTTGATTCCATAGAAGTTGAGAGGAGGTGATTACCAGAGGCTGGGGAGGATTTATGAGGGAGAGAAGGGGAAAGGCGGAAGTTCTGGTGCATTATTGTGTAGGGGGGGGTGACTATGAACGACAATAATTCACTGTAGATTTTGAAAGTCTAGAAGAAAGAATTTCAAAAGTTTTGACCAAAAAGAAATGATGAATGTTTGAGGGAACATCAAGATATGTTTAACTTGACTTAGACATTACACATCAAGTGATACATGTTTATGTTTCATATACCAGTTAAAATTAATTCAGTTTAAAAAATGTGAAAGTAACCTCCATAAAGTAAGACATTGCCTTCCCACTCTGTCTCATATTGGGTTTTTAAATGCTGTAAGTCTTTCAGGACATGGTTAGGGAGGAGGATGGAGGGATGGTAGAGTGGGGAGTGGGAGGTAAACACAGAAGATGCTACCAGATCATATGGCTACTGCTAAGATTCCAATACTGAGCAATTTCTGCAACAAAGAATATCTCTATTTTCATCCCAGTTTAAGTTCAGTGTGAAAAAAAAGCAATTTCACTCTCATACTTTGTGTAATGTTGAAAATTCACCTGATACTACAATGCAGATTACCACATCGATACACTGTATTCATCTAATCTTTCTTGAACTTTTTGCATGTTAATATTAGCTTTAATATTGTACTGTTATGCTGGCACAGTAATTGTGACAAAAGAAAAAAGTCTAAGCCTAATTCTATGGTCTAACAAAATATTAATAAAACCCAGTGACTTACCATAGGGATATTTTTATCAAGAGAAAAAGAAGATATGTAGTTGAGTTTACCTGACATAGTCTATGAGAATGTGTAACCACCAAGTTAATTTAAAACAAATCCATTACAAATGCCCTGACCATTTTCCATAGTACCTGTCTCAAGTCTCTTCTATCCAGACATATCCCCTGCCCTGTCATAAGCAAACAGCCTCACCTTCTGTCTCACAGAGTAGACAAGTGGATTCAACTGAAGAATCCTTATTCTCACACTGTTGCTTTGTTCCTCCTTTGGGGGAAGAAGTGGTTCTCCATCAGCAAAACGAAGCTTTTTTTTTTTCTTTGAAATTTTTTATTAGGATATATTCATTATACGGGGGGGGGCGGAATTCATAGTGACAATTCCGATTGCACTTATATTGAACGTTATTTACATTGCCCCCATCGTCTCTCCCTCTCAGCCCCCTCCCCACCCCACTTAAAGCAATTGCAAGAGGTTTCTTAGTTCTGAGAAACCAAGCTTTCTACTGTCAATATTAACTCTACCTCTTTCTTCTGCTCCCTGCCCCCATCCAGCCCAGGCCCCATCTTGATTCCTTGGTCTCTGCCTCCTCACCTCCAGGACTGTACCACAGCTGCTCCCATGGTACATTGGTGAATTCTCATTTCCAGTGTTTCATGGGGGAGGTATGGTCGGATCCCAGAATTTCCACAAACTAGAATATGGCAGGATAATATGCATAAGTCTGTTTCTTTTCCTTCCAGGCACATAGTTAAATATTTCCTGCCTAGCCTGCAGTTCGTAGGGCCATGTAATTCATTTGTGGCCATTAGAAAGTGGGTATATGGGTGAAAGTGATGTGAGCCATATGCAGAGGTGACCCATAAAACCTGTGAAGAGACTCTCCACATTGTCTCCCTTCTTCGCCATAGAAACCTTGAAGGCTGCATAGCAAAGTTGGCGGCCACACAAGATGGAAGAAATCAGTGCTCCACATGAGCAGGTAGAGCAGACCGCCCCCAGGTACCGTCCAGCACAGACTGTTTTGGATGAAATACAGTTGAACAATGTAATTTTATAGCTTTACGACACTAATGTCTTGAGATTAGTCTGCTAGTCTAGTTAGTAGCACTCTAACTCTGAGCTGTTCAATGCCTTATCCACCAGCCACATGTGGCTATTTTAATGTTAGTTAATTAATGTGACCACTGAGTAATTGAAATGTGGCTGGTGTAATTGAGATGCTTGACTTTAATTTTAACTACTTAAACTTTTAATTTAGTTTTAGGGGGGTGGTTCTTGGAGAAGGGGGTTTGAACTCAGATGGGTACTCTACCATTTGAGCCCCTCTGCCAACTCAAAAGTTATTTAAAATAGCCACACATGATGGTAGGAGGTGCCATATTGTACAGCACAAGTATAGAACGTTTTCACCATCACGGAAAATCCCAGGGGAGAGCACTGTCCTGACTAATAAAATAGAGATATATCTTTACTTTTAAAAATAATACCTATAGCAAAACCCAAAAACTCCCTTTATTTGTAATGACTAATATTCCATTGCTTAAATAAAAGAAGGCTCACAACAACCTTCTCACACTTTTGCATCTTCCCAGTACTACTCAAATAAGCATCCTCTCTTGCTCCTTTCCTGCTAAATTTTCTTAGTAGTACTGGGATTTGAACTCTGCACCTTATACTTGCTAGGCAGACACTCTGCCACTTGAGCCACCCCACCAGTCCCTTTCCTGCTAATTTTTATTTCTTTTTGAAGTGCTGAGGATTGAACCCAGGGCCTCATGCACACTAGGCAAGTGCTCTACCACTGAGCTGCTTCCCCAGCCTGCTCAGCTCCTTGGATCTGTAGTCTTTAACTTCTTGCACCCTTTCCCAATTTACCCCACTACACATCTGAAGTCATGCTATTGGTAAAAGGCCTGGCCACATCTCTCACCTGCATATCTCCTGAATAGTCCCCTCTGGACTCACCTCTAGCTTGCACTGTATTTCAACTCTTTAGTATCTCAAAGTCACCAAGTGGTTCGCTGACGTCTCATCACTCAGACCAAGTCAACTGTTGCACTATTCATGCCAAACCTAGCCTGGTCCATATCATCACTATTATCCAATCAGAATAAGCTCAGGCTCTTTGATATTCTGGAAGACATCACCATTACAGTGAGCCCCCAGGTAGCATGTCTCACTGGACTTCTGCAAAGTCAGGGTAAATGGAAATGAAAATTGATTCATTCTGAAGGCAAGTACTGAGGCACAAGGGTCTTTAACCACAGTGAATTCACATGCTAGTCAGACCCTTGAGCGATGACTCCCTGCTGGAGACAGTCCAGAGAAAAGCCACAAAAACAACTGAAGCATGACAGGAATAAATGCCACTCTGTCATAAAGAGGTCATCTATAACAAGCAGTTACAAGGACCCTGTGGAATGTTACAATTCAAAGCATGGGAACAGCTGTGTGGGTCTTAACACGAGACTGGAGAAAAGAAACGAGAACAGGTGGAGATCAAGAATTTAGGTTCTATGTGAGGAAAGACCGGACAAAGGAAAGGGTTCACGTTCATATGGGCTGAGTAGGCAGCAGTCTCCTCCAACAGGCAGTGCTCGTGACCCTCATCCACGCCCCCGAGGACTGACAGGCTGTGTGACAGTTGGGAAGAGCTATTTAGCTTGAAGTTTACTGCAAGAAACTTTCACAATAATTTTAAAAATACAGTTAAAAAAATAGTCCAAAAGACCAAGCTTATAGAATCTGTACAGAAATTGCAAGAGTTTGTTATCCCAGCACTATTCAGAAGGCAGGAGGACCATGAGTTTGAGGCCAGCCCAGGCTACATAGCAGCAAGTCTCTGTCTCAAGAAACAAAACAACAAAAAGCTACTTGGGAGGCTGAGAATGAGACAGCCCGTGTTTCCAGGCCAGCTGGGGATAATGGCTCATGCCTTTCAACTTATCTATGGCAGGAAGCCTAAAATGGGAGGGTGGTGGTCCAGGCTGGCCTGGGCAAAAAGCAAGACCCTATCTCAAAAATAACCAGAGCCAAAAGGGCTGGTGGTGTGGCTCAAAAAATAGAACTCCTGTCTAGCAAACACCAGGCCCTGAGTTCAAACCCCAGTAACACACACACACACACACACAAAGTGCTAGAGTGCAATTAGCTATAAAACCTTAGCAATTTAATTTATTGAAAAAATGTAGGCAGTTAGAGTTCAAACTGGCATAAACAAAAGCAAATGGACTACAGTGATGGCAGGTGCAATTAAGTGAATGGAAACTGCAGAGGGAACTGTAAAACTGACCATGACGCAATCTGAAAACGAGACATTCAAATTCTCAGAGTCCATTGGAAGCAGGTGAGGCACCACACTAACTGCAAACCAAAGGTTTCACAAATTGCAGAAGAACCTGACTGTGGTAGCATTGTGTTGCTGGCACAAGATGAGAACCCTGTTGGTTCCAATGTTGCTTGGATAAAGCAGGACAAATGGCCATGGAGAGGGGTCATTTTTTTTTTTCTTGGTGGGACTGGGGTTTGAACTCAGGACTTCCCACTTGCAAACCAGGTGCTCTACCACTTGAGCCACACCTCCAGTCCAACTGGAATCATTTTTTAAAACTGCGACTGTTTCCACTGTTCTTTCTTGCACTGGTTTCTCTAATATTTTTGTGTATTGGAAATAATGATAAATTCTGGGCCTGGTGGCATGGATCTATAGTCCTTCATACTTGGGATTCCAAGGCCAGAGGATCAAGACTGCCCTGGGCAACATAGAGACCATCTCAAAAAAAAAAAAAAGATAAAAGATAAACATGGTGCATGCTGATTTCAATAGGGCACTATTTTTTCTAAGGCGTTTGCTTTCAGATTATGATACTTGCTAAACACAGAAACAAAATTCTTACAGCTTCTCGCTTTACTACATATTAAAGCACTGCATAGTATTTTCAGAATAGTGAGACACAATTCTTGTAATTGTCTTTTTGAAATTGTATATAAAATGTACTATAAAGTTGGGCCCACATCCTAGAAACAAAGTATTGTGTAATTTACACAGAATTATCTGTGTGAAGAGGTTTTAAATATATATTAAATATAGATTTTATTTCTATAAAACTAAAAGTAGTGCATAAAAATAAAAGCAGATGCCAGGAGCCAGTGGCTGACACCTGTAATCCTAGCTACTTGAGAGACAGATCAGAAGAATCTTAGTACAAGGCCAACCCAGGCAAGAAGTTCAAAAGACCCCCATCTCAACTGAAAAAAAGCTGAGTGTGGTGGCACACACTTGTTATCCCAGCCACAGCAGGAAGTCTAAAACAGGAAGGTCATGATCTAGGTCAGCCTGAGCAAAAATAACCAGAGCAAAAGAAAAGGGCTGGAGGTGTGGCTCAAAAGTGGTAGAGTGCCTGCCTTAGCAAGCATGAAGCTCTGAGTTCAATCTCAGACCACCAAAAAAAAAAAAAAAGAAAAAAGAAACTCTGTGGGTAAATGTCACAGAAGTCAAGTGAGAAGTGAGCCTGGCTACAGTCTGAGAGTTTGAGAGTCAGGGAAAAGTACGTGGTGTCCAGGAGCACGTCCTAGTGTCTGTCTCAGGAATGGCCTCTCTGTTTTTTCAGGCCAAGAGTTGCAAGTTATTAGGTAGCTGTAACTTTCAAATATAAGTCAGGGTCACTCTTCTATTTGGCAAGGGTGCAGTCTGTTGTTTAGGCGTTTCCCTTACACATGCACGTGTGCACACACGCACACATAGCCACTCCATTTACTGAAAGATTTCCACAGCAAAGAATATCAGTGTTGAAACAGCGTGGTAGTGGTGTCAAGACAGACACACAGACCAGTGGAATAGGATAGAGTCCAGAAGTCAACCTCATGTGGAATGATTTTTTTTTTTTTATAAAGAATGTGAACACCACAGAATGGGGAAAGGACTGTCTTTTCAAGAACTGGTTTTGGGAACAGTAGATATGCAAAAGAATGAAGGCGGGCCCTGCTGTGGTTTGCATGTTTGTGTCACCCCCAAATTCATGTATTGAAATCTAACCACCACGATGATGCCATTAAGAGCTGAGGCCGTCGGGAGGTGATTCAGTCATGAAGACTCTGCCTTCGTGAACAGTGAGTGCCCTTGTAAAACAGGCCTGAGGGAAGTTCTTCTCATCTGCCATGTAATCCACCAAATAATGAGGACACAGCAAGAAAGTGCCGCCTGTGAGCAAAGGGCCCTCGCCAGACACTGAACATACTAGAATATTGATCTTGATTCCCCAGCATCCAGAACTGTAGGCAATAAATTCTGTTGTTTAGAAATCACCAGTGCATCACAGAGACACAATCATGGTTCCACATAAACTACTCTATCCATATGACATACCACATCAGCACAATGACAAGAAAAAGCTATGCTTGCTCCAATGGGTGTAGAAAAGCCATCTGACAAAATTTAACATTTTCCATGACAAATTAGGTTTAGAAGGAATGTACAGAGCATCGTGTGCACACTTGTAATTGCAGTGCTTGGGAGGCAGAGACAGGAAGATGGCAAAATTGAGGCCAACTGGGGTGACATAGCAAGATCAAGGTCAGCCTGAGCTACATAGAGAGACCTCCTGACCAAAAAAAAAAGTACATCATAAATGCCACATATAATAATCCATATCTAACCACATACTCAATGGTGAAAAGTGGAAGTGTTCTTTCCAATAAAAATAGCATGAATACTCTTACCACTTCCATCCAATATAGTACTGAAAATCCTAGCCAGAGCAATTGTGCAAAGAAGGAGGTAGAAGGCATACCTTTTACCCAGAGGAAGAAGTGAGATTGTCCCTGTGTGCAATGACATAATTTTATAAATAAAACACCTAAAGATTAAAGAAAAATGTAAGACTTGAAGTGAAACTACTGGGAAAAAAATAGGGGAAAAATTCCACGACTTTGATGTAAGCAACAATTTTTTTGGCTATGAACTCAAAAGCAGGAGCAACAAGACCAAAAGTAGACAAATGGGAGGGATTACACCAAACTAAAAAGCTGCTGAAAAGTAGTGGAAATAACAGAGCTCAGCAATCCCCTGGAACAGGAGAAGGTATTTCCAAGTCACGCATGACAAGGCATTGATATCCAAAATATATAAGGTCTTCAAACAAGTCAATAATAAGAAAACAAATAATTTTAAAATGAACAAAGGATCTGAATAGACATTCCTCTAAAGAAGGTACATAAATGGCCATAGGTATATGAAAAAATGCTCAGAATCATGTATCATTAGAGAAAAGTTAATTAAAACCACAGTAAGGCCTGAGGTATGGCTCAACTGATAGAGTGCTTGCCTAGTGTTCCTGAGGACCTGGGTTCAATCCCCAGCATCAAAAAAGAAAAGCCAAAAAAAAGTCAATACTTTTAAAAAAATGAAAGATAAGTGCTGGAAAGGATGTAGAGAAAAGGGAACACAACATACTGTTGGAAATGTAAATTAGTACAGCCTTATGGAAAACAACAGGGGGGGTTTTCTAAAAAAAATTTAAATTAAAAAGTTACCATATGATCCAACTAGCCTACTACTGGGTATATATCCAAAGGAAATGAAAATATCAGAGATATCTGTACTCTCACGCTCATTGTCACATAATTTGCAACAGCTAAATACAGAATCAACCTGAGTTTTCACCAACGATGAGAGGATAAATAAAATGTAGTACACATACACAATGGAGTACTACTCAGCCTTTAAAAAGAAGGAAATTCTGCCACTTAAAACACAGATAGAACTGGAAGACATTCTGTTAAGTAAAATAAGCCAGACACAGAGGGACAAATGCCACATGATCTCACTTATATGTGAAATCTAAAAAAATATTGAACCAGGTGTGGTGGCACATGCCTGTGATCCCAACACTCAGGAGGTGGAGGCAGGAGTGTCACAAGTTCAAGATTGGCCTGGGCACACAGTGAGACCTTGTCTCAAAAAATTAACTAATAGGTAACTAATTAACTAAACAAACAAACAAGTACAAATTTTAAAACTGAACTCATAGGAATAGAGTAGAATGTTGGTTGCCATGATGGTGGGGGAGATTTAGGACAAAAATAAACACACAAATATATAACCTGGTCTAACTGGATATTGTGAGCATTTAAAAAAATTGTGCATTGAAAGATACCATTGACCAGGCACCAGTGGCTCACACCCATAATCCTAGCTACTTGGGAGGCAGAGATCAGGAGGATCACAGTTCGAACCTAGCCTTGGCAAATAGTTTATAAGACCCTATCTTGAGAATACCCATCACAAAAAGGGCAGGTACCACAAAGAGAGACAGAAAGAGAGAGAGAGAGAGACAGAGAGAGAGAGAGACTTTCAACAGAGTAAAAGCAAAATTCATAGAATGGGAGAAAATGGTAAAGAACTTGAATAGACATTTCTCCAAAAAGTGTACACAGCCAGGTGCTAGTGACTCATGCCTATAATCCTAGCTACTCAGGAGGCAGAGGCCAGGAGGATTGTGGCTCAAACCCAGACTGGACAAACAATTCTCAAGACCCTATCTTGAAAATGCACAACACAAAAAAGGACTGGTGGAGTGGCTCAAGTGGTAGATGCCTGCCTAGCAAGTGTAGGGCCCTGAGTTCAAACCCCAGTACTGACAAAAAGCAAGGTCAACAAGCCCAGGAAAAGACGCTCAACATCGACAATCATTAGGAAATTCGAAGGAAAACTACAATGTGACACTACCTCATCTGTTATGATGGCCATTATCAGAAACAGAAAAAAACAGAAATAACAAGTGTGGGTGAGGAGCAGAATAATTGAAACTTTTCTACTCTGTTGATAGAAATGTAAAATATACAGCTGCTTATGAAAGCAGCATGGTGAATCCTGAAAATTTTTAAATAAAGTTATATGATCCAACAATCCCAATCCCGGGTATACACACAAAAGGACTGAAAGCAACATCTCAATAAGATCTTTGTAAGCCCATGTTTATAACAGTATTATTCACAATGCTAAAACATGGAGGGAACTCAGGTGACTGTCAATGGATGAAAAAAATAAGCACGATGTGCTCTATACATCCAATGGAATATTATTCAGTCTTATAAAGAAAGGAAACTGTGATGAAAGCTACAACGGATGGCCCCTGAGGACCTTATTTTGCTAAGTGAAATAAGCCAGTCACAAAAAAATATAAGTATGGTCTGGTTCCAATGATGTGAAGTACTTAGAGTAGTAGAAATGATAGGGACAAGCGGTTGTATAGGGGTTCACAAGGTGTAGGGGGTCTTGTTTAATGGGTTTAAACTTTTAGTCTTGCAAGAAAGGGTTATGCAGGTGGTGACGGTTGCATGATATTATGGATATATTTAATATCATTGAACTGTACTTAAAGGATTCAAGATGGTAAATTTTATATCTTGTGTGTTTTATAATTTTTTAAGTGGACAAAAGATAAGGAGTCAAGGGAATTAGTCATAGAGGAGACATAATGATGGCAGCAGAGGATGGAGTCATGTGATTGCTGGCTTTGAAGATGAGGGATGGGGCCATGAGCCAAGGAACAGAGGCAACCTCCAGAGATGGAAAAGGCAATGAAACAGATTTCCCCGAGCTCCAGAAGGAACCAGCCCTGTTGCCATCTTGACTTTAACCAAGAAGGAATGGCTGGGGACTTCTGAGTCCTAAGAATGTAAGAGGATAAACCTGTGGGAGTAGAGGGAGAGTGTCAGTGCCATGCAGTTGACAGTGAATCGCGTGGTGTACTTTCTGGGTTTTTCTGGTTCACTGCATTTTATTTGCTTAATTTTCTGTGCCCATCACTAAGTCTTTATAAACTTGAATATCCTAGGTTCACTGTGTATATATTGGACAAATTACTTCATCTCTCTGTACCTCAGTCCCTCATTGGCAAAACAGAGCCTTCCATGGGCTTCTGTGAGGGTGGAATGAGCTAATATCTGTAAGAGCTTAGACAGGGCCTGAATATAATAAGCTAGTAGTGTTAGTTATTATTTCTACCCTCCGGTAGAGACAAGAAAGAAGAGCTAGGCACAGATACTATTACCCTGTGATCATAGGTCTGAAAATAGCTAGCTAGCCAGACTAAGGTTTTCTTTTCAGAAGAGATGATTTTTGCCATGGAGGGAGGTAGCCTAGCTCCTCTCAAATGGCTTCATTCTTCACACAAAGCAGTGTGCACAAATTATCCTACTTTTTCCTTCTGCGTTGTAGGTTTGCCATCCGTGTGAGGCCCAGGTTTGTACTCTGAAGTTCCAGAGGTAAAAACTTCATCAGAGTCCATGACTCTGGCCCACTATAACTGTGATACATATGTTAGGAAAAGAAAACAAAATGTAGCTCAATGGTAGGGTACCTGCTTAGCATGCAGGGACCTGGGATCAAACCCTAGCACCAAACCAAACAAAAACAAAAACTATGCACACCTAGAAGAGGGCCAAATGGGAGGGCAAGTGTGAGAAAAGATAAAATACATTAAAAATATAATGTCAACAAGAAAATTAAGTAGGGGGAGATTCATTATCTTTTGAATTTTATTCATCTGCATATATTACAAATTCAAAAAAATAAATATAACATTTTTTAAGAACTTGGAATTAAGTTCTAGCTACAAAAGCTAAGAAACAGAGGTTGAGAGGTAATTAAATTTGCAGCCTAATGAGTGGAAATATAGCTCAGATATAGAGCTGTTGCTTAGTAGGTGCAAGGTGTGAGTTCAAGCCCCACCACTAAAAAAGCCAAAAGCTGAAGACAGGATCCAGCAGATGTGCATTTCCCTTTAGATTGAATATTTACAGACTTGTCATTTAGCAGGTAGGGTTTTTGTTACACCATACATCACCGTATATCCAAGTTCCTCTGCTTGAAATAGATGCATTGCATTCTGTTAGATACTTCAGATGTGTAAGCCACGAAAAGTAGAAATGCCTCAAACAGGAATTATTTTTCTGGAACTTAGCAATAGTTATGCCTGGTGGTTTTATAATGCCTGCAGGAGAGTGTTTTGCATTTTTCAGTCTACAGCACTCACTCACCTACATTTATCAGTTGATCCTTTGCACAGAATCCCATGTGATTCTTGCTATTCTCAGCTTTGTCCCTGAACTAAAATTAGAACCCGGATGACATTACATTGCACTTGTTACAACCTGACTGAGGATTGTAGTCACTTGGAGCCACACTGAAAAAAATTCACCCTGTCATCCATTCCTAGCTGATAATCATTAACTTTGGGCGTGTCAGCTTCAGTATCCACCAACAGTGGTAAGTATTTTTCATAATACTTTTTCTCTCCATTCTTTACATATAAACAGATTGTTGGTGATAACTTACTTTCCTGTTTCTGTAATTGCCAGAATATATGACCAATCTTGGAATTGAATTTACAAGTCTTTTTAGGGGGATGCATCTTCCCCACAAGCACGAAGCATTTCTTCTGAGATTGTATTGCTTTTGCTTTTACTCTGGATTTGGGAAGCTGACTCTCCCACTCACATTCTTGCCATGCTACCTGCTAGGCTATGTGCTTTTCTGTAATGTACTAATCAGGGCAGAGACCACACTTCTGTGTTGGAAGCAGAAGTACACACACTGTTGCTGACTTGTTTTCTTGTGAGGGAAACCTATGGTTATAGGAAAACTGACAGAGGACCAAAATTTAATAGCAAATGAGGAAATTAATTAGCAATGATTGAATAGTTATATTTAATATATGCATATATAATATATATGTGTAGATACATGTAGCTGGTAAAATACATTTATATGTAGATAGTTGGATTTTAAGATAATATTATTTGCTATTACTTAAAGTATTTAGCAAGTATTTCAATATTGCTAACATTTGAGACAATAAATTACAGGTGATGTGCCCAGGTAATTGGATTACCAGTATATATACTTTTGTACATGTTTCTTACCTAAGGTTTCACTATGTAGCCCAGGCTGGCCTAGAACTCACAATCCTTCTGCCTCAGCCTCCCAAGTACTGGAATTGCACTACACCAAACCCCAAGGTTCCTTCCTTCCTTCCTATCTTTTTGGGTGGTATTGGGGTTTGGACTCAGGGTTTCACACACTCTACAGCTTGAGTCACGCCCCCAGCCTCCTAGGTTCCTTGATGGCAAAAAGATCTGACAATCTGTCCCTGAGTATATTCTGTATGCATTGCTGGAAATAGCTCTCTCTCTCTCCCTCTCACTCTCATACACACACACACACACACACACACACACACACACACTGCACCACTGTGTAATTTTAATTTTAAAAAATCAACAATTAAAAATTAATTAAAAAAAGATTAATGGTGAAAAACCGTGCTCTGTACCCCTCTACCCCATTCCTGCCACCAACCCAATTCCTCAGAAGTGACCTTTTAACCTTCCTGGGATTTAATTTTCAGAGGTCATCTCCACATTTCTTTGATGCTTTGCAGAGGTAGTAATATGCTATTTCTTATCAACTTTAGACATTATCTATGCAACTTCATTCTGGGACGTGCTGATTCAGCTCTCTTATACCTTCAGAAAATTACTTTTTCACTGTATATATATATATATATATATATATATATATAGAAAGAAAAAGAGAGAGAGAGAGAGAGAGAGAGAGAGAGAGAGAGAGAGATGTGTGTAAAAGTTAGGGTTCTGCTATTTTGTCCAGGCTGGCCCTGAACTCCTGGGCTCCAGTGATCCTTCTACCTCAGCCCCCTGAGAAGCTGGAATTACATGTGTGCCCCACTGCACCTGGCTTTGAAATATTTTAATATCAATGTAAAATAGGATCATGACTTTACAAACAGATTTTAGAACACAAACATTAATTTCTAAAACAGCTTCTCTCCATTTGTCTAGAACGTGTGAAGCCTGCACGGCACTCAGCACTACTAAATAAATAACAAATAAATACATAAAATGGTTTCTCTCCCTTCCAGAAGCTTAAATATGAGCATATATAAATCTTAGGGATTTTTAAAAGAACAGTTTTTCTATTTTAATAGTTCTACAGTTGACAAACATTAATTCCTGAATCAAAGGCCTCTAGTAGAAACATCTAGTTTTAAAATGAAATATGTAAATGTACTATTGACTATGAAATCCAGCCAGAAACCATCCTTTCCCCCACACTTCAGACAAACCACCAACTCCTGTCTAGAAGACTAGTGGCACAGACATTACTTTGCTGTCCCCTGCCAGCATCCAGACACCCTGGTTCAGTCTTTATAAAGTCACAGACCAGTTCCAGTCACTGAAAGACAATGCCTCACCTTCCTTGCATTACAGCCTGGCAAGGCACCTGCCAACAATGCAGTTTGGGAAATGAGCCGTCAGGAACATGGCGGCCTGACTGCAGAGTAAACTGTATGTCCTTGGACTGCCAATCAAGTGAGGATCCTGATGAGAAAGCAAAATTCCAGGAAGCATTCTTTTTACCCTCATTTTGAAAAACATTGCTGGGAGCATTCTAGTTCATGTTTCCTGGTGGAGACGTGCTCTTCCTGTTAGGTGTATACCAGGGAGTGTAACTGCTGGTCATAAACTTTGCATATCTACAATGTTAGATTAATAAAACTTTTATTCCAAAATAGCTGTAATAACTTACATCTCCACCAATGCACCAGCACTGTGTGAGGATTTCTGTAATTCACATTTTCACCAACACTTGGAAGGGTCAGTCTTTTTCATTTTAGCCATTCTGATAGGTATGGATTGGCATTTTGATATGATTTTAATCCACATACCCTTAAAGTTGAGCACAATTTCATCTAGGTTTTTTTTTGCCATTTCAATTTCCTGTTTTTTCATCTTATGAAGGTTTCCTTTTTATTACCAGCATACATTAAATATATAAAATAGTGAGTTTCATTCACTGTGACATTTTCAGACATGTATATTGCATACTTTGATCATATTCACCCCCATCTCCCTCTTTTATCCACTCCTCCATCTTCCCTAACATTACTACTTCTACTTTCATATCTTGTTTCTCTTTAGCTTCCACATATGAAAGAAAACATGATACTTTTTAATGGAGTCTGCATTATTTTGCTTAACATGATGATCTCCATTTCCATCCATTTTCCTGAAAATAACATGATTTTGGTTCTTTTTAATGGTTGACTAACACTCCATTCATGTGTTGATGGGCACCTATACTGATTCCATAGCTTGGCTATTGTGAATAGTGCTACAATAAACATGGGTGTACAGGTGTCTCTACTATGCCAACTTTGATTCCTGCAGGTGTGTACCCAGGAGTGGTATACTGGATCTTATAGCAATTCTACTTTTAGTTTTTTGGAGACACATCCCTTCTGATCTCCACTGTGGCTGCATTCTCGCCAGCATTTGTTATTTTTGTTTTCTTAATGGTAGCCATTTTGAATAGAGTAAGATGGAATCTCAAAGTAGTTTTTGTTTGTATTTCCTTGATGACTAAAGCTAATGAACATTTTTTTCATTTTTTTGTCATTTGTACATTTTTTAAGTAGTGCCTGTGAGGTTCTTTTACCCATTTGTTCTCTTGTTGCTTAATTTTTTGAGTTCTTTATATATTCTTGCTATTAATCATCTGTCAGATGAACAGCAGGGGAAGATTTTTTTCCACTCTAGAGGCTGTCTCTTCATTAGCAATTCTGCTATCAGAAGCTTTTTCATTTGAGCAATTTCATTTGTTAATTCTTGATATTCTTTCTTGAACAACTGGAGTCCTATTTGGGAAATTGTTGCCTATCCCTGTACCTTGAAATGTTTCCTCTATGTTTTCTTTCAGGTATTACATTAAGGTCTTTGATACATTAAGGTGTTACATTAAGGTCTTTGATACATTAAGGTATTACATTAAGGTCTTTGATTACATTAAGTTGATTTTTGTACAGGGTGACAGGCAAAGATCTAGACTCAATCTTCTGCCTATAGACACCCAGTTTTCCCAGCACCACTTGTTAAAGTGGTTATCTTTTTTCCAACATATGTTTTTTGGCACATTTGTTGAGAATCAGATGGGTTGCAAGTATTTTATTGAGGATTTTTGTGTCTATGCTCATGAAAGATATTAGTCTATAATTTTCTTTTTTGTGTGTGTCCTTATCTTGTTTTGGTATCAGGTTACTACTGGCTTCATAGAATAACTTTTGAAAACAATAAATTTTTTGGAGGTTACTGTGAATGAAATTATTTTCCTCATTTCCTTCTCAGCAAATTCATTATTGGCAGATCAAAAATATACTGAGTTTTGTGTTTTGATTTTGTATACTACTACTTTGTTGAAAGTATTTATCAGAGCTAAGTGTCTTCTGGTGGAGTCTACAGAGTCTTTTAAGTATAGGATCATATCATCAGCAAATAGTACCAATTTGACTTCTTCAACTCTTATTTGTATTCCTTATATTTCTTCTTTTGTCTTATTTCTCTAGCTAAAATTTCAAATACTATATTGAAAAAGAGTGGTGAGAGTGGATACCCTTGTAACACTTGTTATTTTAAAGGAAATGCTTTCAGTTTTTCCCCATTAAGTATGATACCGGCTAGGGTTTGGTGCATATAGACTTTGAGGCACGAGCCTTCTGTGCCTCATTTCATCAGAGCTTTTTATCATGAAAGGATGTTGAATTTTGTCAAGTGCTTTTTTCTGCATCTAATGAGATGGTTCTGTGATTTCCCTTTGATTCTATTTATGTGCTGTATGACACCATTTGCATGCATACATTGAACAATTCTTGCATCACTGTAATGAAACCAATTTGATTATGGTGTCTTATTAATGATTAATGTGTTGCTGAATTTGGTTTGGAAGTGTTTTGTTGAGGATTTCTACATCTATGTTCACCAAGGTAGTTTTTATATAACTTTCTTTTTCTTTTCTTTTTTTGTCATTTTGTCATATCGTTATCCAGTTTGGTGTCAGGATAATTCTAGATTCATAGAATGAGTTTGGAAGCATTTCTTTCTTCTCTGTTTCTTGGAATATTTTGAGGAGCACTGATGTTAGTGCTTTAAAGATCTAGTAGAATTCATCAGTGAATCCATCCAGTCTAGGCTTTTCTTTGTTGGGACAGTTTGATTACTACTTCAGTCTTATTGCTTGTTTTTATTCTGTTTAGGATTTCTACTATCTTCTTGGTTCAAATTTGGCAGGTTATGTGTGCCTAGAAATTTGTTCATTTCTTCTAGAGTGAGGAAGTGCATCCATGGGGACCCTTATACAGCGACAGTAAGAGTATAAGTGAACAAATCACTTTGGAGAACAGTTTGGCTCTATCTTGTGAAGTGGTACACTGGCATACACTATGAGCCAGCAGTCCTAATTGCAGGTCTGTATTCAATAGAAATAATTCCTCTTGAGCATCAAGAAGAAAAGGACAAGAATTTTAGAGGTATTGCTCATAATGGCAAACTTCTGGGACTCAAATGTCCACATTTACTGGAATGGATAAATTGTGGCAAAGTCATAAAAATGCTTTTTCTTATTTAAGGCTATGTAAAGTCCCATGCTATTGATGTACCACAACATACCGGTGTCACTTGGGTTGTTTTCAGTATTTTGCTGTTGTACAAAGCACTGTAATGACTAACTTTGCAAAAGACTGTTACTCCAGAGGCACCTGCACATCCATGTTTATTGCGGCACTATTCACAATAGCCAAGTTATGGAAACAGCCAAGATGCCCCAGCACAGACGAATGGATTAAGAAAATGTGGTATCTATACACAATGGAATTCTATGCAGCCATGAAGAAGAACGAAATGTTATCATTCGCTGGTAAATGGATGGAACTGGAGAACATCATTCTGAGTGAGGTTAGCCTGGCCCAAAAGACCAAAAATCGTATGTTCTCCCTCATATGTGGACATTAGATCAAGGGCAAACACAACAAGGGGATTGGACTATGAGCACATGATAAAAGCGAGAGCACACAAGGGAGGGGTGAGGATAGGTAGGACACCTAAAAAACTAGCTAGCATTTGTTGCCCTTAATGCAGAGAAACTAAAGCAGATACCTTAAAGCAACTGAGGCCAATAGGAAAAGGGGAACAGGTACTAGAGAAAAGGTTAGATCAAAAAGAATTAACCTAGAAGGTAACACCCATGCACAGGAAATCAATGTGAGTCAATGCTCTGTATAGCTATCCTTATCTCAACCAGCAAAACCCCTTGTTCCTTCCTATTATTGCTTATACTCTCTCTACAACAAAATTAGAGATAAGGGCAAAATAGTTTCTGCTGGGTATTGGGGGGGGGGAGCGGGAAGGGGTGGAGTGGGTGGTAAGGGAGGGGGTGGGGGCAGGGGGGAGAAATGAACCAAGCCTTGTATGCACATATGAATAATAAAAGAAAAATGAAAAAAAAATAAAATAAAAATAAAAAGATAGCAAAAAAAAAATGACTAACTTTGTAATATGTCACTTTACATTTTGAAAATATTTGTGATGTGTGAGGGTCCCTTTGTGAATTTGATAGATAATGCAACATTTCTTTCCACAGGGAATATAACAATCCTTACTGCCACCATTAGTGTATAAGATTGCCCATTTCCCTCTGCTCTTGCAAATTTTATATCTTCCTTTCTAACTTTGTAACTTTGTATATGCTTTCATTGCATTATAGAGTTCCAGTATACTGTTGAATAGAAGTGAGTGTGCACATCTTGAACTGAATTTTTGTGTGTGTGATGGAATCCAGGATTGCACATATGCTAAGCACACACTCTACCACTGAGCTACATCCCAGCCCACTATTTTCCTGAAGTTGGAGGAAAGAATTCAAAGACTTGTGAATCAAATTCCTTGCTTATTTGGTGAAAAATCAATACTACTGCTTGTAAGGCTAGGATATTTCATCAAATGGATCTGCCATAGTTTACATAACCATTTCCTAGTATTGCACATTTTCCTGTTATTTGTGAGATTCCATTTGCAATTTATCTTATGCAACAGCAAATGGTTCTGATATGTTATTCTCTTAACTGAAGTGAGGTTATGCATATGTCACCCAGACTAAATTGGTATCCCAAGATGCTGGATTCGTTTTATGTATCCATTATTTAAGCACTTTCGTATAATAGGACATGTGAACTAGTTGCACTTGCTCATTGCTGTGAATTTCATGGTGGGAAAGGAAGTAAGCTTGGCACCAATTCCCACCTGTGCTGCATATCAGATAAGGGGCCTTGAACAAACTGCTCAGCTTCTTTAAGATTCTGTTTTCTCAAGTGTACGTTAGAGACAAAGAAAATATTCGTATCACAGTATTTTTACAAAAGCTTTTTAAGTGAAATCTGGTATGCACAAAACATACAATATCCAGGTGTGGCGGTATGTGCCTGTAGTCTCAGTTAATTGGGAGGCTGATATGGAAGAACTGCTTGAGCACAAGAGCAATATAGTGAGACCCTTTCTCAAAAACAAACAAAGGAAATAGAACAGTTCTTGGAACAGAGAAAGTGCCCGATAAACATTACCTATTGTGATTATTGTAGTGCTCAGTGAGCATTCTGACCTGTTGCTTTTTCCCTCTGGTACCATTAGGTCCTTTCTGAGACGGCACCTGAGATCCAACTATTCAGAACATCATGAGGTTGATGATTTTATGATCATGTGGAGAAATCATGACAGAAAACGTGGTTTTTACTGGGGCTGTCAACGCTGTAAAGGAAATTTGGGAAGAAAGAATAAAGAAACACAATGAAGATCTGAAGCGAGAGAAGGAATTTCAACACAAGTACGCTCTAACGTGTTTATTACTTTGGTGAAAATTCATAATCTCATCATTATAAAAAGTTCATTTATTAAATGCCTCATTATTGAACTTGATAAAAAAGTTTTACTTGCTGAAAATTCCAAAATATACTTAAAATCCCTGACTTAATGAAACGTGGCTATGAGATGAGAGTCATGAAAATCAAAGTGTTTGTGTGTGAAAACAGTAGTCATCTTTCATAGGACTCTGTTTAACATTCATCAAAGTATGATTAATATCACTTAGCCTAATTTTCAGGACTGTGTGTTCAACATTATATATTCTAGTATCTAAAATAAGATCTGGAGTGAGGGGGAGATAGAAGGACAGGTGTGGGAGGGTATAAATATGGTGGAAATATTACGTACTCATGTATGAAAATGGAAAAATGAGACCTGTTGAAACTGTTCTAAGAATGGGAGAATGGGGAGAGGGGGCATAAAGGAGGATGATGGAGGGTGTAAATTCAACTATGATATATTGTAAGAACTTTTGTAAATGTCACAGTGTATGCCCAATACAGCAATAATATGATAATAAAAAATTTTAAAATAATAATAAATGTAACAAGATGTGGAAATAGAAGGTACTGTAGATTCCCAGCTATTTGAATAGCTGCTATTTGCAGCCAGGGCCTCTGAAGATCACCCGATTTCCTGATCACAGCTTTATGTAGCGAGTATGGTCCTCGTTTCCTCTGCTTCCTTGATATCTTCCCAGTTTTCTAGTGTATTCTACCAATCCCGCACGAGTAGTCCCTTTGCTCATAGATTATACGTGGCTCCCTGTAATTCTCACTCATTCAGTCTCTTCTTAAATAATAAATTAGATAATGTCAGTTAGCAAAAAACAGAAGAACCAACTATAAAGGCTTAAGCAAGAAGAGAAAGGCAGTTCCAAAGGCAGTCAGTGTGAGGCCACAACACAGTGAAGACTCAGTTTCATTTCCATCTCCAAAGCCACTTGGCTTGACCCTCAGGTCAGTGTCCCTCGATGTCACAAGAGGCCAAGGCCCTTCCAGGCACCCCAGCCAAGAATCATTATGTCCTCAGAAGAATGGACATGAGTTTCTTTCTTCTCACAGACCTCTCCCTAGCCTCTCCTTGGATCATCTGTATAACTAATCCAGTTACCTTCCAGAGGAATGAGATTGCATGCTTGGTTTGGGCAAGCCAAGATTTATCCCTGATTCTAGGGGGAAGGGCAAACACATGGAAACAACTGGTATTCTTTCAGCAAAGAATAGAGGGCAGTCAGGCATAGTGGCTCACACCTATAATCCCAGCATTCAGGACATTGAAGCAGGAGGATAGAGAGTTCAAAGTCAGCCTGGACTACATAGTGAGACTTTGTCTCAAAAAGAAAAGAAAAAGAGTAGGGAACAGGCAGGAATGGTCATTGATAAACAATGATTTGTGTCTGGTAAATGTCAGTAAAGATAAAAGATCAGGATGGGGAGAAACCATTCCTCCTATGCAAAGCCAATAAAGCCAATTCCATGCCACGGTAACAGGGTCAGGTAAGGGAAGCAGCCACTTCTGTGTGCTACTGTTTACTAGGGACTCTGCTAAGCGGTTTATTTGTACTCTGTCATTTACTCAATCATCTTCACCTGCTGAAAAAGTGTCATGATGGGGGTTAGGTTGCATTTCCAGAGAAGGAAACCAAAATAATAATAGTGAGGCTTACAAAAGCTCTGTTATTTTACATATATGTATGTGTGTATATATATATATACACACACACACATATAAACACATACACACATATATACATATATATTTTGGAAGCAGAATCTCCCTCTGTAACCCAGTTCATGTAGCTGGTCTCAAACTCCAGATCTACTGTCTCAGCCTCCTAAGTGCTGGGATTACAGGCATGTGCCAGCACACCCAGCTTCTATTCAATGTTCTGATAAGATGCAGACAGAGCACCATGTCTGGGCTAGAGATGGAATAGCACTCCATGGACTCAGACACACACAGCACTCTATCATGTCGCTCAACTGCCTGTGGTTTCCATTATTAAAGCTCCCACTTCTCCCCCATAATCAGCAGCTATGGCCACCATGTTTGTTTCCAGGCCAGTAGGATCCTGCACTTCTAGGAAACTGCACATGCTACTCCTGCTAACCTCTTGTTGCCAAAACCTGGTATAGCCCATACCTAATTTTGAGAGAATGACCAAGTGTCTTTGCCCAGTTACTTTAGAGGATTTTTTTTTTTTTTTTTTTTTTTTTTTTGGTGAGAGAGGGTCTCCTATGTAGTCCAGGCAGGCCTAGAACTCGTGACACTTCTGCCTCCACTTCTGGAGTGCTGTGATTTCAGGCATGCCCAGCTAGAGGATTTATTATTGAGGAATAAGAGGAGTACCTGATATTGTCACACGTGAGTACTGTTATTTCTCTACTTAAAGGGGAAAAACCTAAGGGACAGGCCTAAGGAACCTGTTAAAGGTCACTTCACAAATAAATGTGGATCTGACTCACCTCAGGTCTTACATTTCCTAGATTATAACCTCCCCCCTTTTAAATAAAGCTATTCTTATTAAATTAACTAAGTTTATATTTGTGCAATTCTGGTAAACTTGAATCTAGAGTATTCTTAATAAATTCTACCTATTTTTAAAACAGTGACCAGGAATCATGAGTAGGTTCTAAACTCTTGGATTTCACCTATTACTTGTTTCTGTGTGAAAGAAAAAGTTATCCAGACACTTGCGAAAGATGGTCAGACAGACTTTATTTACTGAAGGGGAGCCGTGGCACTAGGTATGAGGCCCCTGTGGACTTGTAGTGATGGAGACTGGACTTAACTGATCAAAACACACACAAGTGGGGATCTATAACCAAGGGGTGAGGTGTCAGCAGACTCAGACCTCAAGGATAAGGGACTTCTGTCTATGATGACTTGATAAGATTGTTGCTCAAGGAGGCAGTCAGATACCAAAGGAAAGGGATTCTCACTAAACTGGCTTAGTAGGATTCTTGCTCACACTGTACTCTACAGAGACAAAGAGGAAAGCACAGGATTCAAAGGAGGCAGAACACAAAATTTGAGTCAAAGGAGATGGTGGTCAACTGGTGGTCATTGAATTTCAGCAGCTTTGTCGTCGCTGCATAAAAGTAATGAGAATGCGTTATTTGCCCCCTGTTGTTTTTAGTCTTCACGACTATGTTGTGATTAAGCAGGAGGTATCTGTTAATGAAATGCAGTTTCCAAGAGTTAATTTACAAACACCTCTATGAACATTACCATTAGGTCTAGAAATTGAGGAGTTTTCTGACAACCTTTGAGGGAAAAAAAAAAAAGAGATTGTTTAAGAGATTGCTTAAGATCTAGAGTGTTTGCTAATTGTAGCTCAGTGGTAGAGCACTTGTCTAGCCTGCATGAGGCCCTGGGTTTGATCTCTTGACACCACAAATTAAAAAGAAAGGAAGAAACCTTATGTGGAGTTTATAAAGCACAATTTCAGCATACTTTCTATAATCTTAAAACAATTTCATTATAAAATCATTTTACAGCATTATAAAGCTTGGTCTTGCCAGGCATGGTGGTACATATCCATAATCCAAGCATTTGGGAGGCTAAGGCAGGCAGATCAAGAATTTAAGGCCAACCTGGGTTAAAGAGTGAAATCCTGCCTCAGTCAATCAATCAGTAAGAAGGACAGCAACAGGTACTGGCAAGGATGTGAAGAAACTACAATACACTATTGGCATTGTAGCCAATTTGGAAACAGTTTAGGATTTCCTAAAAAAGAACAAATGTCAGGGGAAGAAAAGGGGAGGATGGGGAGTGACAGCTCATGGGTATGGAGGGGTTTCTTTGGGTAAGATACATTTTGGGATTACTGGAGATGGGTAGCTAATACTGTGAAAATACCAAAAACCACTGAACTGTATACCTTAAAAAGAATGAATTCTATGGTATGTGAATTATGTATCAATAAAGCTACTATAAGTCAAATATATGAAGGATTATGAGTTTTTCAAAAACTTAGGATTGTGTTTAGTGTGCACAAGGCCCTGGGTTCTACCGCCAGCACTAAAACAAACCAACTTCAAAAAAAGGAGTGTTACCAGCACCAAGTCCATCTGCTCAAAAGCCAATACTAGCAAGAAGAGAGTTGGTGGGAAAGAAGTCAGGTTTATGCAAGGGTCAACAACCTTAGAAAAATGGGGAGCTCTCATCCACCAAAAAGACCACTCGAGAGAGCTCAGGTATGCAAAAGGGCTTTACAGTGAGGGAAAGAAGGTTCAGGAACACAGCATGCTGGGTGGGGTCCCCATCCATGGCGTCGCTCTCCTGTTTTTTCCTCTGGCTGGAACATCATAGTGACCTTCACCTCCTGGGCTAGTTTCTGTAATACTTTCTTGACAAACATGTTACTTTTCTGCAAGTTAATCCTCACAGCAATTTACATGCTTTGTGTGAGCTGATTCACAGGACTAAATAATGAGGAGTGTTACACGGGTGTTATCTGAAGGCCCCTAGATGTTCTGGGTTCTCTAAATATAAAGAAAGATGGTAGAGTATTTGCTCAGTGTGTGTGAGGCCCTGGGTTCCATCCTCAGCACTGTAAAAAACAAAATAAACACCTACAGAAAGATTATGTAGCAGTTAACATCTTAATCATTCAAGTGCAACTTTTCTTTAAAATTTAGAATACTGGCCAAGTACTGGTGACTCACGCCTGTGATCCCGGCTACTTGGGAGGCTGAGATCAGGAGGTTTAAGGTTCAAGACCAACCTGGGCAAATAGCAGGAAGGACTTCATCTCCAAAATAACCGGAGCAAAATGGACTGGAGGAGTGGCTCAGGAGGTAGAGCCCCTGCTTTATAGCATGAAGCTCTGAGTTCAAACCCCAATGCATAAAAAAAAGAAAAAGAAAAAGAATTTAGAATGCTGAGGCAAGGGAGAAGTAACTGTACAAAGGATAACTCTCAGAGGGGCAGCTGCTGTACAGTAGGATATTTGTGATACTAATCATATTTGTAATTCTTATCTGATTTCCAGAAACCATTGGCCCAGTGGTTTTTTTTTTTTTTTTTGTGATACTGGGATTTGCACTCAGGCCCCTGCAGTTGTTAAGTAAGCGCTCTGTCACTTGAGCCACACCCCCAGAACTTTTTTTTTGCTTTTTTAAGGCTATTTGTCAGATAGGGTCTTGTGGGTTTTGCCTGAGGCTGGTCTCAGACCGCGATCCTCCTGTTACTGGAATCAGTGATGCTTAGGAAGGAGGTCTTCAAAACGGGGAAGGTCTCTCTACCTGGCTCTTGGGCACTGAGTTCATGAGTTTTGCAAAAAAGAATGTTAGATCTCATCAAGGTAGAGACAGAGAAAGTTTATTAGTAAAGCAAAGCAAAGGAAAGATAGTATAGAACCCAGACATGGGTGTGGGAACATCTGATAACAGAGGTATTTATGGTGAAAAAATGGGATGTGGGTTTTGGCTCAAATTTACCTTCAGGAAAGTGCTCTCTTTTGCTCTGACACTGGAATAATGAGCTGCTTTTGCTGTTACACTGTCTTATCAATTGAGCCCAAAGATTTCAAGGCTGGCCTGCCCATTAAATTTGAGTCACGATGACCCAGATGTTTGAACATTCCTTTAAACAAAGGATGGGTCCTACCAGATGCTCCCTTTACAAGACAGCTGTCCATTCTTGGGATAAATATTTTCCTTTGTAGATACTTTTTGTGCCCAGAAGAGTCATTTTCCCAAGAGTCCCTTTCCAGGGTAAGTGTCTTTCTTTAAGATATCCTTGCTTAGTTCTCAGAGTGCACTAATTACCTTTGGGCAAGTGGGCAAGACCAGAGGGAGAGAGCTGCTCTTTTTTTCTTTCCAGTAAATGTTGCAGTTTGTTGAGAGAGTATAAGTCTCGAAGCAGAGAAACCAGGAGCTATATGTTGAGCTATTCATTAGTGCAATGTTTATTTGTGAATTCCTGGCTGCTGTTTCCCATGCTTCAATTTCCCTGATCTATCCTGTCTCATTCCTACCTGTGCCCCCAGAAGCTGGAACTACAACAGACACACATAGACATGCCAGCAATGAGATGGGGTGTTTCATTATTCTTTGTCTAGGTTGGCCTTGAACCTTGGTCCTCCTAATCTCCATCTCCTGAGTATCTGGGTTTACAGGCATGAGCTACCACACCTGGCTTCAATGGTTATTTTTGATGAGTCGTTTTTCTTTTTTACACAAAACTGAACGGTACCTATGTCATTACCTATGAACTACGATGATTTTCTGGTCTCCTAGGCTAGTGCGGATCTGGGAAGAACGAGTAAGCTTAACTAAGCTAAAAGAAAAGGTCACCAGGGAAGATGGAAGAGTCATTTTGAAGATCGAAAATGAAGAATGGAAGGTAAACTCTAGACAAGGAATACTTGACTTTTTGCACTGTGTAGGAAAGTTGAGAGAGTGACTCTGAGGCTGTGTAAGGAAGACTGGAATAGCTAGAAATTCTAATTCTAATAATATGACAGATGAACTTGGGCACCATGAACACAGAAAAGAAACATAACTTCACAAAATTTTTTGAAAAGCTTTAATTTTCTTCCACCTGCCTAAACTCAAGTCATTTGTGGTATTTTTCCTCCTCATCCTTCTAATAAGCATTTTCTCATTTTCTATAAAAAGGTGACCATCTTACTAATGAGTACCACATAGATTTTCCAAAGAATGTTTGATTACAGCTTTACAAAACAGGGCTGGTGCATTGGCTCAAGTGGTAGAGTTCCTGCATAGCGAGAGTAAGGTCCTGAGTTCAAACCCCAGTAGTGGCAAAACAAAAGGCTTTACAAAATGGAAATGGATGCTAATTTTTTGTTAGGTGTAGCTCATTCGTATCCTTTCACTCTCCTTTGCACACATGTGCACTCACACACAGTCGCTTAGTTATATGAGGCATACTCTAATTTTTACAAGGGCTTCCCACCTTGGGGTCAGTGCTCATTTTCATATATATACCTACGTTTAGCTGCATAGTTAATGTCCTTATTTTCTCTTTAATCTATCTTAGCCTGAAATGGAAAACAAATAGAGCTCAGAACAGTTGAAACTCTAAAATCTGTAACTTAAAAAAACTTAAAAAAATCTCTACTTATAAGATCCTTCAAAACAGAAGAGGAAGTGAAGTTTAAATTACTGATTACGTTGATTTTTTTTACATTCTCATGTTGGTGCTCTCATTACTCACATTTCACACGTGCTCAAGGAAAGCCTAACACAACAGAATCTTTAGGACAGACTTTTATGTGTATGCATTATTGATCAATATAGGTTATTTTTGTTTATTCTAAGATTGGAGTTGGAAGGTTTAGCAAAAAAACCCAAACAAACAAAAAAACGTAAAGTTCTTAGAACTCAGAAGTAACACAAAGTACAGAAATGCAACCCAGTAAGGAGAAAATATTCCAAAGTGTTTTTACAAATCAAATGAAAGTCACACGCGAGTGTGGTGTATTGCTAAACTATTTCAGTAAAGTAATAGCTCTGCTATTTTTTACTCTAGACTCTTCCTGCTTCTTTACTGAAACTGAGTCAACTACAGGAATGGCAACTTCATAGAACTGGTTTGTTGAAAATTCCTGAGTTCATCGGGAGATTTCAGAACCTCCTTGTGCTAGATTTATCTCGGAACACAATTTCAGAGATACCTCGAGGAATTGGTAAGGAAGATTGTTTTTATTCTTGTGCTGCTTTATCTACTGGCAGACGGTGTTTTTTGAGAAATTTGTTTTTGATATGTGGCTAAAGATCTCATCCTTATATATTCCTGAATCCTGAGATTTTAAATATTTAATCTAAATTGAAGCTCCAAGGGTTTGTTGAGATGATTCAAGGTGCAATTTCACGTGAGGAAAGTCTCTCTGTAAACACCGTTCTGCAGAGTTTAGAAACAACATTGCTGGTTTGGCTATTTCTCTTACAACTGTTTGTTGCACACAATAAAATTAAAAGATTCATTGCACAGTGGGGGGCAAATCTCCAAATGAAAAATTGCTCTGAGCATAGTGCATTTTGTTTGTTTTTTGATTTTGCTGCTGGGGATCAGAACCAGTGCCTGGTGCACGCTAGGCCAGGGCTCCACCACTGAGCGCCACCCTCAGCACAGGATTTGTAACGTAGATCTGACCAATGAAAATAGTTTTCTTCAACTCCTGTGACTCTGAGGGGGCAGGGCACAGATTAGGAAAAGGGAAGAAAATAAGGTCTATGAATTTGTCAATCTGTAAATTCATCAATGCTGTAATGCTTAGTAACTGGAAACATTTTGACCATCTGTTTTCCCTGTGTTTTTACTTACTTAATTTGTAGGATTGCTCACTAGACTCCAGGAACTGATTCTCAGCTACAACAAAATCAAAACCGTACCCAAGGAACTAAGTAATTGTGCCAGCTTGGAGAAACTGGAACTGGCTGTTAACAGAGATATCTGTGATCTTCCACAAGAGGTCAGAAAGATCTAAATACCTATGATATATTTGTCTGTCTATGAGCAGTTTATTTTTCAACTGTGGGATTGTTAAAAAAATAAAACTCACTGGGCACAGTGGCTCACACCTGTAACCCTAGGTATTTTGGAGGCTGAGATAGGGAGGATCAAGGTTTGAGGCCAGCCTGGGCATATAGTTTGCAAGACTCTATCTCCAAAATAACCAGAGTAAAATGGACTGGAGGTGTGGCTCAAATGGTAGAGTGCCTGCTTTGCAAGCATGAACTTGAGTTCAAACTCAAGTCCCACCAAAAAAGAAGTAAAAGTTTAAAAAACAATAATAAAAAAATAAAACTCACGAGGAATTGCTAAGACTTTTATTTCAGGAAAATACATAGTGAAAATAATTAAAAGTATAATGTGGATCTCTTGTTTGTTTTGGCGGTACTGGGGTTTGAACTCAGGATTCGAGTTTGCTAGACAGGTGCTCTACCACTTGAGCCATGCCTTCAGTGAATTCAGGTTTTTAGCCAAAGAAGAATCTATTTAACACAAAAGATCCTCCTGCTATTGTTACATATTGACATCATTTGTTGACTAGATTGTCATCTTATTGGCGGCCAGAATGAGAATTTTATTTTATTTAAATTCCTAGAATTAAGGACAAGCCTAGGATGTAGTGGTTACTTAATAAATGCTTTTCCTTTGGCCGTACTGGAGATTGAACCCAGGGCCTGGAGGATGTTGGGCAAGTGTTCTCCTACTGAACTATACCCCAGCTCTTAATAAGTGGTTTTTTTGAATTGTTGGGAATACACACTAGTGTGTGGTGATAATAGAAAACCCCTTTTACTGCCTGTGTTGACAGCGATCAGTGATTGCGACAGAAGTAAATCTGGGAAGCATGCTGCTTGTCAGCTTCTTGTCTCTATCCAGTAATAAGGCTAAGGGATGGAAAAGCCTTCAAACTTTGACTTGCTATCTTGTCACTGTTAAACCAGATTGATCATATAAAATAGACATTTGCATTTCAGACATACTTAATGCTCTTACAATCAGCAAATTTCCATGGCATTTTACCTTGGAAACAATGACTTTGCAAGATAAAAGTTAAGAAAAACAATAAAAATAAAAATAAATCTATTCTCTGTTCCCATTTATGTTGGGGAATGTATTAGACTTATTTTCCAAAACCAGTGAACAAGGCACCAATAGTAGTTGCTCTTATAAATAAAATATAGTGCATATATGTATGTGTGTACATTTCATCATGTAATAGTCATATTTAATGAAATGTGTGCCTTTCCACATGACAAAAAAACAATCACATGGACAATTTCTTTACACATTAACAAAGGCCAGTAATTTTTTTCTAATTCCTATGATTTTGTTCCTAGGATTGGCTGCCATCTGTAGGCTATGTGAATATGTGTATGTCTATTAGCCAGTCTCTTACCTTAATTTCTTCACTTTAGGAGGCAGATTACAAATGGAAGAAATACTGAACTGAAATCTTGAGTCTGGGATTGTTTAAACCCCAAAGTGTGGCTTATAAGTAGCCATGTGGCCTTGGACACACCGCCTTACATGACTAGATGTCAGCTTCCACATAGGCAAAATAAGGATGTTATACTATACTTGCTTTATTATCTTTTCAATTTTCTAAAATCAAAAGGTTCTGGTGCTGGGTTGGGGCATGGTTCAGGTAGAATGCTTGCCTAGTATTTTTATTTCAATTTTTTTTTCGTTTATTCATATGTCCATACAATTTTTGGGTCATTTCTCCCCCCTCCCTCCACCCCCTCTCACTTCCAGACAGGAACTATTTTGCCCTTATCTCTAATTTTGTTGAAGAGAGAGTATAAACATTAATAAGAAGGACAAAGGGTTTTTGCAGTTGAGATGAGGATAGCTATACAGGGAGATTCCTCACATTGCTTTCATGTACGTATGTGTTTACATTCTAAGTTGATTCTTCTTGAACTAACCTTTTCTCTAGTTCCTGATCCCTTTCTCATATTGGCCTCTGTCGCTATAAAGTTTCTTCATTAGTTCCTTTGCATTGAGGACATCAAATACTATCATGTTTTTTGGGTTTCTTACCTATCCTCATACCTCCCTGTGTGCTCTTGCCTTATCATGTGGCCAAAGTCCAATCCCCTTGCTGTATTTGCCCTAGAGCTAAAGTCCACATATGAGGGAGAACTTTAAAAAAAAAAAAAAAAAAAAAATGAGGGAGAACTTTCAGATATTGGTCTTCTGAACCTGGCTAACCTCGCTCAGGATGATGTTCTCCAGTTCCATCCATTTACTTGAGAATGATAAGATTTCGTTCTTCTTCACGACTGAGTAGAATTCCATTGTGTATAAATCCCACATTTTCTTTATCCATTCATCAGTAGTGGGGCATCTTGGCTGTTTCCGTAACTTGGCTATTGTGACTACTGCTGCAATAAACATGGGTGTGCAAGTGCACTGAACAAGGGCAGCCCAGGTAAAAAAAGTTCACAAGACCCCCATCTCAATCAATGGCTGGGAGTAGTGGCACACATCTGTCATCCCAGCTACTTGGGAAGCATAAATAGAGGATCATGGTCCAGGCCAGTGGGTATAAAGCAGGACCCTATCTCAAAAATAACCAAAGCAAAAAGTGCTGGTGGAATACTTGGTAAAGCACCCAAGTACAAGGCCCTTGAGCTGAACTCCCAGTACTGCCAAAAAAGAGATATTTAAAAATCATCAATATGAACACATTCTAAAACAGAGGGAAACAGAAGCAAGTGTAAGATAAGTACAGTATCATAATCTTTACATTAAAACACAAGCACTAAATTTTATGAAAACATATATATATAATATAATATTTATAGATAGAAATACATAGAAAATGTATTTTTCTATGCCAATAAGGACATGAAAACATGTGGCAACGATAGATATCAAATTCAGGACAGACATTATCTGTGGAGCACAGGAGGAGCAACAGAGGGCACTGCCACACCAATACAGTTTTGATTTTCAACTGAACACACTAGCATTTGTCCTCTTATTTGCAATAATTTTTGGTTGCTTGTTTCATTTAGAAACTAGGACTACCAAGCAGTAAATATGATGTTTGAGATAATGTGTGTAAATTAAGGGACAAAGTTTCAGTAAAAGTAAGTATTATTTTGAAGATTAAGTTTTTTCTGTGTAACTCTCAACTACAGGATGAAAATAAAACATGATAATAAATGCTTACTCTCAGTATTAAAAAAAAACCCAAAAACCAACCAAACAAAACCTTTTACCATGCAGGTTCTTTCTGTTAACCCTAGAACTTGGTTATTTTGGAAAATGAATTTTCTTTGAATAGATACAATTTTTCCTCTCCCTCTCCCTCTCCCTCTCCTTCTTGCTGTTTCCTTCTCCTGCTCTCTGCTGGGAACTGAGCCCAGGGTCTCACAAATGCTAAGCATTCCATCACTGAGCTATATCCCCAGCCCTAATAGATGTAATTTTCATGAGATGTTTTCATCTCACCGGACCCTATTTAGCTTTATTTTATATTTATTTTTTTGTGGACTGCTGTGCTTAAACAAAGTCCAAGTGTAATATGAACGTTCCCTGATGTGAAATAGCCCCTTTATCCATGTGAATCTTCTAGTAGTTTACACTGTGGACATTTGCCTAGAAAAACCATGCTCTCCTCTTCAGCTTAGCAGACTGCTAAAACTTACTCACCTAGACTTGAGTATGAACCACTTCAGCACAGTCCCTTCTGCGGTATTGGACATGCCTGCCTTGGAGTGGCTGGACATGGGAAGCAACAAACTTGAACGACTTCCTGATACTATAGAAAGGTAAGGTGACTTTGCATACTGCGGACTGATGCCTTAACACCACCTGAGAAAAACAAGAAATAGCAAACTAAACAAGACGAAGGGGTCCCCAGCGTAATCCATCACAACAGGTCCATTTGGTTTGAGATATGCTGCTTTGCAGCAGGTCTTTGCATTTATTCCAAATATGTAAAAGAGTTTGAGGAGGGGGAAAGTGGCTATGTGACTTCAGGACATTACCGGAAAATATGCCACAAGAACAACATTACTTAGTGGTTGCCTGGCACTTCTGTGCACTTCCCAAAAGAACGAGGGAGCTCATGCAGAGATGTTAGTGAACTTCCCCAAGATCAAGGTCAGTTAGTAAGCAACTAACTAGTTAGGATTTGAACCTAGGTAGGCATCTAGGCATTCTGGCCCTATTATGTACTGTCAGTCATTATGCATACTGCCCTGGACTGGAGGTGTGGCTCAAGTGGTAGAGGGTTTTCTTTGCAAGCCTGAAGCCCTGAGTTCAAAACTCAGCCCGGCCAAAAAGAAAAAATTACACATACTGCCTTGCTCTGAATGGCATATTATTGCTGACTTTTCTCTTAGACTCAGATTAGATGACATCTACAGCATTTAAGAAAACTGTGAGCAATATGAAGAACTCCATAGTATGTTGATTTTATTCCTAACACTAGATGAGGGCTACACGAGAGATTAACTCCTGGGTGTAGTTTCCCTAAACACCAGGGTATGTGAAGCCAGTTAAATCAACCAGTAAAAATTGATTAAAGAAGATATTTTAAAAACTGACATTTCTTTGATTTTTAAGGTAATTAAAAACCTGCTTTTAATATTATATGTGACTAACTGCAGAAACCTGTTTTAATTCGTCAGCATGCAGAGTCTACATACATTATGGCTACAGCGGAATGAAATAACATGCTTGCCAGAAACAATCAGCAATATGAAAAACCTGAGCACTCTTGTTCTCAGCAACAATAAACTGCACGATATCCCCGTATGCATGGGAGAAATGGAGAATCTGAGGTAAAAGGTTGCAGAATATTGAGAGATTGTGGTTAATAAATTTGTGTCCTTATTTACATGGATGATGTCTTAAAAATCTTTCCCAGTGTTGAGACTCTATAATTTGGTGGATAGGATTCATTAACACTGGTCTAACTTATTTCAGAAAATCTTTGAAACTAAAATAATACTGGAATTTATCAGTTTTAATAAAAAGCTGGACACTGGTGGCTCACACCTGTAATCCTAGGTACTTGGGAGGCTGAGATTGGGAGGATTGTGGCTTGAGGCCAGCCTGGGCAAATAGCTTTAGAGACCCCCATCTCCAAAATAACCTGAGCAAAATGGTCTGGAGGTGTGGTTCAAGCAGGAGAGCATCTGCTTTGTAAGTGTTGAGCCCAGAGTTCAAACCCCAGTCCCACCTAAAAAAAAAAAAAAAAAAAAAAAAAAAAAGCTATGTTGGTAATATTTTCATGAAAATTATCTTTATAGGCCAATAAACTGCCTCAGCAGTATAAAAGCCAAAAGCATAAACAGACTGATCATCTTCCTTCTAAATAATTATAAGTGCATACAATTAGATTACCTATAGAAAATAGGTATGATTCTTTTCTAATCAAAACCCCATCATTTCTTTTCAAAATTTAACTTCCTGACAGTGAGAATAAGTAAACAGACACCCAACCTCAAAACTTCCACAACAAAATCCATTCATCCCTTCACTTATTCAATAACTATTAGCCTGTACTAGAAGGTTGAGACACAAGTCTATGAAACAGGTCTACTAAATTCATAGAATGAATTCCATATTTCAAATACATTAAAACTGCTCTTAAATGTTAAACTTACCACATTCAATGCATGCTATGAACTAATAGCTGCTTTAAAAATCTTTGGAAATAAGTTGTCTAAAGCTAATTTTTTTTCTTCTAGGAAAGAAACTTAAAGTCTTGGGATATATCACATCTCACCAAGATGTTGTTATTGAAACCAGTTAAAAGAGTAATTTAGCATGTTGTCATTTGATCTTTCTCCAGGGAAATAAACACACACTTGTAAGACACCTATAAAAATACTGTTTTTTGGTGAACTGCTAGGTTTGTCAACTTCAGAGACAACCCACTAAAACTGGAAGTAACACTTCCTCCCAGTGATAGCCCTGAGGAAGAAGAGGAAAAGGAATTATTTGGCCTCCAGTTTATGCATGCATACATACAGGAGTCACAAAAAGCAGGTATGAGCTTTGTATACACCACCGCTTAAATCTTTTCTAGGGATAGAAATAACTTCTTCATCATTCCTTTATGTATTTCTCATCCTTCTTGCCTTTTCTACCAAATTCTGGTCTTGGGCAATATTGTGGGAGGGGAAAAATAAAGGGAAATTCTTTAATTTTGGTAAAGACTGCAAGAGAGTGATTGTATCCAAATTTTTCCAATGGAGTTAGGAAATAAATTCTTTGACTAAGCACCTGAAACACAATCAAGTGTATGAAGATGTAATTCTCTATTTTGGGGGGCGATGGTGGTGGTGCTGGTGCTGGTGAATCAGACACAAGCCTTTTGGCATGCTAGGCAAGTATCCTATCACTGGGCTGCAGCTATAATTCCAGTCATCAACGTGATTCTTAAAGCATCACTACCTCATTCTACCAGTGGCTATCCTTGTCAGTTTGAGAATGAACTGCCTTCCCTTTCCTTCCCTCTTTTTTCTCTCTATATAATCCACAAATGGCAAAAGACCATTTTTCTTAGAACATAGATTTTAACCAACAGTTACATATGAGGTTTTGATATACAGATTACAATCACTTAGTCTCTTATAATTTTTTTTTAATTAAGGAGCAAGCCTTTAAAGAAGCAAAGATTCTTTAAAGAATCTTTAAATCTGAGGCCAAGGGTAAATTCTCTGTTAATACAAGCAATGAAACAATATAGTAATAAAAGCCATGGTTTTGTAATTTGCCAAAGCGTGAAGGGTTTTTGCCTTAAAAGGAAGATTGTAGTTTAACTCAATGTGAGAAAGTGACTTTGAAAACTGAGTGTAAGCAGAGAAGACAGTAACAGCTTTTCTGCTAGGGAAAATCATTTTTGCCAGTATTCATGGAGGATGTTTAGGAATGTTTCTTTAGGAAGTGGTGACTACAGGCTGAGGACAGACAGTTCCATGGCAGAGAACTTGCCCAGCATTCTTAAGGCATTGGGCTCAATCCATAGCACCACAAAAAGGAAGGATTAAGACCACAGAAGGAATAGCATGGATGACACGTTGGGGTAAGACCACTAAAGAGGTTCTGACAGTTTGGGGCCTACTTCTGGAAAGCGGAGAGGAAAAATACATCAAAAACAAGTAGGAGATAAACTTGATCACTGAAGGAAAATGAAGAAAGGGAATTCAGGATAACCAGCAACTGGACGAATGCTGGTGCCAAGATAGGGAGGGAAGTACAGAAGCTGTGTTGGTGAGCAGAGGGAGGTGGCAGAAGCTGAGGACGAGTTCCCATTTTAAAAGTAAATTGGATGCACCTGTGCAACATGCAAGACGCGGTAACTGTGCAGTTGAATGTGAAGTTTCAAGAAGGGGTTTGCTGAACCTGAAAAGTATACCAATCAAGAAGTAGCTATCTGCGTATCTTACGCAGTCACTTTCTCCTATGTGAGAATAAAACGAGGTTGGGAGCCGAGTGCCGGGTGCCAGTGGCTCATGCCTGCAATCCTAGCTACTCAGGAGGCAGGTATCAGGAGGATCATGATTCAAAGCCAGCTTGGGCAGAGTTCCATGGACCCCATCTCAAACAAGCCTTCACAAAAATAGGGCTGGTGGAGTGCCGCAAGGTGAAGGCCCTGAGTTCAAGCCCCAGACCACAAAAAAAGTTGGAACAACAAATCTTGACCTAAGGCTAGCATGTTGAAGGACAAGCTTATTTTCCCGTAAAGTACTTGGTATTACCAGAAGCATATCATTAAGCTAAATAGGCCGCAGGACTGATTGATTCAGTAGGATAATTCTTGGGTGTGTAAGTATGTTTTATGAAGCATAACTGAGATTATGGCTGATGTAGAATATTTTTATTTCTTGGTGTAAAGTTCAATGATACAAAACAAATTTTATGACACAATGAACATTTATGATACAAAATAAGATTGAATGATGTATTATTTCATTTATGTTGTCTTGAGAAGTATGTGTAACTAACTTAAATGTAAACGAAGAGGTAATAAAAGCCTGCCTGTCGTTAAAAATAGATTCATGAACTTTCTACTTGTTGGTATTTACTCTGTACTTGGAACTTCTAAGCATTTTACGTGTTATCTCATTTGATGCACACAACAACCTTGTGAGGTAGGTGTTTTTATTATTAGCATCATCCCCATTTAAGAGGAGAAAACTGAGGCACAAAAAGAAGTAGCTTTCCCAAGGTCACACAGTTGAGAGGTGACAGGGATGGAACTGGAAGCTAGGCAGCCTAACAAGATACATGAGATTAAAGTAGAAAAGGCAGAAATTAAAAACGGGCCAGGCTTCTCATCTACAGTTCATACAACCATAGAAAACTCAGGATAAAAATTGTTACCTTGATATCATTCTATTTTCTAAAATTAGTGATTCTGGAACTTGTGGCATATGTACTAATGATTATGACAACTGTTACAAGCAGATGTAGAAACGAGTCAAGAATAAGATGTGGACGAGAGTAGTATGTTTGGTTTAATATCTGCTTGTGCATAGAAGCCACTGAGCAGTTAAATAAGGCCTAAATGTGAAAAAGGTTTTGGTTTTATTATTTAATTTCTACTTTACATGATATGAATCATGTAATTAACTCTGAAAGTTATTTGTAAATTTCAAACTTAATTTGTGATTGATGCTTGTAAGTATCATTTTAGAAGTTCTACCTAGGTATTTATACAATAAAAAACTGAAAATAGATTTTTTTTTTCCTTCTTGAAAATGTCTCTTCAGTTTTGGTGTTTGTCATGGACAAATTTTGATAGTATATAAACACAAATATATCTCTGGAAGTCTGAAGGTGATTTCATTTACTGATTGTCAACATCTCTGAATTTGTTTGCATTTGAGAAAATCACAATTGTTATTCTTTTTACATCTGCACAGCCAAGTATTCACACTTAAGCCAAATACTCAGATTGGCCTTTGTTAAAAACTGATAATTAATCATTACATCTTGAGCTTGACAAATAAAAAATATTAAATAAACCAAAGGAAAATAAATTTCCCAAAGTACTGTGAAGAGAAGGTTTATATGCTAATCATATGTTGCTGTGTGCTGTGTGTTCCAGATGACCAAATCAACTGTCCAACAACTTTATCCACCTCTATAAATACTGACGGATGAAAGAATTCAAAATGTCCTGCTGAAGAGGACTGCTTTGGGAATTTGGTGAATGCTCTGTGTTTGGACTTCTGAAGTAAAAAAACAATGCTAATGCCAAAGTTTAATGAGGCCACAGTATTTTAAAAGTTCCTATTATCTGCCATTTCTATTTTTATGAATATAAAAATATAATTTAAAAAATTTGTTTTGTGGAAGACAGATATGCTCAAATTTCTTTTCCATTAACCAGTTGTTTGTGATGACGAAGAATGAAATGGCAAAGCAGTTAGCAATACATTTTCCAAAGACACCAAGGGGTCTATATAGTTCTGTAAAGCAGGAATGAATCCCTTTTGCTGTAAATACTGGATGCGGCCTTGATCAATCAGGAGTTTACACAGATGCCCTATTTTCTTCTTTTCTTCAACAGTAAGAGTCCTAAATTGAATAAACACAAATGAATTAAAATTCTGTAAAAGTTTATCACAGGTGTTTTAGTGACTTCTATTCACTGAGGAGCTTCGAAGTAACCTGCGCTACACAAGGTGCTACGACTCATGCTTCCAAGACATTTTACCTATGACACAGTTTAAATGTAAGCAGTTCAATGTACTCTAAAATGGATTGTAAAATGTATTTTCTTGAATAAACTGTTGATAATAGAATCTAAAAAGAAAGTAGTCCCCCTTTATTTCACTTTGTCTGGTTTCACTTACCCAAGTTCAATCACTGTCTGAAAATACTAAATGGGAAATTGCAGAAAAACAACCCCTAAGTTTTAAATTAGCGACATTCTATTGAGTAGCATGGTGAAGTCCCATGGACCCCACTCCTTTCCACCTGGACATGACCATCCCTTAGTCCAGCTGCACTGTGCGTTACCCACACTGTATGCGTTCCCCGCTCATTAGTTGCTGCAGGAGTCATGGTTATCAGGCTGTGGAGGTTTGGCAGTACCCACCGTCTTAAGCCTCCACTGGGGGTGCTGGAATGTATGCCTGTGACAAAGGGAAAGACGACTGTGCAGCAATCACAGATACTTCTCCTTCAGTGTTGCATACTATAAACATAGTCACGTACCCAGGCAGGCCATCAGCTCCATCATCTGCGACTCTGCACCCTCCGTCGTCATGCTCTTCACTACTGTCATTTTGACGATCTTGTCTCTCTGTAGTAATGTCTGCCGCTTCTAAAAGTGTTTTCCGCATCCCGCAAGTTGCCCAACTACTCATTCGCTGGAAATAGTGGAATTCCACAGCTCCAAGGCCGAGAGCCCTGAAATACTCTTTGCCCACATAGTGTCTCCAGTCACACCTGTGGTGACAACAGAGTGCAATAACAATGCCAGCCACAGGGCTCCACTTCTCGGGGACATTTCGTTCATTTCCTTCCTTGGCCAAAGTGTTAACTTTTGTCTCTGTTTTATCATTCTTTATGCGTTTGGCTAAAGGTTCTTCATTCCTTTCCTCATAACTGGCAGCATAGGTTTCAATCAAACATCGTAATGCAAGATCTGCAAACACAATTATGTGCCCCCCCAAACCATATCATCTTTAAAAATAAGTACTTTTTACATTTCTTAAACAGTATGGTTTTTTATTGCCCAACAAAAACCTACTTAGCTATATACTCATAGTAATTCTATGACAAATTATCAATTTTGTTCAAGTTTTGCTCTTTTCTATCTTTTTTTTAGTGACTTATTCTGCATAAAATCTACTTTCCAAGAAAACTACCTGAAGCTTAAGATCTACAATTTGAGACTCTTGTCCAAATACTTGAATTGCCTCTCATTTCTCCTACGCTAGCTAGATAAACTGCACAGAAAACATTTATTTACCTACACTTACATTCCCAGGTAATGCTGAGCTTAAGAAACCCAAAGAAAAGAAGAAAGACAAGTTTGTTCAGCCTATTGATGCTAGGTTCAGGATGCCAGTACTGAAATTAAGACTTTCACAGCAAATAGCAATGGACTGGAAAGTTGACAAATGGGGCCAAAATGTGGAAGGAAGGCTTCACTGAGGCCTTACTGCATGTAAGCATTCATTCAGTGTTTACTAAATGTTGCCTTCTATGTGCAAAACCTTGAAGATGCAATGATGAATGACACACACACATTAAGGTTATGTACTCCACATTAAAATGAAAAAAAAAATTAACACATCTTAAAACTAAAAAGATGGATTTTTGATGACTATGGCTACTTCACACTGAAAACTGCTATACTACTCTCTTGACGATATTAGAAAGTTTACAGATGTACACCACAAAACCTACATTTTTCTCCGATTAGACTGTCATGTTGTGTCTGATTAATTAAAAACATAAGCAATTAAAGACATTTATTTTATTGGCAGTGCTGGGGTTTTAAACTCAGGCCCTTGAGCTCGCTAGGCAAGTGCTCTGCCACTTGAGTCATGCCCTCAACCCTTTTTGCTTTAGTTTATTTTTCACGTAGGGTCTTGGCTGGCCTCTATAATCCTCCTACCTCTGCTTCCCCGTGTAGCATGTACCACCACTCTCAGCCCAAATGCATACACACACACATACAGTATTTTTTTGTGTGTGGGGGTGGTACTGAGTTTGAACTCAGGGTCTTGTGCTTGCTAGGCAGGCACTCTACCTCTTAAGCCACTCTTATCAGCCCTCAAGTGCATTTTTAAAAATTTTATCATCCTAAGATGTAACAAGTGTGTATTAAATGATTTGATATTTCACAAGTAAATTTAATTCAATGTATGAATTTAAGCCAACAAACAGTATTGGGAACTATTATCTGGAGATAGTGAGAGATAATCTATCATTCTGTAAAGTATTATTTTTTTTCTTGTTTTGAGATGGGGGAGCAGGTTCTTGCTATATTGTCCAGACTGGCCTTAACCTCCTGGGCTCAAGACATCCTCTTGCCTAAGCTTCCCAAGTAGCTGGGACTACAGATATGCCGTCACATCTGGGTCCATAAACTATTATTTTCTAATAAGTCATTGTTTTATTTACATCTGACTTAAGCAAATGATTTTTCAGAAATGTGAATTATCAGAAAAATTGCTTAAAGGATTGTTATTTCAGAATTAAAGGGAGCCTTGGCAATCTACCTCACCCTTCTTTTTTATAGTAACCTTTAAAGTCACTAGCCCTTAATGGATAAAATCAAATACCTAGGAAAGGGCAAGGAAACTTAGCAATTTGGTGGCCAAGATTATGCATTCAGACATTCACTGAGTGTTACATTCCATGCACTGTATTAGCATATACCCTATTCTCAAAAAAAACTCAGTGAGGAGATTTAGATAAACATATTAAAATATAATAAAGATATGCAAAGGGTATAGTACTATGATGGTATTTTTTAAAGGAGGCTCCCTGCCCAGCCATTTTGATTGGGTGATTACAATTCCAGGATCAGTAAGAACAGAAGGGCTTTCTATGGCAAGTACACAGGATTTGATGTTGCTGAACAGCAAAGCTGGAGACAGAAACTGGCAGAGAGCTGCTGCGGAGTTTAAGGAAGGGAAAGACAGTAGAAGGGCAGCAGATGGCTCTGAATCTGGTATTTAAAGGACAAGTAGAGGAAGACCATGAAAGAACCAGAAAGAGTGGCATTGATGAAGGAAGGGGAAGAACTGGGAAAGTGTCACGAAAGAGAAGGAAACAGAATTTAAGAAGCACAAGCAACTGCAGCAGAGATAATAGGGGAATTCAGATAGAGTGAATCAAGAGGGGTCAGGGGAGTGTATGGAACAGGAGAAATGGCCACCATGAGTTACACTTTCAAGAAACACTGATTAGGTGGAGAGTCAAAGGTATGTGCTTCCTCCCAGAAAGGAATTGGTTATTTCAGAAGGCTTTTGTGAGGGTTCAGTAAGATAAGGTATAAAAACATAGTCTAAAAACTATGACAGACAACACAAATATACAGAAGTCATCATTTTCAGTCAACTTAAATAATGTCTTATGGAGGCTCCAAGTTCCCCAGGTGTGTGGATGATGAAGCGAGCAGCAGGAGCCAAGATGTAACAACAGGTAACAGTCAGTGAGCACCACTAATGCCAGACACTTCACCTGTAACCTGGTAAATAGCTAATTAATAATAAATCATATTCCTGTTTCACAGATGAGGCAACAAATATCTAACAACCTGATTTGCAAATGCATGCTGTTTGCACTCTCACAAGTTAGATGTGATGGACAGAAGTGTGAATATGGGACTGCCTAGATTTCCTAGTTCAAAGTTTCTTTTTTCTTGCAGGGCACTGGTGGCTCTCACCTGTAATCCTAGCTACTCAGGAGGCAGAGGTCAGGAGGATCAGCCCAGGCAAACAGTTCACGAGACCCTATCTCAAAAAAACCCATCACAAAAAAGAGCTGGTGGAGAGGTTCAAGCAGTAAGAGCACCTGTCTAGCAAGCGTGAGGCCCTGATTTCAAACCCTAGTGCTGCCACAAAAAAAAAAAAAAAAAAAGAAAGAAAATTTGTTTCTTTTTTTCTTTTTCCTGAGAATCCTGAAACACAATAATCTTCCAGTCGGAGAGGTACTTCCCAATTAGGTGCTTAAAAACCTTGCATTTTCTGGGGTGGAGTCAGTTTCTCTAAATAACCTGTTCTCTTTTTTGGCTGAAATCTAACTCAAAGAACCTTAAGGTCCCATATGACACAACATTTACACACGGAATTCATAATTCATATAGCAAAATGATCCAAATAAATAAGAAAGCCCTGTTTCTGATGTAACACTAGCCAGTGCTCCTATGAAGACTATAAGTTGTAAATATAAGAGATCTAAAGTACTCAGCAGAGACCACTGAAGGAGTTGGGGCCATTTCAGCTAAAACTTTACTGTCAACTTCAGCATCATCTGTGTGTTTACATACCTGTTGCCACACCACACAGATGCTTTCCAATTCCTACCACAGGTAGCTTGCCTTCTCTTAGCACAGGGATCTTGCCTGCGATAAAACCAAGAACTAGGTTACCTATCTGTGAGATAAAGTACTAATGTGGCCTTCTGCCACAGAGAATTAGAATTTCAATTTTAGGGGTAAAAGACAAAAAAGGTTCTCACTTTATAGAATCCAACATATAAAGCAGGAAATTATTTAGGGTTTATGACATCAGGAAAGTAATATATTTAGTCAAATAATCTTAAATACAGTAATTTAGATACAAATGTCACATAGCTTCTCAAGACCAGATTAAAATTAGCAGATAGATAATGTCGGGATATTTGCATTACTTTTTTTAAATATGAAAAAAAAACTATTTTTAAAAAAAGATATATAAAAGCAAGTGAAAAAGAAGAAAAAAACAGGGAAGTGAAGAGAATGACTGAAGGGTGTATTTGTATATGGAATGTGAATTCCACAGCAATGACTTATTTTGTTTGGGACAATTTAAAATTCTAGAAAGTATCTTTTATACATAGCTACACAGAGAACTATCTCAATTTTTTTAATAGTTTTGGTAAAGTCACGTTAACTATAGGCAGAAAGCGAAAGCTAGTATGAACAGACTCAAAATTAATTTAAACAGGACAAAGAAGCAATATAAAGAAGCAATATAAGGGCATTATTATCAAAATTTTTAAACTCATTCCAAGTACAACACTTTGTGTACAGTTACTACTGAAAAGCAGTTTTTTTTGGTGGGACTGGGGTTTGAACTCAGGGCTTCATGCTTGCCAAGCAGGCGCTCTACCACTTGAGCCACACCTCCAGTCCATTTTGCTCTGGTTATTTTGGAGATGGGGTCTCTCAAACTATTCACCCAGGCTGGCCTGAACCTCAATCCTCCTGATCTCAGTCCCCCCAAGCAGCTGGGATTACAGGTGTGAGTCACGGGCGTAGTTAGAATGCAAATTTTTAGTGTATCAATCCCAATTCAATTTACATGTATTTGTTACAAACAATATCCTATATTAACAGCAGACTAAGTTTATTTTGTTTTTTCTGGAGCACCACTGTGCATGAATGGATTTCTAAGCGGCCCTCAGAGTTTGAAATGCCTGTGATTTATGGCAGAACAACAGAAAGTTACGGAACTCACTCAGACACAAGTGCTGAATATCAATCTGAAGCCTCTCAAACACTGAATTTTCCTTTCTGTGCTTGCCGTCCACCTGTGTAAACAGAACATTGCTGTAGCAGTGACTTTTTATGTAATCACCAAAAAACCCAGCTTTATGAAAAATGAAGATCTGTTTCTTTCCAAAATTCAGACTAGGTTACCAGTTCTTATTTTTTACTGCTGAAAAAGAGAATGAACAAAAAATTCAAGGTTGTAGTTTTTATAAGAACTCTAAAATAGTATCATTTTCTAAGGCTTGAAAATTGTATCAACTGTTAGGTACAATATAATAAAAATAATATATGCATTTCCTTCAACCCTCACAAAGGAGCGAAGTTCCCAGACATTCAGTGGGTTACTGAAGATGATCTGCCAGCTCCTTTGTCACCCCTGGTGTTCTCCTTTGGCTCGCTCCTCGCCTTACTCTTTGAAAAGTCACGACCACTTTAATCGACACAGATGTGACTGTGACTTACAGGTCTACATTTTGGCTCAATCTCTTGAAGGATCATCAGATGTATCTTTTTTTTTTTCAGTACTGGGGTTTAACTCAGGGCCTTCCACTTGATAGGCAGGTGCTCTATGGCTTGAGCCATTCCACCAGCCCTTTTACCTTTATTTATTTATATATTTATTTATTTTTGCATTACTGGGGTTTGAACTCAGGGCCTTCACCTTGAGTCACTCCACTAGCCCTCTTTTGTGATGAGTTTTTTTTGAGACGGCGTCTTTCGAACTATTTGCCTGGGCTGGCTTTGAACCGTGATCCTCCTGACCCCTGCCTCCTGAGTGGCTAGGATTACAGGGGTAAGCCACCAGTTAGGATCTCATGTGTTTGTCTGGGAGCCAGTCTCAAGACTGCAATCCTCCTACTTGTACCTCCCATGTAGCTGGGATCACAGGCACATGCCACCACGCCTGGCTCATTTGTTGATGGGGTCTCCCTAACTTTGTGCCTAGGTGGCTTTTAACCACGATCCTCCCAATCTCCAAGTCCTGAGTAACTGGGATTACAGGCGTGAACCAATATACCTGGCACCTAGGGCCTTACATATGCTAGGCAAGTACCACTGAGCTACACCCTTAGTCCCTTTTTTAAAGCTGTGATTTTTGTTGTTGTTTGTTTTTAATGGTGCTGGCAATCAAAACCAAGACCTGCTGAATGCTAGGCAAGTTCTCTAACACTAGGCTACATGCCAAGCCCTCAGACATGTCTCCAATTGTGCACTGGAGAGCTCTATGCAACAGCAAAGGGGACACAACTAGAACTGAAACATTATTTCTTCCTCCAAACCCACCCTCCTGGCCCCAAGAACACCGCTTGTTACTTCAGCCATGAAAACATTACCCAGAATGACTCCTCTTCCATAGTCAATGGATACTAGTGAGCCTCGTGGCTTCCATGTTTTTAACAGTTCTCTTCCTCTCCCCTCCTGCACATCCCCTACAAAGGCCTTAGTTCCCTGGCCCATTGCTTAGTTAGATTATTGGGTAAAAATGATCAATCTTCCTGCTTCAAGTTTCAGGTTCTTCCAATACAGACTTATGGTGGTGACAGGATAAACTTTAAAACCCTTTTGCTTCACAACGCTTAACATTCTTTCAATCTCCTCCAACTTCCCCTCCCTCCACCAACTCCACAACAACCCACACTATAGACTGAGGCTGGCTCTCCATCTTCACACTCTCAGAGCATCAGGTCCTTATCATAATCATAACAGACTCAGCACACAGAACCAAAAAACTTGTATATCTGCCCCACCAGAGGTATACTTCTAGAAGGCAAAACCCAATCTTTTCCACTGTGTCCTCAGCACATAGCAAGATACAGCCAAGCTTCTTCCTGAACACACACTGTGAGGCTAGCTCTCTCTCCAGTCTCTTTGCTGCAGAAGTCTGCTTCACACCACACACTCCTATCACATAGGAACGTTTGCATGTGTCCTGTTGTTTCAGACCATTTGCTTACACTGTTCTTGCTTCTTACAATGCTTCTGAAACCCTCTCCAGCAAACACTAATTCACCTTTAGCTCAAGGTTTAGCTCAAACATCACTTTTTCTGTACAGTTCATTCTCCATCACTTCCCTGCAATGAAGCTTATCATTCCTTCCTATACACTGTGTAGACTTTTTGGTTGTTGTCTCCACATCTTAACACTCTACCACAATTACTTATTTGTGTAGCTCTTCATTCTAAACATAAATAACAGAGCACAGGGGTTTTGCCTTTAGCTTTTGTGTGCGTATTACTGGGAGTTTGAATTCAGGGCATTCCACTTGCTAGGCAAGCACTCTACCCCTTGAGCCACAGTCGTTATATAATTTATATACTCAGTGTCTCTTATGGTGCCAAAGAGTAAGCTCAAAAGTACTTTTTGAATGAACAGTAAGTCAGCAGTGGCAAATGTAGGAGTAGGACCCAAGACTTTGAGCTCCTAGATTGAGCTTGGCTCTTTTCACAGATTTTCCTGGCTCTGCAAATTGTGTGTGCGCGCGCGCGCGTGTGTGTGTGTGTGTGTGTGTATGAGAGAGAGAGAGAGAGAGAGAGAGAGAGAGAGAGATTTGAACTCAAGAGCTTTGAGCTAGCAAAGCAGGTGCTCTACTACTTGAGTCACACCTTCAGTCCCTCTGCAAATAATTCTAAGAACACAGATCACAGACCATAAACATTCATATTAAAAAAAATTCAGCTTCAAATTAATTTAATATTGCATTAAATCAATATAATTTGGACAGATAAAAAGCTATAAACAAATACATAAAAAAGGAAATTTATTTTAAGAAACATGTTTCTATCTTTTTTTTCTAAATAAGAAAAATGTTAGTGAAGGTTGGTTCCTATGCACTGCAGGGGTTCACTCACCTTGAATCTTGTGGTCACTTTCTCTACTAGGATGAAATGAACTTTTTCAGCATCTTTTAAGGCAATATCAACCCAATGGGATAATTTCCCCTTTCCTGCTCCAAACTCAACAAAGCATCTTCTTGGACCAAGTAGCTTTAATTTTTCAATGTTACCTAAAATAGAAGCCTGCAAACTTCACAAGATTATTTTATAAACTAGAACAAACAGATTTGGCTCACATGGGAAAACAGCAAGGTAACTTCTATCTAAAGCAGTAGCTCACACTGATCATTTCTGTGTGGCTGTAATTCTTTTCCTACTTTTAAATATTCAATTCTCTACTCAGAACCACATCTACACCAAAAATTTTAATACATGTTTATACATATTTTTTTAAACAGAACTAATTTGTACCTTGAAAAATAAACTAAATAAAATATCATTAATAACTGTTGAGAAAGAATAGAATATGAGCTTTAAACAAATGAACAGAAGTAGTTATCGTGGCATGAATATACCTGCTGTTTCAGGTGCTTGATTGCAGAATCACCATTTCTCGGGTCATTCAGGGCATCAAGTAATGCTGGATGGGACCTAATGTCATCTTTAAGTGTAGAATTCAAGCCTGTGCCAAGTATAAACATGAAAGCTTAAGCGTCCATCACAGGACTCAGAACAACAGTAGTAACATCTCATAAACCAGAACAGTATCAACTCATGTGCCACCTAATTGCTCTAAAATAATTCAACTTGCAACTTTAGACAGACTTACCTTCACTTGCTTTTCTCAATTTCTTAATTAAGTTTTCCAACTGCTCTTCAGATAGAGAAGAAATTGGAACCTATACACAAAAATAAAACTAAATAATGGAGCCCCAAAATACTTTAAAGTACCATGACAGAGACAGGGTAGAGGCTAACAGCTGGGCAAATCCCATCCATGACAGCTTCTTTCTGATAAAACCTCTTTTCTAAGCTGCCATTAGAGCCACCCACTGCTAAGTCTGTACTCAGTCTCTGCCAGGCTACTTTAATTCCCCTAGCTGCCTCCAAGTCACAAAGTCTAGGCTCAGAAGAATCACAGGAAACTCAGAGCACACTGTAGCTTGTTATGAGCATAAGCTAGTCTGGGCACTAACCACTGCTAACAATACTGATTCTACAGGAAAATGCATTCTAAGTTCAAAACACCAGATTTACTCCAGACAAAAATTGGAATATGGCTTATTCACAATGTGAAGATAAAAACTACTGTTTGAAATTAAATATTAAGTCAATGTACTTACTAATTGTTCAGGTATTTCTGTTTCATCTTTTAAGCCTGCATTAATATCTTGAATAAAGAAATCCTTGACAAAAACAAAACAAAACCATAACAATATTATTAATATGAGGCTCTATGAGGCTCACAAAAATTAAGCTGAAAAACTGACTCTTCCTTTCATCTCTTTCTCTGCCTGCCATTGCTCCTCCCATCTATTCAGTTACTAAATCATTACCAAGTGCCTACTGCAGGCCTGGTTTGCATTATGTGACTCCCCCCAAGGCAGACAACGGAAGAGACAAATCCATGTTCATGGATCTTATATTTTAGTGAGGTACTTATCTGAACAAGCATCTGTCATCTAAGAAATTCAGTAAGGATTTTTATTAAAACTTTTACCTGTTTACAGCATAGACTGAGGATTGTGCCAGTTTTGCTTTATGGTGTTAGAGCAAAACAAGAGTATATGCTGCTTATCAGTACATTTTCGATTTCATTTAGCTTAAATTAGTTTGGATTTAAATAGTCATGTGTTTAGTCTACAGCCATACCACCCTGAACGCATCCGATCTCGCTAAATAGTCACGTGTTTAGTGGCGGCCATACTGGAGGATGTTACTCTAGGTGCGTTACACAGTATTACTTCTAGGAGCCCTGAGTGAAGGTGAAAGTGACTTCACTGCAATGGAGACATCACAGCATGCATGGTAATGGGCTTTTGTGCCGTATGTAGCGCATCCTGATTGTGTACTGCTAGCTTTACCTACATGTTTAACAACAAAAACTGGTGGCTAAATGGGATGGGTGAAGAATGCAGGTATTATATAATGTTCCGTTAGATGACTAACAAAACTGTATTAGGAAATTAACTCTAACTATTAAACCTTGATGTATTCTTAGTTAAAAATGGTTGGAAAGAATGTTCTAGGTAAATTGTGCTGTGGACTGGACTTTTATATATGAAAATTATTTATACTGGAGAAACTCTCACCAATCTACTTTCATTTAGTGAGTAAGATTTTTACAAACTGATGATGTGTTTCAAAGTCATGAAGAACAGTGTTATAACTTTACCTGGGTAATAAGGGTCACATTATATAGTATACCAGATAATACTGCTCTGTATTTCTTCCCCAATCTCATCACCCAGAGTTGCCATCTTTCTTTGCCACTGTGTCCTGGCATGTGACAGAACCTGCCCAATGGCATTCAATTTTTAATAAATTCATCTGTTTCCTCAAATTTTCCCCAGAACACTCATTCTACTTGCTTGCTTCTAACTGAAACCTGGCACATAGGTAAGAAAGATACTTGCAAGTAAAGCCTTCTAACAGGAACTTAAAGGCTGCTTTTGGGGCTGGTGGAGAGGCTCAAGTGGTAGAGCACCTGCCTAGGAAGCATGAGGCCCTGAGTTCAAACTCTGGTACCACCACAAAGAAAAAAGACTGTTTTTGGCAAAAGCACTGACTCGTCACTTAGGCTTACAAGTGTCTGATGGATAATTAAAAAGAGGATAACAACTTGCCATCTCTGGCTTCACACTGCATTTGTCTTCTTTGCTATTTTAAACTTTGGGTCAGATTCCAGCTTGACTCTGACAGGTTGACTTTGAAGGAGTGTCCTGAAGCTAGGAATACAAGGTTGATTAGCCCTAAATTTACCTCACTTCTCTTATCCTCTTTTGAGGCTTAAGACACCACGTTAAGAGTAGCTAAGATATTTTCAAGATTCCAGGAATAGTGAGCCTTATAGGCAGATCACCCCATGATGGGAGTGGAGGCTGCCCCCAAAAAGGGACAAAAACCAAATTGTCCACCTCCAAGCAATAAGGATTTTCCTGGTGCCAGTAAGAACCCACAGAAGCAGATCCGAGACAATGATCAACCAGATCAGAGTTCAAGTGAGACAGCTTCACTATTCCTACTTCCTTCTCCTACATAACCCTGGAGTTACGGTCAGTGACTAGAAGACAAGGTAGAGGTCACTAGTCCCCCTTGTTCCCTTCCAGTATGGCCACACAGAATAAATTCTTTTCCTACTTTACCATTCATCTCTTTTGACTGGCCGTGGGTAGCAGAGTCTGCTGTACTGAGACCCCAAGAGTTAAGCCTTTGACCTAGGACTCTGGTAAGTCTCATTTTCTCTTTCTATCAAAGGACCTAAGTTCTGAGGAGGTAGTAAGGTGGTTATCATTTTCCTGTACACAATCTTAATATTAAGATACCTTTCCTTTTTTCTTTTTTGGCAATACTGGGGTTGAACTCATGATGTTGTGCTTGCTAGGCAGGAGCTCTACCACTCCCCCAGCCCTAAAACACTTTCTTTTGAGCTTATAGGGCCCAGCGATTCTCAACATGGAGGCATTTGGTGATATATGGGGGTGTTTTGTCAAAATGACTGAGAAGAGGTACAGTTGGGAGACAATTTTCCCATGGTTGCTCAATTTTCCACAAGTCCTACAAGCAGAGGCACTGACTACCTTTGTTTCACACTGTCTTTTCAAGGATATCTCTGTATCAAACACCATTGAGAAAGAGAAATGGTGTCTCCTATAGATCACATGTTAGGCTCACTTACTGTACAGTATGATATAGAATAGTGTCTACTTATGGAACACAGATCAGGCAGGTTTGCTTACTGCCCAACTAAAAATACCCTACTTCCTTGTGTTTTAGCTCCTGAGCTATTACACAAGCCCACTGCATATGCAGTATCCATGCAGGCTACTCTGGTTTGACCTCATAAGCCTTGGGAAACTAGGGGAATTGATACAAATAAGAAGCTCTTGCTACTTGCTGTGAAGTGAGTAATAAAATTCCTGAGGCTTTGGGTCTAGCTTAGTGGTAGCACACATGTTTAATAGGCATTCTAACACCAAAAACAAAAAACCAAACAAAAAAACCCTTTGTCTCTCTACCTCTGACCCAGGAGCCTCACATCTGCCAGTATTCACAAACCTGTGGCAGAGCAACTTGTTAGGCTGAAAATAAGATGAAATTTCAGAACTTCCTCAGTTCTTGACAAATGCACTTGCCATTTGCTTCTCAGAGACCAGGATGGATGCTCTGTCACCTACAGAGATGCTCTGGATGCACACTAAAACTGTCCCACCAAGAAATCCTGTGCTCTTAAGCCATCTTCTAACCCTCCCAGGGTGGTAAGCCGTCCACTGGCTGTTCATTATCCAACATTCCATCACAGACTTTGAGCAGGGCAACAGTGGCTCACACCTGGAAGTCTAGCTACTTGGGAGGCTGAGACTGGGAGGATTACAGTTCAATGCCAGTCTGGGCAAACAGTTCATGAGACGCCCCCCATCTCCAAAATAACCAGAAGAAAATGGACTGGAGGTATGACTCAAACGGTAGAATGCCTGCCTTGTGTGCACCTCCTTTGCAAATGCTAAGCCCTGAGTTCAAACTCCAATCCCCCCACCAAAAACACTTTGACAGCAAATTGTCCTTTACACACTAACTCCAACACAAATGATCCCATTTTTAAGCCACCTGTGTAACAGCTCTGCCTGACCTTTGTAGTTCTTAATTCCTTCATACCACTTTGACAAAGTATTTCCATGGCCCTCTGGATTGCTGTGAACCATTTAGCCTCCAAAATCTCAAATGCTATTAAACCTATTCTCTAACCACAATTTGCAGTGTGCCTACCCAGCAAGCTCAAAGCCGAGTTCAAACCCCAGTAGCGCCAAAAGAAAAAAAAAAAAGAACTCTTGCTTACTCTACCTTTCTAAAGGCCTGTACTCACTTTTTTTCCAGGTAATTTCTGACTTCCATTTCACGTCATCATTATTGTCCTTTACAACATGGTCCTTCTGTCACACCCACACTTATAATAAAACCTAGTGCCTATATTAATTTGATGTGTTTCCTTCAGTGTTTACTGAAGGTAAATACACCTGATCTCAGCCAAGAGATGGCGAAGTAATTTTACTGTCAATGAAAGGAAATATATACATTTCCCCACAACTCCTGTACCTGTAGATGTATTAGATATATGCATATATTCTGTTGATCAGGTTGATGGCTAACTGCTAAATCATCGATATGCATTCAGTTATGTAAATATAATCTTTAAACTTTTTAAGTTTTGGAGGGTTTGGGACAGGGCTCGTTGCGTAGCTCAGGCTGGCCTTGAACTTACCATATAGCCCAGATTGGCCTCCAACTTTGGATCCTCATGTCTCTGCCTCCCAACTGCTGGGATTACAGTCATGCATCACCATACCTGGCCTAAATTTTTTTTAAAAATAAATTTTACAGTGTATATTTGAGGTTTACAGTATGATTTTATATAGTAAAACGGTTACTATAGTGAAGCAAGTTGTTACTCCCCCTCACCCCAATTCTATTCTGTTACCAAATAGAAATCTGATTTTTTAGCCCCTTGTTGGGTGATAAATGGTTATTATGGTTCTGTGTATCCCTTAGGTATAGAGAAGGGTGACTGTAAACTGTATGACTTTACCTTCAATGCCTAGCTTGCTGAATACTGCTGAAGAAAGACCACTTGGTAATTTGGATTGGTGCCAGTTCAAATTCATTTTCTATTAGCCTGGATCTCAAAGAAGTCTAGCAATTAATCTCTGTAATGTTAATTCTAAACTTTTTCCTCCCCCTCAAATCTCCATTGCATCATTGTCCCCCTCAATCATCTAGTCTTTCACTGGGCGTGCTGGTGCACACCTGTCCTATAATCCCGGCACTCCAGAGGCTGACATAGGAGGATCACAAATTCAAGGCCAGCTGGGGTACACAGAGAGACCCTGTCTCAAAACAAACAACAAAAATTACAGTGATCAAAGGAGAGCTCCCACCATCTTTTAACATTTCCCTCTATTTCAGTGGAAGAGCTACCGCCCTTCGGTTGTTCCTTTCTACCTCTATTTTGTTCCCTATTTCTGCCTCAAGTATCAACAAAGCTCTAGCTCCACTTTCTTCCTTCCTACTGGCCTATTAGCATATGTAAAACTACATCTCCCCCCCCTTGAAAAGATAATTGAAAGAATACTTCCTCTATCCTGCATCCTGTCTGCCATTCCAACATTCAAGTTACATTTACAGCCAAGTCTTTTAAAAAATAGTCTGCCTAATACCTGCTATTTGCTTACCTATCATCCCACTCTCATTTCTGCTCATCCCACCCTATTTACTACGGATTTTGCTAAGATCTTTGATCTTTAACCAATACCATTTTGCCAATCCACAGGTTTTCTTTTCATCCTTACCTTTATTCCTCTGTGATGCTAGTCCTTTCTTTTTGAAATTCTTCTATACATGACCTTCTAATTTTTCTCTTTCCTATCTTTCTTGCTCCATTCTTTGTATAGTTTCTTTTAACAGTTCAACTTTCAACATCGGTGATGCCTAGAGTTCTGCCATGGTCTCCTGATCAACTCCCTGGCTACTCTCATCTTTTACTCAGCTCTCCTCGTATTTTATCTTCAAATCATGTGAAATGCACAGTGCTGACAAAGCAACCTACTCTCACTTCTAGGTTTTTGTACTTATTTTCCTTCTTGAATGGCTGATTCTCCCTTGATCTTGGCTCTCATATGATACTTCCTTTGGAGAAACCGCCCTGACTCCTTCTCATTTCTCTCACCTCTACATTTTCCAAAAGAAAATTATTTATTCTCCTATAGCACCCTGTACTCAGTTTTAGCAAATACTGCACTTTCCTTTTCCCATTGGATTGTAATGTTATTCTAGACAAACTGGCATAAGAACTCACTTCATATCTGCTGAAAAATAAGTTCTTTTTCTTGTCATCCTTACCTTTGGGTAACTAAACACCCAAAGCTTTACCTATAACTGGTATATATTTGACTTCCAAACATTGATTATATGCTCAACCTTTCTATTCATACTCATATATCCAACTGTGAATTTCCAGCCACCAAGTTTTTATAGATTCTGCTACCTCTATAATTCTAGCATTTATCCCCACCCTTCCCATCTTCTTTAATTCAGTCTCTTAAGATGTCACTCCTGAATTTCAGTAACAGCTTTCTCACTTGTTCTCCTTATTCCAAGCAATCCTCCCATGCTGCTATAAAAGAAAGTTTTCTAAGACAAAAATTTGACTTAATTATTCCCAAGTTTAAAATCTTTCAGCAGTTACATTTCAGAATAAAGTTCAAGTTTCTTGAAAGTATGTGGTTTCTCAACTCCATCCTTTTTACATGTTGTTCTTTCTGCTGAGAAGAGCTCGCTCCCTTTTCTTTGCCAAATCAAGGTTCTGGGAAGCCCTTCTTGACCTTTGATTTTAATTCTGATGCAAGTACATGCTCCCATCATTTCCTGCCTTCTTTCTTTTCCTTCCTTCTCTTCCCTTTTCTTTATTCCTTTCCTTCCTCTTTCCTCCCTTTTTCTTCTTTTTCTTTTTGAGACAGTTTCTCACTATGTAGTCTAGATTGCCCCAAACTTGCCTCAGCCTCCCAAGTGCTGGGATTATAAGCGTTCACCACCACTACAACTGGCTCCACTTCTTCATTTGACTTTACTAAAAAATATCCCTTATTTACAAGTCTACTTCCCAGTCTCAACTCCCTTTAAGACTATCATATTTTATTGAAATAAGTTTAATAGGCATGTAATAAATTTTTTTCAATAGTAAAATTATTCTCTGACCACCACTCAGGTCCCATAAGACTATTAACTGTATTTACAAGCTCATGCATCATGTACACTTAAGTGCATTTACCAAATTCAGGCCTCAACGCATGACTCTTGTCCAATATACACATTTGTAATACACTAAATACTATTTTTATAAACACTATACACCATACATGTCACCATTGGGTTTAACTGACCAAACACTTACAGGTTTTGGCTTTTCTCTTGAATTACATTTTTTCAAATGCTTTGCTAGTTGATCTTCATATACTGTGCTAAATTTAAAGAGAAAATTTAAAATGAGATTTGTGACACTTACTGCTTCCAGCACAGAAAAACTCTTATCTAATCCATACTTACTGTTTTGGATCTAAAGGACACAGGATTCTTTTCCGAGTATTTTCTTCCTAATAAATTGAAAAAGGGATATAGTTAGTTAAGTAAAATATCAACCTTATTACTTATAGATGTAACTGTAGAGTACGTGCATTCCGCCCCCCCCCCCCAAAAAAAGTAAGGAAATCTTAAAAAGACACAATGAGAAACTGGCAAAATCAAGTCATCTGGTCTAACAACAAAATCTCCAATGTGGCTGGCTTAGGTAGTATGAATAAATACAGCTTTGGACAAACAAGAATCCATAGCTTCAAATAGGTTATAGAAAAGGCCCACATAAGGAATTTTGAATCTGAGCTAACACTGTTATTTTGTGTGCCACCATGAAAGAAAGAAGTGTTAACCATTTATTTCAAATTAACTAATTTAAAAAGCTGACAAAGATTGTATATATTTATTATGTACAACATGTTCTGAAATCTGGATACACTGTGGAATAGCTAAATTGAGCTAATTAACAAACACATTACCTCCATATTTATTATTCTTTGTGGAAAATGCTACCCATCTAAATGATGACACAGCAGTGATTTTAGGATGCATCTTGATCTATACGTTGTTAAAATGGAGGGGAAATGTCTTAGAACCAACAAAACATGGCATTTTAATAACCTGGCATGGATCATTTTCCACCGGCTTTGCAGCTTTTCAGGATAGCAGTAATATGCTTTTGAGATACACTAATTTAACACTAATTTATATGCACTGTGAGAAAAGAAAGGAAAATTAATAGTGTTGGCAATTCTACCCAACATTCCATATGAGCATGTAAGAAACAGGATAGTGAAATCAAGACAGCCGGCCAGCCAGACTGGTTAGGTGACTCTCAGCTACTAGCTTGGTGTCCCTAGGTAGGCCTCCTGTCTCATGTGAAAGATGAGAAAATACCTTACCTCAGAAGGTCTGTGTAATCTAAGTGAACAAATATTTTTAAAACCAAAACAAGAAAACTGCTTAGCACAGTGCTAGGAGACCATGCTGACGAGTCAGCTCAACTCATGTCTGTTCTGATGTGCCTCTTGGCATGTCCATGAAATTATACACCCTGAATTTTATCGGAAAGCTAAGACATTTCCAACTTTTTAAAAATACTGCACATTATTTCCTCTTTATTTGTTTACTTTAAAACTTAACGTGTAGCAGCCAGGTGCTGTGGTGATGATGGTACAACACATTTGTAGTACCAGCTACTTGGGCTGAGGTGGGCAGACCACTTGAGATTAGTAGTTCAAGACCAGCCTGGGCCACATAGTGCTCTAAAACAAAACAATAAAACTTAACTTCCAAAGCCTAATAACAGAATGGGGGGGGGGAGGGGCTGGAAGAACTTTCTCAATATTCCTCAACATTGGCTCTACAGATATTTTGAGTTGGCAAATTCTTCTGGAGGGGAGGGACGGTTCTATGATTTGTAGATTTACCAGTGTCTGGCCTCTACACATCAGATGCCAGTTACAATAACCAAGATGCATTCAGACATTCCAAATATCTGCTGGGGGACAAAACTTATCCCGCTGAGAACCACTGGGTGAAAATCAGTTATATGTAGTGTCATTACAACTATATATGACACCTTTTTAAAAAGATGGAAACATAACACCCAATTACACCTTAAGTTAGATTCAGGAAAATGGTCACAATTCAAAACCCAATTGTGTCACAGAAAGTGTTTCCACTGGGTGTCTTGTAGTCCTTCTTTGGGGACTAATAACTAGATGTCATTTCTCTCTCGGAATACCAATCAGCCAGTAGAGGTTTATTCATATCCCCTATGACCATCTTTAGTCACCTTCCAGATGTCTGGATAGAGTGGGTACAAAATCCTTCTACAACATATCTCATTCTTCAATCAAGGAATGCTTGCTGACCCCTTAAAACCAGACAGTACAACTGTGGTTGGACTTTAAAGAGTTCCTGCAGTAAGTTACACCTTCCATATTCCAAAAGGAGAAATGTAAAGGAAGGGGCTGACCTGTATTGGATGTTCCCAAGAAGAATAAGAAATAAAATGCCAACAGTTTTAGACGTTTAGAGGGGATGAAATCACAGCTGCTGGTCTATTTGGTTTATTCTTTCTAGTCCTATTGAACATCCATTTTTTTTCTACCAGCATCCTCTTGTCCTTATTTTTCTATCACGCATATCCTATTTAATATACAGAGATACAATTATATTGGCTGATAGCATAGTTACACGTATTACGTTTATCGAACAAAATGGTACCCTTTCAGTTTTCAATTTACAAGGTCAATTTTTATATATTTAAACAAAACCTTTCTGTTCCCAGTGCAGCCCTGAAGTTACAAGTTTACAAGCTGTCTCCTCGAGATTGTAGATCTAAATAAATGTGCCAACGAGAGACTTTCCAGTGCATTCAGAGGCCGGGGTTCCGCTCACAGAACACAATCAGTGAAACGTGGGGACTCCCACCACTGCTGCTGCTAAACGGCCACGTCCCACCAGCCAGGCACAGGATGCAAGTTTGGGGTGAGAGTAAACTCGGTGTCACTCCGACAAACGTGTCAGAGCTGGCGCTTTACAGACAGAGGAAAGGGAGACGATGCTCAGCGCCCGGCTCGTGCTCCCCGCGAGGTCAGAACCGCAGGGGCGGGGGGCGTGGCTCAAGGTGCGGGCGCGAAGCTCCGAGTTCAAACCCCCGTACCGCCACAAAAAATTAAAACTGAAATCAAAATTAAAAAGCTGGAGAATCCAGCGGACAGAAGCAGAAACCTGTCAAAGAGGGGAGGGGCCGGGATCCAGCACCCGCCGACCGGGAACCTTATTTCCGACTGTCGGGAAGGGAGGGCGATACCAGACCTCCGCGGCTCCAGCGTGCTCGCCACAGAACCTTTTCCCCGCGGCCACCACCATCCTGCAGAACCGCTTCTTCTTTTCCACATAGTAACTGCATCTACCCTCAGCTGGAAAACCAGTATCACGCGGACTCGGCGTAGAAGCTGCCATAATAGCGAGAGCATCCAGCGCCCAGCTAAAAGAAAGTTCAGTTTCCTCCCGGTCCTGTTCCCTTAACAAATATGGCGACTTCGGGGCCCAGCACTCAGGTCAGTGGCCGGAAGTAGTGCGCTCGACCACGCCCCTTCCTCCGCAGAACCGGAAGAAGCTGATGGTGGCTGGCGAGGGACAAACCTCCTTCGTTTTCCTCTCTCCTCCTCCGCGGGAGCTGAGCGCCAAACTCAAACTCCACCAGAACGGAGACGTCTTTCAATCTAGCGCTGGAGGTCAGGTCTGTGGGGCTTTTCCGCACACCGGCCGGGGCAGCGGTCCAACATGAGCCAAGTTCTGTTCCAGCAGCTCGTCCCACTGCAGGTGAAATGCAAAGACTGCGAGGAGAGGTGAGGCCGCGTCTCCCAGTGCCGGCGGGTGGCGGTTGGGGTCGGGCCGGCGGGGAAGATGGCGGCTGCGGCAGTGGCGGTGGGACGGGAGTGCGGCCGGGCGTCGCGGAACGGGGTCGGCCGTTGCAGAGGGGACGCGAGGAACGGTTTGAGGAAATGGAAGGAGGTCCATGTCGGAATCCTGGGTCTGGACCGGGTGGTGGGGATTCTCGCCCTGCGCGTCCCCCCTTTGACGGACGAGAGCTGGGCGCAGTCAGCTTCAGACCTCGGCTTGCAGCGCCCTGACCCCAATCCTGACTCCCGCACCCCCTTCTCCTTTGAAGTATACTAGGGTAGATTTTTGCTCCTCAGCTGTAAATAGTAATTTCGGCTCATCGTCACATTCGTTGCAAAATAAATGGTTTAAGCAATGAGAAAAGCAGAAACTGCATTCATTTAAGAAGCACTGTCCGCTTGTTTTGGCCCTGGGGACGTGGTGGTCTTCATGGAGTTCTCAGAAAAGTGCTGTGCGAGCTTTTAATAGATCTGACCGAGAAGTCAGGGGATCTAGGACTTAGTTTAATTAGCTGTCTCTTAAGTTTCCTCACCTGTAAAGTTGACCTAACATGCCTACCCTCATGGTTGTAAGGAGGATCCCGTGTGGAAATGTATTTACAAACTAAAGGACGCAGAAGTGTGGCGTGAAAAATGAGGACACTGGTTTGCTGAGTTGCCAGTAAACTGCGGTCTGTAAATTCAGAATCGGGTCCAGAAGCAATTGGCAGTTCTGAAACCAGCAGCTGTGTAGGAGCTGTACATTATTTTATTTATTTATTTTTTTGGGGGGGGGGTGGGAATCAAACCCAGGATCTTCAGGATCTTGCTCACGCTAAGTGCAGACCCTGCCACTGAGCTGTATCCCCAAACCTTAATTGGTCATAATTTTGTGCTGTTCAGTATGGTAGCCACCAAAGCATTTGAAATGGGGCTTATCCAAATTGATGTGCTGTTAAGTGTAAAATAAAATTCACCTTGGATTTTGACACATGCTACAAAATAAAAATGCAGTACACCACAGTGTTTATGGTGGTTATGTGTTAAAATGGCAATATTGGAGGTGTATTAGGCTAAATACAATGTATTATTCAAACTAATTTTACCTGCTTTTTGAAGTTTCTTTTGAGGGGGGCGGTTAATAGGTGCTGGGGTTTGAACTCGTTGCTTTGCACCTGCTGGGCAGATACTCTGCCACTTGAGCCATGCCCCCAGCCCTTTCTAAAGTTTTCAAATACGGCTTGTAGAGAATTTGAAACAACATCCATCCAAGGCTCACATTTGTGGCGTGCAGTTTTATTTTTATTGGGCAGCATGGTTCCAGTGTTAAAACCTCAGCTCTTCTTCATTACAGTGTTTTGTCGTCACAGTTAATCTTCTTAAAACACAGTGTCAGCCTTTCGATCTTCTTGTTCACAAACCTTTTAGATATTCCTGTCCACGATCGCAGGGATTAGCAAATAGAGCCTGTTGGCGTAATGGCCCACTGTAAGTGAAATTTTATTGAAACACAACCGTGCTTATGGACTTACAATAGTCCATAACTGCTTTTGCCCAACAGTAAAACTGAGTAATTATGCTGTTTTTTGTTTGTTTGTTTGTTTGTTTTGAGGGGGTCAAGATTGGGATGTAGCTCAGTGATCTCTGTGGTAGAGGACACATTCATCCTCAGCTCCGCCAATAAAAAAAAAAGAGAGAGAAATGAGTAAGTATGACAGAGACTCTGTAGCATGCAGAGTCTAGAGTATTTACTCTTTGGCCATTTAGAATTATTTGCTGACCCCTGACTCACAGGAAGAGCAACCTAGATTCTTTAGTTAAGAATTCAAGGCATGTTCTGTTCAACAAATATTTGTAAATTGCCCACTGTGTACCAGGAACTGTCCTTGGTGCTCAAGATATGAAACTCTCTTTCCTTTGTGTCCCTCCCCTCAACCCAAACAAAAGCATTTATCATTGTGTTCCTCTAGGAACGCATAGTGTAATAGGGGATATATAAAGATTTCCCTTGGAAAAGCAGCAGGGCACAGGTTAAGAGTTCAGGCTCTGGAGCTAGATTGCTCGGGCTTAAATTCCAGTTCTGCCACTTATCAACTGTTTGATCTTGCACAGTTTATTATTTCTTCTTTTGTGAGTGTCTTTGGTGGAGAGGTTGTTTATGTTGGTGTTGTGGATTGAACCGAGGCCTCTGCATATGCTGAACACATACTCTGTGGCTGAGCTGCATCCCACACCTCATCTTGTACAACTTAAGTTTCTGTGCCTTAACTTAAATGCATGACAATGCCAGTACCTACCTCATGGGGTCACTGTGAGGATGAAATGCAGTAATACCCGTGGTGTGCTTAGAAAAGTGCCTGGAGCATAATAAGCGTTGGTTACCTTTAGCTATTACACAGTGGTTAATGCATAAAGTAACAAATACAGTGAGGTCATAGAGAAGGAAATTCAGTTGAGAACAGTGGTAATGATGGGAAACTCGGAAGATCAGTGTTGTAGAGTTTTGAAGCCTGTGATTTACCAGCCTGCTTTTTCAGTTTCGTTTCTAAGCTCTTTCCACATTAGTCACACAAGAATGCCTGCTATCTAAATGGGACCTCATAAAACTAAAAAGCTTCTGTTCATCAAAAGAAATGGTCTCTAAACTGAAGAGAACACCCACAGAGTGGGAGAAAATATTTGCCAATTATACATCAGACAAAGGACTGATAACCAGAATATACAGGGAACTTAAAAAACTAAATTCTCCCAAAACTAATGAACCAATAAAGAAATGGGCAAGTGAACTAAACAGAACTTTCGCAAAAGAAGAAATTCAAATGGCCAGAAAACACATGAAAAAATGCTCACCATCTCTAGCAATAAAGGAAATGCAAATTAAAACCACGCTGATTCCACCTCACCCCTGTTAGAATAGCCATCATCAGCAACACCACCAACAAGAGGTGTTGGCGAGGATGCGGGGAAAAAGGAACCCTCTTACACTGTTGGTGGGAATGTAGACTAGTACAACCACTCTGGAAAAAAATTTGGAGGCTATTTAAAAAGCTGGACATCGATCTACCATTTGATCCAGCAATACCACTCTTGGGGATATACCCAAAAGACTGTTACTCCAGAGGCACCTGCACATCCATGTTTATTGCGGCACTATTCACAATAGCCAAGTTATGGAAACAGCCAAGATGCCCCAGCACTGACGAATGGATTAAGAAAATGTGGTATCTATACACAATGGAATTTTATGCAGCCATGAAGAAGAACGAAATGTTATCATTCGCTGGTAAATGGATGGAATTGGAGAACATCATTCTGAGTGAGGTTAGCCTGGCTCAAAAGACCAAAAATCGTATGTTCTCCCTCATATGTGGACATTAGATCAAGGGCAAACACAACAAGGGGATTGGACTATGAGCACATGATAAAAGCGAGAGCACACAAGGGAGGGGTGAGGATAGGTAAGACACCTAAAAAACTAGCTAGCATTTGTTGCCCTTAATGCAGAGAAACTAAAGCAGATACCTTAAAGCAACTGAGGCCAATAGGAAAAGGGGACCAGGAACTAGAGAAAAGGTTAGATCAAAAAGAATTAACCTAGAAGGTAACACCCACGCACAGGAAATCAATGTGAGTCAATGCCCTGTATAGCTATCCTTATCTCAACCAGCAAAACCCCTTGTTCCTTCCTATTATTGCTTATACTCTCTCTACAACAAAATTAGAGATAAGGGCAAAATAGTTTCTGCTGGGTATTGAGGGGGGGAGCAGGAGGGGGTAGAGTGGGTGGTAAGGAAGGGGGTGGGGGCAGGGGGGAGAAATGAACCAAGCCTTGTATGCACATATGAATAATAAAAGAAAAATGAAAAAAAAAAAAAAAAGAATGCCTGCTATCCTCTGAATGTGTCCAATACTCTCTTTGTCCCATACCTTTGCTCCTGCTGTACCTGCCTCAAATGCCTTGCCTTTCATAACTTCTGAGGTGTGGCTTAAATCCCTTTACTATAAGGACCTTTCAAAGTTGGCTAAGTTGAAATTAATTGCCTTTATTTATTTATTAGGTAGCATGGTATAGGAAAGAGATTTGATTTGTTTTTTAAGATAGCACTGGTGTTTGAGCTCAGGGCCTCATGTTTACTAGATAGGTACTGTACCACTTGAGCCATCCCTCTAGACTGAAATATCTGAGTTCTAATTTAGGCTTTGCACTGTGCCTCAGGTTCTTCCTCTGTAAAAGTGATAACAGTTACTTTAGGTTTTTGTTGGTAAATAAGATGATACCTGTATGTGACAGGTACCCAGTAATGCAGGTACTCAGTAGGCGTAAATAACTCTTTCTTTCCCTCTCGCCAGTCCCTAAATACAATCAGAAGTAAATCTAGGAAAGAGTCACTGAATCCGACCTCAGTTTTGAGGACCTGGACCATGTTTATTTCTGTTGGTTTCCCTAGCACCCAGCATTATACCTGGCTCAGAATAGCTTTTATTTGTTTGAATTGAGAGTTTAAGGACACAGCTACTGAGAAATAGCAATTGGGCTAGAAAGCAGTTGTGCTAATGTTGAATGTTTAAGATGCTCTTTGTTTAAGAACACCTGACCAAATCCAAGTGACCCAGGGGTGTTGTGCAGATTTGTATAATGCTCAAAATGTGACGCTTGCTGAGAGGAGAAGTGCTGTCTTTGCCTAATTTGTTCTGTATTGCTCTGTGTCATTAACTGTTACGAGAAAATACAATGTGTAATTTCAGATGTTATACCGCCTCTGAGGTCACATTTTTCTCTGAAATGTTTCTGGGGGTGTTTTTGGAATAAACATTGGGAATATGTTTAATTTATGGACTTTCTATTTTCTTCCCAACATCTAATACATTTGGGCATTTTGAATGTATGCAATGATATCATTAATACGATTGGCAAATTGTAGTATCATAACTTTGAGAATTATGTAAAGGATATTTTATTAAATAGATGCTTCTTCAGTTTATTATTATTACTTTTACAAATTCACAAAGTATGAAAGGACTTCTCAAACTGTAAAATACTACAAAAAGTTAGGTGTAAATTGTAGTATCATGTCACTATGGCAATGTGATAAAAAAAAAAAAAACCTTAAATAAGATGGAAACCAAACATAATGACACTGTAGAGCTAAAAAGACCCTCACAGGACCATCTAGTTGAATCACTTATCTTACAAATTACAGAACTGGGATATTCTTTTTCTCAATAATGTGTAAGTGCAATTAGAGTTATACTCCAACCTCTTTCACATACGGTGTTCCAGATACCAGAAAAATAGGAACAACACTTTCTCTTGTTTTAAAAATAAGTCTTCGAAGAACACCCACAGAGTGGGAGAAAATATTTGCCAGCTACACATCAGACAAAGGACTGATAACCAAAATATATAGGGAACTTAAAAAACTAAATTCTCCCAAAACTAATGAACCAATAAAGAAATGGGCAAGTGAACTAAACAGAACTTTCTCAAAAGAAATTCAAATGGCCAGGAAACACATGAAAAAATGCTCACCATCTTTAGCAATAAAGGAAATGCAAATTAAAACTACGCTAAGACTCCACCTCACCCCTGTTAGAATAGCCATCATCAGCAACACCACCAACGACAGGTGTTGGCGAGGATGCAGGGGAAAAAGGAACCCTCTTACACTGTTGGTGGAAATGTAGACTTGTACAACCACTCTGGAAAAAAATTTGGAGGCTACTTAAAAAGCTAGACATTTATCTACCATTTGATCCAGCAATACCACTCTTGGGGATATACCCAAAAGACTGTGACACAGGTTACTCCAGAGGCACCTGCACACCCATGTTTATTGCAGCACTATTCACAATAGCCAAGTTATGGAAACAGCCAAGATGCCCCACCACTGACAAATGGATTAAGAAAATGTGGTATCTATACACAATGGAATTTTATGCAGCCATTAAGAAGAACTAAATGTTATCATTTGCTGGTAAATGGATGGAATTGGAGAACATCATTCTGAGTGAGGTTAGCCTGGCCCAAAAGACCAAAAATCGTATGTTCTCCCTCATATGTGGACATTAGATCAAGGGCAAACACAACAAGGGGATTGGACTATGAGCACATGATAAAAGCGAGAGCACACAAGGAAGGAGTGAGGATAGGTAAGACACCTAAAAAACTAGCTAGCATTTGTTGCCCTTAACGCAGAGAAACTAAAGCAGATACCTTAAAAGCAACTGAGGCCAATAGGAAAAGGGAAACAGGTACTAGAGAAAAGGTTAGATCAAAAAGAATTAACCTAGAAGGTAACACCCACGCACAGGAAATCAATGTGAGTCAATGCCCTGTATGGCTATCCTTATCTCAACCAGCAAAAACCCTTGTCCCTTCCTGTTATTGCTTATACTCTCTCTACAACAAAATTAGAAATAAGGGCAAAATAGTTTCTGCTGGGTATTTGGGGCGGGGAGAGGGAGGGGGCAGAATGGGTGGTAAGGGAGGGGGTGGGGGCAGGGGGGAGAAATGAACCAAGCCTTGTATGCACATATGAATAATAAAAGAAAAAGGAAAAATAAATAAAAATAAGTCTTCGTGGGTTGGGGGTATAAGAGCACTTGCCTGGCATGCTTGAGGCCCTGGGTTTCATCCCCAGTGCCAAAAACCAAACCGAAACAAAAACTCTCCTCTTTGTGCTGTAGCTCAGTGCTGCTCTTCCATTTCAGATAACAGAAACAAGTTGGAGTAACATTTAACTTCTTCATATAAACTAAGATTGAGCACCCAATTATATGTTCAGTAAGAATTGTAACTAAAATGTCCCATGTTAATGCAACATAAAATTATTAGTCTGAGCTTTAAGAAAGAGCCAGACAGTTGAATGTTGGTCAATTATTTCTAGGTTTTTCCGTCAGTAGTCAATTGCTGTGTCTATAGTTTTTATTTCTGTAGTAGATAAGTAGTAGAACATGGAAATGGTTTAAACAAAATCTCTAGAAGAATAACTTAAAATTGAACAAACTTTAATCCCCCTCACACACACACATTCAGAGAAAAGCCATTTTTCCCAAATTTTAGCAAGGATGTATTTTAGTAAAATAGGATAAAGTAGGAAGAAATAGGAAAGGGAGAGAGACATATCCTACCTCCCATACGGAAAATGGGAGTGAAGACTGACCATTGTCACTGAGCCTAGCAGGAATTTGAAAGCCAGTCCCCTGTAACTGTTTTTACTAGTTTTTCCCTCATTTTCATAGTGTTAGAAATATCTTTAAGATATTGGGTGTCACGAGAGATGACACACTCAGAGGTCAGCAGGCAAGGCAAAATTTACTTCTGCAGAAGGGTGCTCCACAAATAAAAAACAAGGACACCCCGCGGGGAATCTGCTGGGGTTTTAGCTCTCATACAATGCTGCCCCTCCCCTGAATTGGACAGGTTTTGTGTTCACAGTCCACGCACGGTTGGCTAATTGGAAAGGGGACATTGGGAGGGGGCTTTGAAGTCAAAGAAATTTCAAAGCTCAGAGAAGCAATAAGTGTTTTAGGTTACCAGCTCCAGAACCAGGGCATCTACGGAATTTGTCTGGCTGAGCATAGCAGTCCTTTGTTCTTAATAGAAACTTTTGTCACTTTAAGCAATGTCCATGAAGTGAGCGTATAGGAAGCGAGTTAGTGACAATAACACTTGTAACACAGTGGTTATTGATTAAATTCGTTGACAGAAAAGAACCAACCTCGGCTCTCACAATAAACATTTTTTTCTTAATTTGGTTATTGTGTGTGACTACTTTCATGTGTATGTCTGCTCAGTACTGGACTCTGTATGACACAGCATAGAACATGGAATGCAGTGCCCAACCTAAACTTCAATCCAGTGTGCTTTCTAAGAGTCTGTCATCAGCTAGAGAATACCTGTGGAAAGTCTTGGGACATAAGACTGAAAACTTCTCTTAGTTCCCGTGGTAGTGAAGCTCACTGCACATGACTGGCTCTGATAGTTGGACATGTCTTTTCTTACAGGAGAGTAAGTGTTAGAGTGAGCATTGAGCTACAGTCGGTTTCTAATCCAGTTCACAGAAAGGTTGGTGTTTATTTCTTTTTTGAAACATCATTTTTGTGTATTATAGGTAATTCTTTTATTTTTTAAAAAAAGTTACACCCATCTTTAAATTTTGGGTCATTTTGTAATTGTTGCAGTCTAGCATAGTAAAATCTCCTGAGACAACTAAAAGATAATTATACCATATATTTCTAAATCATACAAGAAAAACTAGGGGTTGGAGTAGCAGTCTCCCGGGGTTTGTCTAGATCATTTAAAAGTTAGTACAGTGTGTATTGATGCTTTAAAGAACCGTCCTTTCCTGGTGTAAATGTGAGAAAGCAGAATGACCTGAAGTACAATAGGAAGAAACAGTCTTGAATGTTTTACTTACCTTTTGAAGAGACGCATTTAGATCATCAATGTGATCTTCAAAAGTAGGAATCATTAACAGAGCTAAGGATACAACTCAGGGAGTTGAGAAATACAGCATCTATGTTCTCTTTGCTAGACTTCCCTGAACATCTCAAGGATGTACTAGTATTAGTGGTAGCGTCACATTTTTTTTCTTTCAATAGCATCTTAAAGTGAATTTCAAGAAGTATTTAAATGGAAGCTGCTTAACAACAGGGCATTCTGAGGCAGAGCAAATACCCAAATTGCTATTTTCATAGTGTGGAGGTTATATATTATATTACTTATTATTATTTATGCCTGCCATACGTCTTCATTTTCTAGACTTCTAATGAATGGCTTAGGTTTTTCTAGTACCATAGGAGTTTTATTTCAAACTTATTCTTAACCTGGGTGCTTCATTCTTTATTAGTCCTCCCTTACCCTGTAGCTGTTTTCCTCACACCAGGGTTCTTTGGAGTATGTAATTTTGGTGTGCTTTTCTGCCAGCTTTAGCTCCTGTGATGATCTATCACACCATAAGTTTAACAACCTAGAAAATAGTCTTTATGAAAGGAGCCCACTTCATTAGGAAAATGAAAACAGATGGACCTCCCCGTCAGTAGCCACCTGGAATAGGAGAGACTATGTCCTTACAAGAAGCCTTGGCAACGTGTCACCTGATACTCTTCTACCTGAGACAAATGCTCTGTCCTTTGTAGGGTGGATGATTCTCAGTTCTGCTAATAAATTTGCTGCATTTGAAATGCCATACCAGTTAACTTTGGGGAAACTGAAAATACAAAATTTTCCTATATCTCTGATAAAATTTAGTTAACTTCTTCAGACCCTACATGGCTGTCACAGAGCATATTGTATACTCCTGTTTAAAAGTCTGAATCTCTAAAAACTGACAAAAAAATAAGCAGCCCAGAAACCAAAGCTATCTGAATTGTAACTGTGATGTGTTGATGTTATCAGATCATTTTACTTTCAGGAAAGAGGAGGATCTGTTGAAAACATTAAAAACAATCTTTCTTTTAGGATTTAGTTATCCGTCTGACTGATGATACAGATCCATTTTTTCTGTATAACCTTGTTATATCTGAGGATGACTTTCAAAGGTAATTGATTGTTTTTGGTGGGGAGGAGGTGGGCCTTAGACTAAGTTGCTTAAGATTATGAATGTATTTGTAACCATTCTCTTTGAAAGACATTTACCAGTCATACATATGTATTCAAATTATACATTCCTATTCAGAACATTTAGTTATTGTGAAAATACTGGCTGGTTTGTTCTGTAATTATTTAAGATGTCTTTAAAAAATATTTTATAGATCATATTTCTGCTTAAAATAGCTCAGCAACTTGAAGCTTTTGCTGAATTTTTATTAAGTCTATAAAGTTTCTGTAATCTTTTCAGGGTATTAATTGTAAGTAAAGATAGTAACTCAATTTCTTTTCCTGTCTTTGCTAGTTTAAAATTCCAGCAAGGTCTTCTGGTAGACTTCTTAGCTTTCCCACAGAAGTTTATAGACCTCCTTCAGCAGTGCACTCAGGAGCAAGCCAAAGAAATCCCAAGGTAAGCTGCACAGGAGCACTGCATTACTAAGCTTCTTTCAAGACAGACTCTTCCTTGAAAGCTAGTGGGTGGCAAGATATTTTCCATGTATTATAAGTACTCTGGTTTACTTTAAAAACTGTGGTTAGGGCTCTGTTAAATCTCAGATTTTAAGGAATCTTGATTAAAATCAGAAATACTTAAGGACTGGAGTTGTGACACCAATGGTAGAACACTTACCTAGCAAGCACAAGGCCCTGAGTTCAAATCCTAGTATGGGAGGTGGGGGAGCTTAATTTTTATGTTTTGACAAAGCTACTAAAGTTATTTGAATTATCTTATAGCATCAAGTATTTGTTTTGTCATGATCTTGGAAAAGGGAAGAATAAGATTTTGATGTGGTCCTAATGCTGATCCTTAGAAAGTTTAGCATCAGAGCTGGAGGGCAGCTAAATGGCATAGTGCTCCCTTAGCATGCACAAGGCCTGCGTTCCATCCCAAGCACTGCAAAAAATAAAATCTCCATCAACCTTTTATTGTTTTAATCAACTCATGATTATTACTTGAATCCGTTATTTCATTCGGAGATGCAAAATGAGGCTTTTGTACATCTGTCATTCTTTCCATGTTTATTAGGCATAATTCTATAAAGAAGTTCCTGATCAGTTAAGGCTCTTTGATGCTATGAAAGTTCACATGGAAAGGATAAATGCTTAATTCTTACTTTGAAATTGTCGGTTTTGAGAGTAAGGAGCTGGTACTCTGGGTAGCCAGTGGTGTTGAGTGAATCTCTGTTGTTAGTTTTTCCTGTCTATTTCCTTGTCTTTCCCATTATGAACTTAAGGACTTTCATGGATGCCCTCGTTCAGTCACCTCCCCGACAATTACTTTTTACATTCGGAGTCCTTTCACATCACCCTGGGACTTCTGTGTGCTCCTTCCCTGGTCTTTCTACGTGGAGGAGCTGGTGATGCACTGGCAGACTTTCATGGTCTCATAAGTGTATTACAATGTGACTTTTCTTTTCAAAGGTTTTTGCTACAGTTAGTTTCTCCAGCAGCTATTTTGGATAACTCACCTGCATTTTTAAATGTGGTAGAGACAAATCCTTTTAAGCATCTTACCCACCTATCACTAAAACTTATACCTGGAAATGATGTAGAGATAAAGAAATTTCTAGCCGTCTGTTTGAAATGTAGCAAGGTAAGATTTTTAAATTTAAATTACTCTTTTAAACTAAGTACCAGAGTATTTTGATAAGTGACTGAACAGCTCAATGTTGCTTTTATTTCTGTAATAAACTTATAGTTTTCCATTTAGTCACAGTGTAAGTATAGAATACAAGTATAGAACTGGACCAGGAAGTGACAAACCCAGGTCTTGGGGTTTTTACTAATCACTGTGACCTTACACAGGTTACCTAAACTCTTGTGTCATAATTCCATCAGCTGCCATCTATGTTTGGAAATACCTACCCTATCTAGCCATCTTGAATGACACAAAATACGTGAATGTGCCTTGAATACTGCAAAGGGCTACAGGGCCGTTGATGCAAGGGGACAACATAGTGTTGCCACTTGAGTTTGGGAGGGCTGTTGTGTTTGTTTTTTAATTTTTTGGTGGTACTGGGGTTTGAACTTAGGGCCTCACACTTGCTAGGTAGGCGCTCTACCACTTGAGCCACGCCTCCAGCCCTTTTTTGCTTTTTTAGTTATTTTTCAAGTAGGGTCTTGTGTTTTTGCACAAGGCTGGCCTCAGACCAGCTTCCCATGTGTATTGAGATGGGAGTCTCACTAACTTTTTGCCCAGACTTGTCTGGAACCATGATCTTCCTGATCTCTCCCTCACAAGTAACTAGGATTTCAGGTAAGAGCCACTGTACCTGGCTGCTACTCAAGAACTTTTAGAAAGTGTTTTCAGTTGAATGGTATAGATGAGTGCATCTCAGACATGAATAGCAAACGGGTCATCTGGGGATCTCAAGCTGGTGCAGTGGCTCAAATGGTGGAGCACCTACCTGTCTGGCAAGTGTGAGGTACTGAGTTCACGCCCCGGTACTGCAGGGCGGGGGTGGGGGAGGGATGTAGGTACTGAGCTCTTGCATGTCTTAAACAAACTTTGGGATGGTGCTGATGCTTTATTTTGGTACATGTTGAGTAGCTTGGCTACAGATGATTGCATTAAATTGTAAACTGCATAATTTTATTTTTACTAATAGGAAGAAAAATTATTATTGACGCAATCACTAGATGATGTTACTAGGCAACTGAACGTTACACAAAAGGTAATTCCAGTTTCATATTGTCCTTGCAAGTTATCCAGACATTCATTCTGAATTGCTTCTTGAATTGCATTTAAACTTTTGTGTATTTTTCTTTCAAATAATGTTAACACTGGTCTACCAGATTGTGCTTGGCAAGCACAAGGTCCTGAGTTCAAACTCTAGTACCACAAGAAACAACGAAAAGGATGCTGTTTAATTTCCCCTTGTTTTTGCTACCCTTTCCCTAACAGTTAATTACATTAATCTGATGCTTTCTTTTTTTTTAAAGACATTTAATTTCACTCAAACATATCTGTCACTTCCTATTAATGACACAATTTCTATAAGTTTTCATTAAAGGAATCAATATTTAGTATCTATCACATGTTCTTTCTCTTCTTCCCTTTTAGTCATCTCATTCCTCTGGCTTAAAATGGCTTTTTCAGTTCCCTGTATTCTAAACCTTTCCCTTCTTTTCTTCTGTTATGACCAGAATTAATTCCTGATGAATTTACCATGAGGTCAGTGATAGCTACTGCATTTTTGCCTCTTGTCCTTGAAATTGAGGACGAGATTGTGTGGTAAGCTGCATGGCTTCAGGCAGAAAATACTCTTGCACAACATGGCTCTCGTGGGTTTTATGTGTAAGAAGTGAACTGTTCCTTATGCCTGGCTTGCTCCACCCGCCTGGACTGTTTTACTTCTTAATGCCAGAGGAGAGGATTTGGTGATGAAGAGTTAGATGTAACTAAAAGCTTAAAGATAGTTTAAGCCTGACCTGTGGACCATTTTAAGTCTACAATTGCTTTTGTTCTAATCTTCTTTTTGTGGTATTAGGGCTTGAACTCAAGGCCTTGCACTTGCGAGGCAGTTGCTCTACCACTTGAGCTACTCAGCCAGTTTGTTCTAATCTTGATTACCTCTAATTTAAAATTTTTGAATATGTGTTGAAAAGCTGAAATTTCATTTTCTTTAATATTCTTGTAAGTATTGCCACGTTCTAATCAGAAGTGTAACATACTCAGGAGGCGATCTTAACATTTTGTACTCTAATACAGACATTATCAGAAAAAATGCAGGAATTAGACAGGCTGCGCAATGAGTGGGCATCCCACACAGCCTCCTTGACAAACAAGCATTCTCAGGAGCTGACAGCTGAGAAGGAAAAAGCCTTACAGGTGAGAAAATTGAAGGTAACTGGGAAAATAGGGGTTTATTGCTGTTGCCTGTTTTGTTAATTACAAAAGTAATAAATGTTTGTTTTAAAATTTTCTAATGTTAGAGAAGTATATAAAATAAAAATTAAGCATGTACCTTTCAGTCTTATTATCCATATACAAACTAAAGACTTTGATATGGCTTTCCAAATTTTTCCCTATGTTTAATAATATGTAATTATAAATATATGTGTATATATTTATAGCAACGTGCATTATGATTGTGTGTATTAGCACATAGCTTTTGGTTTTATGCTATTCCAGTGAGTCTTACTGGATATTTCTATTTAACTTATTTCCACTTAACATATTACTGGATATAGTAATTACAATTTTTTTCACTTAACATGTCATTTTGTATCAGTACAGACCTTTCTTTTTAGTGGCTACATAGTAGTCATCATTTGGGTGTGATTTAAATTACTTAATTACTGTATTAAACTGGTGGGTGTTGAGATGCTTCCATTTATCGTAAGCAGAAGGCATGGAATATAAAATATAGATGGTTACTGCAAATTACCACCCAAAAGGGTGACACCAAACAATCTGAAAGATAGTGACTGCCCTCCCTGTGCTCCTGACGTCGCCTAGCCTGGCCTTCTGATTAGCCTTCTCAGTGTTTGCCGCCTGACACGTTTTCGTGGATATTTCTTAGATTCCCAGTAAAGCCAAGCATGTTCTAATGTGACTTTTGACCGTTTTTACTTTCTTGGATTACTTTGTAATATCTTTCATTCCTTTTTGCTATGTAGTTACCATTCTCTACTTTCAGTATAATTTCTTACCTCCTGTATTGTAGTTTCTTTAATACTAATTTTTAAGTGCATTTTACTAGATAGTTGCTCTTCAGGCTACAACTGGATAATTTTTTTATATGTAGCTTTCCTCAAGTTAAGATTTAGAATATTGTACCACCCTTGTAGGTTCCCTTCTGTGCCTTCCCAGTCTATGTAATACTTTACAGGCGGTTATCACCCTTCCACTTTTATCAGTATCAATCAGCCTTGCCTGTTATTGAACTTCACATAAACTGAAGCATAGAATGTTTGTATTTATTTATGTATATCTTCCCTCACTTGGCATAAATATCTCTGAGATTCAGTTATGTTCTTGTGTGTTTCTTTTTATGTTATCATATAGACTCTCATGTCTTTTTCTTAATTGGCATTTGATTATTTGTGGTCTTTTGCTATTGTAAATTTAGCCGGAATGAGTATCCTTGAACGTCTCTTTTTGTAGAGGCATGCACTCATTTCTCGTGGGTATGGTTTAGGATTGAACTGGCTGAGTTGTAGTACAAGCGTATGTTTAGATTTTGTGGAAACTGCCAGTGTTCCAGAGTGGGTTTACGCTGGCGTTCTCTAGGAGTAGTAGTGCCTCATGCGTGTGAGCACTGCTGCAGCACACTGGCCACTTGATTATTCTTCTGTGCAGCGCCCATTCAAGTCATTAGTTCAATATTAAGTTGACCCGTTTGTATTTTTCTTAACGATTTGTAGGAATTATTTGTATATTCTAGACATGAGTCCTTTATCAGCCCTCAGTATCTGCTGGGAATTGGTTCCAGGGACCTTCCACACCCTCAGTCCCCAGGACACCAAAATCCACAGACGCTCAGGTCCCTCATATAAAATGGCATAGTATTTGCTTTTAACCTGTGCACACCTTTTCCTTACATAGTTTTACACACAAACACTTAATACTGTGTAAGTGGTAAGTGAATAGTTGTTACACTCTGCTGTTTTGGGAGTAATGACAAGAAAATGTCTATACATGTTATAATACAGAAACAACTACAATAGGCCTAACTACATGGTGCAGGAATAAGATGGGGAGACTAAGGATATGTGAACTAGCAGAGAGAAGGTTATAGCTGTGTGTGCCAACACATGACTTCATGTAGATTTGCTTAGTGCTTGGCACATGGCACATTCAAGTTTTGCTTTTTGAAATATTACAGAATTTACAAACAATGTTTTAATCCACTGTTAGAAACTAATGTTACCCCTGCTGACTGAAGTATTTTCTGTCTGTGGTTTCCTTTGCATTTCTTAATAGTATAAAGTAAGGACACTTTGCCATATTATTGGTAGCATCTTGTCGCAGCCTGTCACTTGGTTTTTCAGCAGGTTTCTGCCATATACAGCCCTTTTTACTTGAATGTCACCAGATCTGTCAGTCATTCCCTTTTAGCTTACGGTTTTATTCCATGTTTCAAAAGCCTTTATTACTTGAGGATTATGAAAAATATTCTCTATTAGTCTAGAGTTTTTATAATTGCCTTTTATATGTAGCTGGAGTGAGCTTTCTCTTGCTCCTGGTTATTACTGAACCTAACCAGGGCTAACTGGGGGCAACCGGAGATGCAACATAGACAGAAAGTGGGATCAGGTATTTTGGGAGCTCGGGTGGAGATGCACAACCCTCATTGCTTTCTCTATCTTCATTCTTTAAGGCCTTACTCCTTTACAGTTCTTTAAAACTTTGCTTCTGAAGTCTTCTTTAAAACCTTGCTTATAACCTCTTTCCTTAGACTCGCTGTGTCCCATGTTTTCTCTTAGCTGTTTTTTAGCATAATTGCCCTGGCCTGCATGGGTATGCTGCGTGAACCTGACTGAGAGTGACGGGGAGTGAGAAATAAGACGCACACAGACATAAAGACATAAAACAGAAAAGCTGGGGACGGGAGGGTTGCACGTTCCTGATGGGAAATGTGAGTGCCTACCTGAGTCAGAGTGTTTATTAGGACAGTACAAGGAAAAGAGTCGGGTAAAAATCAAGATTTAACAATTCTTGATGCAAGGTGAAGGGAATGAGGTTTTGGTGGGCTAATTTTCCTCAGGCTACAGAAGCTTAATTACAACACATCAGTACTGGAACCATCAAAGCACGCAGGACACCTTATCTAAGGTATTGATTAATCTGGCATCAGGGAGTCTCCTAACAGTTCTGGTACTTTATCTAGTTTTGCATCAGGGGGCTGGTGTGCGGACACAGCAGGTTGTATTCTTTAAGGAGATGTGAGAACAAAGGTCAAGACACCAGGTACTGGGAAAATTATGGTAGAAGAGGCTGTGCAAACTCCTACATGGAGAGGCTGTGCAAACTCCATTATATCCCAGTCCAGGGTCATGCCTGGTCCCCAACATCTCTCCTACTCTATTTCTTAAAAGCTCCCGATGTATTTCTATGTCTAATCTGAGGAGTCACCTTTTGGTCTTTCGAGTTCTGACTGAAAGTAAGCAAAAACAACAAATCATTAGTAACGCAATGCCAATGAAATACCAAAAAGAATATTTTAGAGTACTAAAAGGGTTAAATCCTTGTAATTCAAGTAATATAGTTTTTGCTATATCTGCAGGAGTAGCCACCTGATCGTGTGCTCGCTGCATGGCTGAAATTTGCTGTCTTAAGGCTGTAGGTTAAAGGAGTCATTGTTGTTTTCCCAGGCTCCCATGACATGTGCTTTAACGAGTTTCCATGGGAAGTCTGTGGCATTGTAGGGTGCCTCAGTGGCACAGATATGGTGGAAGCCTGCACAGCACAGTAAATCTTGATGGAATTTCAGCGTTTGAACTTCATCCCACTTAGCCAGCAAAGCAGCTTCTAGAGAATTTAAGCGGATATCAGTTTTTCATCTATAGCAACTTGTTGGAAGGCATAACTGACCTTTTGTGTTAATGTATTAACATAATGAGCATTTTGAATGCTTTGGGAGAGAGCTACTGCAGCAGTAGCCATGGTGGCAATGGCAGTGATGGCTACCACAATGCCTGCTATCAAGAGCCCTGCAAATCTTTTTCTATTACTAATAATGATTTTATTTCTTTGGCAACCTGTAGTCCTCTATCATGATACCATGGTCCCATGAAATTTGTAGGTACCAAGATACAGGGGCTTTGTTTTACTATAAGTAGGCTGCCATTTATGTAATTGTCCACACATGAAGTTAAGTTGCAATTAGAACAAGAGATATCAAAAATATTCTATTTTCTGTAAATGTTAATTGATCCAGGCAATAGAGCAAAAGGATGTTGAACACAAGCTTGCAATCCTTTAATAACAGAGCTGTCTGAATGGCTAGTTAGACTGGCATTAGCAGTAGCAGCTCCAAGCTGCTCCGAGCTAGTACATTCTGATTGAATGGTTCCTCCGTCTGGTACCACCCAAGGGCTGGTCCAGTACCCCATAATATTAGTTTCAGAAGTTCATTATAAGACCAGTACACAAGCTTGTAGTCTAACATTAATAGGCATTGGAGAAGCAGATATACATTGTTCCCATGAGGCTCCCTTATGGGGGCACCAGGGATTGCACTTGTCATGACAGCGGGGAATGTGAGGCCACTGTGTAGCATTATATGACTCAGTGGCATTAAAGCTGAAAACTTCTAGTTTTTTATCAAGAAACTGAGCGCCATTCCATAACAGAGCACTTTTCCAAATGGGCGTGAGAGGGAGAAAATAAGGCAAATTCCCCAGACAAATGGGTAAAGCAACAGCTTGTCCTGTAAAATTATAATTAGTGAAAGTAGGAACCAGGTGTCCACTGGAGTGACCTCCTACCAGCTCAAGAGTCATTAGTAAAAACTGATATTGGTGGACTTTTCCAGGTAACTGCATGAAGCAGAGGTGGATGAGGCACAAAAGCCCAATGTAGTAAGTTCTGGGCTTCTGCAGCATTTACCTGCTGGCTAATGATGGTAATGATAGCTAGCAGAAGAACAGCAGGAATTTCTTCCTGTCCCCACTCCTTAATGGCATTCTTGTCCATATCCACCAAGCATTTTCTTTGACTCCAAGTTGGGGGAGTAGATCCCCCAGTTGTTTCATGCGTTTGTCAAGGTGATGAAGTTATCTCTTGTAGGACTGGTAAGGGTGGTTCCTTATCGCTTTCAGTGACAGGATCTCCAGTGGTTTGGTTTTTGGTGGGCTTGGGCTCCTCTCCTCCTCCATCAGGTGGAGCTTCTGCATCTGATGGCTGATGGGTGCCAAGCATCTTCATGAACCATGAGGGTACCCAAATTGGGTTTTCTGCATCTTCAGGAAAAACACAAGCATGGCCTCGGCCCCATAACAAGTCTGGGCTAGGGCCTTGCCAGGCACCAGTCATTACATCTTTCCACAATACCTGTGGCAAATGTTGTTTATTACAATGTTCCCAATGTTTTTCAGCTGGAGTAAAGCCAAATTCAGAGCAATTTTAAAAATTTAAAGTAAAAAGAGCTTTGTTGATCTGAGTGGCCAGGTTGCTGTCTCCCCCTTCTTGTCTTTGTAATTGAACTTTTAAAGTTTGGTGAGCTCGTTCCATTATAGCTTGGCCTTGTGGGTTGTAGTATATGCCTGTGGTATGAAGAATTTTGTAGGAGGAACAAAAAGCCTTGAAGGCAGTAGATGTATAGCTTGGACCATTATCAGTTTTAATATGGAGCGGCTTGCCCATCACTGCAAAGGCGGCCAAACAGTGGTCTATGACATGGTGTGTTGCTTCTCCTGATCTTGGAGAGGCAAAAACAAAACCAGAGTATCAATAACAACGTGATAAGGCTGTCATCCAAAAGATGGAATGTGAGTAACATCCATCTGCCATAGTGATAGAGGACGAAGACCATGAGGGTTAATTCCATCACTGGGCACAGGCAAATGAGGAGCACATTTTGAACATGACTTAACAATCTGACGAGCTTGTTCAACCTTAGCCAGGGCCATATGACCCTCTGGTGTAAGATATCTAGGAGAAGATGGTTGAGTGTCTCCCTGTAAAATATTTAAGAGAGGAGACAGTTCACGGGTGGTAAGTTTTAAGGCAGGATGTAGCCAATTTATATCACCTAATAATTTTTGAAAATCATTTAAAGTTTTTAAATTATCTTTGCAGATTTCTGGTTTTGGGGGAGCTGATAGTCTGTCCCTCAATAAACTGTCCCAAATATGAAAAGGGAGATTGCTTTTGTACCTCATCTGGAGCTATAGTAAGGCCCATTTGGCCAAATTATAAACAACAAAAGAAGTTTAGAAGAAGTGGATTTTCCTGGCATCCATTTTTAGTTCTGTCTGGACTATAGATGAGATCCTGACAACTTAAAAATGCTGCAGAATGTCAACAAACAACAGTTAAAGGTTTTGAAAAAAGCCAACAAAAGTAAATATTTAGAAGGCCAAACTCAATTGAAAATAGGTATTGGGTAATTGCAAATGCTCTGAAGAAGGACCCAGACTGAGAATGAAAAGGCTTAGAATAGCCATGGTTAAAATACTGAAAAGTAGTTTGGGAATTGTCAGACATTTAGTTATTTCCATTGGAGACTATACTTTTAAGAAAATAATTATGACTGATAGTATTAAAATAGCAGCACTAATGCTCCTTGTTACAATTAGGAACACGTGGACACAGCTTTTAAAAGTTCAGCATCATTAACTTTAGATCTCTTTAAGTTAGGGAGCCAGTGCCTATGATCCCAAATAGCCTCGTTTTTTGATGTCCAGTCACATCTTATACATATACAGTAACACTTATTTGATTAAAACTAATATAGGTCAGGTTTTAAGTAGCAGGATTGCTCAAATGGCAAGGTTTTTCTGAATGTTACTGATTATTAACAGCACACCTGCCAAAAGTTTTATTAAGCATTTTATATGTCAAAGATTTAAATGCAGTGCATTTGGATAAACAACTTTAGGCTGGTCAGTTAAATGTAATTCTTTTGAATAAAAGAGAGCTTTAGCTCGTCATTTTACATAAACGACACTTTAAACTTTGCAAATGTTTGTACCAATTTCAGATAAAGTATAGGCACAGAACACAGTTATAAGGTGGTTATTTAAGAGACCTTTGCATGAGCAAATATGTTAAATGAACTCTGATTTAGTAGTACTAAAGCTTGACAAGATCAACAGAAGACACAAGTAATTACTTTTAATAAAATCTATCCACATAACAGTTTTCTATAGATGTTACTCAGAGCAGAATAATATTAAGATAGCCTTGTTATTTTATGGACATAGAGAATTAGATTTCAGTTTGATATGACCCCCGAAAATCTTTTAGGCAACTCTTAGATTATAGTCAACTTTATCACACACCGAAGCTTTTTATTATATACTTTTAAATCTTACTCAGACCTTCATATGACATTCTGAATCCTCTGATGGCTTGTCCTTACCCTTCCTCTCCATATTTGAAACAATCTTTAAGACAAACCCTTTTTTACAAAATCCTTTCTCATCTAAAAACCTTCCTTTTTTCCTTTAACTTCCCCCAAAATATACACTCAATACCTATCTATATCCTTTCTGCTTATTCACTTTGTAACTTGTATTTTAAAATAACTTTTATAAGAATTTAAATTTAAATAAAATTGTTTTTTCAGTTAGCCTTATTTTTAAAGACACCTTTTGTTAATAGATATAGTTATAAAAGAATTGAATGTAAATTACACCTATGACAAAATGAAGCAGATTAAGGTTACTGTCCATAAAATAGTGCCTATAATTAGTTAGACCTGATTAACATAGCCTTTAAAAAACTGTTTTTTCTTAAAAGTAACAGCAGAAGAAGAGATAGAACAGAAGTTATTGTATTCTTTACAATAATTTTATTAAAAAATCCTCCTAAAGATGTTTAAATATACACATATGTAAAAAAGATTTTAAATTAGGTATGCCATAAATGTCAATTTAAGTGTGCGTAGATTCAAGAGCTCAATAACATGGAAAAATTAAGTGGCTACAGTACATTGCTAAGTTATTTTTTTTTTAATCTTTAGGAGCAGATTGAGAAGTGTCCCATTCTGTTCTTTTAGGACTCATTTTGGTTAGCTTAACAACTGAGGCAAGAATCAATTTTACAAATAGTGTTTTGAGTCAGTCTCAGGTTTTAGTAAGACTGTTGCCATAGCTATTAGATTTTTGTCTCTAATAAGTTAATCATACAATAGACATACACAAAACTCACACAATGAAACACAAAACAAATACATTAATATACACAAAATTTACACAATGACACAAAACAAATACATTAATTTTGAGTGCACTCTTAGACATCGAAGACTTTAGATTTACCTCTAGTATTAAACATACGTACATAGCGATCTCTTTCTTTAGATCTAGTTTGTCCCATATTTATTACTCCCGACTATATTCAGAATTGCGCTCTCCCCTCCTTATTTTCCTTGTGGACACGTCTTTTGGACACATTCCCTCACCTTGTCCAATGAGTTCTCTTGCAGTCAGGCCCCAAGGTCGGGCACCACTTGCCCCGGCCTGCATGGATATGCTGCGTGAGCCTGTCTAAGAGCAACGGGGAATGAGAAATAAGACGCACACAGACATACAGACATACAACAGAGAAGCTGGGGACGGGAGGGCTGCAAGTTCCCGATGGGAAACGTAAGCTCCTACCTGAGTCAGAGGGTTTATTTTATTAGGACAGTACAAGGAAAAGAGTCAGGTAAAAATCAAGATTTAACAATTCTTGATGCAAGGTGAAAGGAATGAGGTTTGGTGGGCTAATTTTCCTAAGGCTAATGAAGCTTAATTACAACACATCAGTTCTGGAATCATCAATGCACACAGGACACTTTATCTAAGGTATTGATTACTATGGCATCAGGGAGTCTCCTAACAGTTCTGGTACTTTATCTAGTTTTGCATCAGGGGGCTGGTATGCAGACACAGCAGGTTGTATTCTTCAAGGAGATGTGAGAACAAAGGTCAAGACACCAGGTACTGGGACAATTATGGTAGAAGAGGCTGTGCAAACTCCTACATGGGGACATGCCTGGTCCCCAACACATAATCTTTCAAAGTCTTTTCTCCCAGGCTTGCACTGTCTGTTTAGCTTTCTTCACACTTGCAAAGAACAACAGCCATGCCTAAAATCTGCATATGCATAACTCATAAAATCCTGGTCCTTAGACTTGCACTGTTCTCTTTAACTTTTCTTTAGCTTAGCTAAAGCCTATGCATAATGTTCTCTCTTTAGCTTCCTTAAAGTCTGGGCCCTCAGGCTTGCTAGCAATTCCCCTTTAGCAATTCTCCTTCAACAATCTTTTCTCTTTAGCATTTTTTTCCTTTTCAAAAGCCTCCTACACCAAAAAGCCTAAAGCTCCCAAAGCAAAAGCCTGGCGTCTTCCTTCAGTGAGTCTTTTATACCCAGTGGTGGCTGGGTGGCTTCACCCAGGGTGGAGCAGCAGTTCTCTGGAAGGGGCATGACATGGTAACAGGAGAAACCTGTGTTCCTGCTTCTCTAAACATGAGCAACTTAGGAGAAGCAGCTGTTCTGCATCTTCCTCTTTTGTGGCCAGGGCTGTGCCAATCTCCATGTACAGATAAACATCTTAGGAAAAGCAGTTGAGCTGCATCTCGCCTTGCTTTTGTCCAGTTCTCATAGGCTTCTCAGAATCTGCTCTCCACATGTAGCTTTCTAAACTATTTGAAATATATTTTTGCAGAGTACAGTATGCAGAAGATTGGTTTTTTTCCTGCTGGTTTTTGTGGTGCTGACAATGCATCTCTTGAACATGCGAGGCAAGTACTCTACCACTGAGCTTTATGTGCAGCCCTCCCTTGACATGTCATCAGTCATTCCCGTGTCTTGCCCCATGACTTCAATATACTAATCTTCACAGTGTTCATCTAGTGGAAAGATACATCTCTCCATTTAATCAGGAATTGTTTGTTTGAAACAGGCATGCTCCTCCCTTTATCTTTATTTTACATTCTTGTCAAACAGTGGTTTTGCTCTATAAATAGGACCATCCACTCCACTGCCTCCACCACAGTGGTTACTTTTTCTCATTGTTTATTGGGAGTATATATATTAATGTCATACCAGTCACCTTGGTAAATGAACACATTAATTCTAATAGTTTTGAAGTCTATTATCTTCGGGTTTTCAGGTGGATATATAAACTCTGAAAAATAGTTGGATTTTTCTCTCTTGAGATTTTTGTCTCTTTTATATAGAAAAGTAAAAAAGGAATCCTTACTTTTTGGTAAATGACTAAAGTATCTTACCTTTAGATAAGATGTTGACTGTGCATTTGAGAGAAAAGGTTTTCTTCTGTTTCAATTCCTAGAGTTTTACCCCCAAAGAATGTGAAGTCAGGTAGACTGATTTTGGGGGAATCTAACCATGTAATCATGTTATGTTTTCCCCCTTAATCTGGTAATGTAATGAATTATAACTGCAGATTTCCAAATGTGGAACCATCTTTGAATTCACTGAATAATAAATAGTTGTAAAGGTTTTAGGGATTTCCTTTAATTAATTTGCTAATATTTAATTCTCTATGTTTATCTATTTTCATAAGTGGTATTGCTCTGAGAGTGCCCCTTTTCCCCCATATTGTTCATTTATTACAATTATGGGCTATTGCAATTATACTATCATGAAATAAGTGAATATTTTCCCATTTTCTTTACGCTTTGAAATAGTGAAGTAAGAAGCAGTTTTCCTTGAAGGCCTGAAGCAATTAATATTTTTAAATTTTTATTTGCATTTAGATTATGTTGAATTTATTACTGTGCCATAAATTTTTGTTTTCTGTTTCTTCTGGGGTATCTTTTTGCCTTGTGCAGCCTCCTCTTCTGGTTTAAGGAACAGTTTGTGCCTTTTCAGTAAGTAGTATCTCAGAGTGGCAGGAGGGAGCTCAAGTGTGGGTTAATCTGACCACATGAGCTCTATAAGTGTGGCTGCACATCTTGGGTGCGTTGCTCACCCGAGTTTTCAATGACCAAAGAATCTGCACCTAACCCCTTCAGTTCAGCATTGCTCTTTGCATTTTTGAGCATGTGCAGCAAAAGTTTAGCACTGTTCTTGGGCCAGCACCCTCTGTCCAGCCCCACTGTTTATCCTCAGCACACCACCCAACTCCATCCTTGTGACACTAGAAGGACGTATTTTACTTCTTCTTTTTTTTTTTCTTAATGGTACTAGACTTTGAACTCAGGGCCTTGCACTTGCTAGGCAGGTACTCTACCACTAGAGCCATACACTCAGCTCATATTCTTTTCTTTTTTATTTATTCATATGTGCATACAATGTTTGGGTCATTTCTCCCCCCTCCCCCCACCCCCTCCCTTACTACCCATCCCGCCCCCTCCTTCTCTCCCCCACCCCCTCAATACCCGGCAGAAACTATTTTGCCCTTATCTCTAATTTTGTTGAAGAGAGAGTATAAGCAATAATAGGAAGGAACAAGGGTTTTTGCTAGTTGAGCTAAAGATAGCTATATAGGGAGTTGACTCACATTGATTTCCTGTGCATGTGTGTTACCTTCTAGGTAAATTCTTTTTGATCTAACCTTTTCTCTAGTTCCTGGTCCCCTTCTCCTATTGGCCTCAGTTGCTTTTAAGGTATCTGCTTTAGTTTCTCTGCGTTGAGGGCAACAAATGCTAGCTACTTTTTTAGGTGTCTTACCTATCTTTATATCTCCCTTGTGTGCTCTCGCTTTTATCTTGTGATCAATGTCCAATCCCCTTGTTGTGTTTGCCCTTGATCTAATGTCCGCATATGAGGGAGAACATACGATTTTTGGTCTTTTGGGCCAGGCTAACCTCACTCAGAATGATGTTCTCCAGTTCCATCCATTTACCAGCGAATGATAACATTTAGTTCTTCTTCATGGCTGCATAAAATTCCATTGTGTGTAGGTACCATATTTTCTTGATCCATTCATCAGTGGTGGGGCATCTTGGCTGTTTCCATAACTTGGCTATTGTGAATAGTGCTGCAATAAACATGGGTGTGCAGGTGCCTCTGGAGTAACCTGTGTCACATTCTTTTGGGTATATCCCCAAGAGTGGTATTGCTGGATCATATGGTAGATCAATGTTTAGCTTTTTAAGTAGCCTCCAAATATTTTTCCACAGTGGTTGTACTAGTTTACATTCCCACCAACAGTGTAAGAGGGTTCCTTTTTCCCCACATCCTCGCTGTTGTTGTTGGTGGTGTTGCTGATGATGGCTATTCTAACAGGGGTGAGGTGGAATCTTAGTGTGGTTTTAATTTGCATTTCCAATATGGCTAGAGATGGTGAGCATTTTTTCATATGTTTTTTGGCCATTTGAATTTCTTCTTTTGAGAAAGTTCTGGTTAGTTCACTTGCCCATTTCTTTATTGGTTCATTAGTTTTGGGAGAATTTAGTTTTTTAAGTTCCCTGTATATTCTGGTTATCAGTCCTTTGACTGATGTGTAGCTGGCAAATATTTTCTCCCACTCTGTGGGTGTTCTCTTCAGTTTAGAGACCATTTCTTTTGATGAACAGAAGCTTTTTAGTTTTATGAGGTCCCATTTATCTATGCTATCTCTTAGTTGCTGAGCTGCTGGGGTTCCATTGAGAAAGTTGTTGCCTATACCTATTAATTCCAGAGTATTTCCTACTCTTTCTTGTATCAACTTTAGAATTTGTGGTCTGATATTAAGATCCCTGATCCCATTTTGAGTTAATATTGGTAAAGGGTGATATACATGGATCTAGTTTCAGTTTTTTGCAGACTGCTAACCAGTTTTCCCAGCAGTTTTTGTTGAAGAGGCTGTCTTTTCTCCATTGTATATTTTTGACGCCTTTGTCAAAGACAAGTTGGTTATAGTTGTGTGGCTTCATATCTGGGTCCTCTATTCTGTTCCACTGGTCTTCATGTCTGTTTTTGTGCCAGTACCATGCTGTTTTATTGTTACTGCTTTGTAATATAGTTTGAAGTCAGGTATTGTGATACCTCCAGCATTGTTTTTTGACTGAGTATTGCCTTGGCTATCCGTGGTCTCTTGTGTTTCCATATAAATTTCATGGTAGATTTTTCAAACTCTTTAATGAATGTCATTGGAATTTTGATGGGAGTTGCATTAAACATGTAGATTACTTTTGGGAGTATAGACATTTTTACTATGTTGATTCTACCAATCCATGAGCATGGGAGATCTCTCCACTTTCTATAGTCTTCCTCAATCTCTTTCTTCAGAAGTGTATAGTTTTCCTTGTAGAGGTCTTTCACATCTTTTGTTAGGTTTACACCTAGGTATTTGATTTTTTTTGAGGCTATTGTAAATGGAATTGTTTTCATACATTCTTTTTCAGTTCATTATTAGTGTATAGAAATGCTAATGATTTTTCTATGTTGATTTTATATCCTGCTACCTTGCTTATAGCTATTGATGCTGTTTATGTTAGCTCATATTCTTAATTTCTATTTTGTCCTTAATTGTTATTTTGAGAATTGATGGCTTTTCTGTTTTTCAGTATTTTTGAAGAATCAGTTTATTTTTGTTTTTTGGTTTTGGTGGTATTGGGGTCTCTCATTCAGGGCCTTCTTATCCATGCTAGGCATGTGTAACTTTCATAATCAGAAAAATATACTTTATTTTTAAAAGGTTTTAGGATTGACTAGGTTTTTTTTTTAAGGCATTTAGGATATTGTGAAGATAGTGTGATATGATCCAAACAGGCACCAGAGACTGCAGTGTCACAGTCATGGTCACATTTCCTTATTGGTAAAATGTAACTTCTGTGCCTTGCCAGTGTTACAGTTGCACAATATTGCTCACACACACACACACACACACACACACACACACACACACACTGTTAAAGCCAAAGTACTGTGATGCTTAAAGCAAAGCTCAGTGTTCTTATGTACTCGCTCATTCTCACACAGATATGTTCATACTGTATGCAGTATTTTTTATGTTATCATGTATCATTCTTTTCTTAACTTGAAAACCATTACTTCGAAACACTTGTGTTTAAGAGAAATGGAAATTATAAATAGGATTTTGGTGTTAATTGCCTTTATCTGTCTTACTTTCTTCTTCATAAAATCTATAATTAAAAATAAATACCAGGCTGCCTAGAAAGCGTGAGGCCCTGAGTTCAAAACTCATTGCCGCAAGAGAAAAGGAAAAAAAAATAGACACCTTTTCAAAACAGGGAAATGTGGGAATGATAACTTCCATTTTTTGTGTTGAGATCATTCCATATTTATACTTTTGTGCTTTTTCTACATAGGCGCAGGTTCAGTGTCAACAGCAGCATGAACAACAGAAGAAAGATCTAGAGGTCCTGCATCAGCAAAGCATCCACCAGCTGCAGAGCAGACTGTCCGAGGTGGAGGCAGCTAACAAGGAGCTGACTGAAAGAAAGTACAAAGGAGACGCCACTGTTCGAGAGCTTAAAGCAAAGCTCTCTGGTGTTGAAGAGGTGTTGAATGTTGCTTCTCCCCATCCTCATTTTATTCATTCCTTTATTTGTTTGGGGCAGTAGTAAGGTTTGAACTCAAGGCATCACATTTGCTAGGAAAACACTATGACACTTACTTACACCTCCTGCCTCGTGTTTTTGCCAGAGCCAGCCTGAACCCAGATTTTATGTACGTCCTGTGTAGCTGGCATAGGCATGCACCACCCCACCAGCTTGTTGGTTGAGATGGGGTCTTGCTAACTTTCTGCTTGGGCCTCAAACTGTGATCCTCCTGAGTTCTGCCTCCTGGCTAGCTAGAATTATAGGTGTGAGCCACCACACCCAGTCACCTGTCCTAATTTTAAAGAATGCCTTAGTTTGGTTACTTTATTTCAGTTTGGTTACTTTATTACTTGTGTTCCTTTTGATACTCTGCAAAGATCTCTTGATGTTAGAGTAATCATGTCAGATAATGCAAAGAACACTGAGAATACGCAGTTCAATAAGCTAATTCAGAACAGAACTAAGGCAAGTGTGGATATTTTTATTGAATGTATTTTTGTGGCTCTACTGTGGTTTATTCTCAGGTGCTCTGGCACGTGAGCTGCGCCCCAGCACCAGGCCCACGCTTGGCTATTGTTAGTTAAGGGCTTACAGAGCAGTTTACTGGCTCAGACATCAGGTCTCTCAGTGTGTTCTTAGTGCTCGTGTGATGTCTGTGTCTTGGGTGCTCAGTGTGATAGGGCTGGTTCTTCAGGCTGCACAGTAGATCATGTACCTATAAGGAGTGTAGTGTCCAGTGATCACAGTGTAGTGGTCATAGTTATCTTAAATTATAGGTAACACTTACTGAGCCTTTGGTATGTGATAGGCACTGTTTAAGTGCTTTTCATAGATTAACTCAGTTCTTGTAAAAATCTCTTTAAGGTAGGTACTGTTGCCCTCACTTTACAGATGATAAAACTAAGGCACAGAAAGGTAAAGAGATTTTCCTAAGGTCACATGGTCAGTAAGTGGAAGAATGAAGACTGGAAGCCACCTTTTATTTGCCTGCTTTGTGACTAGCGTGTTTGTTTTTGTGCTACTCGGACCCAGTACAGGGCCTAGTGCATGTAGTGCACACACTACCGCTGGCTACCACTGTCTGCACTCAGCCTCTCAGTGACGTTTAAAGACCTTCTTGTAATGGCGCAGCACGTCTGTTGATGCCTGGACGCTGATGGCCATCGCTGCTTGGCATTATTCTACTCTGATTTATTTATTTTGCTTTGTTATTTATTTTGCTTTGTTGAGACAGGGTCTCCTGGGGCCCGGGCTTTCTTCAGACTCGTGGTTCTCTGGCCTCAGCCTCCAGGGTGCTAGAATTGCAGGCGCTCCCTGTACATTATTATCATGTGAATTATCTTTAAATAGTCACTTTTTTTTTTTTAAGACAGGGTTTCTCTGTGTTCCCTAGGTTGGCCTCAGACCCCTGATCTCAGGCAAACCCCCTGGCATACCTTTTCCAGTAGCAGGACTGCAGGTGTCCACCACTGTGTCTGACTTGTAGATATTTTAAAATTCTATCATATTTAAGAGCAAAGACCAGCTGTCCATGCACAAAGGTTCAACCTATAATCTCAGCGCCATTCCTTCCCAACTTGATGGGCAGAGATAGGAGAATTATAGTTTCAGATCAGCCTGGACAAAAAAGTTAGTGAGACCCATGTCAGAACACAAGCCAGGGGCTAGTGGAGTATTCAAGTGGTGGAATGGCTCAAGTGGTTGAGTGCCTGCCTAGCAAGCCTAAAGCCCTGACTTCAAACCCCAGTACATCAACCATATTCACCTTCTGAACTTCCTTCTTTTACCCTCCCTCTCCCATTAGTGACCTCCCCTTAGCATGACCTGTTTTTCATAGTATTGCTGTATTTGTATTGGGCGTATATTCCACGTATGAGAGAAAACATGCAAGCTTTGGCTTTTGAACCAGGCTTACTTCACTTAAGATGATGTTCTTCAGTTCTGTCCATTTACCTGCAAATGACAAAATTTCATTCTTCTTTGTGGCTGAATAAAATTCCATTGTATTCCATTTTCTGAATCCATTCATCAGTTAGTGGGGCATCTTGGCTGCACATGTCTTTATTATAATTTGATTTACGTTCCTTCAGGTATATCCCTAGGAGTGCTATTGCAGGATCATATGGCAGTCCTGGTTTTAGTTTTTTAAGAAGCCTTCATACTGTTTTCCATAGTGGTTGTACTAATTTACATTCCCACCAGCAGTGTATAAGGGATCCTTTTTCCCCACATCCTTGCCAACATTTGTTGTTATTTGTGTTCTTGATGGTAGCCATTCTAACAGAAGTGAGGTGGAATCTTAATGTGGTTTTAATTTGCATTTCCTCTGTGACCAGGGATGGTGAGCATTTTTTCATGTGTTTTTTGGCCATTTGGATTTCTTTCTTTGAAAAAGCACTGTTCAGTTCATTTGCCCATTTCTTCCTTGGGTCATTGATTTTTGGGGAGTTTACTTTTTTAAGCTCCCTATGTATTCTGGTTATTATTCCCTTGTCAGATGTATAGCTTGCAAAGATTTTCTCCCCTTCTGTGGGTGGTCTTTTCAATTTAGAGACCATTTCTTTTGTTGTGCAGAAACTTTTTTACTTTCATGTAGTCCCGTTTGTTAATCCTTTCTATTAGTTGCTGAGCCTAAGTTGAGTTCTGTTGAGGAAGTCAGTGCCTGTATTTATTACTTCCAGTGTATTCTCTGCTCTTTCCTATACTAGCTTTAGAGTTTCAGGTCTGATATTCAGGTCCTTAATCCACTTTGAGTTGGTACTAGTACAGGGTGACAGGCAGGGATCTAGTTTCAGTTTTCTGCATGCAGATAACCACTTTTCCCAGCAGCATCTGTTGAAGAGGCTGTCTTTTCTCCATTGTTTGTTATGGGTGCCTTTGTCAAGAAAAGATAAAGCCCCCATGGACATATCCCTAGTGAAGTGCTTTCTTCATCTAGGCCCATTTGTCACCAGCTGGGGAACATGTATTTAGCAAATGAGCCTGTGGGCACCACCATAACATTAATTAAAGTATTTCTCCCAAGATTTGTGTGACAACTTCTAATTGTAAGTCCTGATCTGGGAATTGTTTTGTTTTGTTTTTTATACCTTTAAGTATTCAGTTACTTCATTTTGTGAAAGTATATATTTATAGGCATTAGTGCCCTAAAAATAATAATTGTTGCCATTTATTATGTATTTACCATGTACCAGTCAGTGTTGTAGGCAATTAATGTAAGGACATTTGTGAAAATTGAATGCAATAATTTATGAAGTCTTGCTATGTAGACCAGGCTGGCCTTGACCTCATGATCCTCCCGCCACAGCTTCAAGTGCTGGAATTAGCATGTGTGCCATTATGCCCTGCAAACTCTGTTTTAATAATTGTTGTTTGCTTGGTTTTGCTTTAAAACAAAGAGAAGTCCTGGAATGTTAACTTATTTGTTGGCATGGAAAGATATTTTTAATATATTATGGAAAAAAGGTAAACTATAAAAGTATACAGTGTGACCCATTTTTTGAAAAGAAAATCTGTCCAGGCACTGGTGGTTCACCTCTGTAATCCTACCTACTCAGGAGGTAGAGAGCAGGAGGGTTGCAGTTTGAAGCCAGCCCAGGCAAAATAGTTCACGAGACCCTATCTCAAAAAAACCCATCCCAAAATAGGGCAGTGGAGTGGCACAAGATGTAGGCCCTGAGTTCAAGCCCCAGGACTACAGAAAAAAAAAAATGTACATACAAGCAACAGAAAAGTATTAAGTCTAGGTCGTGGTTCTTGTCCTTCCCTACCCTTGAATAATTTGGAGAGAGAAGAAATTCTTGTCACAAGTTTTTAAAAGTTGTCATTTAGTCATCAATCAGATTGTTTTGCTTTCCCTTGCTGTGATTGAATTAGTGTATTTTACTATTTTATTCCAGTACTTTTTTTTTTTTTGGCGGCACTGGGATTTGAACTCAAGACCTCACGCTTGTCAGTCAAGCACTCTTACCACTTGAGCCACTCCACCAGCCCCTATTTTATTCCAATTGTATAATTTACACATGTCATTAGAGAGACTCTAATGTTTTTGTTTCAACAAAATCTCTGTATTAGTCCTTTAGGATTACTGAAGACATTTTTTTTTTTTTTTCTTTTTATGAGACAGGGTCTCTCTATGAAGCCCAGGCAGGTCTCAAATTTGCAGTATTCCTGCCCCAGCCTCTACATTGCTGGGATTACAGGTGTGGGCCTCCACACCTGGCTTTGAAGACATTTTTGGTATTTTAAACATATGAATTATAAATAATCAGACTAGTCAGTTTCCCTTTTTTATAATGTGTAATTTCTTTTCCCCCATAGGAGCTTCAAAGGAGTAAGCAGGAAGTCTTGTCTTTGCGAAGAGAGAACTCTACCCTGGATGCCGAGTGCCACGAGAAGGAAAAGCATGTTAATCAGCTACAGACAAAAGTGGCGGTTTTAGAGCAGGAAATCAAGGATAAAGACCAGCTTGTTTTAAGAACAAAAGAAGCATTTGATACCATGCAGGAACAGAAGGTCTTTATTCTTCTAAATACGTTATCACTTTTATAAGTGATGCTTTCCCTGGACAAGTTTACACAAATGCTTTAATTATTCATGTTTAAAACAAATCAGGTGGCGTTAGAAGAAAACGGTGAGAAGAATCAGGTACAGTTGGGAAAACTTGAGGCCACAATAAAATCATTATCAGCAGAACTTCTGAAGGTTGGTTTTAAAAATTTAATAGAATGTTAATATTGCATTGGACTATGTAGAGATATACATGTGAAGCTCTTTTATAGGCAAATGAAATTATCAAGAAGTTACAAGGGGATCTGAAAACTCTAATGGGTAAGCTGAAACTGAAGAACACAGTTACTATTCAGCAAGAAAAACTCTTGGCTGAGAAGGAGGAAAAATTACAAAAGGAACAAAAGGAATTGCAAGATGTCGGACAGTCTCTCCGAGTTAAAGAGCAAGAGGTAGTTAATATTTTTTGATTTTGTGTTGTGACTATTTTGTTTACAGAATATAGCAAGGTTCATTAGATGTATTTTTTATATTTCTACTTTGTTACATTAGACAATGGCTTTGGCCTTTTTTTGGCAGTGTTTTGGTATTGTAGAACTAGATTCTATAGAAGTTAACTTATTTCAGCTTGGAAAGGTAGTTACCATGACTCAGATATCTTTATTAAGCATATATGTACAGAATATGTGGATGGGTGTGTGTGTGTGTGTGTGTGTGTGTGTGTGTGTATATATATATATATATATATATATATAATATACACTTAAATAACTGATCATGTAGTTGAGCTCATTCTTTTATTATCATTTAGCGGTACTGGTAGTAATCATTTATTTAATTAGCAGTAATACTTTAGTTTTTATTTTCACCTTTATTTTGTTTGACTTATTGTGAGGATTGACATTTTTCAGGTATGCAGATTACAAGAGCAGTTAGAAGCTACAGTCCACAAACTTGAAGAAAGTAAACAGCTTTTAAAAAATAATGAAAAGTGTAAGTATGTTATATTTTTAAGTAATTGAGGTTTGTAGTTTTATTCTCAACCTGAAATTTTTGTTCAAGTTCATAAAAGTATACATAAATCAAGATATTGCTATTTTATTTCAGCTTTAAATATTGTCTTAATGTCTAATAAATTATATCACTTGCCCTTTAAGACAGGAATTGTCATCATAAAGAAAACTGTATCGTGTCAGTAACTTCAAATTAAAAGTGTTGAAAATATTATCTGTAATTTACTGTTTAAATCCTCACTACTCCTTTTTAGAAAATATCTGTGTTAATCTAATAATAGTAGTTATAATCATACATACATTTTTTGAAACTGGGGTAGATTAAACTTAACATTTTCTCAGTTCCTAGAACTGAGTATCAGACATAAGATTGTGAACTTGAAATCAATTAAGGTGTCATTCTAGAAGCAAAAGCTCACAGAGATTTTTGAGTAGCAAAAGCATGTGCCTCTGAGCTGACGGAGTGAGGGGTCCTGTGTGGCGGTGATAAATAAGAATCTCTAATTGGAAAAGTATAGATGAGCTCCTTTTGTTCAGCGCTGATGTAAGGTTCTTGTAAAAGACTTAAAGCCAAAAAACCTTACTATATCTGGTTACTGTGGTGCATGCCTATAATCCTAGCAGTTGGGAGGCAGAGACAAGAAAATTGTTATTAGTTCAGACTAGTCTAGACTGCCTTGTGAGACCATGTCAAAAACCTAAAGGGAAAAAAAATTATTACAATTTCAAAATATCTAAGATGATTGGAGAAAATAAAAGCAGTCAAAATACTTTGCTTCTTGTTCTCTTTATTTAAGTAATCACGTGGTTAAATAAAGAACTAAATGAAAATCAGCTCATGAGAAAGCACGATGTATTGGGACATGCTTCCACTCCACCTGTACATTCCAGCAGCAACACAATCAGAAGTGGAATTTCTCCTAACCTGAATGTGGTAAGATTTAAAATGCAGTGTCCTGAAGGGCACTGTTCCTAGATTGTCACGAAGTCTTCGTGACAAAAGGTGGTGGGACTAACAAACACTAGATCCTGCATTATATGCACAGTAGCAGAGTGCAGAGTGCCTTGGAAGCGGGGGCATGCATGCACTTAACAGAGAACTGTATGTCAAGGACACACTTCTTCGTATGACTTCATCAGTCATATTAAGTCGTGCCAAATATGCCAAAAAAACTTTAAAATGCATATGCACACAGAATATTTAAAACGCTTCAGGAAGCGAGGTTTTAGGGTTTGGGCTCAAGTTTGAAATAACAATGAAAAAATACTAAGCAATTCTATCAGTGAATTAAAAGAAGGGTGGAGTGGGGATGGGAGGGGTAGGAAGAAAGCTCCGTTAGCAGGTGTGTCAGCTCTAGAGTCTAAAAGAAACTGGTTATGAGCTAGAAAGCCTTCCCAAGACCAGGCCATTTGCTTCTTCCCTACAAGGAATAAGAAGGGAGAATAAGAAAGAAGCTCCTGATGGTTGGGTGGCAAATTTCTGCCATGCCAGCCACTAGGGCAGTGAGGTAGGAGGGATTTGAATTGGAGGCCAGGCAAACAAAGTTATTGAGACCCTATCTCAAAAACAAAAGGAGCTGGAGGTGTGGTTCAAGCAGCAGAGTGCCTATTTTCCAAAGTTCTAAGCCATGAGTTCAAACCCAGTCCCACCAAATAAGTAAATATGCCAGGTGCTTGTGGCTCACACCTATAATCCTAGCTACTTTGGACAGAGGTCAGAAGTGTCATGGTTCATGAAACCCTATCTCCAAAATACCCAACACAAAAAAGGGCTGATGGAGTGACTCACGTGGCAGAGAGCCTGCTTAGCAAGTGTGAGGCCCTGAATTCAAACCCTAATACTGCCAAAAAAAAAAAAAAGAGGCAGTTCTTTTGTGGCCTGGTATTATAAGGGGCAAGGCCAAGGTGGAAGTAGGAACTTGCCTAGCAGTCACACGAGGCCCTAGCTCTTCTGTTGACCGTAAGTTTTACAGAATATCAGAAGGAACAAGTTCACCCTGTAACCATGATGAGTCAAGACAAAAACAAGACCACCCTTTCAACAATCATGTCTGGAGGCAGACAGAAATAGGAACATTACAAACCTCGGCAGTGGCCAGGCACCCTCCTGCCCTGTAGCGTGAGTAGTTGTGACTTCTTTGATACTCAGCTTTGGTCTTAATGCTTTCCTTCTCCCTTATTAAGATTTATTTAGGTCCTCAGTCACACATTTGTGGTCACTTCTAGTTCATGTCAAAGTCCAGTAAACAAGCCTCTGTCCACTTCCTGAGACAAGCCATGGTTCCCATGCAGCACGGTCCTTCATTGTCAGAAGCAGTACACCCAGCTTTTACAGACGTCTATCCTTGTTCCTGGTGCTCTCTGGCTACAGGAGACTGTCAGAGTGTGTAAAACTCAAGTGCCTAGCTGAATTTTTAATCTACTGTGATAGATAGTGCTATGTGTTTAAAAGAGGGAAAAGATTGCTACTGAATTGGAAAGGGGGAAATTGAAAGAGGCGCCTGGAGCTGAATTACAAACCTGAAAAAAATCTTGTAGTCTCACCTTTGATGACTGAAAATAAATGGCCATGTGAAGGAGGTTGTGCTGTGCGGTCACTGATGTATACGATTGTCTCAAGATTTGTGCTTCAGGTGGTCTCTTAGCAAAATAAATGTTTTCAGGACATTGGTTAATAGTTACATATTTAAAAATTAGGGAAAGCAAGTTACTATCTCAATCCATTTAAAGACAATAATCTTGGTTTTTAACTTAATCTGGAAAAAAACTGTTTTATCTTCCGTGAGGCTATTAATTTATGAGCTTTCATTCTTCCTGACACCTTACAGGAAGGCTGGACAGAACTGTTCGTGCTGCTTTGTTTTAACTTACTTCACTTTGGCCCAGACTTGCACAGCCACCCTGAAGAGACCTGGACCATAGGTATTCCAGCGTCATGCTATAAAAACAGTTTTTCTGAATTTATTTTACTTTTTTGCAGTGCTAGTGTTTGAACACAGGGTAGGCAAGTTCTCTACCACTCCCCATCTCTAAAACAGTGTTGTGGAGCCATTAAAATGGGCCTCAGAGATAGTCTCTCAAATATTAATTATTCACAGCCTCCTCAATCAGCAAATACTATTTAGAATTATTTCCCATCCTTAACTTATTTATGTTCTTGCTTCTAGGTTGCTAGTAGACCGACTTACCCTGGCTGTGGAATTGGTTATCCTGTCTCTTCTGCATTTGCATTCCAGAATACCTTTGCCCATCCAGTGTCCACCAAAAATACTTCCCACCCACTTTCAGGACCAAAGGTAGCCAAATTAACAAATACTTCGTGAAAACTACAGAAACTTCTTAGCATATAAATATTTTTTACCTTTTAAAAGTCAGTTTATTATCTGTTTACTTGCTAAGTATTAGGTACTATATTAGATGAATGTATTACCAAATAAATAGTTTATATACTTGCAAGAAACACATGCACTGTATGTTTCCTGAGTCCTGCAATTTGTAAAATTCTAGATATCACTCTGCTTAGTCTTTGCCTATTCTTACTCAGCACTCCATTTTTATTCATTCTGCTGCTTAAACTATTAATCTAACTAGGATTATGACATCATGCTGCTGGTATGTCAGACGTGGTTAAACTCGCATTGTATTGCCAGAATTTAAAGCTCCATAAGGCAGAATTACAGCACATTCTAAAGTAAGGTTTTCTTGTTCTTTGGCAGTGCTGGGGATTTAACTCAGGGCCTTGGACATTCTAGAAAAGCATCCTACCACATCCCAGCCCCTAAAATGTAGTTTTGGCAACATCTCCAGAAGTGTGCGGTCAGCAGTCCTTCCTGCCCTTGGCTTGTTTGCTAGGACTTTTTTCTGTCCACTTGCGATCTCTGTCGTCGTCGTTGCTGTTCGTGTATTAGTTGCCTGTTGTGGATGTTCTTAAACGAAGCAGCATTTGCAGATTTGGTTTCCTTGTTTGTTTGTTTGTTTTTTCCCAGCATGTTGTCTAGGCCGGTCCAAACTCACTATCCTCAGTACTAAGTAGCTGGGATTACAGGGACCCACTACTCACTATTCCTGGCTTCTCACTATCTCTTTCTTCATGATCTCCATCTCCATACATGATCATGTATGTCCAACAGTAAATAAAACTAAAAAAAAGTCCACTGAGCTTGAGTCTGCAGTACAGAAACTTTTCTTTATTGGTGAATTGTATGCATAGTACTGCTGAACTTTGTGTTATGTGCAGTATAATTTAGAGTTTAAGAAAGTGGGATCTTGGACTGATGGTATGGCTCAAGTGGTAGTGTTTGTGAGGCCCTGAGTTCAAATGTGAGCACTGCCAAAACCAAACTAATAAAAAGCTCTCCAAAACTTAGAAAGTGGGATCTAGCTGGGTGGAGAGGTATACACTCCTAGTCCCAGCACTAGGGAAGCTGAAGCAGGAGGGGTGTGAGTTCGAGGCCTGCTTGGGCTTTGGAGTGAGACCTTGTCTCAGGAAAAAGAGAAAGAAAGGATCTTAGGGTAACTCCTCCCTCTTTCAGTGTGCTGTTTAGACAGTCCACTTCTTCAGTTAAATTTATTTCTAGGCACTTTATGTAGCCATTGTGAATGGGATTGCTTCCATTATTTCTTTCTCAAGGAGTTCATTAGTAGTATATAGGAAAGCTAATTTTTGTGTGTTGATTTTGTATGCTCCTGCTTCATCAGTTCTAGTAGTCTTTTTATTGTGGAATCTAGCATTTTCGAAGTACAGAATTATAAAATTTGCAAATAGATAATTTGATTTTCTCCTTGCCTTTCTGTATGCTATTTGTTTCTCCTGCCTGATTATTTTGGTTAAATTTATTGAATAAAAGGTGACAGTAGACAACCTTCTCTAGTTCTTGATTTTAGAGGAAATTCTTTTCGTTTTTTTCCCGTTCAGTATGATGTTGGCTATGGGGTTATCAGATACAAGCTTTGTTATGTTGAGGTGTGGTCCTTCTGTGTCTAATTTGTTCAGGGCTTTTATCATGAAAGGGTGCTGAGTTTTATCCAATACTGTTTCTGCATCTATTAAGATAATCATGTGGTTTGTAGACTTCATTCTACTTACGTGATTTGTTACATTTATTGAATTGTGTATGTTGAATCATTCCTGCACCCTGGAATGAAATGAAGATGACCAGGAAGTATAAGTTTTTGATATGCCATTGAATTCAATCTGTTAATACTTTGTCAAGGATTTTTGCATTTGTATTCATCAGGAATACTAGCATATATTTTTCTTTTTTTTGTAGTGTCTTTGTCAGGTTTTGGTAACAGGGTATTGCTGGTGTCTTAGACGGAGTGAAGACGGGCTCCCTCCCTTTCAGTTCTGTCTAATAGTTTGGGAAGCATTGGTGTTGGATGAGTTTGTCAGTGTTCAGCAGTCTGGGCTTTTTATTGTTTGATCCAGTCCTAACTGCTCGTTAGGACTCTCTTCAGGTTTTTAAGCTCCACTTGGTTCAGTTTTGGAAGGTCAGATGTTCCTAGAAATTTGTCCATCTCTTTCATATTTATCGATTGGTGAGCACATAAGTTTTTCAAAATAATTCCTAATGATACCTTTGCTTTTCTGAGGTTCACTGAAAGAAATGAAAATTTATTTAATTTTATTTGTGTTTTCTCCTTTTTTGTTTAGTGTAGCTAAAGATGTATCAACTTTATCTTTTCAGAAAACCAACTCTTATTTCATTGGTTCTTTTTATTCTTTTACATTATTTTATTTATTTCTACTCTGATACTTGGTTTATTGTTGATTTTCTAAATCCTTGAGTTATATCTCGAAGGTGTTTGTCCCTCCTGGAGTTTAAGCTCTGGGTCTTACACTTGAGAGGCTCTCTGCACTTGAGCCACGTCTTAATGCAGGCGCTCATTGCTGTCATCTCCCCTCTTGGTACTACTCAGGACTGCCGGCTCTGACATGTCGTGTGTCCATTTTTTGCTCATTTCAGTGAGTTTTTTAATATCCTTCTGACTTCCTCAGTAACCCACCATTCATCCAAATCGTTTTGTTGTCTCTATTATAGTTTCTAAAGTTTCTTCTATTACTGACTTCTTCTCTTCCATTGTTAACAGAAAATATGCAGGATATAATTTCAGTTTTGCTTTTTGTTTTTTGGGTTTTTTTTAGATTTAAGACTTGGAATGTTCAGTGAATGGGTATAAATGTCCATTGGTTTATAGGATAGTTCAACTCTGATGTTTCTTTGTTGGTTTTGTGTCTGGTGAGAGTGGGGTATTGAAATCTCCCACTATTAGTGTATTGGATCCTATCTTTCTTTTTAGGTGTAATAGTATTTGTTTTATAAAATTGGGTGCATGTAGACTTACACTCATCATATGTTCTTTATGAATTGATCCTTTGATTTTTATATATTGATCTTCCTCGGCTTGCCTTACTGTTTTTGTCTTAAAAGTTCATTTTGTCATATATAAATATATGTACTCCTGCTTACTGTTCCATTTGCTTGGGATATAATTTTCCAGCCTTTCACTTTCAGTCTGTGTATGTCTTTGAAGACAAGGTCAGTTTCTTATAGACAGCTTGTGTTAGGTCTTATGGTTTTGTTGTTGTTTTTAAGAGTCTTGCTATGTACCCCAGGCTGGCCTCCACTCAAGTTCTTCCTGCCTCAGCCTCCCAAGTGTTGGTATAAGCTACCACATCCAGTTTCTGGGTAATCAGTTTATCCAGTCTGTATCTTCTATTTGGAGAATTAAAACCATTTTCTCCAGTATTATTATAAAAGATGGGGACTGATACCTGGCATTGTATTGATTTTCAGTTGTTTCAAATATTCTTTGTTCATTTCTTTCTCTTTTATTTATCTTTGTGGTTTGATGGTTTGGTGTATTGATAATGTTTGGGTCTTTTATGTATTTACTCTTCTAGTGAGATTTACTCTTCACACACCATCATGATGATAGGTATCTTTCTTTTACTTGAGAATGTAGGACTCTCTTAAGTATCTTTAGTAAGTCCGATCTGGTGATCATAAATTCTCTCAAGTATTGTTTATCTTGGGAAAATCTTTATTTCTCCTATGTTTCTGAAGGACATTCTTGCTGTATATAGTAATCTGGGTTACTTTCTTTCAGGAGTTGAAATACATCATTATAATCTCTCATGGCCTGTAGAGTTTCTGCTGAGAAATCTGCAGTTGGTCTAATTGGATTGCCCTTAAATGCAACTTGACACTTTGCTCTTAAAGCTTTTAAAATACTTTCTTTGTCCTTTACTTTGGGCAGTTTGACTCCAAACTGTCCTGTTGAGGATGACAAGAAAGTCTTGTCTATTTGGAGTTCTGAAGGCCTCCAATAACATGAATGTCCATGAGTTTCCCAAAACTAGGGACATTTTCTGCTATCCATTGAATAGGTTTTCTATGCCAGTAATGCAGATGTTTGGTCATTTAATGGTGCCCCAAAATTCTTGAATTCTCCATTTTTTCTTACATATTTTTCCTTTTTTTTTTCTGTCCAAATGTGATATATGTACTTGTCAATTTAATTTTACATTTCAGTTAGCATACATTGATAGTATGGGGATTCATTGTGATAATTCCATAAATTCATGCAGTGTGCTTTGAACAAGTTCAGCCCCTTGAATGTGATAATTTTGAAAAACCTGTCTGTAAGCTCTAATATTCTTTCTTCCACTTCATCTAGCCTGTTGTGGAGGCTTTCAACTGAATTTTTTATTTGACTTATTGAGGTCTTCATTTTCATTTTTTCTGTTTGGTTCTTTTTCAGTATCTCTGACCTTTTAATGAATTTCTCATTCATATCATTGTCTGCCTAATTTTACTTAATGGTTTATCTGTATTGTCTTGGTTTCCACTGAGCATTTATTTATTTAGGCAGTCCTAGGGGTTGAACTCAAGGCCTTGCATTTGTTAGGCAAGCAGGCTACCACTTGAGCCACAGCTGCAGCTCTCTAGTCATTTTGATGGGATGTGGAATATTATGAACTTTATGCTGTTGATCTCTGCATTTCCTCATTTTTAGAGTAGCAAGTGTAATCACCTTGATCCTCTTGAGTTTTTGGTTTAGGAAAAGGTACTTTCTGCTCAAGGGATAGTTCAACCCTATTAAAATGATGTGACCTATCTTGTTTTCCCTCAAAGTCTTTGTCTCTCTGCTGTTGAACTTTGGAAGGAAAATGTTCACCTCTTCTTTAACCCATGTGTTAGTTTTTCACTGGTGTCACGAAATACCTGAGAGAATCAACTTAAAGGAGGAAAGATTTGTTTGGCTTATGGTGTGAGAGGTTAGGCCAAGTCACTTAGCTCCGTTGCTTTTGGCATGGGAGGGAGTATCTGCTGTTCAGCTCATGGCAGTCAAGAAGCAGAAAGAGAGGGAGGAAGGAGTAAGGGTCTCCACATTCCTTTCAGGGGCATGGTCCAGTGACCTGACTTCCACAGCAGAGGCTTTTCAGTCTCAGTGGGGTGTGCTTGTGGTATAAAATAATAGATAAAACCTGTGATTTGTGATCCAGATTATTAAATGTAATCACCTGTCTCAGTCCTCACTCAGCTACAGAGGTGTTTTCCTTCTTTCCAGGTTCACTTTAACTTGCAGTTTACAAAACCAAGTTCATCCCTGGGAGACACTCAGCCAGGAGCAGCTGTTAGCATGCCTGGCTCAACTGATAAGGAAAAGTAGGTGCTGCCAACATGATTTAATGTTTGTGGTTTTGAAGTTCATAAAGAATTTGTATCCATGCTTAGCAGCTGTGATGCTGAGACATTTTCAGATGCAAACTTCATTTGGATTACTTGTAGCTATAAAGGTGGTCTCTCCTGTCTGTTCTTTAAGCTTTGACATGTAACATCTGAGGATTTCCTTTTTAAATATTTTTGGGTGCATACATAGAAATCCTTCTTAATTCCTCATAGTGAGTGTGTTTTTTGTTTTCCTGAATGGCTGTATATGCCCTGGATGCCCTCCATTTTTCTTATTTTTTTTAATTATTTATACGTTTTCATTAGTATATGATAGTTGTACAGGAGGTTTTGTTGTGTTTCTAAATATACGTCTACCCTGGTTTGGTTCGTCCCCTCCATTATTCTCCTCTTCTCCCTCTTTACCCCCAAGAAATTTGTTTTTGGGTGGGGGACTGGGGTTTGAACTCAGGGCTTTGCACTTGTTTTTGTTTTGATGTGTCTGGGGGAAGTACTGGAGATGAAGCCCCGCTAGGGTCTCACGCATGCCAGATAAGCTCTCTGCTACTGAGCCACACACCCTCAGCCCAGCTGATATTTGCGTATTTATGGTACCGGTTAAGTGTTCTTTATCCGAAATGTCTTGAGGCCAGAAGTGTTTTGGATTTCAAAATTTAGGATTTGGGAATATTTGCATATATACATAAGGAGATGTGTTGGGGATAGGAGCCAAGTCTGAACACAGGATTCAAAAGTTCCTTCTACACATAGCCTGAAGGTAATTTTCTGTGGTATTTTAGCGTACCTGTGTTTGACTGGTCTATCCTGTGAGGCCAGGTGTGCAATTTTCTATTTTTGTAGCATCGCAGGGGGGCTCAGTTTTGATTTGGGAGCATTTTGGATTTGTGGGTTGGGAATGTTTAGCTGTGTTAAGTGTGTATTACATAAACCTTGAAAAATAATGAGATGAGACTTTTAGAAAAAATGTATTTTCTTTTTGAGTGCTGAAAATTTGGGGCTGGAATCCAAATACTTGAGGAAAAGAGAAGATAGCATTCCGCTACGTGGACTCAGCCAGAATCTGTTCAGTAACTCAGGTGAGAAGGCATTTCGGGGCTGAATGGTGTGCGTGAGGACCTCAGTGAGCAGCTGTGATCTTTTTGTCCCCACTTGTAGACCACCAGCAGGATGGCACCCTGGGAGCACTGCAGCCGCCTTCCAAAGCCCTGGCACCCGCTGCCCCCTCCTCTGCGTACTTCCCTGGGCAACTGCCTAGCAACTAACTCCTGCAGCATCGTTTACGTTTGTGCACTTCAAAATGTCTTAACAGAACAAGCAAGTACAAATGTTGCATGGACTCCTGCTAAGATTCTTTGGATCCTTTATGCTACTACTGTCATTTATGGCAGACATTTTATACAAACAAATTTGTACGTGATAAAGATTGAGGAAATGATATTTTTTGGTTTGTGAACATGCTGTTTTATAAAATAGTATGAATTTTATTAGAATTCTGTTAAATTCTTAGATATTCAGTTCTAAGTAGTTGATCCTTGTAAATGATCATACTGAAAATTTGGGTAAGCTAAATGCTAGTCGGAAAGTATGAAACCAAAGATCACTAATGGTCTTTTTTTACTATTTTTATTACTAAGTTCTAGATTTGCCACCTGACAATTACAAGCAAAAGGTAATTATCTCCTAAGATTATGTTACTGATATTTCTGTGAAAGAAAAAGTCCTAAATCGGCCTTAAATGAACTAAGCCTTCATAGCAAGTAAGAATGACTTTTCCTGAAACATTTAAATTAGCTATTGTCTACAAAATAACTTGTTACAAAAATAATTTTAATAGTATATTTACATGACCAGATTAAGTGTAAAGTGCTTTAGTCATTCCTGCTGAGTTTGTTAGGATTTTAATGCTTCCTGAAAGTACACTCATCCATCTCTTCTCCCCAGTTTTGAGTTTTATTAGCTATGCAGTAAAATCCCTACCAGTGAAATAGTTTTAAAAGTTGGTTCATATAAAATCTCATCATGAATATTCCTTGAATGTTTTTGTAGTATCAAAAGCTGAGTTCATTTTAGTGTTCACTTAAGTAGGTGAAATAACTGCTAGAAGTTACATCTTTCTTCCCCATTCCTAAAAATTTCAAGTAACAGCTGTTCCTTGGGGGAAAAAAAATCAGGCGATATTTCAAAACTACCCCAGAATCATGGGTCCCATTTTGTTGTTGGCAGCCATCCAGCACAGACGCTCATTAAGCATCCTTTCCATCCAAGCTTGTCTGCAAGGTGCAGTGCTGTGTGAAAACGGAAAAATGCTCTAAGAACTTTACACAGATGCGGCAAGAGGCACTTCAGCACAGTGGCATACATGCCAACTGACGGAGTTCACACAGCAACACAAGGATCTTTGCTAAGTTTTTTAAAAATGAATCCCATGTCTTGAGTCTTGTATACTCTGAAATAATAATCTTAACTAGGGATCTGATTAGAAAATTGGGTAACATTAGGGAGTAACTTTCTCCCGTTCATTTAGATACTTTAGTAAGAATACTGTTATGGTAACTTGAATGAATCCACTTACTCTGGAAAGTCTCTTGGCTGTGGAACTTTGTTGTTGTAAATACTGTGTAACATGTATGTGTATCTAACATTGTGACAGGGTGACATGTGGCTTTTTTCCTTTTCATACAGATGTCCCTTAACCACATACACACAAGGAAAGTTGCATTTCCATAAAGATCATTCTGACATCACTTTGTTAAAGCTGTATGTATAAATGTATATATACATATATATATATATACACACTTCTGAGTGTGCTAATTCTTTGCTCTACCTCTTGAAACTTTTATTTGAAATTGTTTTGCAGTGTATAATTGTACATGTGTTAATCAAAATGTTGCATCTTATGTTATTTCTATAAACTGAGCTTTGCTAATAAATATTAAAATTTGAGAGAATGGTATGTGAGCAATATAAAGAAACAGACCTGATGTGTAACACCTGTGCTTAGAAAAGTCAGGTACTTCCAGTTGGTTTGCAAACTGCATTTTGGTTTTTGTCATGAGGGAAGAGAAGTGGATTCAAGTGCAGATGGTAGGACAAAGCTTTGATTTGTTAGACACGATTATGGTAACAATGTGAAACAGGCCCTGCTGTAGGGAGGGACTCACAGATCAAGACTTTTTTAAAAAGAAAAAAATCATTAAAATATTTAATTTTATTAACAGAATATTTACATTTTTAAGACCTTATTTAACCATAGTGAATGTTCCAAGTTTAAAAAGCATTAGGCAATAACCACACACAAGATGAAAACTGGAAACTATACAATACTCTATGTACATTTTTACAAAGTAACACTTTTTAAATAATATAACTGGACACAAAAATATACACTTTAGAGAAATTCACATCAGTAATTGTATAAAGCTCTCTTCTGGGGTCCTGAAAATTGAGGACAAACATTAGCTGTGTAAATGAAGTGTTACCGTGACAGTCCGGAAGGCCACTATATATATTCATCTACATGTAGATGTCACACTGACATTTTCAAGGCTACCAACTTTACTGTATGATTTTAGATTATGTGTTCAAGTGTTGAGTGCTTGTGATTATGCAAACATTAAAAGAACAGTGGCGTGAGAAGCAGCTGGGGAACAGACAGGAGCCACCGTTTAGGTTTACAAGCTCTCATCACCCCAATTTAAATTCTAAATGGCTATTTTCTTACTTCAAAAACAGTGAATAATGTTTAAAATAAAATATCCTGCAAATAAGCTCGAAACATGATTCAGATTTTTAGTACAATTTTCTTAAGTGTTTTGTTTTTAATGCAAACAATTCATTTACCATTTCTTTATTTTAGTGCATCTGCATTAAGGCTTTGAATTATTTGACCCAAGATTTTACAATATCAAAATCTGTCTCAGGATTTTACAATGTTAAAACAGGTCCACAACCACACTACCTAGTTGGTCTCAGAGAGTCAGCAGTTGAAGCTCAACACTTTAAGGAAACGGTAGCAGAGACATATGCTAATATCTAAGAAGTTACATATATAGCTTTTAATTAAAGGATGTATAATAAAACAGTTTAGTGGCAAGAAATTGTTGCTAATAAACAAAAGGTTTCTTTTCAAAAGAAATTGTAACATCTTTGGAAAACTGTCTGTTCTTCCTTGCTCTAGTTCCCCCAGAGTTCATGCAGATGTCTTTCTTAAGACAGTCTCAAGTGCACTGCGATGGAGATGGGATGCACATCCAGAGCGACAGGTGAGAACTCAGACCTGGTGCAGAGAGAATCAGCTTCCTGATTCCGGTTGTCACACGTTTGTGTCCTGGAGTAACGGTTCTTTGGCCTCTCCTGGAGCTTGAGTACAATGAGGATGACTGTGACTGCCACAGTGCTTTCTCCAGCTGCTGGACCTTAAACTTAAATTGGTGTGCTCTGGGATAAACAAGGCAACGAGCAGAGCCAGCAGTACTGAACAGGCTCCGAAGAGGAAGGGGGGACCCGGGATGATGGAGTTCTGAGGAAGACAAAAGCGTGTCATGAGAAGTCGCTCATCTTTTACTCCTGATCGCTATGAATTACAAACCAGTTACTCCTCTTCATTAAGGCCACAGTTACAAAATGCCTTCTCTTTTCAGTTACAAAAGGGACATGATACTCAATATAAAATTCTGGGAATGAAAACTGATGACAGCCTATGCAAAAATACCACTTTTTAGCACAAAGTCTGAAAAAGATGTTCTGTCAGCCTGCCCTTCATTTGTTAGTCCAAGAGAAAAACAGGAAGATCTCAAAAGTAAAACCACATAGCATATATATTTAACTACAGTAGTAGAATTAATTACTATTTTTTTTTGTTGGAAAAAAGGTAATTACACTCTTAGGACTGAAAGTAAGAAAAATACAGATAATGCTGTTACCTTGAAAAGAAAAATCTTTATCTTTGCCCCAGATTACATTCATTCATAGCAAAAACTTACACCACCAGTTTTAATGGTGTGTACCCCACAAACCTTTTTATTTAAAGGAGGCTTAGCTGGTTGTAAGATCGGTGTGTAACACTTACTAAACCAAGCCAGCAAACAGATGAGCAATTTGTGTTGTCTAAAATCACCAGTGTGGTTTGGCATTAATGTTTTCAGTTGTAAGAACAGAAATACAGAAAACAAGTGGGTACAGAAGGCAGGCTTAACATGGGAACTGACATTGCAAGTCTCAAAAGAAACAGGAAATAAAGAGAAATGGTTGACATGCCAACAGGTGTAATCTGACAAACTAACTGCTCTTTCTCAAAAGGAAAAAAGTATGCACTGCCCATTTCACCCAGTTATTCAGAAGAATGCAATCACTTAAGACTTTTTAGTTTTTAAAGTTATTTTTGTTTTGCAGCGGTGGGGATTGAACCCAGGGCCTCATGGTCTACGACTGAGCTACATCTCCAGCCCATTAGGTGTTTCATTCAATCTGAGAATAGTTAAGAGTTTCATCTAAAAGTTTTTGTCATCAGCATTTTTTAGTCCAGCCAAATAAGCTGTAGAATCTGCTTATGTGACTCACCTGTTCAAAGTGGTGCTGAGGGCTTGTGTTTGTCCCTAGGTCTGTTCCTGTTATTGGCAGTTCTTTAAGCTCCACATGGAATATGTAGAAAATGAATCCATAGAGGGCTGGTCCCAGACCATTGCACAGTCCTCGAATTCCTGTTATCATTCCTTGAACAACACCTACATAGTTTAAAGAAGTCATTTCATACAAATCACGAACTCAAATCTAAAACAAAGGCTGTTAGCAAATACTAACACTTTACTGCAATAGTGTTAAAAACTACCTAGAAGCCATCAGCTCTGCAGAGCATTGGATGCCCTCCTGTACCCACAGTAAACTCAAAAGGACAGCATCTCCCTAGATACAGCCTTAAAACATCCCTGCTTGACAGCCAGACTCGAGTTCACAAGTGCTGCAAGCATTAAAAACCATCCCCAGCAGCCACTTACGACCCCTTAGTTGAACATAACGCTACTGAGTCTGCCTGACGAGTCTCTAGGATGGGAAAGGACAGGCCTCCTTCCCATTTCCTTAGTGACTGCTGCTATTCTTGTGCAACACCTTTTTCCTCATGACCAGATGGAATATACCCTTCTCAAAGAGTTATTCCTTACCTGGTAGCATTCCAAAAATTAAATGTTACCACAACTGCGTAACTTTCATGTTTACCATGTTATGTCTTCAAATAACTGAAACCTTAGGATTTTAATATATTTTATGAATCTATCACAGGGTGTCTAACACAATATGGCCAATAATGTTTAGTGAAACTTCATTACTAGGAAGTGTAAGTCCAGCTGGAGGAACCAGGTCAGCGGGGGCAGGTTTTGGGGTACCTTGCCCATCGGCCCTTTCTGTATCCTGTTCCATCCCCCCGAAACCTCTGCTATGTTCTTCCACCTCCCGGTTTGGCCTCACGGTGGGTTCAGAATCAACAAAGCCAAGAACACGGATAGGCTTAAACACCTCTGAGACCAGGAGCCAAAACAGCCTTCCTCCTTTAAGTTATGTTGGATTGTCACAGTGACAGTGACAGTGACAGGGATTATACCGCCATGTGAGGTAGCATCCTAGACTCTTGCCTTTCCAGCTTTGGCTTTTAGGCTTTAGCACTGGGTGAGGGATGGAGGTATTGTGCACGTTCCTGGTGACTCACCCTGTTGGTCCGCATCAGCAGTTCGTGAAACGAGGGCACTGACAGCTGGGAAGGTGATGCTAGACATGGCCGCTACTGCCCCAGCAGCCCACATCATCCTGTAGTCAAACAGCAAAACAAAACTAAACGCTGCTTCTCCGCAGTACCTGGGGAAGTCAAACTACAAACTTCCACTCAAGTCATCTGACAGTGAACGAAGGCTGTAGTCCAGGGCGGTCTGGTTCTTCCTGGGCAACTCTAGGCATGTCACTTCAAAGTCACCTGGCTGGGCACCAGAAGCCCATACCTGTAATCCTAACTACATGGGAGGCTGAGATCAAGAGGATTATAGTTCTGGCCAGCCTGGGGAGGGAGTTCAAAAGACCTCATCGCAACAGAAAAGAGCTGGGCGTGATGGTACACACCTGTTATCCTGGCTGCAGGTAGAAAGTGAAAAACAGAACTGGGGTCCTGGCCAGCCTGGGCAAAAAGTGAGACCCTATTATCTCTAGAATCATCCGAGCAAAAGGGGCTGGAGGTGTATGGTTCAAACAGTAGAGCACCTGCCTAGCAAGCACAAAGCCCTGGATTCAAACTCGAGTACCACCCAAAGAAAAACTAATCTAGCCAGGCACAGTACCTCAAGCCTGTAATCCTACCTATGTGGGAGGCAGAGACAGGGATGGTTATGGAGTCAAACTACAAACTTACACTCAAGCAATGACTGGATGTGGTGGCATGCACCTGTTATCCCAGCTATGTGGGGAAGCACCAACAGGATCAGTCCAGGCCAGCCTGAGCCTAAAGTAAGACTACCTCAAACATAATGCAAAAAGAGCTGACAGCGTGGCTCAAGTGGTGGAACAGCTGCCTAAGAAGTGCGAAGTTCTGAGACAGTTCAAACCTCAGCACTGCCAAAAACAAAGTCTAACCTAGTTTATTCTCAAAAGCAGGAACTACGACTTACAAGAACAGTGTGAGTTTGATATAAAATTGGGGTATTAATGTTGCAAGAAGTTGAGAGGCTATATTGAGGATAATAAGTACCGTGGATAAAAAAGTATCACTAGATACCCTGAACATGAAGCCAACAAGAGTCTCCCGACAACGTTCCCGCGGGCTTGTGATTCAGTGTAAGATCCAGTGTACCGACTGGATCTAATCCTTAAATAAACAATAAGTCACCTGGAAGCACGTGGCTTAATGTTTTGGTCTTTTTAGGGTGTGAGCTCATGAGTAGCTCTTCATAAAGGGCTGGACTGCAGAGTGGTAGGGAGGGGATTCCTGGGAGCCCCATACTTGCTAGGCAGGTGCTCTTACACTTGAGCCATTCCCCCCAGCCCTTGTTTGATACTTTTTCACACCCAAGTCCCAACAGAGACCTCAGCACACAGCATGGTGGATATGCCTGAGCACAGTGTACGCAGCAGCCCGGCCTGATCGTATGATGTCAGCTCCCTACAGAAAGCAGAGCAAGAAGAGCAAGGGAAGCCCGGACCAAGACACAGGACTGTGCTCACTTCTCCTCTGCCAGCAGCAATGATGATTAATGTTTCCCATGTTCTCATCAGGAAAACCAAACAGGTAAACAGGGCTGACTTTTGGGGCCTTGTTGCTACGGAATTTTATGCTTTTTCCTAGTGACAAACTGAACTACATTAAATTCTCTTTAGACCTGAAGTTCAATAATCTCATGCGAAAATTCAGCCAGTCACTAAAGCATAAAATGTCACTGTACGCTCAAGCCACGCTAGGAGAATGTACACATACACAAGTGGGAGAGTGGCATGTATGTTTTGAAAGAAATGATAGGCTAATGTCTTTGCCTTAGTTGAGAAGCAAACAAAACAAAAAGCTTGCACATACCCATATTCCCAGTGCTTCACAAGATGAGGCAGGAAGATCACAAGTTCAAAACCAGCCCAGTTTACACAGTGAGAACTTCTCTGAACACCCTGCCCTACACACCCAAATTAAGAAAATAAACATTAAAATATTTATTTATACCTACCAAGGTTCTGAGCCAAAGCCATACCATGCCAGCTGTAATATTTGAAATCCCAGACCCAATAAAATGGTGTTTTTATTTCCAATTGACCTCATAAGTAAACTCAAGACAATAGTCTGGAAAGAAAAAAAAAAGAAATCATTTGTCAGAAATTTGTAAAAAGAAGAAAATATTTGGGATTTTTCATTCTAAAATGAACCAAGGTTCTTACTGCTTTCCTGTGATCTGGTTTTTCAGCAACAGCTGCCTGAATGTGAGATCCCTGCACCTAACACAGACCCAGCTCAGAGGTAGAGAAGGGAAAGCTGGCACTTACTACCCACCGTGTCTCTACTGAGGCCCAAATCAGTCAGGAATTGAAAACAGCATGCCAGCTCGAGAGGCTCAGCTCAGAGAAAGATCTGGAGACCCTGCATGCCGTGGCTTTAAAAAGCCTCAGACTGGTGCAGTGGCTTACACTGAGGCCCTGAGTTCAAACCCCAGTACCACAAAAAAAAAAAAGTTTCATTAGGTTTGGTCACAAATTTGTTGTCTTATGACTCTGAAATCGCATAAGCATGAGATTCCGTAAGGTTTGCTACCTTGTAGGATTACATTCTTCAGTAACCATAGTTCACAAGAAGGAACTCATCCAGAGCCAGCCAAGAAAAAGTTCAAAGCATCTAAAAGAAACATTTGGCTTCCCTTCTTCACTCTAAAGCCAGTGTTTTCTAGTCTGCTGAGTGTGCAAAACATTTTCACCTTTATTTCCTCCAGTCAGACGCAGCCTGATTTACTTCCTCCTACAGTAACACTCCAGGCTTGCCACTGCTTGTGGGTGGGACTGGTGGCCAATACAAGAAATAACTAACATGAGACATGATTAGGGTCTGAGTGTTTCTCTCGATGGTAGTATGTACAGATGTATCAGTTACTGGCTTCAGTCAGTTAGGAAAAGGATAATGAATACAATCAAAGCTCTGCAGGCTCAAACTCATTGGGAGCTCAGGGAACCATGGTGCAAGGGGGAAAACGTGGGCAGCTACCTTCAGCACCCCCAATTGCAGCACTTGCATCTAAAATGCTGTGACTCTTTTCTGGCTTAGGAGCTCTCAGGGCAGACAAAGTTCCTGCTCTGGAGGAGATCTGATGTCCCTAATGAGAGCGGCATGGGCTAAGTACCAGTGGACTTCTATTTACCTTGCTATCCCCAGACCTAGTCAGTGTTCTTCCTAAGTGGCTATGGAAAGCATGTCTGACTGTAAATGTCATAATGCTCTCAACTCAGTGACAATAATGGAACAAACATATACACAGTGTGCTGCACAGAAAAAGATGGCTTCCTTTCACTCAGCGATCACTTGAGATGAGAGGACTGAGTCCCAAAGGTTAATGACTTAAGCAAGATGGCACAGTGGAGTAACAGTTAACAATGACAGACACGTGAAGGTCTGGGCAGGCATGGTGGGGAGGAGAGCCCTCTGAGTCAGCGTAACACAGGAGCACAGGCCCTGCACTGCAACTCACTCAACAAAGCAGAGAGAAAAGGGTACTGAGATTATATCAAGAGTTTAGATTTCATTCTGGCACAACAGAAAGTGAATTTTAAACAAGAATTAGGTAAGATTAAATTCCCATGAAAAAAATACCCTGCCAAGTGAAGAATGAGGAGGCAGGAATGGAAGGCAGTATAGCTGAGAACAGGTTCCCAGTGATTCGAGCAGGAGGAATGCTCCAATTCAGGATGTGTTTTGACAGACTGCATGTGGAGTTAAGAAATGAATGACGCTGAGGACTGTGGCCAAATGACCAGGAGCTGTGGTACCACACAGCTCTGAGGAACATTGAGGAAGGTCCTGGTAAGGCTCAGATGCCCAGCAGACTTGTCAAACAGGAGCTTCAGATCTGGGAGTCACCAGGACGCACAGGGCTACATATGAAAGCCTTAGGAATAGAAATGCATAGAATTAACCACGCCTACCTTTCTTCATTGATGTGTCAGGAACTCATGCACCTCTGGTGCCACATGGATGGGGCCTTGGGTAAACAGAAAGAAAAAGCCCCAAAAGATTCAGCAATGACTAGACCCCCACTGGAAGGTGAGTGTGATCACTTGGGAGAGGTACACATCCAGAACTTCAGAACTTCATATAACACCTCCTAAGTTTTAAATGCTTACTACTAATTTTTAAAGTTTTAAAAACACTGTGGAGATGGCAATGAGCTCCAGTTTAGCACACCTGCTGGGTTGAAGGTGGGCGTGATACTAGAATCTAGAATTCTACCAAAATTCACACAGAGGCAAAAAAACATGGAATGAATGGGGGAAAGCCACACTGCAGTGTCTTCCGCGCAGTGACAGAGACAGGCCCAAGTTATCATGGGTGCCCAGAGGAAGGGGACTTAAGATGGAGGAGGGGGAGGCAGACAGCAGAGGAGGAACAAAGGCACAGGCCTAAGTAGAGAGCCACAGGTCAACAGGGAACAAGTCCTTTTCAACAGTACACTTCTGCACAAATCCAAATGCGAGACAATTCTATCTTTGAGACTGTATGTAATGTTTTAATAAATCTTATGACAGAAAAATGTAATTATCAATATATATATATAGGTGGGCTACACACTCTGAATTTTCTTTGTGGGACTGGGGTTTGAACTCAGGGCTTCACACTTTCGAAGCAGGTGCCTGTACTACCTGAGTCACCCAAGCAGTTAGGATCGTAGATGTGAGCCTCTGGCACCTGGCCTGTTCACCTGACTTAACACCAAGTCATTTTCTCACCTTTTAACGTGATTTTTCATCTCAGAAACTTCTACGGAAGCACCAAATGCCCAGGGGTCCGTTAAGGATCTTGCTCCTTGTGTACTGTGTCTGTGCTGGCCAGCACTGCTGCCTGGAGCACTGTTCCTTTCCAGTCTCACTGCCTTCAAGGCCCCTGCTGCTGAGTGGTCTTTACGACACAAATCCACTCACACCGTCTCCCTGATTCACTACTCTGCCCCACCAGTCTCTGCACTCTCAGACTATTTCTCGTCTGTATCCCTTGTACCAGGTGCCACCTGCTGAACAGAGAATAAACCCCCTGTAAAGCATCTTCAACTCACTGATCAATCTGCAGCATCGCTTCCTGAATTTATTAGGTACCTATGGCTCACTCGATCAGTTAAGTACAAAATGGAACCTTTTATAGCCATCAATCTTGTTAGCCTGTTCTCTTCATCTAAATCGTACACAAATATTAGCAAATCTAATCTCAGCAATATGCAAAAATGATATTCATGACAAGGTTGGACTTATCCCAGAATTGCAAGGTCAATTTAACCTCTGATTATTCATCAAGCTCTACCCTATTTGTACATTTTTCTTTGTGTTGTACTTCAAAAGCTGTATTTTTTCAAAAGCTATTTTTACATATAAACTACAATATATTTTCCTCCAAAGCTTTTCTGAAAGCCAGGAATGAATACTTAAATATTTGCCATGTTTTTCCCAATCAAGAATTAAAGTTAGAAACAGTACTAATACTCAATGCCAGGTGTCTATTTGTGGGAACAGAAGGGACATACACCAAGAAAAAAAAAGAACCTCATAAATGCATAAATGATGAGCTCAGAAGGAATCCTACCCCCAAAATGGTAACCCACTCAAGAGTCTAATTAAAAGAAGAAGCCTGTCTTCTATTACAAGTTGCAATCTAGCAGACTGATGTAAGGTGGGAAAAATTCGTTCACTTAAGATTATTGGGTCATCTGCAAAGTGTGGAAAAAGCAAAGCCAACAGCAGGAAAAGGGTGGAGCTTTGTCACAGAAAGTCTGAAGGCTGGGATGAATATCTTCTAAGAAAATCCAAGTTTCTGTGTTGATTAGTGTCTTAGTCACTAAGTGATGACTATTTATCACAGGGCTTCCAGCACATGTGCTTTCCTGTCACCCTACTGCTCAAACTTGCCAATGCTTCCAAGTGTCTTATTCGAGTCTTACCACGCCCAGGCAAGGCCCCACTTCCTGCCTCTCTGCCTTGTGCATGCCTCCAGGGCATAACATGCTGAAGGCAATGTCCCCTCAGGTTTTGTTTCTGTTGCCACTATTCAGAATTCTCTTCCTCCAGATATCCCTACAGCTTGTTCCTCATACCTGAGTCTGATCAAATGTCACCTCACATCAGCAAGGCCTTCCCAACAGCCCTGTGGTCTCCCACAAAAGACCTCTTCCCAAAGTCACTCTCTATACCCTTTTCTGCAGTTCTCATCACACCTAACATGTTTCCATTGGCATTCCTACTTTCTGTGTTACCCCACTACAATGTCAACTCTTATCATAACAGGACAGCTCATTTCACCTCGACATCACTCATGCCTGACTGACACATGGTAGGTGCTCAATAGGTATCTGATGAATGAGTGAATCAACAGAATGAGGACTAACAGATACAAGATTTCTTGACTTCACACATGGGGGAGCCTAGTGTAAGTCAATAAACTGGTTTTTTTTTGGTTCGGTCACATGTTACTCAATAGGCCTCAGTCACAAAAATCTGATCAATGCTAGCCATATTGTAACCTGGTTTCTGACCTTGCAGACCCCAGATTCCTGACTTTGGTGACTCCACCAAGACACCATCACTGTATGAGGTTCCACGAGGATGGCCAACCAGGGTCAACTTCTATGACATCACTACAACTAAGAAAGAAACTCACCTGTGCAATAATGGAAAGAATGCCAAGGACTGCTATAAATGCTGCGACACTTTCTGGTGAAAATTTCATTATCTAGAAGAAGGTTTTCAGAGTAAGTAAAATTAATAAAAGAGCAGCACTAGTAATATTAACATTAAGATGGGCCAAAAAATATTTATAGAGTTTTTAACTCACATTTAACTCAGTTAATTCAAATTCTAACTCATTTATAAACAAAGATTTCTTCAGAGGAAATGTAACACATTAACATAGAAAACACACCTACCTAAACACGGCAGTCCCTTAATTTGCATATACTAAATTGGACACAGCTATTAAGAACTCTGAATCATTTTACAAATGAACCCCTCAGCATTTTGTGTTTTCCATATTGACAAAGGACTGACTTCTGCTTAGAAAGACTGGTGTTGAGGAAAAAAATCCTTTGGTGCTCATTTGGCTAGCTGTTCACCTTAGATTTGCTCTACATCAGAACAACTGGTGGAGGTGAGTGACTTCAAACATCCTATTCCCTCTACCCTGCCAGGTGCCCAACTAAATACCTTACTATACCACATGCAGACGTGTGGGGCGGGGCTGCGGGCATACCCCAAGGCAGCACAGGAAGAAGTGCAAGAGGAACGCCAGGCACACTACCCAGAAAGTGAAGTGTAGCTCACAAAATGGTGCTCATTTTAAAGGTGTTCACTTTAAACCCAACTGCCCCATCTCAAGATTAAAGATTTTCTTATGACACCACACAACGAGAGCCCACTTTGGTAGGAGGGGACTTTACCTGTCTGAGGTATAAAAAGAAGCTCGAATATTGGCCTGCCTCTGGTAGGTAGGAGAGAAACACCGTGATGCAGATTAGCAGCACTATGGAGTCTTGGCCCACTTTTTTTAAGGACTAGAACAAAAAAAAAGACTGACGTAAGGTTTTATATGAAAAGCACTGAAGTATTCTGAGGGACATTTTTGGCACTAGACACAGAGACAACTGACTATTTTACCTTCCCCAAACTATTCTGAATAGTACTTCAGAATGTTTAAAACAAAACAAAACCGCAACAACAAAATCGACCATTGAGCCAAGTGTGGTGGTACACACCTGTAATCCCAGCACTCAGGAGGCTGAGATAGGAGAATTTTGAGTTCAAGGCCAGCCTGAGCTACAATATCAAGACCCTATCTCAAAAAAAGATAAAATGCAAAAACCAAAATCAAATAAAGAAAGAGACTTCAAGATGTGTTCCCCAAAAAGCACCCACAGCAAAATAGTAATGCTTCATCGAACCCTGCATTTGCTTTCTTGCCAAAGAGAACGAAGAGAAACTTACTGCAAAGGGGTCAGCCTGCTCCCAGGAAATGGGCGCACCCCATGACGCTGGCCGCATCTTCTCAGGCAATGACTCGGGCACAGCCACAAGGATGAAGCAGATGTCCAGCAGAGCTATTGCTGTGGCAAGAACCACCACCAAGCTGTCCCCATACACTCGGCCCAGGTACGCGCCGATCGCAGGGCTGGTGACGAGACTTGCAGCGAATGTGGCTGAGACCTGTGAACAAGTGAGGGCAGAGATATCAGGAACACTGACTCCACCCCTCCCTCTGCCTGTCACAGCTGTGGCCACAGCCTGCGTTGCTCTTGCTGCCTAGGCCACACTTCTTGTGCTGTCTTTTGCAGGAAAAGGAAAAGATTGGATTCTTGTCTAAAATATGTAAGAGCCTCTCAGGACAGTGGCTTCAGAGTTTCTTTTAAAACTTGGAGCCTTTGAGCAATAAATCCTATTGGCAAATCAAGTAAAACAGGTTTACAAAAAAAAAAAAGAAAAAGAAAAAGAAAACTATTTGAGGGCTTGGAGCACTGAGAACGAGCCCCTCCCTGTCGGCCACAGGAGTCCTTAGAACACCACCACAAATCTTTTCTACTCTCTATGAAAGGAGTCTAAAAAACATCCCCTAAGGAAATTAACTGTCATTGTTATTTTTATAATATTAAAATTAAATGCTGGGCTTCTGGAGTGGCTCAATCAGTAAGAGTGCCTTCCTAGCAAGCATGAGGCTCTGAGTTCAAACCCCAGAGCTGCCAAAAACCCGCTGGACATGGTAGGGTATGCCTATATGTCCCGGCTACTTGGGATCTGAATCAGGACTCCTCAAGTCCAGGAGTTCAAGGCCAGCCTGGGCAACACAGAGATGCCATCTCAAAGATAAATACATGAGTAAATATCAGTTTCAGTAATCCTGATGTGTAGCAGAACTACTAAGAATAAGAATTCCTGGCGCTTACACCAGGTCTAAAACTGAGCAGTCCACACAGTGTGGTAAAGGTGAGGACTGAAGTAGAAAGGACATAGCTAGAGAAAACCTGTGACCTCCAGACACGCCTGGCCTACTGGACAGCCTATTGCAGATGAGTGGTAGGTGTGAGAGCAGAGAAACCAGTCTTCAGAAGATAAGCACAAATTAAAGTTTTTCTTTTTCTATGCCATTTTTGACTTTTGAAGGAAGGAGTTCAACACAAAAGATCTTATTTGCAATGTTTATTAAAAACTGCTCACGGAAAAAAAGGGGGGAGGGGAGAGAGGGGGCTGGAGAAGTGGATCAAGTGGTAGAGCACCTGCCTAGCAAGCATGAGGGCCTGAGTTCAAACCCCAGTGCTGCCAAAAAAAAAAAAAAAAAAAAAACCTACTCAAAACAAGCAATTCAGTTTTCAAAGGCTAATTACCTAACAGATATATAAAACTCTAATAACATTAAACTAGCTATCTATCCAATAAATTTAGCTATCAGTCCAAATGTCCAGGTGAATGAATGAACAAAATGCAGTACACCCCACACAAATGAGTATTACACAGTAACAGAAAGGGACAAACGACTGATATACAGTATCAATGTGGATGAGTCTCAGAAGATTAAGCTAAGTGAAAGAAGCCAGATATTAAAGACTACATTTGTACTACCATCATTAATATTAAAGTCTACAAAAGGCAAAACTTCAGAGATGGAAAACACATTGCTGGTGGGCTGATGGAAATATTCTAGAAACAGACTACAGTGGACTTTTGCTCCAGCAGCTCTCATGTGGCAGACCTGAGCCAAGAGTTCTAGCAGTTGTGGAGAGGGCGGTGGTCCCTTGCAGTGGGGTCAGCTAGCTTTCTGAGGGCATGCAGCAATCACATCTGCAGAGCAACAACAACGGCCGAGCACAGCTCTGGTGCCTGGAACCACGTCTCCTCTCAGGCCTCCCCACCTGGAGCTGCTTCTATCTAGTCGAGGAGGACTCCTCGCTGTGCAGCCCTATCACTGTTAAGATTTAAGCAGCCATTTCCTGATTATGCCTTTAATACACAAAGCTTCCAGGGCAAAAAACTGTAAATTAAGGGCTGGTGGAGTGGCTCAAGTGGCAGAGCACCTGCCTAGCAAGTGTGAGGTCCTGAGTTCAAACCCCACTACAACCAAAAGAGAAAAAAAATATTAATTAAAATATTTGACAAGTCAGGCATGGTGGCATACATCTGTAATCCCAGCACTTGGAAGGCTGAGGTAGCAGGGTTATAAGTTCAAGGTCAGACTGGACTGTATAGCAAAAACTTGTCCCAAAATATCAAAACAAACAAGCAAAAAACATTAACTAGGGAAAAGCAAATTACTTCAAACATCCTCCCCTCTTCCCTCCTTCAGACTGCATTATGGTTGTAAATTTACTAAAATACACTGAACTAGGTGTATAAAATGAATTTCACTGTAAATAATACGTGAACTATGCCTTAGTAAAGCTACTTATAAAAACACTGGCTGTCATCAGCCTACCATCATTTAAAGTTCTAAGTTTATAACTGAAACCATCTGTTCTTTGTAGAAGTTTCTCCCTACAGGTATTCCCAAAGAATCTTCTAACTCTATCGTGCCATGCTATTTCAGGATGTGATAGACAGCTAACTGTACGGCCATTATTTCATTTACCAAAACAGTGTGTGGCAAGCTGTTGCTGATGGGCTAAATGTACTAAGGATGAGTGTTGAATGTGTAGAGAGTTCTAACCACATGCACACACATGTGATGTAGCACGATGGAACAGACTCTGCAGAAGGCTCACAAAGCTACAGAAAGTGCCTGCGAAGCCCTGAGCTATAAACGCTTGCCTCCTGGATTTCAGATAAGGCACTGAATATGAATAGCAATTTTTTAAATTCATGACATATTAAATAATTCCTTATTTTTAGGATTCTGGTAAAAAAACTCCACAAGGAAAAATATACGATAATTTCAAAATATGACACATGACTTACAATACTTCCTGTATGTTAAGTGTCAAAACTTACATGGTTTTATACAAGAGAAAAAAAACTTTTTAATGCAGTTTAATGGATGACTATTTCTAGGATGTATTTTATGCCAAAATAAATCTTGTAATGCAAAAGTTTGTAGTCCTTATTAATAAGGACGCCTCTCAAAGGGAGTTCTCGGCAGACACGTTAAGAACAGGACAAGTATACGTACCAGTCCATAAGCCATACTTCTTTCGTGCTCTTGAGTTATATCTGCTACGTATGCAAACACCACAGAGAAAGTCACGGCAAAAACCCCAGAAACAGAGATAACAGCAAAGTACCACCTAAGGGTGAAAGACAACCAGGGAACGTGGTCATGGCAATTCTGTTGCTTGGGACTTTTCATCTTTGTTAATTAGAGTAAGAACAGCTAATTCCATTCTGGGCACTGTTAGTCTAGTGCCCAGACTAATAACTCTCTAAATGCTAGACCAGAGAGTCTATGGAAACATACAGCTACAGGGGGCCTTTCAATAGGAACCCAGCTACTACACAGGACAGGAATCCAGCACTTAAAACAGGATAATGCACTCGGTAAACCTTTCATCCAACTGGTGAAGTTGTTTTAACTAAAAATCTAAAGCCTGCTGTACTCAGTCATTACTATTCTCTACGTGAAAACAACTCAGTAAACAATACTGATGACTGAGTTTCTCCGTATTTATTTTGATCCTTCACACAGAAACTACATGTTTTTCTTAAGTTATTTTCGGCACTTCCAGTGTTGGCAAACTCAGTCTTCACACAGAGGAAACCTGAACAGCAGAGTTCATGAGTAAGAAAAGATATTATAGAGAAAAAAGAAAAGTTATCTTAGAAAACAAACTAGATTTCACTGCACATTAATACTAAAATATCTAGCTAAGAATAAAAAATTCCTATTATAATAATGATGTTTAGGTTTTTAAAATGATGCTAAATCACAATGACTTTACTGCAAATCCTTTGCTCTTCCTGAAGTCTCATCTGCATGATTAGCATTCACTTAAGATGCAGTCTTCAGTGAAGACCAAGGCTGAATCCTGCCCATATACCCCACAGGACATTCTAGAGACACAAGGAAAATATGGCCTGTTCGTGTTTTGACTTTACTAACAATACTCAGTGGAGTAGAAACCACCAGAGAATAAATGCACGACTACCACTCTTGTTACTGTGGGGCATTCTCTTTTTGTAAGCTTTTCCTCCTGTCTACCTAGTGACAAAATATCCTAACTTTCAGCAGAGTGGCCATGAATGAGCACAGCCCCCTGTAACTAGGAGAAGCACATGCTTCTGACCAAAGAGGAAAACAAACATTGGATGGGAATTCTGTAAAGTTTCCTTAAAAGAAGGCAGTATTGCTTTTCTTAGCCACACCTTCCATTGTGCTGCCTAAAGTGGGTGTTGGTGCGTGAGTAGCCATTTTGGACAAGACAGTGAAGGCAGAGCTGAGGACAGCAGAGCAGCAAATCAGAAATCGTCTTCATTGGAACTGCTCAACTCCAGACTGTTTTTCACAGGGACACAGAAATAAACTACCTGATTTTAACCAACTATCATTTGGGGGTTTATTGATCTAGTAACACCTACTCATAATTAATACAAATAATGATAAATTTGTATGTGTTTTTAACATACTACTTAAGAAAATAAGCACATCTATCCAGGCCCTAAACTATTTTTTTGAAATGTGGGTCTGAAAATCCAAAAGCAGGTATGCCAGGACAATACAGATGCTTCCAACAGTAGAATCTAGTTCTAAAACCCTTATGAACTATTACTTGGGTGCTACAATTGAGGAACCAGCCTTCTTATCTGTGTTCAAGAATTAACATAATAAAATCTTAAGTCACCAAGTGTATGTAAACAACTTATTTCTTGTCTGTATAAAATTTTAAAAATCCCTCAGGCTAGAACCTCTTTGTGGGCTCAGGCTGGGAAGTGAGTATGAGGAGCTTTAATGAATTCTCGATCACAGTAACTCTGCAATCATAATTCTACAAAGAGTATCATAAGCTCATTACATATTTGTACGGATAAGTTGGCAAAAAAAGCACATGAAATCAAGAGACATTAAGAGGGCCTAAGAGAAAGTGATACCTGGCTGCTATAACTGGACATACACTTACCACGGGCTGATCTTCATTAAGGGGATTGGGGCACATGTGAAAAACACTGTTAGCAGCAAGAAGGACTTCCGGCCCCAGACGTCAGAAAGAGCACCAATGAGCGGGGCACTGAGGAACGACAGCAAACCCTACAGAAATTTAAATCAAAAATGGATGCAAGGTATCCAGGAGCCAAAAATAAATCACTTTACGACCACAGAAGAACTTTCAAGAAGCTTGTTTCTAAAATAACTAAGTCACTCAGCTTTAACTGTAACTTATTTCTTCTTCTCTGTGACAATTTTCAACTCTCCATAGCTGGAATCACCTGCAGGGATCTGGTTGGTGTTAAATATGAAATGTTCTAAATTCTCGATTATAACAGCTCTATGTTAGTAATTGTACAAAGAACATCACAGGCTTGTTACCTGTCTGTAATTGACAGGTGAATTATCTGTAAGATCTGTTGAGCAAATTCAGTCAAGAGTAAAGAGTCTGCATAACACTACCATACTGATGTGATTTTATATTTTTGTGGCTTTTTTGGCACCAATTTGCACTAATGTTTACTTTTATTGTTAGTTTATAAAAACATTGAGACCTCTGGAATAAAAACGTTAACAGAACAGGAAATATGATGTGATTAAATTATCACATATAGTTGGTTATATTTTAACCAAATCATATTTAAAACCTAGTTAGTTTAAAACATATAAAGGAGCCCCCCAAATTACAAACTAATTGCAAAAAAACGACACTTAGATTAATCAGTCACCTTAATACACTAGCTGAACTATATACACGTAAGCAAGTACGCATGCACATGTACACACATCCTACCTTTACTCCTTGAATTAGGCCATTCATTAGAAATGTATGTTTAGGGAAGGTTTCATGTAACACCTGAAGAATAAAACCAAAATAAACACATTACTTTTTAGTCTCAGTAAAACTTCTACATTTATGTTTTGAAACATCTCTTCATAAACAAGCTAATTTTATTTCATGTAAGTTTTCAGATTGAACAGTACCAGGCATGCCACTTTTCAGATGTAGCAACCAGGTTTTTGCTTGATTTAGAAGCCAGTGTGTCTTCCATGTTATCCAATGCAGTCTCTCGGTACAACAACAGTCAACAATGTACAGGTCAGACCCTGCAACAACTAATTATCTGGCCTCAAAATGGCAACAGTGTTGAGGTTCAGGTTTCCTGTTGTTTATTATAACATAAACTTTTTCTACAAAGGAGGAGATGGTAAATATTTTTGGCTTTTGCCAGCTTTGCAGGCCAGTCTCTGTCACAAGTACTCAACTATACCTTTGTAAAACAAAAAGTCACAGACCATATATATAAAATGAGTGTGACTGTGCCCCAATAAAATTACTTACAGAAACAGTCTGTGAGAATGAGTTGGTCTTCTGGCAAGTTTGTCTAGGAAAAGATTCTAAAGTTCTAATGGAAACGATTTTAAACTCCTGGAATTAGTATCATCAACATTCATAATCAACTCACTCTACTTTTCTTCCCATAATCACTAAGGGCAGAGTGTGAACCAAATCTTCCCAGGTACAAGGAACAGGCTGGACAGTACAAAGAACGAAGGACACAGTAAATACCTACATGAAGTTCTATCACCAATGGTTGACTTGGCCAAGCGACCTCCCACTCCAATCAATCTGTTCTCTTCATGTTTGAGGACACTCCTGCCCTGTTCAGTATCATTTACACAATGACATTTGGTCCATTTTGAATGTTTTTATTTTATTCCAAATTGTTCCTCTGCTAACAAACTTTCCTCCTTAAAGCGAATTCTCCTTTAGGGCCAAGTAATTTCTAACAATTTCAACAGAGACAAAAGTAACAAGTAATTCAAATGCTGTAACAACTTTTGATCAGTCAAGATCCTTTAGCACTGGTCTTTAAGACTTGAACAGAAAAAAAAAAACAGTATAACATTTTCCAAGAAATTTTATTGATTTAAAAAATTTTTTAAATAAATGGCCCTTAAAATATTTACTGCCTTGGGAATGTCTCTGTAGCAAAGGATGAGAAGCAGTTAGTGGACGAGATGCTGGTGCATCTGAGTGTCCTACAGGCTGGGAAGCTGGTAGCCTGAACCACAAAATGTCATCCTAGTGTTTTTACAAACATAGGTCTATCCAAGCAGGGAAATTGTCCCTTAGGATCCATCTTTAGCTAATGTTATTTATTTAACCAATGATCACTGATTGAACACCCACCATGAACCAACCACACACTCATAAACTTTCCAAAGTATATGTATTTCAGTCCTTAAAAATATTGGTCAGACCTGGGTGTGGTGCCACAACCCCAATAATCCTAGCAACCTGGAAAGCAGAGGAAGAATAGTGAGTTCATGGCCAGCCTAGGCTACATAATGAGACCCTTTCTAAAAAAGACAAAAGGGCCAGTGAGCACTGGCCCACTCCTGTAATCCTAGCTACTCAGGAGGCAGAGATCAAGAGGATGTTTTGATGCCAGGCCAGAGCAAAAAGAATGAGACCCATCTCAAGCAATAAAAGCTGGGTGTGATGTCACGTGCCTGACATCCCAACTACACAGGAAGTATAAACGGGAGGACCGTGGTCTAGGCCCACATTCCAGGCCTGAGCTGGCCCAGGCAGGGAGCAGGAGAGGATGTGAGTAAGAAAGGCAGAAGGGCTGGCTGAGCTCCACGTCCAGTGCCAAGCTCACCCTCCAAACAACTGTGCTGGGGGAGAGGGGCACCCAATTCTCCTCAGCGAGCTGGGCCCCACTGTCCTCGCCAAGCAGATCCTCCACCAGAGCACAGTCTCTGTCCGTGGTGAGTTCTATGAGCTTAAAACTCATGAACAACCACATTAGTCTTAAAAATAAAAATTAAAGTTAACATGAACCTAAAATCAAACATTTATTATAATTAATGTCAGCTGTGAAATGGATTAATTTAAATAGTATCTGAACGTGAAATGCTGAAACATACTATTATAATGTAATTTTTGGTAGATAATATAAGCAGACAAAAACACTGACTTAAAATACAAATAAATGGAATCCTATCTTTACCCTCATCTTCCTTTTTATTGTTTCTTTTTTTTTTTGGCAGTGCAGGAGTTTGAACTCAGGTCCTTGTGCCCAACCACATCAAACACATCTCCAGTCCTTTTGCTTTATTCATTTTTCAGATAGGGTCTTGTGCTTTTGCCTGGGCTAGCTTTGAACTTCAAAGCTATCCTATCTATGTTTCTGCCATAGCTGGGATTACAGGTATGCACTACTGTGTCCAGTTTATTTTTTAAAATAGAGCCTAAAAACTTTTTTTTTTTTTTGCCCAGGGGCTGGCCTCAAACCAAATCCTCCTATCTCCACTCACAAAGTAGCTATATCAGTTTTCCTTTTCAAATGAATCTTAGTAAAGAGCTGTACCTCTCTAGCAGGCACCATTTATAATCAGCTTAAAAACACCTAAGGTGGAAATTAAATACTTAAAAGTAAACATACGTTCAGAAAGAGCGGAAAGTGCCACCACCTGGTACCTTCTTTTATCCTGAAGCTGAGCTCTCCATACACACCAATGCTGAGGGGAGTACGAAAGACTATAGGAGCCCAAAACAAAAAACATAATCCACAAAGCCCACAACAAAAAACAAAATCTGTAAGCAAAAAGCCTCAGAATGAACAAACTCTGTAAAAACCCACACTGAATCCATTATGCTTAATAGGGATAATATGGCAGATATATAACAGAACCATTTCTAAAACATACACACACCTAGACTCCACCCCTGAGATTCTTGTGATCTGAGCAAGACAGGCTTTAAGGCCCTGGAATTTCAGAAAGCCTCCCGTAGCATCACTGGTTAAGAAAACCACTGAATGAATAGACAGCACATTCTATTGCGTGAAAGCACTCATCTCTAGTGGGCCATCCCATCCTGAAGGCAAAGGCAGAGAAGCTGGAAGCTGGGATCTTGTCTGCAGGGGTGGGTAGGACTGTGGGAGAACTTTCATATGCAACTTACACTTCTCTATTCTGTTTTATATTTTACAATGGCCATACAATGTCTCTAGTTATTAGAAGGCAATGTATATCTATTAATATACTGAGATAAGCATGTATAAGAGTCAGGCATGGTGGCACAATCTGTAATCCCAACTACTCAGGAGGCCAAGGCAGGAGGATCAGAGTTCAAGGCCAACCTGACCAACACAGTGAGACTCCATTTCAAAAACCAGTGTTTGGATGGGGGCAATGTAAATAATGTACAATATAAGTCTAATCGGAATCGTCACTACAAATCCCCCTCTCCCCCCATATAACGAGTATATCCTAACAAAAAATTTATAATAAAAAAAGAGTGTTTGGGGGGCATGTATGTGTACAGATTTACACATGTACCCACATGTAGAATTTCCTTGAATGATGCGCAGATTTTTGCTATTCAAATGAGCACAGTATAAAGTACCTAAGACAGGTCTTTAGATGCAAGCTAATCCTCGTTCTGCCTGTGTGTCTCCTCTCCTGCCCCAAGGTTTCCCTATCATACAAATGAGGAGGAATGCAGAACACAAAACTATATTTAAAGACGCACACAGCTGTCCCCTGGGATCCCTAACAGGTTAGTTCCAGGCCCTTTTGGAGACCACCATCTGAGGATGTTCATGCCCTCTTTATAAAATGGTGAACAGGTGCACAGAACCTACACAACTGCCCTACACATTTTGAATCATTTCTAAATTACATATAGTACCTAACACAATAAATGCTATGTAAATAGTTGTTAATCCTGTATTATCTGGGGAATAATGACATGAAGAAAGTCTGTACATGGTTAATACAGATGAATCTCTTAAAAAATTTAAAAACAGTTTCTATCTGTGGCTAGTTGAATGCAAGGATGTGGAAGTCACAGACAGAGGGACAAGTGTAAACACAGAGAAAATAAAGCGCTAAGCTAATTACTTATTCACACTTGCACTTGCTTCTAAGATGCTTGACTTTTAAAATGAAAGGGGTGAAGAGTAATGAAGACATTAACATCATTATAGATGACTATCCTCAGTGACCACAGCACCTCGTCCCGTATTTAAAATCCATGTGTGAAGACCACTCATGGGAACAAGGAGTAACTCTTATGAGGCACAGAAAGGAATGCCTTCCTGTAAATCAAGTAATTAGCAAAAATATAATGGCAGTTATTCTAGGAAATGCCAGCCCAAACCAAACCAAACAACTTAACTACATCCCCACACATGCACCTTTCCCTTTCCTCATCAGAATTCAGTATCTCAAAGGTAGAAAAAGGGGTCTGGGGTACGGCTCAGGGGTAAAGCACTTGCCACACATATGCAAGGCCCTAGGTTCAATCACCTTACCACCAACCAACAAAGGGAAGAAAAGGGAAAGAAAAATTAAATTGTAATTGACAAATGGATAGTATTAAGAATTAAGAATATTCTAAACACAAAGTAGAAAGATTAATAAATATGCCCTTATACCTAAATAACTCAACTTTTTCCTTGTTCTTAAAGACAGTCTCCCTCTGTCCACATGAGTGGTTTTATATATATATATATATATATATATATATATATATATATATACACACACACACACACTCACACACACATACAGATACACACACAAAACTCTATCAATCCTACACAAAATATTGACATATGTGAAAAATATTAACCAGAAGCAAAAATTGTGAGTAGCTTCAAATCATAATGATGAATTCTGGAAACATCACCAACAGCTTTGGTGGCTGCTTCCTAGCAGCTGACCCACATTTCCTAGCAGCTGACCCACATTTTACTCCTCCCTAGCTACTGGTCAAGCATCTCAAGCATAGGTAGCCCACTCACTACCTTCATTCCCAAAACAATGAGCACCGGAGTCAAGGAAACTCTAGGTAGGTTCAACACCAACACTGCAGTTTACTATGCCCTAACAAGTTTCTCAAACTTTCAAAGCCAAAAAAGTTGTGAGAATGAAGAAGGATTAACATATTTGGAGTGCTGAGGGCTATGTCTGGGCCCATGGTAATACAAACACACATGAAATGCTTACTATTACAAAGCTTAAGTTTGAGTCACAGGAGTGGCCTCCACTAGCCACACTTAGAACATTAGGAGAGCTCTATCATGTTATCATGCACCTCTAAGGCCCTTGACAGTTAATACAACCTAACAAAGTTATGCATGTTGTAATGAACCTGCAGCATCTGAGGAAGTCGCAAATCACTGCACTTGCATGATGAAGGCAGAAAATGTGTAAATTAAAGCTTGAAAGATTCCTATCAGAAACTAGTTTTAAAAAGAAGGATATTTTAAAAGTTCACATTACAATTATTTTGGAAATCCATTTATGTAGAATTTAGATAATAAATTACCTAAATTGAGATAATTAGAGATGTACCTCTTCAAAAGGAAGGGATCTCAATCAAAAGATACTCAAATTGCCATTCTTACAATTAATTATGTGACCATTACTGAGGAAACTAGTCTGATTTACAATGCACAGTTTATTGCAAAGAGAATCCATTTATTTGAAGATTTTGTTTCCTTCTGAGTCTTATTTTAACAATACCCACAAATATAGCATATATATCCAAAGTAACTGTTAAACATAAATACTTTATGTGTATACAGCAATAATTATGTAGGTAGAAGAAACTGTGCCAAGAAATGGACTGTAAATGTTCTTAGACTAGGTTCAATCTACGTATATAATCAATCAATATTTCTGTAAGCAATCTTTTTATACAATTCTTTTTGGTATAACAATGGTCAAACTCCTGAACACATAGCAAGTATATTGCTTAAAACTCTATTCTTAAATAGATTTTGTAAGCTGATTTTAACTACTTATTAATTAAATTAATTACTCCTTTCAAGATACATAAACCCTTACCATAGTTAGACCTTCTCATTCCACTTCCCTTATCTACAATGATAAACCAGGAAAAGATCAGCATTATCTGAGTTGCTTGGTCTAATAAGGACATCTTTCTAAGGGTTCCACACCCTTAGGCATTCTAGATCCTTAGCTCCAATGAAAAGAACTGTAGGGGTAGGGGGGAGAAACAGCCCAAACAATGTATGCACATATGAATAAATAAATAAATAAATAAACCAAAAAAAAGAACTTGCATTTGGAAAATGCAACTACATAAACGAATGTCAACATGACTCCAAGTAACGCAGTTTTTGACATCATCTGTCTTAAACCTATTGCGTGAGAACTACTTCTACCTAAACAGAGCAGAGACTGAGATCCAAATTCACACACCTCCACCCCAACCCCAAAAAGGAAGGGAGAAGTAAAGGTTGGAAAAGACAATGAAAGCAGGAAAATAAGGAGAGTCCTGAATGGACTACTGGTGGAGGTTAACCATGCAAAGGGAAAAGGCTATCTTTTCCTCCAACACTAGCAAAGAGGAGGTTTTAGGGGTAGTGGTAAACAAATGAAAGGCTACTTACCACCAAGGTGGGTGCCGTCAATAGTCCCCAAGCAAAAAACTCCAGAAAGATGACAATAACCGCATGGTAAACACTAGGAGAACCTATTCCTTGAGGCTGCAAAATAAGTTTTTAAAAAGTTAACAGTGCATTGCAGAGTTACTAACAATGACAATAATTAATAAGTATTTAAGAACACAGTCACGAGCTGCTTAATAACAGGGCCATGTAGTCTACACTGCTGTTCAGCAGCTCCAGCCAATGTGAGGATTTGCATGCAAACAAATAAACATCACTCCATCACCCCAAAGGCTTTCAAGCCTATTCAATAGCCTTAGGTGGGAGTGTAAAGAGCATGCAGCAGTGTCTGGATGTCTCTGCGTGTTGTGAGGCTACTGTGTCATTCAGTCCTGCCACAGCCCTCTCCGCAGAAGCTGAAATTGAGGAACTAGGTTGGAGGCCCACAGCAGGGAATGAACAAGAGGTCATTCCTGCAGCAAACACTCGAGCACCTGCTGTGTACAGAGGGTCTGCAACTACAGAAACTATTAAGCATGGTTCAAGTGGTAGAGCACATGTCTAGCAAGTGTGAGACCCTGAGTTCAAGCCCCAGTACCAGCCCCCACAATTAAGACACACTCCCTGCCCTGATCTAAACTTCACAGCCTAGAAAGGAATAAACCTTATCAAAACCATGTTTATGCGTAAATGCAATGCAAGAGACCTGCAGTTGTGGTTTGAACATGAAGTATCCCCTCCCCACATCCCCAAAGGCCCATGTGTTGAAGGACTGGCTCCAGCTGGTGGTACTTTTTTTTATTTTATGCTCATGCCTGTAATCCTAGCTACTCAGGAGGCAGAGATCAGAAGGAATGAGATTCAAAGCCACTCTAGGCACAGTTCAGGAAACCCTATCTTGAAAATACCCAACACAAAAAAAGGGCTGATGGAGTGACTCAAGTGATAGCAAGCCTGAAGTCCTGAGTTCAAACCCCAGTACTCCCAAAAATAGGGGAAAAAATAAATTACTCATAATAAGCTAATTTTCTATGAAGTTATATGCAAATAAATACAGGAGAGGAAAGGTCACACCCAACTTTCAAGGAAAACTAGAAGTTAAACTTTAGCCTGAGAAATAAGCATATTACATAAAAAGCTCTTTTTAATTTTATATCTTCTTTTCAGGTCTGGTCATTCTGACAACAATTCCCAAACCAACCACAACTGCTATCTGAATGAGCTTATTTTGTATGAGTAGCTATGAAATGTACAAGACAGACCTGAAAAACTGTAAAAAACTATTCTTTTACATGTATCACAAGAAAGTACCAAAATTGTGTTTAGTATCATTATATATTAAACTACATGAAACTTTAAAGGTATGTCAAACAAAACCAGAAGGATGAGAAGGAAACAGTTAATAGCTTCATACCCAATTAAGGGCTTTTTGACAAAACCCTTCACAAATAATAATAAGGAATCATGTTAACAAAGTAGTCACTCTGGGATGGAGGGCAAGGAGGAGATATGCATGGGACAGGCACGCAGAAGCCCCAAAGTCCTGGTGGTGAGTGAGTGTTCATTTAATTAGTCTTCTAACCATACTCAGACATTATAATACTCTCAGGCATGGAATATTTCACAAGAATTACACTGAAATCAAAATATTGAACACCAAAATCTCCCTTGGCCATTGGTCCTCCCTCCAAATCATCACCAAATCTCTCTCCTCTTCAATGAAGCACCTAGAAAAGTTCCCATTGCAGGCCTATACTTCTCCCATGCCCACTTTAGAGGTGACTGGAACATGAGGGCACTGGCTCATCAGTGGGTTAGTCCACTGAGGAGTTCACAGTGAACAGGCTATTTGGAAGTGGGGCCTGGCTGGAAGAGGTAGGCCACTGGGGGCATGCCTTTGAAGGGTATGTCATGTCCCCTGCCTCTTGCTGTCCCTTTCTGCCTCCCGCCGGCCATGAGGTAAGCAGCACTGTCCCACCACCCTCTCAGAAGCAACCCCACCATGTTCTGCCTCTCCACCCACAGGCCCAGAAGAACAGAGTCGAGTGACCATGGACCAAAACCTCTGAAAACTCAAGCCAAAAATAAATCCTCTGCCTCCTCTGTCTTCCTTGTTTTCTCAGCTGTTTTGTCACAGTGACAAAAAGCTGTCTACCACACAGGTTAGGAAGCAAGGAAGGGATGTGGGTAATGACATCAGAGAACAGAATGAAGCAGACAAGGATGGGAAGGAAGAGTTCCGTGCTCATGAAACAAAGGGGGGCAGAAGGTGTAGTTCCAATTTTGTCAAGGAGTTTCTCATCTTTACTCTGTACACATTAGTGTTTCAAGCAAGGTACTGGTCTCATGGCCTTGCATTTTTTTCAATCCATCATGGTGATTTCCTAAAGGATGAGACAGAGAAGCTAATTTCTTGTACAAAGAGGAGTCCAAATCAGTGCAGAGAGATGAGGACAAGAAGTAGTGGAGCAGGAGGGATGCCACAGAGAAGGGAATGGACATAAATATTCACAAAATGACATTAACCAAAGGAGGACTCAAACCTGACTTCTGGGCTTTTCTGCTGGGGTCTTGTAGTGGAAGCTGGTATCATCCCAGGCCTTTTCCTCCAAGAGGCTCTAATCTCATGGACAGGAGAGATGGCCCCTTTACATCAGATATTTCTACTCCCTTTGAGCCCAGGACTAAAGCAGTGAGTCAGCAACACATGTCATTTTGGACTCAGCAGACTGGATGAAATGAACTAGAGAGTGTGAAGTGTGCAAAGAACAGGGAGCTAAGGCAGAACCCCAAGCAGCACCACCATTTAAGTATAAGGAAGAGGAAAAAGGATCCAGGAAGATGTATCACAGTTGACAAAGAAGTTTTAAGAGGGGAGGGGTGTTGACTAGCACAAAACAGAACAGGCAGAGTAAGAGGTGAAAAATTGTCAGGATTTGGGAAGCTCACACCTGTTCTGCTTACTACCAAACAACCCCCAGAAAGCGCAGTAGAACTCTTCAGTCTTTTGTGCTGAATTATACTATGAATCTGCAAGACAGCGGCACTGTTCCCAAACACATACACAAGGGACCTTTCATTCTCTGTAACAGAGATACCTCATAGGTCCTTTCAAAAGAGTTTGGAAAATGTTGATAGAAAGTAAAATGAGGGCTTTGAGGGGGAAGGGGACAGTGGTAGAGCACATGCTTAGCAAGTGTGCAACCCTGAGTTCATTCTCCAGGACAAAATAAAAGAAAGATAATTATACAAAAACTTGTGCAAATATACTCACAGAGCAAAAAGGTAGTAAAAAACAATGTATTAAAAGTAGCTCTCTTGCTGGGCACAATGGCTCATGCCTCTAATCCCAGCTACTCAGAAGGCAAGAGACTGGGAGGATCATGAATCAAGGCCAGTTTGAGCAAAAAGTTAGTGAAACCCCATCTCAACCAATAAGCCAGGCATGGTAATTTGCATCTGTAATCCCAGCTACACAGGAGGCATAAATAGGAAAACCATGGTGGGAGAGTGGAGAGACAGGTAGATGGATGTACACAAGACTGTATCAAGGAGGTGTAGAGGAAGTTTTTCTCCTTAGGTGAGGAGCACTTAAGTAGAATATCAGGAAAGGCTTCCCAGAAGATAGGAAGTATTATCTAAGCTGAGATCTCAAGAGTCCAGGAGGAAAGACATCAGTATTGTCAGGTGCATACTGTGTGGGGAGGGCTGATGGCAAGAGTACCTCAGGTAAAGAGGACAGGATGTGGACAGGCCAGAAGACAAGAGCCACACCACGACATTTCAGTATCTGATTACCTAAGGAGGAGATGGTAAGAAGTCAAGGCAGAGAGGTGAGCAGAGATAAAGTAGAAATGTGACTCCAAAAGGCCATGTTTCATTCTTGTGACAGGGTCTTGTTATGTAGCCAGGTTAACCTTGAACTCACAATCCTCCCACATCAGCCTCCCAAGTACTGGGATCACAGGCATGCACCATCACACCCAGCAGAAAAGGCATTTTACGTCACATTCAGGCCGCAGGGAAACATTGCAATATTTGAAGCCAGAGAGTAAAATCACATCACAAGATTGCCTGAGCACAACAATGACCTTCAATTCCATGAGGCAAACAAGGTGAAAGGGAAGACAAGAAGCCAGGCTGTTGCAGGTGAGACTGAACAGCAGCATAAAAGACAGTGGCAGCTGGCACCAGTGGCTCATACCTATAATCCTAGCTACTCAGGAAGTAGAGATCAAGAGGATCAAGGTTCAAAGCCAGCACCAAGGGAGACCCTATCTTGAAAAATACTCAATGCAAAACAGAGCTGGGAGGGGCTCAAGTGATAAAGCACCTGTCTAGCAAGCATGAGGCCCTGAGTTCAAACCCAGTACCGCCAAGAAAAAGACAGTGGTAGCAGGAATGAAGCAAAGTGAGTGGGTGCAAGCAACACTTAGGAGACAGACAGGTCTCTGGATGTACAGAGGGTAAAGGAAAAATCACAGATGTTCAATTTGGGGTGTTGTCAGCAGGACAAGGAGAAAAGGGGAAGGCACTTGCCCAGCATGCATGGGGCCCTGGGTTTAAGCCCCAGCACTGTTTTTGTTTAGTGGGACTGGGGTTTGAACTCAGGGCTTTGCATTTAGTAGAGCAGGTGCTCTACTACTGGAGCCACACCTCCAGTTCACTTTGCTTTGGTTATTTGGGAGATGGGGGTCTTGTGAATTTTTGGCCTGGGCTGGCCTTGAACCATGATTCTCCTAATCTCAGCCTCCTTAGTAGGTAGGATTACAGATGTGAGTCACTACATCCAGCTTCCAGCACCATTTAAAAAAAAAAAAAAAAAAGTGCCAGGTGCCAGTGGCTCACACCTGTAATCCTAGCTACTCAGGAGGCATAGATGAGAAGGATCACAGTTCAGAGCCAGCCCAGGGAAACAGTCTCCGAGACCCTGTCTCAAAAAAATCCTTCACAAAAAAGGGCTGGTGGAGTGGCTCGAGGTGTAGGCCCTGAGTTCAAAGCCTTACACCACAAAAGAAAAAAAAAGTGAACTGAAGATTATTCAAGAAGTAATATAATAATAATAATAATAACAACAATAATTAGTATCTTAGCAAGATGATACAACCTTGAATACCCAATACGAAGCTGGGCAAAGCCAGATTTGTGGTAATCCTGTATTCCTGGCACTAGAAAGGCTAAAATGGGAGGATTGTGAGTTCAAGGCCAGCCTGGGTTATATAGTGAGACCCTATTTCAAAAAATCAAAATTGAAACTAAAAACACTAAAAGATGATTTAAAAAATACCTAGTAACATCACCTAACATTCAGAAAAAGCTCTGCCATACTTCTAGTAGGAACATGGAAAGCTGAATAATCAGCCTCGTGTTACAAACCCTTCACTCACAAGCCAGGCAGAGCAGGGCACAGCCCTAACTGGTTATGGGTAAGTTTTAATGACATGTCAAATGCTTATGACAGTGCTAGTTTAAAAAAAGAAAGAAAGAAAGTAGGATAAATTCAATTACAGAAAACAAAACCTTAATAGTGTTTATATTGGGTAGTGATTTTAAGTGATACAACATAGTTTTGCTAAGCTGTTGTGAATTCTCTAAATAGTTTCTAAAGTTGGCATGTTGGTTCTTATTGAAGAAAAAAGCTATGTAAAACTGAAATGGAGAAAGCCAGGCAGCTGTAAGTAGTACTTGTCTCATCTCAGTGGCCTAGTACTTGCTGAGCACACACAAGGCCCTGGATCCCATCCCAAGCAGAGAGGAAAAAGCAGGGAGAAGGAGAGACATTGTCTCGTTCTGAAGTACTGGACAGTTGATTGTCCCTAATCTGAAAATCCAGAATCAGAAACTTTCTAAGTGGTTTTTAGATCAGGGACACTGACCCAATACATTCTAGGCAAACAGAACCAAACCTGTGAACCCCAAAATCTGCAACTCCTCTCCCCCAAGCATTTCAATGAGGGACGCAAATTCATCGCTTTTATTTTAAATGAGTTCAAAGCAATATAAGGCTGGGGATGCAGCTCAGTGGTAGTGCTTGCAAAGTGCATGTGCAAAGCCCCAGCACTGGAAAAAAAAAATAAAAAGGCAAATACATGTCATTAAAATGTACAACTTTTTAAAGTATTTCACTGTTTAGAATTTAGAAAACTTCTAGGCAGGACTTTTAACCTAAACACTGCTGGTTTTATGGACTATCTTTAGTAAGCAAAATTTTAGAACAATTTAAGAAAGCAAGCCAGGGTCATAGACCATGTAGGGGAGAGGTGATGGGAAAGAGGTAGGACAGACATTGACCAGTGAGTAGTTTAGAGGATCAAGAGAAGAGTGTTCAGTTATAATGAGACCACATCATCACATCATTTTAAGATGCTTAAAAAAAACTGCAAGAGACAAAGTGAAAAATTCTAAAGACCAGTGTGAACACAGACTAACACCTGTTCAACCTCAAATGCCAAGATACACCAACTAAAATCACAATCATTGCCATACCAAAAGTCTTATTCAGCTGACTAACCTCTTTTGGGAGATGGTTCCTTGATCGTTGAACTTCAACCTCAAAAATCAGAAACGATCTCTTTGCCTCCGCCTTTCCACTGCCAGCCCTTTTTTGTGATGGGTTTTACAAGATAGGGTCTCAGGAACTATTTGTCAGGGCTCGCTTTGAACTTTGGTCTTCTGATCTCTGCCTCCCAAGGAGCTAGGATTCCAGGCATAAGTCACCAGTGCCCGGCCAAAATACAAACATTTTCTTTTTTTGGGAGGGGTGTGTGTGGGGAGGAGGACAGCACTAGGGTTTGAACTCAGGGCCTCATGTTTGCAAGGCAGTGCTCTTACCACTTGAGTCACTCTGCCAGCCCTAGTTGAAATTTTTAAAATCTAGACATTTACTTCTGTAATATACTGGTTTCACTTTATTTGCCTTAAACCTTTTCAAGTTTATGCTCCCCTAAGGAAAGCCCTTTACTTTATTATTCTGATCTGGATCACCTGGTAAATGCATCTCACAAAGGTGCTTAAAAGATATTTGTAGGGCTGGGTGTGCTGGTACACAACTGTAATCTTGAGACAGGAGGATCTCGATCCCAGGTCAGCCTGGGAAGTTAGTGACACCCTATCTTTGAACAATCTGATTGTGGTGGTGCAGGCCTGTCACTCCAGCAACTAGGGGACGTGGTGGTAGGAAGATCATTGTCCAAGGCCTGCCTGGGCAAAAGCATGAGACCTTATTTAAAAAACAAACTAAAAGCACAAGGACCTGAGGCATGGGCTCGAATTGCAGAATACTTACCTAGTAAACATCAGGCCCTGAGTTCAATCCCCAAAAGATGCTTTAAAACTGAAATGAACAGAAGACTGTCCCTGACTTAAAACAGTCTGACAGACCTCTTCAACTTGATGTTGTTAAGTGCTATGCATTCAGAGGATGCTATACTTGCAATGTTGAACTGTGACCTTTTCCAGGGCTAACAGTCTACAGTACAGCCTCGCCTGTGATGCGCCATGCCGCAGCTCCCAGTTAGCCATGCCACCAGCATAAGACAGTGATGGTCAACAGTGAGCCATGCTACTACGTTCTGACACTTGGGATGTTAGGTGTATTAAGTGCACTTTTCAAGTTACATTTCTTTTACAATGGATTTAATCAGGACATAACCACATCTAAGTTGAAAACAACCTCTCCTCTGTAACTCTCTTCCACCTTTCACTGTCTTCAATGCAGTTACTAATTAAGAGGAACTTATAGGGTAAACTCTACTGAGCAACTGTGTGTAGATAAAATGGCTTAGAATCATAAAAAAAGTGATTTTTTTATGACACAGAAAGCAGAGGGTTCTCCTAGCTCAAAGGAAACTAAAGGAACCTAACAACTACATGCAAAGTATGACTCTTGACCATGTCTCATATTAAAAACACAAGCAGCTACGAAAGGTATTTTCAGACAGGGCACCAGTGGCTCATGTCTATAATCTTAGCTACTTGGGAGGTTGATATCAGAAGGATCAAAGTTCAAGGCCAGCCCAGACAAATAGTTCTCAAGACTCCCATCTCCAAAATAACCAGAGCAAAATGGACTGGAGATGGGTGTGGTTCCAGTGGTAGAGCACCTGCATTGCTAAGTGCAAACCCCTGAGTTCAAACCCCAGTCCCACCCAAAAAAAAAAAAAAAAAAAGATATTATCAGGACAATTGGAGAACTGTCAATGGAAGTAAATATGAGATGCTACACTTTGGATCTAAAATTCCTCCAGAGGCTTGCTCCTCACCCTGTGGCACTGCATGGAAGTGATGGAGACTTCAAGAGATGGAACATAGCAGGAGGAAGTTAGGTCACTGAGAGCATAAACTTGAGGTCCAACCCCTTTCTCTTTCTCACCTAGACATGAGGTAACTAGGCCTTCACCATCAAGTACTGGGCTGCCACAGATCCAAAGCAATGGAGTCAATTAATCCTGGATTGTCTCTCCTCTTTTTAAGTAGATTTATCTCAAGTATTTATTACAGCACTGAAAACTGACAGATAATGTTAAATTTCTTGACTGTGATATTTGTATTTTGATTACACTTTTTTTTTTCCATAGAAGATACAGGCTACATATCTAAAATTGACATGATTCTTGCAATTTTCACTTAAATATTCTGCAAAACAAGTAAAAATGAAATAGGGGAAATTTTTTTATGTGCAGAGGTATGTCCCTATAGTCTCAGCTACTTGAGAGGTTGAGGTAAGAGAATTACTTGAGCCAGAAGTTCAGGTAAGCCTATGCAACACAGCAAGACTCTGTCACTTAAAAAGAAAAAAAAATCTTACAATGGTCTACATTCATCACCTCTGAGCAGTAAAAGCTAGCCTACACATAGACCCCCAAACAAGGGCTAGACTTAACATTTTTCAACTTTACAATAGTTCAAAGGCAGTAGGCATTTAGTAGACACCATGGTTCAAGTTTTGCTCTTTTCTAGGCTTCCAATGTATAGCACAATACTCTCACAGCTCCCAGTCAGGTAAACAAGCATCGGTGGCCAGCGTTACTAAGCTACAATGCTTAGTAGGTGTATTAAAGGCATTTCAACTTACAGTGTCTTCGATGACAGTGATTTATTGGGGCACAATCCCACTGTAAATAAAGGAGCATATGTGCTAATCTCTTATCTAAATCCTCATCTAACTCTCAAGTTCCAAGTCTGTAATTGCCCACTTACAAATCCCAGCAGGAATATCTTGGCCTTAGTAACTTCTGCTGTCTTCCTATCAGTGAACCAGGGGCTTATGTGGGTTGTTGGCCAGAAGACAGAACTGTTCCATCAGTAATTGGGTTCTATAATGCCAGTACAACCCTTATTAAATTGCAGGCCATCTTGTAATGAAACAGCAAGACTAAACTATACTGGATCTGTCATTCTGCAGGACAACTGGCTTGGACACTTCAAAAATGTCAAGATCATGGTAGAGCGCTTGCTGGCAAACATGAGATCCTGAGTTCAAACTCTAACACTGAATAAAAAAGAAAAAAAAAAGGCCAAGATCATAAAAACAATTAAAAACCTCCTCTAGACTAAAAGACACTGAAGAAACATGGAACTCGATACAACAATTAAATTTTGTATCCAAAAGCTTTACTGGGACAATTGGAAAATTTGACTATGGACTATATATTACATAATAGTAGTATACGCCCAATAAATTTTATAATTGCTATTGCTACATTAAGGCTGCAGGAAGAATATCCTTTTTTTAGGTGATATGCCTTGAATATCACGTCTACAACTGACTCTCAAATGGTACAGAAAAAAGTACGCGTATACACACATAAAAATAAATGTGTGTATGCATCTGAGAAAGAAATCAGCAGATGTGGCGAAATGTTAGCAACTGGTGAATCCTTAGTCTATGTGATAGGCAAAAGAATATCCATTGTGCTATTCTTGCAAGATTAAAAATTGAAGAAATAGGGGCTGGCAGAGTGTCTCAAGTGGTAGAGCACTTGCCTAGGAAGTGTGAGGCTGATTTCAAACCCCAGTACCACCAAAAAATGAAAATTGGGGAAATAAAAAAACGATAAAAGTCAAAATAAGATAGAAGGAAAAACCATTTTAAACTTAGAATTTAATTCTCTGACAAGTTATCAATCAAGTATAAGAGTAAAACATCTTCAAAAAGATGCATTTTCTCTGAACAACACACAACTAAGAGGACTAAAATAATTTACTGTGAAAGTTTTATACAAAAAAGACAAAGAAACTTAAGTGGTAGGCACAGAGAAATTGAGTTCTGCATGGAGAGACAAAGAAATATTGCTGTAGGAAACACTGTAACCACAAAGATGCTTTAATGGGGTCCTCCATGGTCTGACTGAGGAATACAGACTTTGCTATGAGTATCTGGTGTTGTGGTGTTTTTGTTGTTTTCTGTGACTTTAATCCACCAGGGCAAGAGTTACCATGTTTGTAAAGCAAAATGAAATCCAGTTCTTGAGTTCCTGACAGTATGAATCATCAAAATTACAGTGACACCATTATGCTAATCAAATCATTTTGGGTTACTGTGTACTGAAACTTAAATTTTACTTGGACATATGATGGGTAAGTGAAAACTGAGAGATAGTCAAAATCTGTATGGCATCACAGAATAAAGAAGTGTTTGTTAAAGTACTCCTAAACAGAATGGTATACTTACTAAAACTCTCAACAAAGGGTGTGAATCCCACTGCTGCCTCCAAAAGAATAACAACACTAGTAAGAGTTTAGAGAGATCAACTTTTACTTTTAAAAACAAGATGACCTGGGCTGGCAGAGTGGCAAGCAGTAAGATCGTTGGCCTAGCAAGTGTGAAAAGCAAGATGCCTACCGTTTAAGATTATGTTGCTTTGTGGTAACTTTTTAAAAATGTGACAATCCAATGCACCCCATTCCATCCTAGAAGGAAAAGATGTACCTGTTATATCACGTTAAGGCATCATTGTCACACTGTTCAAATGACTACAAATTTAACTCACTGAAAAGGTAAAATAAAACTCAAAATTTAAAAATCACTCCTACCTGAAAATCAAATTGCCACTAATGCCTAGCATGGAGCCTCAACTCAGGACTGCTCTCAATTTGATCACTGATTTACTCAACCATGTAGCTAAAGGACAAAATATTATATCACTCCTAGTCGCACAGAATTCATAACTGTTTTAGAACATCGAGAAAGTCATCCCATTATGAATAAGCTACTACATTTGCCCTTAAAAAAGACAAAGAGTATTTCAGTGATCTTGATGTACCCTGGCTGAAACTATCGACTTTTTTTGGGGGTGCTGATGATGGGGGCACTAGGGGTCAAACCCAGGGTCTTGTGCATTCCAGGCAAAGCACTCTACCACTGAGTTAAACCTTCACCCTCAACTCTTATTTTATTTGGCACTTCTATTTCAAAATAATGCTAAATTTGAGCTTTTAAATGACTGAAAAATTTAAATCATATGTATAAAAAAGTATTACTTGCAAAAAGCTATTCTTTTTACTTAAAACTTCTAACTTTTGGCAGCTATAAACAAGTTACACAACAGCTATATGCAAACCTCTGCAAGCACTCTGAACACACTGGCAAGCAGGTCTTCTAACTGTATCAGGGTGACACGAATGCATCACCTGAGAAAACTGTTCACTGATTCCCACACATGTCAATGTGAAGAAAACCTTAAATTATGGAAGGTAAGCCAAGTGCTGCCTGCCACATACAAACCAGAAGGAATACAGCTGGTCTTCCATTCCCAGATTCCATCAAATGCAGATTATGTGGTAAATAATTCAAAGTAACAACCATTTTATGTTAGGTGTCACAAGTAATCTAGAGATGATTTAAAGTCTACAGAAGAATGTGCACCAGTTATATGCAAATAGAATGCCATTTTCTATAAGTGACTAGAACATCAGTTTTGCATATGGGAGAGGAATCCTGGACCCAATTCTTCAAGGATACTGGGGAGGGGGTGACCCAGAGAGCTATCCTGAAACTACAGCAGCCATCCTCCTAGATGAAGAGTGAAAGCATAAGTGATTGAGTCCAACCTTGTGAAGTGCATGCTTACCTACTTCTATTTGTTCTCATTACAATCAAGAGGAGACACCGGAGTGTGGCTCAAGTGATAGAGAACTGCCTAGGGATTTCAACCCCTAGTACCACCAAAGGGAGGAAAAAAGAGAGGGGGGAAAAATCCAGTGTTTTGCTTCCCTGGGCATATTTCATTTTGCAATTAAGAAATCAATTTTACCTTTCTAGGTACCTCCAACAATACAATTCACATATACCTTGCTGTCTATCAAATCTTTAAAGTCACTTTTTCTACATTGTCAGAAATGTAGTCCCCTGGGGCTGGCGGAGTAGCTCAAATATAGAGTGCTGTGAGGCCGAGTTCAAACCCCAATGCCACAGCACTCCTTCACTATTTGCCCTCTCAAAACAGTTAATGGTACCCCACAGCAAGCTACGAATACACCATAACTTTAATAATGGGATAAAAAAATCGATTTTTAAAAAAGTCTTCCTCCTTTGAAAGTGCAAAGCTCAAAACCCCAGTTCTGCTGAAATAATATAAAAGCAAAAATAAATAAGTAAATAAGCAAACAAATTCTGTCTTCCAAAACTCACAGGATTTGGAAAGAATCTGCTTTGAGAGCAAATCAAACAAAATCCCCGAAAGAAGTAAGAAAACTAAACTTTACAAGGAAAAGGAAGGTGTGTTTCTTGATCAGTTTCATTATCTTTTGCAAAGAATACTGACGATCCTAAACAGCATGGGGTTTTATAAAATCCTCCACTGCCTCTATTTTGAAGATTTTATGAATAATTTAAAATGTCATCTTTCTGTAGCTGGCAAAAAATCAGTTATTTTTTATCCCAACATAGTTCTTGCTAACTTATCCAAAAGGGCTACGACTCTTAATTGAGACCATCAAAAGTAACACTTGAACCAAAAACAGTGAAGAGGACCTGGGAGATTTCGAACTTCCTCCTTTCAACAAATGTCAAGGCTAATAAACGTGACAGTTCACTGAAAACGTGTTCTGAAATCCATATGTTCCAAAGCTTTCTAGATTTTGGCACAGTCAGACGAGGCCATGTTCTGAAATGTCAAAAGAAAGTTGTCATCACTTCGCGTGCACGCGTCACATCCCAACCTCGGGTGGTGGCCTACTAGCACACCCAGAACAGTGCGGGGAAGGCCACCAAGGCCGCCTCCAGGTGCACAACACCGAATCACGGGACCAGCCCTGCCACCTCCCCATTCCATTTCAGAACGTGACACCGGCGCGCTCAACAAAGACAGAGAGGGGCGGCCAGGAGCCTCGGCCCGAAGTACAGGTGAGCTGTGCCATTAAAAAGTCCACGTCCCCCGCTGCACCAAGTGCATTGCCAACGGCCGATGTTGCTAACAAGTGAAACGTTTTTCCCATCCTCAACCTGTCCTCTTTGCAGCGTCTGGCTAATTAACGCTCAGGCCAAGGGAGTCTGGTTCTCAGACATTTAAGGATTTCTCCGCAGGCGGCGAGATCCCCCGGCGGCAGGGCTGACCGTGCGGACGGGGAGGGCTAGGCGCTGGGGCCCGACCGCGGGACAGGAGGGGGACGCGAACGCCGCCCGTTAGCAGCATATGGGAGGCAGGAGAGGCTCCCGGGCCGGGGCGCGCGCGGCGCCGGCGGGGCCTGGCGGCGGAGGCCGGGGCGAGAGGCCAGCGCACGTGGGGCTGGAGGCCGCGGGGCCTCGGGGGGCGGCCGAGGCGGGAGCGGCTGCCCCGGAGGGCGGCTCCCGGGGGGAGGGGGGCGGCGCAGGCCACAACACTGCCACAGCGACGCCGCGGCGCCGAGGCCGGGGCCGAGGAGGGCAGCGGCGCTCGGGGCGGCGGAAGGCGGAAGCGTAGGGGCAAAAGAAGCTTGGACGGGGCCCCGGGACGCTGGCCGGCGCGGAGCCCCCGCTCACCGTGCCTCCGTCCTTAATGATGATCTTCTTGGCCAGCATGATACTGCGGTTCGCGGCCCGTTTCTTCTTCTTCCCCTGGGTCATTTTACCATCCTCGACTCCTGGCGCTGCTGCAGCCACTACCGGGGCGGCCGGCCCCAGCGGCGAGTGCCGTCCCTCCACTACTGTCGGGCCGAGCCGCTCCGGGCGCCCGCCGCCATCTTGAGGGCCCGGCCTGCCTCGGGCGGCGCGTCACATCGTGCGATCGGCCGACGAGCGCGCCCGCCCCGCCCACGTAGCGTGACCCCGCCCACACGACGTCGCCCCGCCCACTCGCACGCTCCGCCGCCGACTCCAGGGGAGCGCGGCCAGAAGGGAAGGGAAGGGAAGGGGCGGGGCGGGGGGAGTTCCGAGTCCTTCCCTCCGCAGTTTTATGGATAGTCAGTGTCTCGCCTCAGAAGAAATCTACGTCTCAAAGTCATTACCTGCTCATGACTGATGAATGGTTGCATCGGAATTCTAACTGAAACCCTAAACTATAGCACAATTTCCAACCGTACTGTAACCAAAATGGAACTGAAGGGAGCAGACATGACGGGAAGCTAAGAGGTAAAGATAAGCTGGTTGTTTTGGGGGGTTTTTTGAGGCTTTGGCTCTGGTGCTCAGATATCCTGACTGGGTCGTGCTGGTTGCTGTAGCCCCCTAGTTCTTTATTCCCTTGACAATTAAAACTTGTGACACTTTGTAAGCCTCTACTTTTTTATTTGGGTGGTGGTGTAGAGGACTGCTAGAAAGAGTAAGTGACACAAATGGAACGTGAACGCAGAGTATTTCCAGTGTTAAAATTTTGATTTTGATTACTTTAGGAGTAGTTGTAAGATAATGTCTTTTTCCTTAAACACTTTAAAGTGGTGGAGGGATACAGTGCATGCTGCCTACCTTCATTCGTGGAAGTGGGAAGAGTGACAAAACAGATTGGCAAAATGTTAACACACACAAGTTCAATGGTACCCCCTCTCCTTGCAGCTGGCCAGGCCTGGTGATGCTTTTCTATCTCGCAGATTAGAGCGAGAAGGACAAACAGCACTGACTTCAGAGGCTAGGTCATAAAAGGCACTGCATCTTCCTGCCAGCTCTTTTTCATTCACTCTGAGCCCCAAGAGTCTGGGGGTGCCAGCTGCTGTGTCTTGAGGATACCCAAAGAGCTATGCATAGGGGCTCAGTTGTCCAGGAAGTGGGGACTCCCACAAAAGGCCACACGGGTCATCTTGAAAGTAGATCCTCCAGCCAGGTCATCTTGAGCTGACTGCAACCACTAGCAGTATCTCTGGACTGCAGCTTTTCCCTGTATTGAGGGTTGAACTCTGAGCTTCATGCACTGTCTTACCTTACCGCTTGATACACATCCCAGGTTCTGACTACAACTTCATGAGCATCCCTCTGCAAGGACCACCTAGCTTAGCCACTGGGATTCCTACTCGCAGAATCTATGAGATTAGAAAGTATTTGTTTTAAACCACTAAGCTTTGGTGTAATTTGTTACAAAGACTACTAGAAACCACCACAGATAGACAAGATAAAGAGGAAAATACAGGGTAAAGTGAACCCATTCTTTGTTCTTGCAACTTTTCTGTAAGTTTGAAATTATCTCAAAATAAAATGCTAAACAAAATTTGGTATGATTCTGTCTTCTGTTTCCATACTGTCTAGAAATGGAAAACCAATTTCCATGGAAGGGAGAGGATACTTTGTGATACATACTTCCAGATATATTTTCCCCATCAATAAATAAACTCATTTATTTTAAAAAATATTCTCACAGACAAACGTTTTAGATGAAGTTCAACTTGAAGCTGTAAGACAGCTTTCATGACTAAAGTTCCAGGAATTTGTTTCAGGTGAATGTAGAACGCTGGGAGGATAATTTATCTACCTGTACCAACTTTATCATCCTTAAGAAATGGTTGTTGATCAGTAATGACAAGTTACATGTTAAGAGGTTGGCTTGAAGTCTAGCATAGTGTGGTACACATCTGTAATCTCAGCATTCAAGAGCCTGAGGCAGCAGTAGCATGAGTTCCAGCCAGGGCTATATAGTGACATTCTGTCTCAAAATAAAGAGGTTGATGTGTTAGGGATCTTTGGTTAAAGTCAACAGAAACAAGCACTGGCTGTCGATCATAAGGAAAAGGGAATGACAGGGAAAGAGACTGGAAGTTCCCAAAATTAATAAGCTTATCTTGGAAGTAGGCAGGACCTAAGGTTTGAAAAGTTCACAGAACATTTCAGGAGGCACCACGAAAGGGAGATTCATTAGACAGAAGAGCAAGGAGTGGAAGCTAAAGACTCCGGAAGAAATGAGGTTGTACCACACATCCCAACCACCACCACCCCAACTCAAAACCTGCCATGTAGGAAAGAAACTGCACTCCACTGAGCAAACAGCTGAGGGCACTTTTTACCTGATAATGCTGACAAAGGAAAATAAAAAGGCCACCAAAAATCCATACAAGGCTACTCTAAAGTGGAGAATAAAGGCTTTTCAATTAATAGAAGCTGAGCACAATGGTGCACTCCTGTAAGGCAGCTACTCAGAAGGCTGAGGCTATGGGATCGCTGGACCTCAGGAGTTTGAGAACAGCCTGGGCAATATGGTGAGACACTGTCTAAAACAAAAAGCTTTATGAGGTGCAGCTCAGTGGTAAAGCACCCAGTCTAGTATGCCTGGGCCCTGCAAAAAAGAAAAGAGAAAAGATGAAAATAAACTCAAGAGAAAATACTATCTTTTAGAAAATATGAAGAAAACTACAAATGATACTCCATCATGAATATCATTAAATAAGCAACTGTGATATGAACATAGCAAAGAAAAAAAACCTGAAACTCAATAAAAATACATTAAAATAATAGCTGCTCAAACTCAGGCAATAGACTAAAAAAAAATCATCTAAGAAATGAAAATGGATACCTGAAAGCCTAGATACAAATGAAAGCAAGAAACACAGAAGAGGAGTACAACAACTATGAGAACAAAGAAAGTGGGCCTCAAAGCAAACATTAACAAGAAAATCATCACTTAGAAGGAGGGAGGGGAACAAGACTTCCTGATAATACCGACCCATGCGACAGCAGAGTCACTGAAGACAAGGCAGTGTCAGCCTAGGATTTCCTGTGTAGCCACATGTACTCCAAGTATCTAGAAGGAATTTTACACTATCGTAGTTTAAACGACTGTTGTGCTTAAGAGAATGTCCTCCTAGAGTACTCTGCTAGAACTTTATCCTGCCAAGTGACGAGGGAGACCAGGTACAGTACTGGTAAGGATTAAATACAGTTTTAAGTCAGGTGTGGTGATGCACAATTTTAATCCCAGCACTCAGGAGGCAGAGGCAAGAGACTGGAAACCAGCCCGGGCTACATAATGGGGCCCTCTCTCAAAAAATCAAGACCTGACGATGTAGCTTAGTGGTAGAACACTTGCCTACCATGTGCAAGGCCCTGGGTTTGATTCCCAGAACTAAAACAAGAAATAAATGAATTAAAAAATTTGTAATATACCTTAATTTTATAGATAAAGCAAAAACTAGGTTTGGAAAATAGTGCTTGTGTGTTCTAAGCAAATAAAGGTAAGAGAACTAAAAAAATGAGGACAGAAAGAGAAAAGGTTCATTGAACTCACTGTCACGTGGACAACTGGATCAAAGTGGAAGACATCACTTACAGTTGTAAATCAAATAGTAGAAGCCTCGACAAGCAAAAGAAGGAACTCTCAAAACCCTCTGGTAAAATGCTATCAGCATAAAAGTAACCACTAGAATATACCAGCCTTTCAAAACAAAAATTTAAAAAGCAAACAACACACTTCACTTAGTGAAGGAAACACAGCAAATATGGCATCATATCTCAAATATGTTTACTTTTCAAAAAGAATCATAGGAGCCAAATGCCAGTGGCTCACATGTATAATCCCAGCTACTTGGAAGGCTGAGATCAAGAAGATCGAGATTCAAGACCAGCACAGGTAAGGAGTCTGAGACCCCATCTCCAAAATAACCAGAGGAAAAGTGGACTGGAGGTATGGCTCAAGCAGTAGAGCACCTGCTTTGCAAGCCCGAAGTCCTGAGTTCAAATCCCAGTCCAACAAAAAAACCACACGCAAGAAAGACACTACCAACTAATGACAATAATAGAAGGTGGAGAGGAATGGAGTAGAGGGGAGGCAAAAGCACTACATTTCTCTGCTATGCACTATTTCTCATTCCCAAAGTTCTAACTTTTGAACTGAGTAAATGATTCACATATTCAATAGAATAAAAATTTAAAGAACTTTCAAAAGTCCAACACAAATAAAAACTAAGGAACCTAATTTTACCACACTCATAATAGAGAAGTGGGCTCTGGGGTTTGAACTTGGTCTTGCGCTTGCTATGCAGGGCTCTACCACTTGAGCCACTCTGCCAGCCCCTCCATTAACTTTTGAACGCATTCTCCAACTATACATCTCCAGTGGGCTGTATCCTAAAGACAAACAGAAATGTACTTCAATCTCAAATTTTACTCAGTATGCTTGCCCTAGTGATACATTGATTTTATATTGTTGAGATACATATTATATAAAACATAATATATAATGTTATTTGGGAGCCAAAATTTTCACTGTAAAAACAGGAAAATAAACATACAAGTGTGGTCTTTAAAAATTATACAATAATACACAGCTTAGATAAAAGGTTTGTAAACCAAACTCCTTTTAGATAGGGTCTTGCTATGTTGCCCAGCTGGTCTTGATCCCAGGGATCAAGTGGTCATTGTGCCTCAGTATCCCAGCTAGCTAGGAAGGACTTCAGGTATATCACTGTGCTCAACCTTTATAAACCCATTTTAAAATTTGTTGTCTATAATATACCAGAATTTGGGGATGGAGATGTAGCTTAGTGATAGAATGCTTGCCTGGAACATATAAGGCTCTGGGTTCAATCCCCAGTACCATAAGAAAAAAATATTCAGCAGCATTTAATTAAAAAAAAGTTAATTTCAGCATTTAATGTTTATCATCAAACATCAGAACTGAAAATAATATACTCTCTCTCTCTCTCTCTCTCTCTCTCTCTCTCTCTATATATATATATATATATGCTTGTCACTTAGCATTTACCTGATTATGTCCTTTTACTCTAGATTCATGTCATGTGAGACCATGTCACAGAATTTCAAGAATTAAAAACGACAATGCATAAACTAAGTCTCTGTAAACAAGAACTGCCATTGCTTGTGTCATCCCACGTATTTAGAGATGGTCAGTCACTGAGTAGTGAGGAATCTGGCCTCATTCTTGGGGAGGTCCCTATCAGAGGTAGGAGCATCTTCGTTAATTCATGTTGAGCCCCTCAAACCATACCTGACACTTCATGTAGCAGTGACCCACTGTGAGCGTCTGGTGCCTGATATCAGCAAAATCTCCAGAGAGGGGCCAAGTCCTTGAGAGAGTTCAGCCACACGGCAAAGGATCAGTCAAGTGTGCTGACAGATGAACCTCTGGACACCAAAGCTTGGGTGAGCTTCCCTGTGAATAGTCACAAGAGTGGCCAGAGGGGCCACAGGGAGAAGACAATAGAAGCTCCAAGCTTGAACCTCTAATATACCCTGCCTTATGTGTGTACTTTGTCTGGCTCCAATTCATTCTTCCCTCCCCTATAATAAATGTGGCGGAGTACAGTAACTTTCAGTTGGTTCTTTGTAGCTAATTATCAAACTTGAGAGTAGATTTGGGAAATCTCTGGATTTGTAATTACCAAGACACCCTTCTACAGGAGAAACTCCTGTCTGTGGTAATTGAAGGCAATTTGTTTCTTGTTATTTAGTGGGGAGGGCTACTGGGGTTTGAACTCAGGGCCTCATGCTTGCCACTGAGCCATTCCACCAGCCCTGTTTCTTTCTTGACAACATTCTTTGTCAAAAGTCTTGCCTTGAAGGGATTTTCTTTTTAAGGTAAAGTCCAAAGCTAGCACTGATCACGTATCCTGACCCTGTTGAATGGTGGTAGTATGTGTAAGATTTAGATTATGACACATATTTGCATAGCACTTGGAATTGAGCAAGGTGATTTTTTTTTCCTTTTCTGTGTTGGGGGAGCATGAGTGAGGGGGAAGCCAGGTCTTGCTATGTAGCCGCAGGCTGACCTGGAACATGTATTCCTCCTGGCTCAGCCTCCTGTATGCTGGAATTACAGGGGTATGCCACCACACCTGGCTTATGATGTTTCCAACAAAAGTATTCTAGTTCAAAAAACTAACCTTAAACATTATCAGTTAGTGTTTTCATGAGAAGTTACCAAGGGTAGAGAAAAAATATTAACTTATACATACAATGCTAATATTGTTATTTTTGTAATCTGTTAATAACATCATTTTGTGTATGATTATAAAATCTTCATGTTGCTTACTACGCTTGCTCTCTAGGCATTGAACTGATAATAATAACAACAGAAGCAACTAACTCAAATTGTAAAGTCAATGTATATAGAAGTACTGTACTTACTTAACCATAAGGCAAGCAGTTATTTTATTTAAAGAAAGTACATTTACACTATGATCATCATATAGGTAGAGAAACTCTTAAGTAGTTTAAATAAAACCCAGTCTTTTATGGAAAAGTATAGGCTAGAGGAAAGCAAGCAGGATGACAAGATACAAAATTAGCGAGAGGTAAAAATCACCAATTCATTTTTGATATATAAAAAGAAAGGAGAGGCTAATTCATAGATTTTAAGTCACACGTACAAGTAAAAAGGGAAACAAGAAAATATTGGGGAATCTTATGTAGTTATTTATGAAAATAATCTATTTCAATCATCTTTAAATAGAGTATCAAAAAATGATGAGAAATTTATTAAAAAGCCATTTAACAAAGACCAGTTTGTACATTCCTTTGAATTATATCCATAAAAAAATGAAATATAAAAATCACACTCTCAAACCCAAAAGAATCATTCTAGAAAAATGAAGTACAGACATAGACAAACTCAGGATCCAAGTCATTTAAAAATATTTTTTAAATCACAGTAAATTTAGCTTATAATCAATGAAACAAGTGACAGTATATAACCATTGAAAAGTTTCAAAAAGACGATTGATGGTGTGATGGTGCCACTATTTAAGTACTGTTCACTAATGCTTTTCTACTATACCTATTTTAATTCTGTTACATAATGGACTTAAAGAGCAAGTGTTGAATCAACCAAAAAATGGAATTGTAGTTATTCTTCAAATATCCTTGTTTTGCCCACGTATCTAAGTTGTAAATTATAGAAATACCCTCCAGAAGTCAGGTACTTGGTAAAGCAAGGCACATAGGACCAGATTTTGATAAGGGTGCTTTCTCTGTGGTCCTATAAATACTTTAGAATATCCTGGAGATTCGTAAGATGACATTCAATATAGCATAAATAATTTTTATAAACCTTTTCTTATGTAAAGCACACATCCATAGTAATTATTTTTACACCTAATGTTTAAGTGATGCCAAATTCTTTAAAATAAACTCAGTTTTAAAAAGTCAGTGGAATGTACAATGATGTTTTAGAAGTCTAGTAATTTAATATGGAAGAATATTCGGTAGTATACCAAGCGTATAGAACACAATGTCAGTTTCCTTTCAGATTGTTATTAGAACCTAGTTTAAATATCAAACTGTCTTTCCTTTCTACGGACTTCTATGACATTCGATATACATTGATGTAAACACTTAAGTTTTGCATATCTAACGTATTCGATCATAAAGTAACTTAGGACTTCTCTAAAATCATTCACTAAAGAAACACTTTCTATTACATTCCATACTTTTCTTCCCAATACCATTAATTTTTAATGGAATTAACAAACATTCTTCTCCCATGAATTAACATATTTTCACAATGAACAAAGTAGTTGAGACATAGCAAATGCACTTTAAAAAGTATTGAAATTTAAATAATGAAGGAGTCATCATTGTTAAGAGCTGAACACAGTAAGACTTTTCAAGGTCATTAAAACGTCACTTACATAAAATGGCATTATTTGTATATATGACCTGATCTAGCTCACAAGTCCACCTTCTCAAATACAATTATTTCCTTATGAATTACTAAAAATTAGCAACTACAGAGCACAATAACATTTTCAAACCTCCTGAAAAACCGAAATATAAATTATGCCTAAGTAAAGTTTGCACTGACAATCTACTTTAGACTCTTTTGTCCATTAATTACATTTTTATAATCTTTGTTAGGAATCTTAAAAATTGTGCTATTTTTGGATACTTAAAAATATGTTATTACTTTAACATACCTAATATCCAATAATTGACTTGCATAAATTTTTGTAGCATTAAAATAGGGGTACACTAAACCTAAATTAACAAGTACTTGAGAATACACACTGCATTCACATACAACTGGCAAACCATACTTCATTGTGGGGTAAGTATGAGTCACTCTGTTTAGCCCTGACTTCTGTGCTCTGGCAAGACAGATCTACTTAGTAGTAGCTAACAGGGTATAACATGATGCTCAAAATGTGCTAAAGTTCTTAAACGAAACACTCTAAACAGTTCTTACTAAAAATCATGGTATCATTTTGTTATCACTAATAAACTGATTTTTAAATATTTTATAATTTTAAGAATTTTAAAACTCTGCATGAAGTCGATTAGGCTGTAATAAGTAGAGACTATGTTTGTATTTAGAAAGGTAAGGGCCAGTCTAAATTAGCCAACAGTTCTTAATAATGGTATTTTTGAGTCAAAATCTACTGAACAAATTCCATTGGAACTCTATAAAAATATTTACCTGTTTACGATTTTTATATTTATTAAACAGACTTTTAAAATATATACAGTATAAATGAAAAAAATAAGGAATACTTCTACTCAATAGGTAATTCTGCATATACTCAATAATTTAAGTAAACCGATACTCTAATTATAAAAAGCATTTCTGCCCACTAATTCATCATTTTCTAATACATTCTCTCTCCTTCAAACAAGCTATAAATAACTGCATGCATTTTGCATCCTCAACTCCAGTGTTAAAAAGGAAAAAAAAAAATCCCCTATTTTTTATGGTGATACCTTCTTAGCAGCTCTTGTGGGGACACAGAAAGGGAACTCAGAGCTCAGTTACCTGAAGTCACATGATCAGAGTATTCCTGGAATGTCTCTAAGAAAAATCATTTTGGCCTCAGTTCACTGACATGTGTACTATCTTTTTGGTTGTTGTTTTTCTCAACAGCTGTAGATTAAAGAAAGCTTCTGCAAATCAACAAGTAAAATATTCACTTAAGAACTTTCTAATTATGTACAGTATATGCTTGATAGTTAAAAATTCTCCAAATAGAGATGCTAGATAATAATGTTATTTTAAATTATTAAATGAGTCTTTACTCAACCGTAAATTACATTTTAAAACTTTAATGGCAACCACACACAAATGTAACTTAAAGTAACATTAAGGATTTATCTGATGTATAGAAAAGCATGATGAAGAGATGAAGGCTGAAACTCCGTTAGTGTAAACGTCACACTACCTCTTACCCAGAACAGGACCACCTGGACTGCTTTCAGCTGTCCTGAAGCACTAACAGGTCTGAAGATGTACATGAGAAATAGAGGTCTCCTGATACTAAATTTAAATATGAATTTGTTCTCCAACAAATCAGACCAGAATATTATCAAATTTTATGTAATTAAATAACATTTAGCAGTCCTTTGTTTAGTAATCTTTTGTATAAATATAAAAATCTCAGCTACATGAAAATGTTTTTTCAAATCATATTTCAATTTTTCAGTTTTATAGGTAATTATAATTTTAGTATTCCACATGATTTGATTATCTGTACATAAAGACTAATAAAAATTTAATAAGATTAAATAGAACTAATTTGCAAGAATTGATATCTGACATTATGTGCTCTTGCAAAGAGTGCATAGAACATGTCTGCAGCAATCAAAAGGTAAACTCTTGTTAACTTCAAGCTTCCTCCTAACATTCCTTCTAATTCTAACCCCTGGAAAGCAGTTCAAGTTTTGATTTCTGGATGTAATGTGTTTTGTTACATATACAGTACACATACTTTATCCTTAAGCCTGTGTATTTTCAAACATTTCAACAATATCATCAGATTCAGCATGACGGTATCTTCACAGAATTTGTGGAAGTCCTCTGTGCAAGATTAATGTTGAGACTCCTAGTTGCACCATCATGAAAAGCCAATTAAAGACAGTACATGACTATGCTTTAGTGGGATTTCCTGTAGGTTTGGGATCATAACCATATAAGAAAGTAGCTGCTATTACAAGGATGGCTCCAAGGAAAAAGACACTAAATAAGATGAAGGAAAAATAAAAAGAGAAAATCAGATTATAAGCAAATCAAGTTCTTTTTACATCTTTACTATGAAAACAATTTTTCCTTATGGGGAAAATGTTCCAGTACCATGGTTAATAAATCCTGCATACTTCCTACATTCCAGGCATCTAAGTGCTTCTCATGCATTATCTAACAAAGTTCTCACAAGAAGTACAAGTGCTATCTTCCTATTTAAAGAGTTTAAATAACTTGCTTAAAGTCCTACCACTTTAAGCAAAAGACAGGATTCAAGTGCAGGTGTGTCTGCTTCTAGCGCCTGCACTCTCATTTACTGCGCTGTCACCCAAAACAGATGGCTTCAATGCTGGGTTTCACTTTACCATGTATCCAGCATACAATACATTCAATAAAAAAAGTCTCAATTCTTTAAATATTTGAAAATATTCAACCCTAGGTAACTTCGGTTTAAAATCTAAGGTAATAAAACTCAGGTCTGATTTTCATAGGATGCTTAACAAAAGGACGTTAGATTAAATACAGGGAGTCTTGGTCTCCTCCTTATCTTACCTGTAATTATAATCTACATAACTGGAAATGATGTAAACAAGACTACCAATCTTAACTTTTAATATATATGTTTTTAAAAATACTGTTGGCAACCGGGCGCTGAGGGCTCAGTAGCTATAATCCTAGCTACTCAGGAGGCAGAGATCAGGAAGATCACAGTTCAAAGCCATCCCTGGGAACGAGTTAGCAAAGACCCTACCTCACAAAAACCCATCACAAAGGCTGGTGGAATGACTCAAGGTGTGGGCCCTGAGTTCAAATCCAAGTACCACAAAAAAAAAATTACTGTCTGAGACAGGAATTAGCCTTGGTTTTAAAGTTTGCATTAACATTTCAAAGTCCTTCTCCTGACCTAAGTTTTTTTAAGGTTTTATAAAGGAAAGAGATCCTTTCTATGACATCAGAGGCCTTTCTTTTTTTGAGATTAGGTCTTAATGTGCAGTCTAATAAGACCCTGAACTTTAGATCTACCTTCTTCAGCCTCCTGAGTGCTGGGATTACAGGCACACCCCACCATGCCTGGCCAGAGGTCTTCTTAATATGGTCCCTCCAACCTCTCCTCACGCAATCTATAATTCAGCGACTGGACTCAATGGGTTCTTTCATAATACTGCCATGGACAATGCTATTTGCTCAGTCTACAATAGGTATATACTCGTAACAATCCAAGTCTACGTCTCCAAGACTCACTCCTCTAGACAGAGCTCCCCATCATAACATTCACTGTTTTAAATAATGTGTCATAGCCAAGTGCTATGGCTCACATCTATAATCCTAGCTACTTGGGAGGCTGAGGTTAGGAAGATCACAGTTCCAAGACACCCCAGACAAACAGTTCACAAGAACCCATGTCCAAACTAACCAGAGCAAACTGGATAGGAGGCATGGCTCAAGCAGTAGAATGCCTGCTTTGCAAGCGCAGCCCACCAAAAAAATAAAATTAAATTAAAAAATAAGTAATATGCCATCTACCCTCTGCTCCACTGCTCACCTAACTGTGTGCTTGTACTTCACTGCTGTCCCCTAGTGCCTGGCAGATACAGGCAGCTCGATAACTATAGTGAGGACTTGATGCAATGGTAACTTTTCAGAAGTCTTACATGCACTCATTATACCTTTAAGATTAAGATAAAAGAAAACAGCCTGGCATGGTGACATGCTTGGAAGGCTGAGACAGGAAGACTGCGAGCTCCAGGCCAGCCTGGGTTGCACAGTGAGACCCTCTCAAAAACATAAATGTAACAAAATAACATAGAACTTCCTGTAAGCATCTTGAAGAAATTACACATAATGCTATGAAAAAATGATATGCACAAAACACTGGTATTTAACCAGCATTTTTATACAGTAATACTTGTTTGATTAAATGCCAACAGCAAAAATTGTATTACTTTCAGCCATTAAAACGTAGGATTTTATCTGGGCGCCGGTGGCTCACCCCTGTAATTCTAGCTACTAAGGAGGCAGAGATCAGGAGGATCGCAGTTCAAAGAAGCCAGTTCATGAGACCCTATCTTGAAAAACCCTTCACAAAAATAGGGCTAGTGGAGTGGCTCAAGGTGAAGGCCCTGAGTTCAAGCCCCAGTACTGCAAATAAAAAAAAAAAAGGTAGGATATTTCTCTAACACCTGAATATCCACAGGAATAATAGATAATTAAGCTCTGGATAAACTTGTCTGGACACTTGCTTCATAAGTCATTACGAACTTTTTTTCTTCTGAAGTGCATAGACTGAAAGTTTGTGTTCAACTGATGTCTGATCCAACTTTCTACCCACTGCAGGAATCCCTTCTTTGAAAACTCTAATGGGATCCTCTTGAATACCTAACAATGTCATAAAACCCCTGCATCTCAAGTCACCAGTTTTTAGATGATTCTGAGAAGAGCTGGTAGAATGGCTCAAGTGGTAGAATGCCTGCCTAACAAGTGTGAGGGCCTGAGTTTCAACCCCAGCACTGCAAAAATTAATTTTATATGTGTCATGGTTCTGAAGAAAAATTTTGTTAGGGGAAAAAAAGTCTATCCAGATTTGGCATTGACTAGCAGACTTATAACACTAGTGCATACTTGTAACATTTGGTAAAAGGATAAGCAAGCCAAAATGGAATCATGATAATACCAGTAAACAAAGTAGGGAGTAAAGAAAGCTAGGTTAGGAAAGTGAGTATATGAGAAAGGTGATATTCACAGAGACGTCTAGCACTTGAGACAAAATCAGGATCTAGAGGGTTGGAGATGTAACTCACTGGGAAAGCACTTGCCTAGGTTCTATGGGGCCCTGGGTTTGATCCCTAAAACCACAAAAAGGTGTGTGTGGGTGTCAGGGGGAGTATTACAGAGTTTAGGTGGAATTGGAACTTACCTTCATACAGAAGGCAGGGAAAGAGCAAAGAACCTGACAAGCTAGCAAAGGAATAACTAGGAAGGCATAGCACCTCAGAGAAGCCAAAAGTTTGAGGAGGTAGAATGGAACAAAGACTTAAAAGCACAAAGATGGTAGCGCTTCATTCTTCCAATCGCTTAGGCATAAATCCCCTCTACTTAGAACAGTTCACCCATAGTTAGCTGAGAGAAAGGTGGTGTGTAGAGAGAGTTACAGGTAGGTTTATAAAAGGAAAGTAAAGTGCATGGAACTTCTTTGTTTTCTGAGTGGAGTAAAAAGTATAGTCATTAGCTTCTCTCACTCTTTTGTTTCTAATTCAGAGAAAATTTTTGTCAACTCTTCCTTTTTAAAATCTTCACAAACAGACCATTTCTCATAACCTCCACTTGCTACTGACCTGGTCCAAGCTACCCTCATTCTCTCGGGTTTAAGGAAATAGTTTTCAGACTTGTCTATTTGCCCAGGACCCCCAGTCTTTTCCATTCAGTAGCCAGAATGATTCTTTTTCAGTGTAAATCAAATATGACACTGCTGTGCAGAAACTAATTGCTCCCCAGCCCACAAGTGGGATCTGGCTCTCAGCTACTGAACTGCACTCATCTGACATTACTTTCCTTCTCATTTTTCCTTAAAGCCATGGTGACCTCTTTTGCTTTGGGCTTTGATTTGCCCTTCTGTCTTCTTGGAGTCCTACTCCTCTTCACACACAAAGGGCGTCACTTCTTCAAGTCATGGCCCAAATGGCACTCTTATCAAGACTACCCTAAATAAAAGAATACCTTCCTCTATTAGAACCTACTCTTTCCTTCTTTTTCAGAAAACTTATCACCATCAGAAAGTAAGCAGGGCTTTTCCTTAGCTTATAATAGGTACTCAGAATATCTGTTGAAACACTGTTCAAAGTCTTAAAATTTTAACATAGCTTAAAATGAATTTCTTAAAATGCATCGTTTAAAGTTAGTAAAACAGGATTATGGATGAAACTGGCAGTAAAAAAATGTGCTCTGTACTTCTGTACTGAACATTTATGGTTTAATTCCTCTAGCAGCCTGCACAATCAATAGGTTTAGGACATGTATGTTGAGATTTGTAATTTTTCATAAACAAAAATTTTTTAAGTTTCTTTTTTTCCAGTGTGACGTGGAATGAATCATGTAGCTAGTGAGACTAGCCTAACAATTCACACCTCTATCTTGACAATGTTTTACTCTGTTCATTAGATAGGGGAGCTATGTACTTTAATGTTGATAATTTTAGAATATGCACATTTTTGAGATGTATTTTAAAAGGCATAACCTTAAAAAAATTAAAGTACATATAAGGCCAAGGGACTAACCTTAAATGTTTGAACACAAGTAACATGAACAGGTAAAACAACAAGGACAGTAAGTTATATGCCTGCACATAAATTCATGTTTCAGAGGCAATTTACATGTTGGGATGAAAGGGAAAAAGTGACACTGCTATTAAACTAAGGAATGAGAATATGCCCAGCACCCCAAGGCAGATGGAGAAGATGGATTACTTCTTGTCAAATAAGTAAGATAGCTCCCCACCTTTTTTACTGTTAACTTTCTGGTACTGAGGACTGAATCTATAGCATTGTGCTTAGCCACCTTTATGCATTCTTACTTTTAAGAGAGAAATCCATTGACCCTTTCTCAATGAAGATTCAACTTTATTTCAAATGTAATTTACTAAACTGGGAAACACAGCTGAGTTAGGGCATGAGCATCCACTAGATGTCGGAGTGAAACTGCTGACTAGGCAATAAGAAAAATGAGCATGGACTGCAAATGGAAATGAGAATTTAAATGAGGATGAGTGAGTATGGATGAAAGATCTTAGGAGACTCCCAGGTTGAGAATTTGAGAAAATCAGGAAGGCAATGAAGCTGGAGGAAAGCCAAGACTAGTGTCCCAGCAGCCATTACAATATCCCATTAGTATAAGATTATAAATTAATTGCAAAAAGATTAACACAACCTTCACTACTATCTGTAATGGATACTCATCACACTCAGAGTCTATCTCCTCCAGTGGCATCCATAATGCACACAGCCTGGTCTCCTGCTGCAATTCCTTTCCAGACTGCTCTTCCTCCTGCTACCACTTAGCCGCCTCCTCCACGTAAGCTGACTTCAAGCTGGTCATGTACTCTCCTGGCTTTTGCAGCACAAGTTATGTTTTAAATATTTGACTTATTTTATGACTTTATGTGACTTACTCTCTTTTTTTGGTAATGTTTTTTTTTTTTCTTGCAGTACTGGAGTTTGAACTCAGGGCACGTACTTACTAGGTAGGCATTCTACCACTTGAGCCATGCCCCAACCATGTATTTAGTTTTAAATCTTTACAAAGAGAGTTAAATAGATTTTAAATATTTTCAATGATCTTTTTAAAGTTTAATCCTATTACAGAATAAATTTATTGGATCACCTTAAGAAAAATTCTTATTTTTCCTTAAACTTGTGGGTATTTAAAGAACTAAATAGGAGGATGTTGTAACACAGTAATCCCAGTACTAGGGAGGGAGAGGCAGGAGAATGGTGAGTTTGAGGTCAGGTCAGCCTGGGCTACATAGTGAGTTCCTGTCTTAAAAGAAAAGAAATAGAAAAGAATATTTTACCTGGTTGGCACAAAGTCTTGTAGCCAAAAGTAGGAGATCACTGTTGATAATATTATGGATAAGGAGGTTGCAAAGCCCTTCAAAATATTATCCGCATATTTAATTACAGCAGCTATCACAAGGCCTCCAAGTGCCTGCAAAAGTTTAAGAGATTAATTCTTTAAACAAACATAAAACTGCTTTTCCAATTTTATTACTCAGTGAAGGTTTAAGGCTTTTGTCTTTTAAATGTAATTTATAGTAAATATCTCTCATAACCAGTAAACTTCCAGGGCTTGTTCAACAGCCCTCTTATTTCAAAAGGTATCTAATAAGGTAACTACGAGAGACATGTGAAGTTTGTTGCAATAACTTTGATCATATTATGGAAAAAAACCTACCCTAACTCAAGGTGTAATTAAACAGCACAAATGAGGAAAGGCTGCTCACTCAGAATGGTGAAATATTTTTACCTTTGAGTAAAATTAAATAATTCAAAATAATTTACTAGCTTTTCAATGGCCCCATTCAAATTCAGTTCTCACTGTTGTCAAATCATTCTTCCTCAAGTGCAGTTTTAATTATGTAGTTTGACAAAAATATTCCAGTATGTAATTATGGAAGTAGTTTGATAAAAATCTCCAAATATGTAATTATCAAATAAAGCTAAAATCTTGCATAATTAAATATCTGGATCTTCTTTTTGGGTCTTCAATGGAATGACCACAGCCTTTTTGTATAGTGGTAAGGACTATAAAAAAACAAATCTAAAGTTTTATTTGTCCTTACCTTCATGTTTTTTTTTTTTTGAGGCTGAGTCTCACTATTGTAGCCCAGGGTGGCTTCAAACTCATGATCCTCCTGCCTCAGCCTCCTGAGTGCTGGGATTACAGGCGTGCACCACACCTGGCAACTATATTATTCTTAAACTTGCATTTTCATGATGTTAAATTTAAATACCACCAAGTTATATTCATGGTCCTTCTTTAAAATAAAAGAAGGACAGGTTCATTAGGGCAGTTCCATTTTAACTTCCCTGAGTAAACGAGCTACAATGAGCTGCCCCTGGAACCAGGACATCAGTAGCTACTTTGAGTCTATATGTTTAAGTAATACTTACTAGCATCCAATAAAACATTTTACATGCTTTACCTGAAGAACAACAACTATCCATGTCAGGCGGTTATATCCCTGAAAAAATCCATTCTTTGATACCAATTCTCCATCATAAACATATACCCCCATTAATCCAAATATACTCCCAAAGAAACCTAAAAAAAAAAAAAAAAAAAAAAGGCAAAGTCTATGTCATACGTGATTTAGTTTTCCCGAAAAAAGAATTTTGTGTTGACATTCCAAGTAATTTTATGCTTGTTCATTTTTGGGTGTTTGTTCATTTGAGAGAGAGTCTTGCTATACAGCCAGGCTGGCCCAGAACTCAAGATCTTCCTGCTTCAGCCTCCCAAGTGCTGGGATTACAGGCATGCACCACCACACCTGACTTAACTTCTGATGAAATTTGAATACTTTTAAATTTTTTTCTTAGTTTATATAAACTCAACAAAAGTATACTTAGTACTATATTATGCTTATAAGACAAAGACCTAAGGATATAAAAAGACAAAGACATAAGAATATAAAAAAGAGCCAAGCACCAGTGGCTCACAACTGTAATCCTAGGTACTTAAGGGAAGACTGTGAGGATCGAGGCTCAAGACCAGTGAAAGCTTGGGTGTCATACCAAGTTACATAGGAGGCCCTTGCAATACCCCTTCTCAACAGAAAAAAGCTGGGCATGGTGGAGTATGTCATCCCAGCAACAGTGGGAAATCTAAAATAGATCAAACCCCAGCCACCAAGAAAAATAAAGAAATGGATAAATGAATGAATAAATAAATAAAATGAAACAAAGTTAATCAACCTTGGAGCATTAAAATATAATGCATAAATTACATGAATACATGGCTATGTCATTCATAGCCATGAATTTATAAAATGCTTGCCTTTAGCATGTCCTTGTTAATGTATCTCCCTATTGGTATATCTAAATTTTTATGTTACATTCATATATGCACATACAAAAGGTCACACATGTGAAAAGCATTTCTTATGTATTTAGAAGTTTTGAAAGTACAATAATTAAAAATCAAAAAAATCAGGGCTAAGAAACAGTCATAAACCATCAGACTCTGGATGTAGCACCAAAGTCACCGTTTGGCAAAGTCAGCTGAGTGAAGTAGAATCCCTCACCTCTACCACACAGCCTGTCACGTGACTACTGAATCAGGAGGCTCCCAGGAGCACTGCTGGGCGATGGATACCTACAGGGACCACTTTGGAATACATGCACAGACTTTGGAATACATGCAGTCACAAAGACAGCAAAGGTAAAATGATCTTTTTCAAATAAAGCCTAACTAGGCAGTTTTCCATGATGGAAAGAAACTGAAAAAGTGCCCTAAAATTTCACTGATTTCTGCTCTATCCTTTTAATGTATCTAATATTGATCATGAAATTAATGCTAGCATGTAAATACAAAAACATACCTGAAGGTATTAATTTTTAAAATATAATGTGTAAAAATGAAATTGGTAACTACTAAGAAACATTTAGTACATACTAGAGTTTGGAGCTAATGTCCACCAAAGGCCTGGGTGTTACCAGCTTGATCTCTAGCTTGTGGCACTGTTGGGAAGTGGTGGAATTTTTGAGAGGTGGGACTTAGTGGGAGGTCTTAGCTCATTAGGGGGTGCCCTGAAAGGGGACTGTGGGACTCTGATCTGTCCTCCTCTCCTTCTCAGCTCCCAGAAGCTGAGCAGCTTCCTCTGCAATGTGCTCCTGCCACAATGCTCTGCCTCACCACAGGTCCAAAACAAATGGGGCCAGCTAACCATGAGTGGGAACCTCTAAAACTTGTGAGCCAAAATAAACCTCCTCCCTCTCCCTGCCCCGCCCCCACCTTTAATTTGGTAGCACTGAAGTCTAAACTTGGGGTCTCCTGCTGGCTAGGCCACGTGAATCACAGCCCCCCACCCCTTTTTGCTTTTTAGTCATTTTTCAGATAGGTTCTCAAGCTTTTGCTCAGGGCCAGCCTCAGAATGCCTCAGATTCTCCTACCTATGCCTGCATTGTAGCTGGGATTACAAGTGGGTAACATCAAACTCACTTGTTTGCTGATAGGGTCTTGCTCATTTTTTCCCAGACTGGCCCTGAACTGCACTTGATTCTCCCAATCTCCACATCCAGAGTGGTGCAGACATGCACCACCATAACCAGCAAACCTTCTCCCTTTATAAGTTATTATAGCTGGGTTATGTTACAGAGATAGAAAGCTGACTAGCAGTAACAAGGAGCCATGCATATCATACAGGTCAGGAGGTACAGATCTACCTCATTCTAACTGTTGAACATTCTACTGTCTGGTGATAATACAAAATATGTATATGAACTATGTGTCAGGAATTGATTGTTCAAGTGAGTTATGTACATGAGTGCACTACAAACCTGCCCACTTTATAGAAGAAACTTGTCCAAGTTCACACCCGTAGGCTCAGATTCTAGAATCCAGGGTCCTTTCCCCGCTCTTTGGAGTCCATGATCTTAATCACTACACTATTTAATCAAATCAATACTTTACTTAATGTCAGTCCTCTGTTTTCTATTTTTAAATACTGTAACCAATGTTGAAATGAATAACCTGAGACATCTATATTTGAACTCAGGACCTCACACTTGCTAGATTTGGGTTTTTTCAAGAAAAGTTCTCTTTTGTCTGGACTGGCTTCAAACAGATCTTCCTGATCTCTACCTCCTGAGTAGGTAGGATTACAGGTATGAGCCACAGGTGCCTGGCTTACTTTCTCAGAGGAAAAAAAAATGGTACTATGAAAGTTCAGTGATTTTGTTACCATACTACTTTAAATATGTTACCATACTACTTTAAATAGCTGGAATGGCAGATTTTAATCAAACTTATGGCATGACTTAAAATACAGGCCACTGAAAGCACAACATGCGGTATAGGACTGGAAAGGCCTGCACAACTGCTGATGAAGAGCGGTGTGGTAGATGTATGTGGACTGGAGCGGGGGACATGTTTTCAAAAATAATCCCCAAAGTTACAAAAACAGAGGTTTAAAATAGAATGTGTTGATTTGCAAATGAGCTGCTTCATACACAGTTTTATAGGTAGCACTATCTAAACTATAAGCCAGGAATAATAAATGTTGGAATTTTTGTATGAGGATCTAAATGCAACAATCCATGAATAATTTAAATATTTGTTCAAAGGCAATCCTTCAACCTGTGGAATATTTTTTTTCTTTTAAACTATTTATTTTCAGTTAGAAAATACTGTGGTATTTAAGAGTCAAAACATAACACTCTGAAATAAAAAGGCATGTTAAGATTTTAAGCAGAGTGAAAAGATCAGCATTTTCAATTCCTTTCATTACAGTATTTGAAATTCCCTTTCTAGGAATAAAATACGTGAGAAAAATTATAAGGGAAATTATCTGGGAAAAAAGTAACAACAAACCACACCTACAGCTCCAAAAGGTAAGGACAGAAACAAGCTACATTCTTATGTCATCAACTTAAAATTCTTAAATTAAGGCATTCATTTAAAATATAAGTATTTATTGATTGATTGATTGATTGGTGTACAGGAGTTTGAACTCGGGGCTTTGTGCTTGCTAGGCAGGTGTTCTACCACCTGAGCCACACTTCCAGCCAAGTATTTGCATCAACAGCAGATTTTATGCAAGATTTATTTATTTAAAGGTATACAGAAATCTGTACACATAAGAATACAATGTTCTTTTTTTTTGAAACAGGGTCTCCATATGTAGCCCAGGACAGCCACAAACTCTTGAGTCTTCCTAGTGCTGGGATTACAGATGTGCACCACAATGCCTCGCTAATACAATCATTTTTAAAAACAATATTAGGAAGCACTTAAAACTTACCAAGCTGAATGTTTCTTATCCACACGGACTGCTTTGTTTCTTTTAAAATTTTCTCAAAATAAACTCCAGCAAAGCCACTTGAAAAACATGCTATGAGAACTGCCATGAGGCCTACAAACTGAGAGCCAGCTGATAGTTCCTTAGAATTAAACTCCTGTGAATCTGAAGGCCACTGAATAAAAACAAGAATAAAATTGAAGAATAAAATTCCTGCAGATTTTACAAAGTACACGGTAAGAGCCAGCTCTTATTATAAATGCATCCGACATCATTGTTGGGAACTGCAGAGGAGAGCATCTGAGAGACACCATAGAATAATTTGTCTTTCCCTACAAGGACATTACTATTTAAACTTAGAATTTCAAAAATGCCCCAAGGAACAATAAATAGTTTACATTTCATCTCTTATGGAGGCCAACCTGTTATTTTAAGATACTCTTTTAGAGCCACTATTCCAGCACTTTTTTGTGATGGGTCTTGTTTCAAGATAGGGTGTCGTGATCCTCCTGATCTCTGGCTCCTGAGTACTACAATTACAAGAGTGAACCGCTGGCACCTGGCTTAGAGTTCAATCTTTAAGTCACCATTACAAATACAGGTAGGTGAAAGCATGAGCCCTTTCCATCCATTCCCTCTGCTGCTCAGCCAAAGCACAAGCAGGTGGACAGAGATCCACTGACCACGCATAATAAAGGAAGCTGTGAGGAAGGGACTCCAAACACTGCCAGGGACAGCCCATGAGAACATGAAGGAAAATTCTGAATCCAGAGAAAGGAAGCATGTTGGAAGTGTAAGCAAGGTACCAGGCATGGTTCTCACTAAAAGGCAGCAGACACAGCCAGCCAATGCCCAGTGATTTTCTTCCTCATGTAGTTCATTCCCGATTCCTGTTCTACTAGCTGGACTTTTATTCTTTTGGCGGTACCAGGGTTTGAACTCAGAGCTTCACACTTGCTAAGTAGGTGGTTCTACCACTTGAGCCACACCTCCAGCAGCTGGACTTCTTAAAGCCACTTTCCTTGTGAAACTATATTTTTCGTCACTATTATGCATTAAATAACTTTAATAACAAAATTGTTTGTTTCCTATTCAGCTTGCCCTCACTGTGGCACCAACAATGTTATATTGATTACCAATTCCCTGACTCTTGAAACCATTTTTTGTTGTTCCATTCCTCCCATTCTTTAGGCTGCACTACTCAGCAGACTTTTTTGTGAGGATAGAAATGTGTATCTTTGCACATACGGATGATGGCTACTCCTAGACTGTGTTAATGTGACTGTGGAAATGAAATCCTAAGTCTAAACAGCCACATGTGGCTTGCAGCTGTCTGACAGCTGTATGCACAGTTTCTACTCAGCCCTTAGCTGCAGAGCTGATTCATAGAGGCACTGACATCTTCCAAACTGAGTCCAAGATTTCAACTGCTATAATTCAGAAACTTGCTACTTCCCTAAAGCCAATGTGACTAAAATATATGTTTCTTTCTCTAAAACAAGCGCATTTTTTAAAATTTATTTTTATTTTGCCATACTAGTCATTTGAACTCAGGGCCCACACTGAGCTTTACCACTTGAGCCACAGCCCCAATCCTTTTTCCTTTGTTTTTCAGAGATGGTCTCAAGCTTTTGCCTAGGCCAGCCTCAGACTGCAACCCTCTGACACCTGTGTAGCTGGGATTACAAGCATGAACCACCACATCCACTTATTCTTTCAGATAGAATCTCACTGTCTTCTTCCCTGGTGCTGGACTAAAACTGCAGTCCTCCCAAGTAGCTGAATTACAGGCACGAGCCACACACTGAGCCCAAACATACCCTCTTGATGCCTTTATTTCTTTAAAAAAAAAAAAAATGCCACCAAAAAACTTGCCTTTATTCTCGTTAGTTTCAAACTCATATTGATTTGATTCTCCCCTTATACAACTATTTGGTGTGTGTGGGTGTGTGTGAGTGTGCTAGGCAAACTTTTTCCAGTGAGCTACATCTCAGGCCTCAAGTCAATAACTGCATCACCACTCTGGGATATTCCAATAGCAGTTACTTACTGGACACTTAGCTCCCTGTCATGCTAACTGCCTTCTGCTCCTGAAAGCTTTCTCCTCACCACTGGGCCCTGCACACATACAAGACACCCCTACCACCAATTATGCCACTGTCCCTTCCAAAGGCAGTGAAGTCCTACAGCTCAAAGAGGTTGAGCCTGAGCTCCTAGCCCAATACTGCCATATGTAATTTGGCACCCATTTGTGTTTGGTCATTTCATCTTGCACAACATCTTCTGCCATCCTTCATTCCAAGCAAGCACTGCCATTCCTCACCCTGCCTGATGCTAAGGCACAGCTGCATTTTTTAGACCCTCTTCTTGGCGTGGCAAGACCTAGACTCTGAACCTGTTTACACAGTGTGCATGTCAAACACGCACATTCATAAGTCTCTACCACTCAACTTAAGTAAGCTACTAGCAGTCAACATCCGTGTTTCACTGCTCTGCACTTCCAGGACCTAATAAGCAGGATTCAGACATAGCTCAGGATCAGGAAAAAGTAAATGACAGCTGATTTTACATAATCAGTACAGATTGCTTCTGGAACTGAAACCCAAACAGTGGAAGAAGTTTTAAGGAACTTTATTTCTGGCTCTGTCACTACAAGATTTGTGACCGTGAGCAATTTAATTAACTTGTCTGGGAACTTCAATTATTCTTCTCCAAGTCAGACAGAATATTTACTTTAAACAGGTATTACATAAGGTAATACAGGACAGGCACCAAGTGTGTGCCTGGCATATAAATAGTGAAGAAAGTATTATCTTTCAAAACCTAATTTAAATACAACTTTGTCCCTGAAGCTTTCCTAGAAGTGATCTATACCTACACAGCATAAGAATCACTTGACAGCAAATAATGTAAAATCAAATGCTGTTTGTGTTTCCTGAACTGAAGCTGGGTTTAAATCTTGCTGATTAGGAACTTGAAATGCAAGGAAGCAAAACATGACTACTGTTTTCTTGTAACTTTCTAGCAAGGCTAATTGTAGTAGTAAAGACAGACATCTACATAAACATTTGACATGTATACTATGGGAAATATAAGTACCAAATACTACTGCAGCAGAAAGGAAGGCATAAAGGTTCAGCCTGGAGTGTATGGAAGACACACTGTAGATTTAACACCTTAATTCACTCTTTTAGAAGAAAGAAGGAAGGGTAGGGGTGTAACTCAGTAGAGAACTGGCCTAGCATGTATAAGGCTCTGGGTTCAATCCACAGCATCACCAAAAAAAAAAGAAAGCAAGACAAGTAGATTTAGCCAAGCAAATAAAGGGGACAAGTCATTGTATACACGGGAGACAGAATAAATAAATGTACAAAATAGCATGTACAAGCAGCTTAATCATAGAAACCCAGAATGCGACCTTGAAAAGCAGAAATGAATCTGAGGTTGAAGGTGTTTCATGGAAGGTCCACTTTGACATGAAAACAGTGTTCCTGAAATTTCAGTTGTTTGGCCATCTTCATGGTTTCTGTCAAACCCATTCTCCATTTGAATTATTAATCACTTAATATTTCAATTTAAAATATCTCACCTTCTTAAAAAACTGTTTTTGGTTTTTTGAGGCAAGGCCTTGCCACATAGCCCAGGTTGGCCTTGATCTCACTATGTAGCCAAGACTGGTCTTGAATTTTCAACTCTCCTTGCCTCTGACTCCATAGGGCAGGGATTACGAGCCTGCACCACCACTTTGTAAAACTTAATAACTACTTTAGGTCATCCTAAGCAGTTTCTACAAAAAGTAAGAGTTTGATATGCCAGTTATGGTTTTATAATACCCATTTAAAATAATCGTTAAAATATTTATTCAAGGACTGGGAACGTAGCTCAGTATTAAGTGTGTACCCAGCAAATACAACACCCTGGGTTCAATCCCCAGTACCACAAAAATAAATAAATAAATAAAGGATTGAAGTCCAGGCCAGCCCAAGTAAAACTGTAAGCCCTAACTCAAAAATAACCAGAGTGAAAGGGTTAAAGGTATAGCTCAAGCAGTAGTGTGCCTGCCTTGCAAACACAAAGCCCTGGGTTCAAACTCCATACTGACAAATAACAGTATAATCCTCCAAAAAGGATGAGATCCTCATAAATAAGAACATAAAATAAGAGAAGTAACAAGTCTATAAGCAACACCAATCAAAACACAGTATCAGGAAGAGGATTCCATTAAGGAAACCAGTAAGGAATCACTAGAAAGATAGAATTACAAATGTTCCACATAGCCGATAAAATTTTACAAATTTTATTCCCTGACTAGATTGTTCATTTCTTTTCTTTTTTCTCTGGGTGTGGTGGCTCACGCCTGTAATCTCAGCACTTGGGAGTCAGAGGCAGGAACAGCAGAAGTTTCAAGGTCAGCCTGGATTACATAACAAGACCTTCTCAAAAAAAGATATTTTTTTTTGTATGTCGCACATGTTACACAAAGTACATTACACCGCAGCCCAATTTTTTATTTTTTTAAGTAAAAAAGTTTTATTTTTATTTATTTATTTGTACCATTTACAGCTTCAATATAGTATCCTGCATGAAGTAAATCTTCAAAAAATATCTATCAGCATTTCTTTGCTTTAACAAGAATACAACCATATTTTCCAGGCAAAATAAACAAGTTTTTGAAATGTGATAAAAATCAAAGGTATACTTATCTCAAATAGTTAGTTACCTGTACAAAAGCAACTCCTGTCATCAGAATTACCAGGGAGAGCCACTGGTACACGCCCAGCTTCTTACTAAGCATAGACACAGAAAATAATGCTGTTGTGAGAATTTTCAACTGATATGTGACCTAAAAAAGAAAACAGTGATGTTATTAATGCTTGTCTCTTTCTTGGTTAGAGGGACTATTACAAATGAATTTTAAGTACCTGATAAGTAGCTGCATCTAGATTTGACAGTGCCACATAGAGTAAATTGTTCTGAAGAGTATATATCCCAGATGGAATAGCGAGTTTGAGGGTTTCCATAGGTTTGTTCAGGATTTCATCATGGAGTACTCGATTCAGTGCTCTCAGACTACACTCTAGAGTGAATGAAAATGGGGAAATCAGTAATTAAGTAACTGAATAAATTGCAAATCCTATAGTTCCAGGCCTCAGTTTTCTCACCTGTAAAAAAAGAAACTAAGCTACATGTAAAGATATTTGTAGGTCCAAAATATACCTTTTGGTGCTAATTTCTTAAATGTAAAATGTTACAAGGAAACATATTAAAGACGAGCATTACCCTTCTATTCCTTTACTCTAATATGTAACCAAACTAATTATGTAAATACAAATATGCACACACATATACATGCACATTTATGATAACCAAAAGCTCACAGTATTTATTTTCAACCAAGTATGCTACCTTTATTATAATAACAGTATAAACATTTGTATTCTGTGTATTCCTTTTATCACCAACCATCCATGCTAATTATAACTGGGAAGAAATTAATCATGGAAGAAGGTTAATCAGTTAGGGAGTGGGGTCAGCTACAAAAAGGGAAAGCCCAATTATCATTAGATCAACTTGTCTCACATAGCAGGAGACCAGACCTAAAGCTCCTACAAGAGCTCGGGGACCCAGGCCTCCTCTTACTATGAAGATAAGAGATAGCTTTTGACCTTCACATTTTTGATCCATGAATAGGAAAACAACAGCCTTACAGGTATCTTTCTCTATTTTTTTGGTGGTTTGAACTCAGGGCAGGCGCTCTACCACTTGAGCCACTTGCCAGCCCTTTTTTGGTGTTTGGGTTTTTTTTTTTTTTTTTTTTGAGATGGGGGTATCTCAAACTATATGCCAGGGGCTAGCTTTGAACCGAAATCCTGAGCTCTGCCTCCTGAGTACCTAGGGTACAGATATGAGCCATCGGCACCTGGCACCTTACAGGTTATCTTTTGTGTTGACTGACCTAGAACTATGTTGCATAACTACCCCTAGCTTCAGGAGAGCTGGAAAATCAAGTCTGTTCCTTTATTTCCTCCACATTTGAGGTAGAATATGGGAAAGGGATTGTGGAAATGAACTTTGAGCTGGCCAATCTATATTGCTAACCACAACAAATGATAAATGTCTGAAGAACTTTAAGACATATACAAACCCTCAAGAGAGAAAAAAAATCTGAAGAACTCTACCACTTCACCAACAATGACACTTGGTAGTTGGTTTTCTCTCCTAATATGAAACAAAAAAACTCTGATCATGAAAATTCTGAAATGAAGAAAATTTAAAGATTGCTACCTGATTCTCACCCTCTCCTCACCCCAAGTCAAAAAATTGTTAACCAAAAAGTAACTTTTTTCTTAGTTTCATCAGAAAAAAAGTAAAATATTTGCTTATTTTGTAATTTTAAATTGAAATTTTAAACAATTAATGCTATCACATTTTTTTTTCACCAGTGCTTTAGAAAAGGCTTCGTTCTACCAAATTCCATGCCAATTACTGGTATTGTTGAGACTTTTTACTTTTTGTCGACCTGAGCCTGTAAAATGTGCCTTGGTGGCTGTGATTCCCGGGCTGCTGGTGAGCCTGATGTGCTGGGTGGGTTTCCCCCACCACCGAGCTCACCTGGCCCTTAGCATCCTCTCATGGAGGGATTAGCCAGCCAGGCCTGCTCTGCTGGGAGCTGCCACCTTTCCTGTTGACTTCTGACTTCTCCTTACTGAGATGTAGGAGCTCTTCGGAACTCTGAAGACCAGTTATTGATGGTTATATGTGATAAAATATCCTCTCTCAAAATGTGGCTTGTCTGCTCACTTGCTTTGACATTGGTATTTTTCATTTTAATATATCCCACAAAATTACCTATCTTTCCCTTTGTAGCATATTTTGCTTTGAAAATTGAGTTTGAAATCATTCATAGTAGCAATGCCACAGTTGTTTTTAAATGCCAATCTTCTATCGACTTGGAATTTATTTTTGTGCACAGCATGTCTATTTGTGCTTCAGCGCCACAATGCAACTGCTCGGGTTAAGCTATCTTTGGCTCTGCCATGTTAAATGCAGTGGGTACTTCCATTCATCTGGATCTCAGCAGCACACTTGTCAATTTCCTGTTCTACTTTCATGATTTTCTTTCTGCTGGGCTCTGCAGCTGCTATGGAAAAGTTGACAGTTAGCAGATGACCCAGCAATTCCACCCTGAACACACACAGAAGAAACGCAGGCAGAGACTCAAGTTCTTGTGTAACCACTTCAGCACTGTTCATTGCTCACTCCAGCGCCACTCACAACTGCCAAAAGGAGGGAACAACCTAAGAACCCACAACACATGAACAAGGAAACAAAATGGAACACATTTGTACACTGAAGTTTTTATCAATAAAAAGAAATAAAGTCTGATAGATACTCTACCATGGATAAACCTTGAAAACATTACACTAAATGCAATGAGCCAGACATAAAAGGACAACAGGTAAATGACTGCACTTATATATCTAAAATAAGCAACATCACAGAGAAAGTAAACTATGAGTGACTGGGGGCTGGAGGTAGAGGTGAATAATTACAGAGTTTCTGTTTGGGGAGATGAAAAAGTTTTGGAAACGGTGGTACTTATACAACAACACAAACATAATTAATGTCAAAAACTTGTATACAAAACATCATTAAAATGACAAATTTTGAGTTTTGTATATATGCATTGCTACAGTTTTAAAAAACTTAAAGCCAGGTATGGTTGCACAAACTGAGAAGGCTGAGCCAGAAGGATCACAAGTTCCAGGCTCCCTGGGCTACACAGAAAGACCTTGTCTCAAAACCCAAGATAATGACGTACTCTAGAATCATCGAGCTGCAAAACTGACAGGGATGCATACATGTTTTTAAGAGGGTGAGTAGGGGTAGGGATGCACCTCAAGGTACAGCATGTGCTTGGCTTCTTTTTCTAGCACCAAAGAGAGCAACAAAAATGTGTAGGTTGGATGGTTCATGAATTACATCTCTATGAAACTTTTAAAAACCTGTATCAAATGAGTCACTACTAGATTAATCGATGTAGCAAATAAGTCTTTAGTAAAAAATTATTATGGACCCCCCCACTCCAAAGTTCTAACAGTCACAGAATTTACTCTTAATCTCAAATTATTACACTGTAAATGCAAGAAACTATGATTTATGCTTGGCTTTGATCAGAGATAAATCATGATATAGATTAGAATAAAATGGCATTGTCAGAATACTAAAACTGTCTTAATAAAATTTTAAAATATTGAAATGTTCTTAATACTAGGGCAATTAAATAATGCAAGAATTCAAATGTATAGTTCCTATTATATTTACATATCTATAAATTAAATTACTTACAATAATTAAAAAAACAAAACCCCTAGATACCTACTACTGTCTCTGTAGACTAACAAGATGCAGGCCATTATCTTCAAAAGCTCAGCCACAACCACTGCTGTGGAAGACAGATAACGAGGACCCTCCTCTTTTAAAGTCCTAGAGTAACGCATGGTTAGGACCAAACTGGTAGTCTGAAAGACCAAAATCCCCAAGGAAAGGTATTTTAGGTTGGCAGACATTGTTTTATCTTCATTTGCCTGAAAAACAAAACAAACAGGGAAATAAATAAAATTACAAAATCCAGAAACTAATATCCAATCAAAGACATCTGGTTCCAGATGGATGGACTAAGCATTCTATTCTTCCTTCTAATTGGACCACACACAGAAAGTAACCACCAGAAGGCTCTGGAAGGTGAAGAAACAGGCAAACTGGCTAGAGACTATGGGTTTCCAGAGACACCCAGCAATGAAATCCTTTATTTTTATTTATTTTTTTGCCACCTGTACATTCCACACGGGGTGCTAAGGTAGCTCACAGCCTGCAACTGCCAACAAGTGCAGAGCAATCACAGCAAATAGAGCCCTACTTTCTCTAACCAAAAGAATAAGGGCAGCAGTCCTACGGAGCAGAACTCTTCCAAAGGATGACTGTAATCTGTGGGACACGGCCTTGTTTGCCGTCTCTACCCTGAACCAAGGACAGGAAAGGTGGCAACCCTTCCCCCTCCCAACAGTGTGCAGGGACAGAGAATATGGAGCAGAGTGCAGTTGACTAGTTATGCCCTATACAGTGTGAGCACCTGCACAGGCAGTGCCCTTCCTCCTCCCCAGTGGAACCAGGGTCTCAAATACTCAAAGTGTCCGGGATACAGCCCAAAATGAGTATCTCACACCAAAAAAACAATAAAAATCTCAACTTGAATGTATAACAGCAATCAGCAGATAACAATACAGAAATGACCCAGATGGTAGAATTACTAAGAATTTCAGAGAAGCTATCATAAAAATGCAGCAACAAGCAATTATAAGCACTCTTGAACTAATTTTAGACTCCCAGAGGATGAAATAAGTAATACAGCAGTTCTCTTATACCCTTTACACAAATGCAAAGCATTTATATTTTACCTAAAATAATTATCAGTATTACTCCAAGAGACTCACTTTATTTTTTATTTACTTATTTTGATGGTACTGGAATTCATGCCTCTTGCATGCTAGACTTACAGTCTAGCACTGAGTTACAATCCTAGTACCAAGAGACTAACTCAAATATAAAGACTCACATGGGTAGAAAAGTAAACAGACTAAACTGAGACAGTAGTTCAAGCTATTTGGGAGGCTGAGGCAGGAGGATGAGTTGAGCCCAGGAGTTCAAGACAAACCTGGTCAACACAGCCAGAGTCAACCTCAATACAAGAAGGAAGAAGGAAGGGAGGGAAGGAAGAAAAGAAGAAAGTAGAGAGGGGAGAGAGAGAGAAAGGAAGGAGAGAAGAAGGGAGGGATGGGAGGAAGGAAGGAGTAAGGGAGAGAACGAGGGGAGAAGAACGAAAAAGATACCATAAGAAAAATAGGAAAAAAATTGGAGTGACTATATTAATACCAGGCAGAACAGATTACATAAGAATTATTTCTGGTATCAAAGGGTATTTCATAATGATAAAAGGGTCAATACTTCAAGAATTTATAACCACTATAAATGTATATGTGTCTAATAACATAGCTTCATAATATAAAACAAAAACAGAAAAGTAAATCCAATCATAGCTAGAGATTTTAAACCTACTTTTCTCAATAAACAGCACAGATAGATAAAAATAAACAAGTAAACATACTGATAAGGATACAGAGGATCTGAACAATGCTATCAGCCACCATAACTGGTAGACATGGAGATGGCTCCATCCAGACCTTTCTTTAAGGAAAGACTTAAAGCAGAGTATGTGGTTGGCCAATGGCTTTCCCAACCAACATCACATACATCCTTTACCTCATGTGGATCTAAAGATTGAATTCAATCCCAAACAAAATCCCTATAGCTTTTTTCTGATAGAAACTAGAAAGCTGTCTGGGTGCCAGTGGCTCACGCCTGCAATCCTAGCTACTCAAAAGGCAGAGATCAGGAGGATTGCAGTTCAAGGCCAGCCTAGGCAAATGGTCTGTGAGACCCTATCTTGAAAAAACCCTTCACAAATATGGGCTGGTGGAGTGGCTCAAGGTGAAGGCCTGAGTTCAAGCCCCAGTACCACCAAAAAAAAAAAAAAAAAAAAAAAAAACCTAAAAAGCTCATTTTATTTTTTGGTTTTGAGACAGGATCTTGCTGCGCAAGCTCATCTCAAACTCATGAGCTCAAGTGATCCTCCCACCTCAGCCTCCTAAGTATCTGGAACTGCAGGTATGTGCCACTAAATCTCATGAGAGCTGACGTTAAGAAGGAGAGAAAGTGCTGAGCTTCCAGACCTACTGTAAGGCTATGAAAAGCCTGATACTGACGTAAGGACAAAAGTAAAGGTCAGTGGAATAGAATACAGTCCAGAATTAAACTCACAGATCCTACTTGGTGCAACTACTGTAAGTACCTTGTACTGGGTGACTAACAAACAACAGAAATTTATTTCTCAGAGCTCCAGTCTATGGCCATACCACCCTGAATGCACCTGATCTCGTCAGAGTTCTGTAAGCCGAAAGCCCAAGATCACAATGCCAGCATGACCAGGTGCTGGTGTGGTCTCTTTGCTAGGTTTGCAAATGGCTATCTACTCATTATATACTCACATGATGAACAGAGTTGTATAAAGGCATTTATCCCACTCATGAGGGCACCATTCTTATGTCCTAATTATCTCACAAAGGCCATACTTCCAAATATCATCTCATTGGTTAGAATTTCAACATATGAATTTGGAGGAGAGGGCAAGAATATTCAGTCTATTACACCATATGTATGTGGTCAGATGACTTTTCATTGTATGAATTTTTAGGGGTTTTTTTGGCAGTACGGTGGGGCTTGAATTCAGGGCCTTCACCTTGAGCCACTCCACCAGCCCTGTGTGTGTGTGTGTGTGTGTGTGTGTGTGTGTGTGTGTGTGTGTGTGTGTGAGAGAGAGAGAGAGAGAGAGAGAGAGAGAGGTTTTTTTGAGATAAATTCTCTTGGACATTTCCCCCAGGCTGGCTCTGAACCTCGATCCTCCTGATCTCATCCTGTAGCTAGGATTATAGGTGTGAGGGCTGTTGGTTTGTTTTTGAAGCAGGGTCTTCCTGTGTAGCCCAGGCCAGTCTCAAACTCATGATCCTCCTGCCTCAGCCTCCAAAATGCTGGGATCACAGACCTGTGCTATGGCCAGATGGCTTCTGACAAAAGTAGCAAACAAAATAACAGTCTTTTTGACAAATAGTTCTGGAACAATGTGATGTATTTTTGGTTTTTTTTTTTTCAACTGAACCTTGCTGGGCACCAGTGGCTCACACCTGTAATCCTAGCTACTCGGGAGGCATAGACCAAGAGAATCAGGATTCGAAGCCACCCTGGGCAAACAGTTTGTAAGACCCTATCTCAAAAATACCCAACTGGGATTACAAACCAGAGGCACCACGCCTGGCTCTAGAATAACTAACTTGAAAAAGCTGATGGCTACCAAGTAAGTATTAGAGAAGATTTAGAGCAAACAGAACTCTTAAGTTGCTAATGGGAATGTAAAGTGGTACAACCACTTTGAAAAGTTGCTAGTTACTGCAAGTGGTACAAGCGCCTTCCTTTCAAGCACAAAGCCCTAAATTCAAACCCTAGCACTGCTCCCCCAAGACCCCGCAAAAAAAGTTGCTAGTTACTTTTTTAAAACAGCAACAACATAATCTTTTCATTTGCTCTGGCAATTCTTCTTAGATGTAGTCAAAAAATTTGAAAAGATCTGTCCACACAAACAATTGTACGTGAACATTCATAGAGCTTTATGGTAACAGCTGGAAATGAAATGACTTAAAAGTCTGTTGGTAGATCCATTATGGACAATACTGTGGCATATCCAGACAATGGTGGACTACTCACCAATTAAAAAAGAACAAAACGCCAATACACACTAAAATACCAAAAATGTCAAAAATTAAGACAGAAAAGTATATGCTTTATAATTCCATTTAGATAAAATTTCAGAAACAGCAACACTAATCTATAGTAAGAGATACAAAGTCAAGGTTGCTCACAGCAAGTGCTGGGGTTGAGGGCTGACTGCAAGGCACAGCAAGGAATTTTTGATGGTGAAGGAAATATTCTGTGTAGTGCCTATATGACTTAAAATGGGGTATTTTATTGCATACAAATTAAAACTCAATAAAGTAGATTTTATACTTGTCTTTGTTTTTTCTTGGTACTCGGGTGTGAACTCAGGGTCTTGCATTTGCTAGGCAGACACACTGACACCTGAACCCCGCCCCCAGCCCCATAAAGTTGACTTTAATAATTAAAGCTTGAGGGCATGCTAAATAGCAGCATTCCTCACCAGGCTTTCCTCCTAGCTCTGGTCTGGCTCTCATGGCTCTGGACTAATGCCAAGGACATTCTGTCACTGTGTTCTTCACCCCAACTATCTTTTCCGTGATTCCATCTTCCACGGCAAATTCTTTAAATGTGAACTATGTTTATAGTGTATCTCATTAGAACTCTCAGTCAAGCTACCATTTATGGTTCTAGAGATATGGTCATTTGTCCTAATTGCTGTAATGTTATATAACTTGTTTAAACAAATTAAACAATCATTATTTAGTGCCTGCATTGACCCAAGTACCATGGTTACAGAGAAACTACTCTCGAAGGCAAAAGTTCAGCTTATGAAATTTGGCAAGTCCCCCCCTTGACTGAATATGCCCCAAGCACAAGCAACAATCAATGTCACACTATAAATATAAGGATGATTTTTTAATGGTAAAATATTCAAGTTCACAACTAAATACACACAAATAGTCAGGTGCCAGTGGCTCACACCTGTAATCCTAGTTACTCAAGGGGGAGAAAGCTGGAGAATTGTGGTTTGAAGCCAGCCTGAGCAAACAGTTCCCAAGACCCTATCCCAAAAAGAAAACCCATCACAAAAAAAGTGTTGCTAAAGTGGCCCAAGGTGTAAGCCCTGAGCTCAAATGCCAGTACTGCAAAAAAAAAAAAAAACACACATACAAATATAAATATATATATGTATATATACATATATTATTGGAAAATCATCTTAAGCATTTCACTTGCATTTCAGAGACAAAAATTAAACACCCATAGGAAAGAAAAAACAGACTTCTTTATTAACCATCTCTCTTCTGGAGACCTACAATAGCAAAAGAATCCTAATGTGAAATAAAATCACCACATTTAGAGGTGGAGCATGCCTCAGCAATCATCTAATTTAACCTCCTCATTTTAAAAGTGAGGAGAACAGTGAACAGCGAAGTTAGATGGCTAGCTGCAGATCACATGCCTCGTAACTAGAAATAAAGCTCATGCCGGGAAATATCAGCTTCCCTGGCTCATAGTACATTCCTGTAAATCCCAGGACATCCTGGTGCCCTTACCTCTAGATAGAGGGCGCACGTTACCAACAACTACTTTTGGCACAGGTGCTTAATTCTGCTGGAAAATGTCAAGCCACAGTTTCAACTCTGGTCAAGGAAGTCTTTTGTTTTTTCTGTGCTACCAAGATCATAATGTACCTGTTTTAAAGGCAATGTTCTAAGTTCTTTGCAAATGAAAATCTAAAGGTTAGATTGTAAGCCAAGGTGTACTTTCACAATTTTCTGTTCCATCTCCAAACATACATGACACCCATGCACACTCAAGGATAGTGCAGGACTTACTGGAGCTTTTTGTGTCTTACAATGTATTTTTAACAAGTTGGAAAATGCATACAAATAAATGATGTGTATCATATTACTTACAAAGAATTACAACTTATTATTCTGCCAAAAAGCAGAATAAATTCAAAATGAAAATCATCAAAATACCAGTATTTGAAACATTATACAAATACATAGTTTGGTTTTGGAACACAATATACATAAAACTAAGTATTACGTTTAGTTACTTAACACAAAAAAAGCACAACAAATCATTAAATACAAATTGACCAAAACAAAAATTATAGTCTGTTTCTATAATTTATAAAGTTTAAAATTACTTCTTTATTTGAATGTCAAATATTTTCCCATCAAAACTGAAAATAAACTTAAAATAATTTCAGTGTAAGATTTAATTTCAAGCAGGCATAGTGGTACATACTCATAATCCAGCCCTCAGGAGGATGAGGCAGGAAGTTCCCAAATTCCAGGATAGCCTGGGCTACACAGTGAGACCCTGTCTCAAATAAGAAAGAAAATAAATAAAAAGATTAAATTTCACTCCCTGCTATGTTTTTTTTTTCCTATAGAACCTAAGGCTCGTTTTTCAGGTGTTGCCAATTATCCAATTTCCAGATTATTCTTTGTTTCAGAAAAATAGTCAAGAAGAAATGGTGCTGGGTTCTTTTACATATGTAGCCTCATTTGATTTGCTATCATAAATCTTATGATTTATGATTTACTATAAAAACAGTCATCAGGCTGGGAGTATAACTCAAGAGGAAGAGTTCTTGCCTAGCCTGTGCAAGACCCAGATTTAATAGTTAGCACTACAACTACCAACAAATAGTCAAAAGATTACTGACTGCGTTCCTTTAAGGAGTCTGATTACTAAGCGCCCTACCCCATCTGGGGCTTTCAGATCCATTGAGAGTGGGGTGATGCTTAGACTCCCACTTTTACCTTAACAACTCAGAATTTAAAAATGCACTCTTCCTAATTACTAGGAAAATATGACTTCTTTCTGATGGGTTTTCTTTGGGTGTTCTGTTCTCCACGATAGCTTTTATACTTTACTTTAAAAGTAGTTTTTTCATGAGAAATTACAATAAAGTTACATTAATAAAATTTTGAACTACCCAAAGACATTCAATGACACTTTGGTATGGTTTTTGTTAATAATGTTCTGTTCAGTTTTTTGGAAATTCCTAAAGCCCCAAGACCTTAGCAGCACAAGGAGAATAAAGTACCTAAACTATGTCATATTCTTGCCAGAACAATTTCGGCAACTCTGGGGCTTTCTCACTTCAGTTAAACAGAAAATAAAGTCCTCCTGCCTAGCGTGCATCCAGCCCTAGACTGGATCCACATTTTCCTAAAATACATTTTTTGTTGAGGGGAAAAATGAATTACAATACAATAAGGTACCAAAAATATGACGTACATCCATAATTTCACTACAGAAAATTAACAAGGATCAATCATATCATATGTTTATCTTTCCTTTTTTAAGCAATAAAAGATGACAACCAATGTCAAAGTGCTTTAATCCACAACTCCAACTCTTATTCTTTGACCCTCCCTTCCCAGAAGAATGTATTATCACTAGTTTGGAATATATAATTCTAGACTACTTTTATTCTTTTTTATTTTTACTTTTTTTTTTTTTTGGCAGTGGGGCTTGAACTCAGGGCCTCACACTTGCTAGCCAGGCGCTCTTACTGCGGAGCCACTCTACCAGTCCTGTTTTCAAGATAGGGTCTTTCAAACTATTTGCTTGGTCTGGCTTCAAACCATGATCCTCCCAATCTCAGCCTCCCAAGTAACTAGGATTACAGGCATGAGCCTCCAGCACCTGGTTTAGAATCTATAATATAAATATATTTAATATGCTAATTATATGTGCCTCATTTTCATCAAAGTAGTTCCCAAGATCCTTGCCTTGTCAGCTAATTCTAAGCTGCTTTAAATGTTTCCCAAAAAAATATGACCTACTGGTGGTATAGGTCAATGGTAGAACCCTTGCTTAGCATGCTTGAGGCCCTGGGTTTGATCCCCAGCATCACAAAAATAAAACAAAACCAACAAAGAAAAACACCACACACATGTACATATATACATATCTATACACCACACATTACATAATGTTTATGTATCATTAATGCATACTAATAATTACCAACTCCCCAAGTTAATCAGGATTATGGAGAAGTTAGTTTGTATATGCTACCATTAATTGCATTACAGATTCACACTAAGCTCTGAAATATTCAAAACCATCACATACTATCTATCTCTGTTCATCTTTTCAACAGAACACATCCTTGTGGAAAAATGTGAAAATGAGTATGGCTAGACTTACTTCCAGTGGCCTACTGATGCACAGTCAGTACAATCTTTAGGTCTGTGCATGAAGCCTATCAGTCTACTGAAAAGACTCTGTGTTTGGCTGCTATAAGTCTCCAGCCATCAAAACTAAAAAAATTAAATGTTTAAAACTGTAATAAAGTCAGGCATGGCAGTATAAACCTGTAATCCCAGCACTCAGGGAGGCTGAGACAGGAGGATCTTGAGTTCAAGGCCAGCCTGGACTATACAGCAAGTTACTATCTCAAAAAAATAAAATAAAATAAAAACTTTAACAAAACTCATATACAGGGGCTGGCAGAGTTGCTCAAGTGGTAGAGCGCCTGCCTAGCAAACGTAATGCCCTGAGTTCAAACCCCAGTACCACCAAAAAAAAGTGAAACTCATATACATTTTAAAAGCTACTAAGATACGCTATGTGAATAGAATTTCCTCTGATTGTAAAAACAAAAGGTTAAAATAAATACCTAAATCACTATTTTGAGAGTAACTCGTATTTGCATTTCTCGAGACACTAACTCTGAAATATACTCCATTAGTACCAGCAGTCTACTAGGTGTTAATGGTGTCACGAGTCTGTACAAAAACACAAGCCAGCCGAGGTTACATCACATGTTCAAGGTTAATCTTGACTACACAGCAAAATTCTGTGTCAAAAGAAAATCAAAAAAAACCAAGTCATAAATGCTAAGCAAACAGAAGTTCAGAAACAACTACAGGGTAAAACAAAGCCTGCTCAGGTTTTTTTCCAAGGAAATACAAACAGAAATGATAAGCTCAGTTGCAATTTTTCTTCATTATCTTCCGTGATGCCAAAACATTAAAACCTAGAACACGTATTACGCTAATTAATGACAAAATTCACCATAACTGATTTTATTTCTGATACTGGAATTTATAAAGTTCTTTTCCAACTACCTCAGAAGTAAACCTAGTACTAAAAAAAGTAATGATACTCATTCTTAAAATACATAATATCTTGTAAAAAATACAAAAATAAAACATTTTTATATAAGTAAAAGAAATGAGAAAGTAATTCACGCTATTGATATAACCAATTTTGATTCTATAATAGAAATAATAACTTACACTAAACTAGTTCACTCCTAAGCGCTTGAGAAAAGCAAAATCTTAACCGGGTGCCAGTGGCTCACTCCTGTGATCCTAGCCACTTAGGAGGCAGCGATCAGGAGGATCACGGTTCCAAGCCAACCTGGGCAAATAGTTTGAGAAGCCCCATCTTCAACAATACCCAACGGAAAACAGAACTGGTAGAGTTGCTCAAGTAGTATAGTGCCTGCCCAGCAAGCATGAAGCCCTAAATTCAAGCAACAGTACTGCCAAAAAAAAAAGCAAAATCTTGCTCAATGACACTGGTTTTTTGGCTTGTTTTTGCAGTACTGGAGGTGGAACCCAGGGGCTCTACAGCTGCGCCCCATCCCAGGCCCTGCTGCCTCCCAGTTCCAATTGCATTATTACATTCTCAGTGAACAATGCTTCACTGTTCTTTCTTTCTTTTCTTCCTCAAGGTTTCTTGTTACATAAGTCAACATGAACCGTGTGCAAGCTACTGTGCTCTCAATTTTTAACGTGTTTTTTCACAGACTGCAGAATTTCCATTACTACATCCAAGTAAAATCAAAAGTATTCAAATAGTTCAACTATACAAATATAAAACCTATTTGCATTCCAGTTTTTAGATTAAAAAACTGTTTGGTATTATTGTACTCTACATCCGTTAGTGATTTAAGAAACAAGCTGACCTAGTATGTACAGCTCTAAGATCCCTTTCGAATGCTGATGCCATGTGACGATGTACTCCTTCCCACCTTCCTATGTGATATTCTGCTCATTTTCTGCTATGGTCATTTCCCATCACCAAAGACAGGATTTATAAGCTGGAGACTAATGTAAAAGCCAGGTGGGGGTAGGTATGGTAGTGTACATCTGTAATCCCAGCTACTCATGAGAAAGAGATTAGGAGGATCTCGGATCAAACCAGCCAGGCAAAAAAGTTACTGAGAACCCCATCTCAACCAACAAGCTGGCCCCACTCCTGTAATCCCAGCTATTCAGAAGGTATAGATAGGAAGAGCATGGTCTGAGACCGGCTTTTGGCAAAAAAACAAAAACAAAAACTGAAGACCCTATCTGAAAAATAAGCTAAAGCAAAAAGGACTGGGTGTGTGGCTAAAGTGGTATAGTGGTTACCTAGCAAGCATGAGGCTATGAATTCAAACCTAGCATTGCACACACAAACTCATGCAGGGCCAACAGGCACTACCCATTTTGACAGATTCAGGACTAAGGCGACTGGAAAAGCAAACAATTCTACACCACACAGCTCTCCAGAGGCAGCCAGGCTTAAATGCTTAAGACACTCCATACTGGTGCATGGTAAGAAACAAGACAGTCTTTTTCTTCATGGACCTTATTCTCCAACATGGAAGGACATCCTGCAAACAATTCAAGAAACAGGAAAGAGAGAGAGAAAGAGGGAGGGAGGGAGGGAGGACGAACAAACTAGTGTAGTGAATAAACTGCCAAGACAGAAAAATAAAACATAGGGTGTGACAGAAATTACAAGAGCCGGGCACCGTGGCTCACCATGTAATCCCAGCTACTCAGGAGGCAGAGACCAGGAGAATCACGGTTCAGAGCCAGCCTGGGCAAATAGGTCTCGAGACCTATCTCAAAACCCCTTCATAAAAATAGGGGTGGTGGAGTGGCTCAAGGTGAAGGCCCTGAGTTCAAGCCTCAGCACTACAAAAAAAGAAAATATTACAGGGAAATCATGGTACCTCGTGCTATATTATATCAAGTTGGCTAATTTGATTAGCCAAATTTTCCCCAAACCCCTTCTCTGCATGGTGCTGAGTTATAATTGGCCAAACCCAAACAATCACCAGGTTTAGAGAGCAGAAGTAAAGTTGGAGCCAGTCCTCTCTGAGTTTACGCTCACTGTCTCACTCTTGGCCAGCTCTTCTTCCCTCCTTCCCTCCTTCCCATCCCACCAAGCAGCAGTGGGCCCAGGCCTCTACCTCTTGACTGTGAATTCAGAAAGACAGCTGCACATAAACTTCCCACAGCTTCATTTCATGCTCTTGCTCTGGCAGCAGGACGTGGCTAGCTTCCCAGACTTCTTTGGAAGCTCTGACTTGTCCACCCACACCAGTGTTTCATGAGGGCTACTTAGTGAGTTTTGTTTATTTTGTTTGTTTGTTTGTTTGTGGTGGTGGGGTGTAAACTCAGGCACTCTACCTCTTCATCCACACCACCTAGTCCTTAGCAACTTTCTAGTAATTCTCCAACACCCTCTTCTTGAACCTTTACTTGGCCTGCTTCTCCACAATTTTGAAAAGTCTTATTCCTATTCTAAGTCCCTTGCTCCATAAAACTGAAGAATTCCATCTTTCCTAATTGAATCCTAACCGTGAGAGTTATTGGTAGCAAATGTGGTTACCAAAAGGTAACAGAATCATAATGACAACTCTGGATCTAATCTGACCAGATTAGTGGTAAAGGAGACGCTGGTCATTCATCATTCAGAAGTCACCTGCAATCATGTAATCAAGTCCCTGCTGACACAGACATTTTATTGGAAACAAGAGTACAAGAGCCAGGTGCCTGTGGCTCATGCATGTAATCCTACCACTTGGGAGGCTAGTATCAGGAGGATCACAGATTGAGATCAACCTGGACAAACAGTTCAAGAGATCCTATCCCAAAAATAACCAGAGCAAAATGGACTGGAGGTGTGGCTCAGGCACTAGAGTACCTGCTTTGTAAGCACGAAGCCAAGTGTAAACCCCAGTCCCGCCAAAAAAAAAAAACAAAAAACAAAAAGTATAGGGTTTTCAGCAATGGTTCTAAGTCAGCTAGGAAACACAAAGAAAGAAAAGAATGAACCTGAGGCCCTGAATTAGCAGCCTGGCCTGCAGGCAGAGAGTGAGAAGTCTCCCACCAACCACCCTAACACATCCCTTATGGCAGTACACTGGACATTTCTGAAGCCAGATGCAAAGTCTGATCTTACGGTTAGCAGAAACGAGAGGCAAACTGAGCTTACAGGCTCTCAGATCCTAATACTCTACCCATTTTTATGATGTCTATTATCCTAGTAAATCAAAATACAGGTAAGAATTACAGAAGGCTCAGTAAGGCCTCCCCCCACCCACGCCAGGTCCTGACCACTGCAACATGTATCACCTTATGTGGAAAAGACGACCTCCTCTGTGTTCAAACCACAGGTAAAATGAAGTACATGGAGGTGGAAGACTGTCCGGGTTGTCTGAGGGGACCCTAAACACCAGCACAAGCGTTCTTCTAAGAGACGGACAGAGGCTACACAGAAATGTATGCGCAGTCAATGATGTTGTATGGTTTACTCCGAATCTGCTAAGCGAGTAGATCTCAAGACTCCTCACCCCTCCATTCACACACACAAGTGAAAAACGTATGCTGTGATGGATGCTAATTGACTGAGGCAATTTCACAATGTGTATATACATACATATATATGTGTGTGTATACATACATACACACACATACACCAAATCATTACATTGTGTACCTTATATATTATATGATTTTTACTTATCAATTGTACCTCAATAAAGCTAAAACAAGATTTTTAAAAGAAAACAGCAGGGCATGGTAGTGCATGCATGGAATCTCAGTTACTTGGGAGGCTAAGGCAGGAGGACAATGAGTTTAAGGCCAACTGGGTTAGGAGCTGGTTTGATCTCAGGTAGTTAGGATTGGGGGCCATAAAGGAGCGATTAAAATCAGAAAGTGACCTGAAAAACAGTGCTGATAAATACCATGGTTCTTTTGTCCAGCAGGAGAAGAATTCAAGCAAGATACAAAGATTATAAAAAAGTAATACTAAGGTTTATTAGGTAAAGTAATACAGACTGAGTGTGCACCACCTCAAGGGACAGAAGGACAGGTTAGACTTTAAGGTTGGAATGTTTATTAAAAACTTTGAGTTTACTTGGCACCTGGGAGTCCTAGGTTTGGGTCACTGTCTTGTTAAATGAGAGAGAGGCTGCCTATAAAACTACCAGTTCCGCTCTAACTGATAGACAATCTCTGAAGTTCCTAACCACTGCACTATCCAGCTTCTAGGTTTGGGCCTTGGTCTTTGTTAAATGAGAGAAATTCACCTGAGTAAACTCTAGGCCCCAGACCTAGGTAATGTTTAAGATGTAAATTACTCTTAGAGTGGATTAAACTTTAAGTGAGTAGGCCCAGGATAGGGACAAAGATAGAGACAGTTAAGAGGGAAGGGAAAAAAGTGTGTCAAACCCTAAAAGAAAATCAGGGCTCACCCATCAGAAAGCTGTATCCAGGGGCTTACAAGGTCTTCCCCAAAAGTGTGCCAAAAAACTGCATAAAAACTTTTACACGAAGCTGCCATGGCTCAGTCTTTCTGGGACTCCCATTCCCTGGGAGTTTCTGCCTTTCTTCACTCTCTCTTGCCCCCCTCCCCCAACACTAGGGGCTCTATTCTCCCACTTTACACTTTTCCATCTCAACAGCTCTCCTGCTTTCATTCTTCAGCTTGTGAGATAAGAACAGAGAACTCCAACTTTACCTCTGGCTTAATACCAATGCTAGCAAGGTTCAAAGAATGCTGGCACCACTCGCAGCAGGAAGAGTTGAGGAATGGATGCTTCCCAGAACCACCGGAGGGCGCAAGGTCCTGCAGACTGTGATGTTGGATTTCTGGCCCACAGGACCGTAAGAGAACTGCTGTACTTTTAAACCTGCTGCAATTTGTTACAGCAGTCACAGAAAATTAGCGCAAGTATCTAAGTCTGTAGTTAAAAAAGAAAAATCATAGCTCTCTATTCTGTCTCCCTAAGCAGAAGGCATTTAATGTTTTGGAGACTGGTTACAATTAAGTTTCAGGGAGCTGCAAATTTAGATCAGTGGAGGTGCTTAGAATGCATAAGGCCCTAGGTTCAATTTTTAGCACCAGGAAGTAAATAATAAAATTAAGCTTCAGTACTTAAAAGAATTAGTTGTCAGGAAAACTGGGTTATACTCAAAAGTCATGGAGTAATTCTTGCATGCAGAATTCCCTCTTGCCAGGCAATGGTGGCTCACGCCTGTAATCCTAGCTACTTGGAAGGCTGAGATTGGAAGGACTGCGGTTTAAGACCCCATCTCCAAAAATAACTGGAGCAAAATGGCCTGCAGGTGTGCGTCAAAAGCAGTTGAGTGTCTGCTTCGCAAGTGGGAAGCCCAGAGTTCAAACTCCAGTCCACTGAAGAAAAAAAAAAACTGAAAACACCTTGCTCACAAATTGATAATAACATTTACATAGAGAAGGAAAGGACTTCACCAGTGTTATGAAATATTTCTATTACTGCTTATTTTAGACAACCTTTTTTGGTAGTCCTGACGTTTGAACTCAGGGCCTCATGCTTACTAGGCAGGCACTCTACCACTTGAGCCATGCCCTCAGCTCTCCCGTTGCTATTTTAAAGAACACGAAAGGCAAAAGAACAGGTTGTCTCTATTTTCATTAGTATCTTTGTTTTTATAACCTGAAATATCAATAGCACATAATCAAATATAAAGTTTATAAGCTACAAAAACTTCCCAAACTGGGGGAAAAAAAGTTTTCTGTACATACGAGAATATTTCAAGTTGGTTCCTTTAAACATAATTTATTGCCCAGATTCAAATATACCATGTGTCATGACATGCCATATGAAACATAGCTATCATGTAGAAAGCCAAGCACAGCAATTGTCTTACCAGACAATGCTGTTCCCCAAGCACAACATGAACATGAACAAAGTTCTAACGAGTGTGTTACTGGGTAATCAAGAACGGTGTGGGAGGTTGAGTGCAGTGGTGGAGCGCATGTTTAACCTAAGCAAGGCCCTGGGTAAAACACCTAGCACCAACATATTTACCTATCTAATTTTGCCTGAGGACAATCCTGAAAGGTAAGATGCCTCAAAATGATTTTCTTTCCTAGAATTCAAAACTGATTAAAAATTTTTAGGAAAACGTAATCAATGAAAGTAATTCAACAGAAACTGAATAGAACATATAACATGAGCTGGTTTTTCTGATGTATGGTCTGACAAACTATCAAGAATTTTAAAAGTTCTTTTAATCCTAGTTGGTGATTGTGTTTTCCACTCAGGACCAGATCCCGGTGCTGGAATTCAAATGCAGGCTAGACTCCTCCCTGTTGTTTTTCCTTCAGTGCTGGGGAGATCTGGGTGTTGCTTATGCTGGGCAAACTTTCTGCCCCTGAGATAGTGTCCCTAGCCCCTCTTTCTTTTTCTTAAACCATGCAATTTCAAACCCTCCCAGCTAAGCCTAGTCTCAGAAGATGACATATACTATGGTCTTCTGGTCTTAAACCACATAGACTATGAATGGCATTAGTTATGCTTATTCAATGTCTATCATTCAAGTTCCACATCACTGCCAGTAAGTGATGGAGGAAGGCCTCATACTCAATTCTCACTTCTCGTCCATACAGGTATCTTAATTAAACGTAGCTCTGACCACACGCCTCCCGTGGTTGTAAAACTTAACTAACTCCTTACCAAACAGAGAACTCCGTCCAAACCCTCCACACAGAACAACCACTCATAATCTGGTCCCAGCCTAAATTTCCTGCCATAAACTATTACCAATCTCAAACATATTCCGTCATGCATTTTTTGGACAAATATTTGTCTTTAAAAAAAAACAAAACAAAACTCTTTCTGGGGCTAGAGGTATAGCTCAGTGGGGGAGCGCTAACCCACTCCCCCACTTCCTGGGGAAAGTGGAAAGCCCTGGGTTTAATATCCAACAACCTGGGGTGGGGGGGGGTCCTCTTTCCCGTTTCCTGGTAGAACTTCTGCATATGTACCAGGACTCAAAACACAGGTCTCCTCTCAGTGCCGTTTCCTACCCCAGTGGAATGTCCTAAGTTTTCCAAGCAGACTGAGTCCTCCCCTACTGTATGCCCATACCATTTTGCATATCTTTTATCATAGCACTCAAACTTTATCAAACTAATTTGCTGACATATATATTTTCCTCTGCTTCCTTAGTAGCACCTACATTTTAGGCATTTACTGTGTTGGATTTAAGAAGGGATAAACAAACTCCACAATATGTAAGTCCTCACAAAAAAGATCCCTTTGTGAGGTAAGCTTTTCAGGGTGGCATGGCCATAAACAAGTCTTTGTGTGTAACACATAAATGACAGATACAGCCAAACCACTAAAGGTTCTCTAATAACTGTGACCTCACAGAGGTGAGATAAATGAGAGCCTTGAACACCCACCGTATATGAGGTAGCTTGCTAGGTGTTTTACACATACTTAAATGCAATTTAATTTGTAGGTTAAGAAACAGGTTCTGACACATTGCAGCTCACCTTGCATAGCATATCAAATATGATCCAAGATTTCTTAAGCCCCCTGCTCTTGCAGTAAAGCCTGTGTTTACAGCATGTCTAAGTTTTAAGGGTCAGTCAGCACACTGGACTCAGACTGCCTGAGTTCACACTGTCTCCACCAGCCAAACTATAGCAAATTACTTAACCTCTGTGTCCCTCTCTCCTTCACCTATAAAATGGAGGAAAATAATAGTAAGTACCTCATAGGATAATTGTACAGATTAAAGAATACAAATCAAGTAAAGAGTTTATTACAGTACAATGCCTTACTTGAGTACACATTCAATACCTTTAGAAGAGCTAATCACGATGAAACATGTTTGAAATTGTCTTTATAGCACATATGCATTTAGAAAAAACTTATCCAACTTTCAGAGGGAAAAAACAGGTATGCAAAAAGTCATTCACACATGGACATTTTCCTTATGGAATGGGCTTGTTTCTTAGCATCTATCTGATGTGACCCAGTTTCAGCTTTATTTTAACTCAAATGTCTACTATGCTATCTAACCCAGGATACCTTTTCAACCAAAATGCTCATCTGTAAATATACCTCAGCTTATCTCAAATGGATTCTCTGAGATGCCTGGGCAGGCAATCTGGGTAGAGAAGCTGACTAACATTTTAGCTTCTAACGTCATTCATGTTTGTATGTCAAATGCAGTAACAAAACACATTTTAAAACAATAATTTAAAATATGTAACAAGGCAGGGCACAAGTCTCTAATCCCAGTTACTAAATAGACAAAGGTAGGAGGTCAGCACAGGGAAAGTAATGAGAGCCTATCTTAAAAACAAAATACAAAACCCAAGGACTGGGAGAGTGATTACCTAGCATCGATGATCTAGGCCCTAAGGGTTCAGTGCCACAACCCCCAAAAAAAGAAAAAAAAAAAAAAAATATATATATATATGCATGCACACACTTCGTTTTTTAGATTGAAATTTAACATTAAGCTACCAATTCATATGGATCTGAACTTTAATAATAAATTCATTTCCATGAATAATACTTTAATAATGTACCAGTTCAATGTTCAACTTATCTCAGTTACCCAGACAGGTCTACAATTTACTGTTACATTTCTGGCAAGTTCACAAAAGAAAAGAGAGACAGAGAGAGAGAAAGAAGTCAGTCCACAGTTGATTAATATGAAATAGAAATTCGCAAGCATTTCAGAAAGTGAAAAGAGCTCTCGAGTCATACTGCCACCTACTGAACGAGAAGATTAGACTTCAGCGAGATTATTTCCACTGATTCTACATTCAGCCAGTCATTCATTCAACAGAGTGCGTTCCTACCAAGTAAAAGGCACATGTTTGAGGACACAAACTATAACCATTTCAAATATAAGTGAGGGTGTGTAGCGGTGTATGTGGAATCTAGGGCAAATTATTCAGTATTCTTATCTACAAAAAAGGAACATAAGAACTGTCCTACCTCATAGGTTTATTACGAGGATCAAATGAGATACTAAAATAGGAAAAAGAAAGGAAACTTCAATAAAACCTGAAATAAGGTTATACCACAACAGGAGGTACACCTGCCTCCACAAAGCACTGTAAGAGTTTGATAATTTCATTATATAATTTCATGTAATCAAAATTTATTAAGAAACTAATATATCGTGATACTGCACTGACGTGCTAAAAAATTTAAAAGGTAAAATTACTTTCTGTAGAGAGCTTACATTCTAGTAAGGACAATAAATTCCTCAAATAGTCATAGGAAAATGGAAATTTAGCAAGTATTACAAGATGTATAATGCCCAGCACACAAAAGAAAAAAAAGTGACACCTGGTGGAGTTCAGAAAGCTTGTAAGAGTTGGCAAGTCAGGCAATCAAGAATAAAATTTATACAAAGACAATAAGGAAAACCTTTAGTAGGAAGGAAGACCAAGGCAGGCAGGCAGGCATTCAGGGTGTTCAGAAATCCCACTCCCATGGCTGATGCTTTTAATCCTTGCTCCTTGGGAGGCTGAGATCCAGGAGGATCCAGGTTCCAGGCCCGTCCAGGAATGTAGTTGGAGAGACTCCATCTCCAAAAATAACCAGAGAAAAATGGACTGGAGGTGAGGCTCAAGCGGTAGAGCACCTGCTTTGCAAGTGTGAAGCCCTGAGTTCAATCCCCAGTCCCACCCAAAAAAAGGAATACAGAAATGTAAATATAGTTGTCTTTCCCTTAAAGGAAACAACAAAAGTGAATACGACCACGAAGAGAGAAACTACCCTTAAGCATCTTTAACTACCCAAGTGAAATGTAGATAAAGACAGCTCTGGTTTCACTTGAAATCTTGTGCTGAAGCGAATCTAATAAAAGTCAGGCTTCTACTATCAAGCAATGTTTCTGTCCATTATTACATTTCATACTACCTTCAATTCATGTGAACCAACCTGTCCTGAACCTAAAGTTTTGGCTGGCTTCAATAAAAATGGGAGCCCAGCGACAGTGACTCACGCCTGGAATCCTAGCTACTCGGAGGCTGAGATCGGGAGGAACAGAGATCCAAAGCCAGCCCGGGGCCGGATGAGACACCCCCCCCCCCAATCTCCAAAATAACCAGAACAAAATGGGACAGGAGGTGCGACTCCAGCGGTAAAGCGCCCGCTTTGCAAGCTCGAAAACCTGAGTTCAAACCCCAGTCCCACCGCAATTTAAAATGTTAATTACATTCCCAACACTCAGAAGCCGCCGCGCGCACACGCCGCATCCTGGTGGGAACCTTTACGCGGACACCTGCCTTCCCAGCAGCCTTACCACGGGCTTGCTGAGCACCAGGTCCTCGCGGGGGACAGCGGGCCCGGTCCCGGCCCCGGGCTCGCGGGCGGAGCGGGGGCCGCAGGGCTCCTGGGCGGAGGGCGGAACGGCCGCCAGCCTGGCGGGGTGCAGCCGCGGGGCGCTGTGCCGCGGCGCCCGCTCGACACACCCCTCTTCCTCCTCCACCCACCCCATTCCACACGTCGCCGCCCGGAGTGACCACGTGTCACCGCGCTGTGCCCACCTCTGCTTAACAAGTACTTCAGGTCCGGGACACCGTCCCCTTCACTCATTCGCACTGCCCCGCACGCCCGGCCGCCGCCTCGGCCTCCCGGAGCCGCCCGGTCCCACCGGCCTCGCGCGCCCGCCGCTCCCGCGCGGCGCTCAGGACTCACCTGCCGCACGGCCCTGCCTGCTGCACGCACCGGGGACCGCGGCGCAGCCACGCCCGGCGTCCCCGGCTGCCGAGCCCGCCGGCTCCGCCGCGACCGCTGAGCCTCAGCGCCGCCAGCTCCCGCCGCCGTCGCAGGCGCCACCTCGGTGCGGCCCTGGCGTTTCCGGGTTCCCGCGGTCCGGTCCGCCAAATGCTCCGGCTTCCGCCTCGGCCCCGGCAAACGCCGTTCCCGGCTCATCTCCGGAGGCCCCAGCTCTGCGTTCGCCGGCTCCGCGCCTGGGCTGCTCCCCTGGCAGACACCGCTCCAGGGGACGCCGCGGGCCTCGGCCGGACTGTCCTGCCGCAGAAAGTGGCACGGCGACAAGCCGCTTAAGGAAGGGCAAAGTACTTTGGGACAAAGGACCCTGAGAGAGAGCAGGGAGGAGGATCCTGGAAGCAAAGCAACCCAATCCAGAAAATGACAGTCAATGAGCTGGAAATAAACCAGATTACCTCCGGCGCCCGCTGCCAACCAGAGGTCTGGAAGACAGCCCGAGGTGTTGGAAATGACCGTCGCTCCCACTCTGACCTAGACCTTGAACCCAAAGCGGTGCAGCCAAAGGGCCTAGTGCCATTGACTGGGAGAGGAGAGAGGAACGCCACTGCAGCCCATCTCGATGATGTCCAGGCTGAAATGAATATTCCGGGACCAGACTGACCATGAAATAGAGCAGGGTTAGCCATTCCTTTTAACACAATGCTGATACACATTAAATATGTACTTTTTTGGGGTGGGGGAAGGGGTGAGACTGGGGGTTGAACTCAGGACTTCACGCTTACAAAGCAGGCGCTCTACCGCTTGAGCCACACTTCCAGTCCCTTTTGCTGTGGTTATTTTGGAGATGAGCTCTCAATAACTGTTTGCCCAGGCTGGCCTTGAACCTTGATCCTCTGAATCTCAGCCTCCAAGTAGCTAAGATTACAGGCACCAGTCACCAGTGACCAGTGTCCCATAGCTTTTTGAAGCGTCCTGGGCATATCTAGGTAATCTTGCTTCATTGTACTGTGACTCTGTTTTATATTCCTCTCACCCTAACTCTTCTTTTCTTTTCTTGGCAGTACTGGGAGTTGAACTCAGGGTCTTGCACTTGCTCCACCACTGGAGCCATATCCCAGCTATCCTAATTATTTTTGGATTTCTAGCACTTTAGTAAAGAGCCAGAGACATGCAAACACAATATATATTTTGTGAATTGAGCTAAAAACGGAACTGTCTGGTATTGACATCAAAGGAAAGCCTGACTCTATAAAAGTTCACTAGGGCAGAGGGCTGGAAGCGTGGCTCAAGTGGTGGAGAGCTTGTCTAGCAGGCTCAAAGCCCTGAGGCCCTGAATTCAAGACCCAGTACCACAAAAAAATAGAAGAATGTCAGCAGAGCCTGAAGCTCAATCAGCACTCAAGGAGACAATGCAATCCTGGTGTTGCCTGAGACAGGAACTAGATCAAAATAGACAAAGGGATCACCCAGTGTCCCCATAAGAGAGAAAGGTAGGAAATCCTTGGTTCAGCTTCCCAGCTTCCATGCAAGTCATGGGTGCTTGAAAGAAATCCACACCAGAACGCATTCCAAGGCATTACCAAAAAGTTTAAAGATGGTTCATACCTCAGTTCTTGTAATCCTAGATACTTGGGAAGCTGAGATTGGAAGGATCAAGGCTCAAGGCCACCCCAAGCAAATAGTTCAAAAGATCTCATCTTTCCAGTCCCCTTGTTGTGTTTACCCTTGATCTAATGTCTGCATATGAGGGAAAGCATACAATTTTTGGTCTTTTGGCCAGGCTAACCTCACTCAGAATGATGTTCTCCAGTTCCATCCATTTATTTGTGAATAAGATTTCATTCTTTTTCATGGCTGCATAAAATTCCATTGTGTATAAATACCACATTTTCTTAATCCATTCATCAGTAGTTGGGCATCTTGGCTGTCTCCATAACTTGGCTATTATGAATAGTGCTGCAATAAACATGGGTGTACAGGTGCCTCTGCAGTAACCTGTGTCACAGTCTTTTGGGTATATCCCCAAGAGTGGTATTGCTGGATCATATGGTAGATCTATGTTTAGATTTTTAAGAAGCCTCCAAATTTTTTTCCAGAGTGTTTGTACTAGTTTGCATTCCCACCAGCAGTGTAAAAGGATTCCTTTTTCCCCACATCCTCGACAACACCTGTTGTTAGTGGTGTTGCTAATGATGGCTATTCTAACAGGGGTGAGGTGGAATCTTAGTGTGGTTTTAATTTGCATTTCCTTTATGCTCATCCTAGAGATGATGAGCATTTTTTTTCATGTGTTTTTTGGACTTTGATCACATGATAAAGCGAGAGCACACAAGAAAGATATGAGGATAGGTAAGACACCCAAAAAACTAGATAGCATTTGCTGCCCTCAATGCAGAGAAACTAATGCAGAAACTTTAAAGTGACAGAAGCCAATAGGAGAAGGGGACCAGGAACTAGAGAAAAGGTTAGATCAAAAAGAATTAACCTAGAAGGTAACACGCACGCACAGGAAATCAATGTGAGTCAATGCCCTGTATAGCTATCCTTATCTCAACTAGCAAAAACCCTTGTTCCTTCCTATTATTGCTTATACTCTCTCTTCAACGAAATTAGAGATAACGGCAAAATAGTTTCTGCCTGGTATCGAGGGGGTAGGGGCGGGAGGGAGGGGGGAGAAATGACCCAAACATTGTATGCACATATGAATAAAAGAAAAAAAAAAAGACCTCATCTCCAAAATAACCAGAGCAAAATGGACTGGAGGTGTGACTTAAGCAGTAGAGCGCCTGGTTTGCAAGTGTGAAGCCCTGAGTTCAAATTCCAGTCCCATCAAAAACAAACATACCTTCTATCGAGAGAAGAATTCAGGCAAGACTCAAAAATGGTGAAAATTATAGCAAGGTTTATTAGGAAAGGAACTTAGTATAACTGGATAAAAGTGAGAAATTCCTGCTTGGGGAGCAGGAAATGAGAGTAAAGACTCAAAATGGCAGTCCTCATCACTTAGTCTTACACTTCTTGGTTGTAATACACCTGCTCATGTCTGGCAACCTGCCATCATGAATAATGGATCTGGGTGGCTGACAGGTGTTGAAACAGGGAGATGTCATCAACCCTACCCAAAACACTTGGTGGATTGGGTGTGTTTTAAAACTTTCCTTTGGCTGACAAGCCTTTCCCTCTGCGCATTCAAGGAAACTTGCAGCTGTGTAAGTCTCCCTGTTTTTGTAACTTGACATCTAAAAAGTGGTGAGAGAAAAAAAAAAAAGTGGTGAGAGGGGGCTAGCTGCTCTGGCTTTTTGAGTTTCACTTTCTAGTTTCAAGGTACTTTTAATATCCACTAACATAGTTTCTCTCCTGTCTCCCTATCTGTTCCGCTTCACCCATCACTCATGGCTTCCTGCTACCTAACAAAGGGGTTTCACAAAGAAGAAAATCTCACAAGATGGAAGTTTACCAAGGATTTATTTAGTAGAACAGGAAATAATATAGGGGAAAACAGAGAAGGGAAAGAGGAGGACCCCGTGAGATACTGAGTGTGGGAGCTTACAAGGCTAAGAATTGCAGTTTTTATCATGGATATACTTTCTGAGCTGGGTGAACTCCATCCTGAATCCCCACCTAGATACAAAGTCCCCTAATACTTTGCTAAGTTTCTAAGCATGGAGAAAATAGTTTTAAGGTGGATCTATTACCCAACACAAAGCATGTCTAAAATGGGTCTTATTACCCAAAAACACAGAGAAGAGGTGTCTGGGGTGCACTCTTTAGTACTCAAAACATGGGAGCAAAGTGCACAATTCAGGGTACCCACTGGCCAGACAAGCCTTTTATTCCGTGCCTCCTATCCATTCCAGAATTGTAACTCAGCATCTGAAAGAAGAGAGAAGTGGTGGAAGGAATGCTTGCTGTTCTCCAGCTCAGTGATTTTCAGTCTTTACTTCCTGGTTTGTTTTAATTCCTGAACCTAGCTTTTTAAATGAGTTAAATTAATTTTGAATTTCCTGTTGCCTCATGTCTGTCCTTCCTCCCTATTATCCTTAAGTGGTTTGCAGATTATCCAGTCTAACTCCTAAAGCAACCCTGGAAAGTAATTGTTAGATGTGTTTAAAAGCTGAGAAGTATTGACTCCTTACTTGGACTCACAAATTAACTCAAACAAATTAACTGGAAGCAGGAGAAAAGCTCGGCATCCCTGTCTCCACTTTGTATATGTCCTGGGCTCTGGACCATTCTCTCCTGCAGTCACTTGACAGCCATTTGGAATATAGTTAGGACCAGACATACCACCTGCCAGGCAGTCATGACCTTTTTTTTTATTTTGGCAGTACTGGGGCTTGAACTCAGGTGTTCTACCATTGAGCCACTCTACCAGCAAATGAAGACTCTTATTGTAATAACAGCCCATCTAATTAATCCTGAGACAATTAGCTTCCAGACCACCTGTGGCTGCCACCTAGGACCATCTAGGCCCACCAGAACACATGCAGTGTAGCAGGGAGGAGGACCAGAAAAGAAACAGACAAATTTGTGTTCTGATAATATAGCAGGGGGAAGGGATGGCATAGCAGAGATAAAACTGAAAGAATTGAAACATGAAGAAGGTCACATAGCACCGGGGGAATGGAATAGCCAATAAAGTCTCATGCAACCATATATGGGTTTGAGCTTTGCTTTTTGCTTCTGTAACCTGTTTGCAAGGGTATATAAAGCGAAACCCCTTTTGTTCTCAGGGCTCAGCCTTTGGACACGAGTCTGCTGAGTCTGTGCCAGCACAATAAAATGTTGCTTCTGTTAAACTGCCTCAGTGTCCCATATATCAGCTTGAAATTCCTGCAACCCTAGGACTGAGACTATTAAATAATTAGGTATACCTCTCCCCTTGCCCCTAATTCTTCCTCCTACCTAAGCTGAAAGCAAATGTCTGTTCAGATGCTGCTTTTCCTATTCATGTGTCTGCCCGTACCACCTAATAAACTTCCTTTCTCTGCCTTTCACCATTATTCATCTTTTTATTTGGCTGAACTTGACCTATGAAACCCAGGCATTTGGGCCTGGGGCCTAAAACATCCTGAAACAGTGAAAGGGGGTAAAAATCAGAAGATGTTCAATTAAATTATTAGGGGTTCCTCTTCTAAAATAATTCCATAAAGCCGGGCCAGTGACTCACACCTGTAATCCTAGCTACTCAGAAGGCAGAGATTAGGAGGATCACGGTTCAAAGCCAGCCCAGGCAAATAGTTCTCGAGACCCTATCTCAAAAAAAAGTATCACAAAAATAGGGCTGGTGGAGTGGCTCAAGGTGAAGACCCTGAGTTCAAGCCCCAGTACTGCAAAAAATAAAAAATAAAAAAATTCCATGACTATGGGTTACTAAAAGGGTATGTCTACAGCCAGTAGAAATAGTCATTTTGTCTGTAGCTACTAGAAGGCCTCGGTCAAAAAATATGAGTTGGTCTTCTGTCAAAGTTATGTCAGGTAGTCATGTTACAAACCTTTCCTTCAGAATCTCTGGGCTCTGGTTATCTTTGGTAGAGTTGGCACAAGTGACTCCATTTGGATGCTGGTAATTTTCTCTCTTTTCTGAGCAATTTTTCTCCAAACTGTCTCTGAACAGTTCTTTAGGAAAATATCCACCTATTAAGCCGCCCCCACCCCCACCCCCGCACACATACACCCATGTGGTTTGACTTTAGTCTTCCCTCATCTGCAGGGTGAGCTTTTTCTCAGATGGTCTGATCTGATTCACATCCCTGAGGGGAAGTAACAAACAGGTTGGGGAGTCGGTGTCAGGAGATCCTTTGGCCAAATGTAAGCAACTAAGAGGTTTAGAAGGATCGGCTGGTGGGTGGAGCGTGCCTGCCGTGCATTCTTCGGCCTAATTTGTCTGTTCTGTAGGCTATGTCCTGGCTCCTCAACAATGTCGCTCATGCCATTCTTAATAGAGGTTGGACTTCTGTGGAACATCAGCAGACAACAGTTTTCAAAGGAAATACAAAACAAAACCAAAGAAAGCAAATATTAAAAAAAAAATCTAGCTCATTTGACAGGTAAGTACTTGCAAGAGTCATCCTCTAGGAGTCTGACAGCAAATACTCCAGGAAGGCTCAAAGCTGCAGCAACAGAAGACTTACAACAGCCACAGCTAAAATTTTGAAAAGCAGTTTAGCAATTGCCAGAACAGCCTAGTTATTTCCATTGCATAAAGCACTTTAGGTTAGTAGTCATAACTGACAGCAGTACGACAGCACCGTCAAGCTCTCCTTATTACAGTTAGGAATCCTGCACACAACCCTGCAAAAGGCTAGCTTCACTGACGGTTTTAATTTGAAGGACAACAGCTTGGTACAGTGTTTTCCTAAGCTTTGCATTTTAGAAGGCTTCTGTGCTTGGGGAACATAAATACATTTCAAAGGAGCCAGTAATAGCAGCACAGCTACCAGGTGTCATAGTTACATTTTTAGTTTGTACCTTTAAGGTAAAGTTTTGAATCCTTGCCTATAAGAGATATAGCTGAGATGCTAAATGGTGCTCAATTTATTTGTTGTGTTGAAGCAAATGGTTGGATCTGACCAATGAAACCCAGCAGTTTGGGCCTGTAGCCTAAAATATCCTGTAAAGCAAGCATTACTTCTTGTATTTATAGAAGGAGAAAATGTGGCTTACAAACATTAAGTGATTTACTTAAGTTCCTATCTATACTGAAAGATAATTAGGGATTCAAATCCTTATTTGTCTACAGAAGTCATACTGTTTTTGTATGTTTGTTTTGGCAGTACTAGGACTTGAACTCAGGGCCTCACACTTACTAAGGCAGGCACGCTATCATTTTTTTTTTTTTTTCAGTACCAGGGCCCCTTGAGCCACTCCACCAACCCTTTTTCTGTTAAGTACTTTTGAGAACTACTTGCCCAGGCTGGCTTCGAACCACGATCCTCCTGATCTCTGCCTGCTGAGTAGCTGGGATTACCACTGGTGTCCAGTTTATTTATTTTTCAGATAGGGTCTCATGTTTATGCCCCATCTAGCCTGAACAATTATCCTCCTATTGATGCTTCCCATGTAGCTGGGAAGACAGGTGTGTCCCACCTGTCAGCTTGTTGGTTGGTATGGGGTCCCATGAACTTTTTGCGTGAGCTGTACTCAAACCTCTATCTTCACAAGCTCCGTCTAGGATTATAGGTTTAAACTACGGTTCCTGGTCTAGGATTATAGGTTTAAACTACGGTTCCTGGCTCAAACCTAGAGCTTTGTGTGCACTGGGCAAGTGCTCTACCACCGACTGAGCTACACTCCCAGGCCCTTGGAGTCCATACTTTAAAACACTTCAATTAGCCAGGCACCAGTGGTACATGTCTATAATCCTAGCTACTTGGAGGCAGAGGTCAGGAGGACTGAGGTTCAAAGCCAGCCCCAGGCAATTAGTTCGTGAGACTGAGGTTCAAAGCCAGCCCCAGGCAATTAGTTTGTGAGACTTTATCTTGGAAAACCCATCACAAAAAAAGGGCTGGTGGATTGGCTCAGCAGTAAGAATGCCTGCCTAGCAAGTGTGAGGCCCTGAGTTCAAATCCCAGATCATTATCAGAAATTCTAATTTAATTGGGTGTCCTATTTGCTAAATCCAAGCAATTCTTGTCAAGGGTACGAGTGTATTAAAATATCAAATTATATTTTTTCCCGTCGACACTGCAAGCATTGTGCACAAAAGTACTCAGTATCTCCAGGCAGAGCCTAGGCTGGTCATTTATTAACGCTAATGGCCTTAGGGCAGAGGTTATTCGAAGACACACCAGAAAAAAAAAAAAAAGACTATGGTGAGATGTTTTTTAAAAGATTTCTATCTGAAAAGACAGAGAGAGAGATGAAAGAGAGAAAGAAGGAAAGAGAAAAAGAAAGAAAGAAAAAGTGAAAGGAAAGGAGGAGAGGAAAGTGTACAGGTTTGCTCCTATACAAGAGCTATCTCAAAACTACTGAATTGAAATTACAGTTCAAGAGCAGGAAAAACCAGTTTGTTGTTTCAAGGTGCCAAGTTAGTTGAATCTGACTTGTTCTGGTTAGTTCTTGGGTTACCAATTTGTGAATAAAGCTGAGATTATTACTTGTCTACATTTACCTCTAAGAGAATTTGAATGAGGCAATTTCCATATCAATGCTTAACAGTCTATCATGTGAATCTCAAATTTTTGAGATGGCTCTCTACAGCCTGAAATGAATTGACTTTTCACTTCCTCCTTTGACCAGGAAGGGTGCTCCAGTGGCTTCTGTATGTTTTCTTTTCTTTTTCTTTTTCTTTTTTTGGTGTGTGTGTGTTGTTATTTTTATTATACACTCACTCTTTGAGTTAGGGGTCCGGGGGGGCAATTTCATGGAAGAGAGTCTTTCCTCTTTCTATGTATTCAGAAAGGAAGTTACCCGGCCCCCTGGGGCTTGTCGACTCTGATCAAAGCTTCAGTTATCACCTGATGCTCTGAAGTCCTTTGGGAATCCAGGAATTGGCTTTATCTGAGAATCAAAGTTAAATATAAATTAAAGTACCGGGGGAAATTAAAGCATTCACTTTTACCTGGCAGATATCTGACAAAGTCACCACAGGTTTCTTTGGGGAACACTGGGAGAAAGGTGCACACCTTGTGTTTGACTGTTAAAGGTGGCCAGAGGCCTCTTAAGTGTGGGAATGTTGGGGGAGGCTGAAATTTAGCAAAGTTGGCCTGTATTCACCAGTCCTAAAGTACATTTGATTATAAAGTTAACATGTAAACTGATTATGCTGCTCACGAAATATTTCCCACTCTACCTCTAGGGCACTTCCTAAAGTAGGTTGTTTCCTTCCAGCTCAGTTGGAACCATATGACTAGTGCTGGCCAATGAGTGATGAAGTGTGTCACCGAAAGCTGAGCACTGCAGTGTCAATTTGTAACTCCAGAACTCTCTTTCTCTGGGCTGGAGATGTGGCTCAGGTAGTAGAATACTTGCCTTAGCACAAGGCCCTGAGTTAAAACCCCAGTACCACAAAACAAACAAACAAGTCTCTTTCTCTAGCTTTTCGTTTGTTTTCGGGGTACTGGGGGTTGAACTCAGAGCCTCACCCTTGCTAAGCTGGCACTCTCCCACTTGAGCCTTGCCCCCAGTCCTCTGTCTGCTTCTGAGCATGACTGATCCATCAGACTGAATTCTGAAGTGAGGCCCCAGTGACCGCACACACAGCAGGAACCTGCAATAACCATAGAGTCAGAATGAGAAAAGAGACCTTAGTCTGGGTGTGATGACTCATGCCTGTAATCCTAGCTATCCTACCCGGGAGGTGGAGATCAGGAGGATTGCAGTTCAAGGCCAGACCAGGCAAAAAGTTCTTCAGACCCCATCTGAACCAATAGGCACACTGGCACTCACCTGTCATCTTAGCTTCATGGGGATTCATAAATAGGATTGCAGACCAGGCAGGACAGGCGTGAAGCAAAACCCTACATCAAAAATCACCAAACCAAAAAGAGCTGGTGGAGTAGCTCGAGTGGTAGAGTTGCTTGCCTAGAAAGTGCAAGGCCCTGAGTTCAGCCCTTGGTAACACCCTGCCTTTCCCCCAACAGAGAGAGAAAGATAAGATTCATTGATTTATGGATGTGGAAATTGAAACCCGGGTTTTGTTAGGCGAGTGCTCGACCTGTTATTAAGTTTTGACAAAACCTATCATATCATATATCAATTAATACTGAAGTTAATGACCAGTGTCTTTTTTTTTTTTTTTTGCGGTACTGGGACTTGAACTCAGGGCCTTCACCTAGAGCCACTCCACCAGCCCTATTTTTGTGACAGGTTTTTCAAGATAGGGTCTCATGAACTATTTGCGTGGGCTGGCTTTGAACTGTGATCCTCCTGATCTCTACCTCCTGAATAGCTAGGACTACAGGCGTGAGTCACCAGTACCTGGCACCTGGCAAGGAAAGAGTTTTCAATGGAGAAGTATTGGTTCTTTATTTGTTCTCTGTGTTGCAGTGCTGGGGATCAAACCCAGGTCCTCATGCATGCCGAGCAAGCAATTTACCACTGAGCTACACCCCCAGCTGAGATCGAGGGCATTTAAGACCGGTTTTGTAAGGTCTCATACGCAGAAACAGCTGGACCTTTGAACTGGGCTGCAGCTATGCCTGGCACCCTGATGTGAGCCGAACTTTGGATTGGGAATGGTACCAGAGATTTTAGGCCCCAAACTCCTGGGTGTCATAGGTCAGGTCCAGCCACTCACTCCAACACACCAAATAAAGAGCTCAGTAATGGTGAAGGGCAGAGAAAGGAAGTTTATTTTGCAGTTCAAGCACCGAAGAAGAGGAAAGGTAGCATTTCAACCCATCCTCCCCAGACAGCCATTTGCTCTAGGTTTAAATAGGAGAAAGAATTGAGGTCAGGGGAAAAGTTTTGCATAACTATTAGACAGTCAGCCTGGCACCTGTGGCTCACGCCTGTAATCCTAACTACTCAGAAGGCAGAGATTAGGAGCCTGGGCAAATAGTTTGTGAGATCCTATCTTGAAAAAAACTCATCACAAAAAAGAGCTGGAGAGTGGTTCAAGGTGTAGGCCCTGAGTTCAAAGACCAAGTACTGAAGAAGAAATATTCCTATATACATAATCCATGCGCGTTCCGGTGATCACAGGTGGCGTGGGATGGTGAACAGCTCCCCGTCTCAGAGCTGGTCAGAAGAAGCCTTGTTCCAGTAAGTCACTGCTGCCTGGCTGGTCTTTGTTTCCTGTGCGATCCTTTCTGGATTCCAAGATGGTTGCAAAATGATTGCAGGAGGGAAGGGCTCAGAACAAAGAAGACAATTACAAAATGGAGGTGGGGCTGTCTTGCTTTTTATCCTGCTTTCAGTTAATTTGTGGACACAAGTAAGGAGTCAGTGGTTTTCAGCAAAAGCAGCTCTTAAGGACTTGTTTCAGGTCAAATCCAAAGTTTCCCGAAACATTGCAAACCTCTGCTGCCCTCAATACTGGAGCCTTCTTCCTAACTGTTCGGAGGCAGAGATACACCCAATTTGCTTCTCACAAAATGGCTGAACTGTTGCCAGCAACATCCTGGTTAACCTCTGGTTAAGATGTTCTATTTCACCCAACAACAACAACAAAACCCTGGGCAGAAGACACAAACCACGTAACAGAGGACTCTGAAAAGTAAAGAAAATCAAACAAATAGCAGAGGAAATAAAAACCCAAAGAAAGACCAACGAAGTGGCAAGTTTCATATTTTTCCCTCTGTTGTCTCCTGGTTTAGACTCAAGGCAACCCAAATTCTGGAACACTGCAAAGGGTATAGCCAAGAGAAAATCTCTCTCTAATAAGAAGACCAACAAGAGGGTCTCCTGAAGAATGGAGCTGGGTGTGGTGGCATGGTGGGGCATGCCTGTAATTCCAGGCCTTGGGAGACTGACACAGGAGGATCAGGAGTTCAAGGCTAGCCTGGGCTACTTTGTGACACACTGCTTCAACTCCATCCCCACCACCACCACATACACACTTAAAAAAAAAAAAATAGAATTAGGGAAACCGGTTTGGTTTTCCCTGACTCTGCAGAGTCCTGATTTGTCTTGGAGATTGTCTTACCCCATTTGGGTAGCTGAAACAAAATACCTTAGACTAGGTAATTTATAAACAACAGAAGTTTATTCCTCACATTTCCTGAGGCAAGTCCAAGGTCAAGATGTCAATAGATGCCACTCCTGTTCCTGAACAGTGCTGTGTCCTTTCCCGGTGGAAGGCGCCTGGGGTCCCTCAGCTACCTGGGGCACTAACTCATTTGCAAGAGCTATGCTTTCCCGCCCTAATCACCTCCTAGAACCCTCACCTTCAGTGCTATCACACTGGAAACTAAATTCCAATACTGGATCTTACAGACACCATCACTCAGATCCTGTCGTGGAAAGTCCCTGAAATAGGAGAAAACTGAAAGTCAGGCAGTCTGTCCAGAGGACCAGAAGTGGTGTGGGAGCCAGAAAGGGGTTACAGAGAGTTATGGAAAGGAGTTAGTTCTCAGGAGGGCTGAAGTCCTGTTCTCAAGGTGTTCATGTGTGAGACTTTCTGAAACAGAAGTTTGTAGTTCAAGAGACTCTCCCTGTGTCCTGCTAGGATTCATTGCCACGTCTATGAAAAAAACTGACAGACAGATTAACAAGAGAAAATGCACACAAATGAAAACAGGGAAGAAGAAACAAATACCAAAAAATGAGGAAAGGAATTGGGAGTTTATATACCATCTTCAAGGGGAAAGGGACATAGGCAGCTTAGGAAAGAGTAATAATGTTTAGGAAAGACGAATTCATAGAAGGGTATGTGGGAGAGATATGACAGCTGTGACAAAATTTGGGGATAGTACCTAGTCTTCTCTCTATAAGAGTTGATCTTGGCTGAGTGTGATGATTTACGTCTATAATCTCAGCTACTCAGGAGGTGGATCGAGGAGGATCACAGTTCAAGGCCAGTCCAGGCAAAAGTTAGTGATACCCTTTCTTAAAAACAAGCTAGATAAGCCAGGCGCAAGTGACTCATGTCTATTATCCTAGCTACTTGGGAGGCTGAGAACTGGAGAATGACAGTTCAAGGCCAGCCCAGGCAAATAGTTTGTGAGATCCCCACTCCAAAATAACCAGAACAAAATGGGCTGGAGGTATGGCTCAAGCTGTAGAGCACCTGCTTTGCAGGTGCAAAGTCCTGAGTTCAAATCCCAGTCCCACCAAAAAACAAACAAGCTAGATATGGTGACACACACATGTGGTCCCAGTTACCCAGGACAAAGTGGGAGGACCATGGTCCAAGGCTGGTTGGGGCAAAAAAAACAAGATGCTGTGTGATAAACTAAAAAAAAAAAAGAAAAGCAAAAAGGGACCAGGGCATGGTTCAAGTGACAGAGTGTTTCCTTTGCAAACGTGAGGCCCTGAATTCAAACTCTAACACCACCAAAAGAAGAAAAGGTAGGGAGCCATCAGTGGAAGGGACTGATGACACTGAGACCTTTTAGCAGCTCTGTCTTGGTGCAGTTCAGAGAACTCCCTGAAGCTGTTGCTGTTCAATGCCTTCAGTTCAAAATAACAAGGATACCACAGCAGCTTTCTTGAGGTGGTATATACTGCATCCTCTATAACCAAAATCTGGGTTGGGAGCCTGGCTCAAGTAGCAGAGTGCCTGCCCAGCATGCTAGAGGCACTGAGTTCAAACCCCAAAACTGCCAAAAAAAAAAAAAGACCCAACTCTTTGAACACTGGTCTACAATTTGGACTACTACCCAGGTCCCATTAGTCCCTGGAGGAAGCAGGTGTAGAATAAATCCAAAAACTCTGAAAAAGCCTAAAAACTAAGATTAGGTTTGAGCCATGGTTCAGACTTTTGGCCTGATCCTAACTGGGAGAACTATCTGGTAAAAGAAAACAGAGAGAGAGAAGAAAGAGAAAAAGAAAAAAAGAAAAAAAATCCCCAGGAGATTTTTTTTTTTTTTTGAGACAGGTTCTCACTATGTTCCAGTTCAAGCTGGCTTGGAACTCACAATCCTCCTGTCTCAGCTTCTCGAGTGCTGGGATCCCCACACCCCACAAGATTACTTTTTTTGGCAGCCCTGAGGTTGAAACTCAGAGCCTCACACTTGCTAGGCAGGCGCTCTACCACTTGAGCTATTCTGCCAGCCCCCACAAGATTTTAGCAGAACTTGGTCTCATAAAATAGCAAAAAACACCCAGGATACAGTGAAAAGTAATTAAAAATTATTCAACGAGTTAAAAAATAGAACACAGGAAACTGCATCAATTCACAGGGAAGAAAAAACAACCCCTCAGGCCACAATGAACAGGTGTTAGAATTACCGGACAGGACTCAATAGCTTCCTGGTGGAATGGGAAAGAGGAAGTTGTTAGGTTAAAGAGTAATAAAAGTGATCTAGTGTGAACCACAGAAAGAAAATACTGAAAGATAATTGACCAGAGCCTCCAGAAACTTTGGGACAGCATTAGATAACTTTCATGCTATTGGAGTTAAAAGATAAGGAAATTAGTGCAGAAAAAAATTTTGAAGGATGAAGTTGGAGAACATAGATTACTGTTTCAAGAATCATTATGCTGAGTGCCAGTGGCTCACGTCTATAATCTCAGCTACTCAGGAGGCAGAGATCAGTAGGATCATGGTTTGAACCCAGCCTGAGCAAATACTTTGCAAGACCCAATCTCGAAAATATCCAACACAAAACAGAGCTGGTGGCGTGGCTCAAATGGTAGAGTTCCTGCCTAGCAAGCATGAAGCCCTGAGTTCAAACCCCAGTATTGTCAAAAAAAATAAATACAAAACTGTAAGTCAGGCATAGTGGTGCATGTCTGTAATCCCAGCCTCTCTAGAGGCTGATGTAGGAAGATTCCCTGGCCTACATAGCAAAACACTGTATCAGAAAAAAAAATGTATATATATATATATATAACTCAAAATAGAGCACAGACTTAATGGCAAAACAAACAAAAAAAACTATCAAAACTTTTTTTCATTGCTAGGAATCAAACCCAGGGCCTCGTAAATGATAGATGAGTTTGCTTCCACTGAGCTATAGCTCCCAGGCCCTCTGTTAAACTTTTAGAAAAGGAGGTGTGTTGGGCTACCAGAGTGGCTCAAGTGGTAGAGCACCTGCCTAGCAAGTGTAAGGCCTTGAGTTCAAACCCTAGTGCTGCCAAAAAAAAAAAAAAAGAAAAAGAAAAAGCACAGGAGGTGTGGCTCAAGTGGCAGAAAGCCTGCCTAACAAGCAAGAAGCCCTGGGTTGAAGCCCCAGTAATGCCAAATTAAATTATTCTTGTAATCCCAGCTACTCAGGAGGCAAAGGACAAGAGGATTGTGGTTTGATGCCTGTCTGAGCAAATAGTTCATGAGACCCTATCTCAAAAAAACCCTTCACAAAAAAGGGATGGTGAAGTAGCTCAAGGTGTAGGCCCTGAGTTCAAACCCTAGTACCACAAAATAAAATAAAATAAAATAGCTGAATCCAACAAATAATTCCTGATCCTGAGATCTTTGAACTGGAAGTGTGGCTCAAGCAGAAGAGTGCCAATTTTGCAAGTGCAAAGCTCTGAGTTCAAACCCTGGTCCCATTCCCCCCATGCACTAAATGTTAAAATGAAGTAGCTCAGTGGAAGAGTGTAGGCCCTGGGTTCAATCCCCAGCACCAAAACAAAAACAAAAACCAACTTGAAAATGTGAACCAAAGATTTGAACAGACTCTTCCCCAAAGAAGACCTACAGATGACAGATAAACAGAGGAAAAGATGATGTATGTCATTAGTGTTAGGTCCTTGGCATTCTTGGGGTGGGCAAGGGGTCCTGAGGCTAGCACCTAAACCAGACCCCCTGATTTATGACCGCTTGCAAAACTCCCCTGCTTGTTTCCCTGCTTACAAAACCTCAGGAGCTTCCTGTTTCCCAACTAGCTAGGCATGTTGACCCGTTCCATCTGGTGATCACAGATAATCAGGGACCAGGAACACTCTCCCTCCCTGTGATGTGGCCCCTCCTATAAAGCCCACTACCCATTCTAGCCAAGCTGCCGCACCCTGATCCCGAGGGAGGCAGCCCAGCAGTCTGTGCTTCCAATAAATCTTTCTTTTCTACACATGGCAAGGTCTTTGTTTGGCAATTCTTTACCTCTGTTGCTGAAACCTGGGAGAGGTTAACAGGATGCCCCTGCCCCGGTTGGCTCTCGTGTCCTGCCCTCTCCTGGACCCAGACTGCCAAACTGACCCCACGTACCTATGGACTTTGGATCCTGGACCATTTAGCCTTGCTGCCTCTCCCACCCACCACTAGACTCTTCCACTGCTCTCCACCTGACCTACTCCTGTCCTCAGACTCAGTAAGTATCACCCTACTAGGGGCTGCCTGCTCTCTCTCTCTTGGTCTCAGAAGTTGTAGCATTACACCAGGTGTGCCTCCTATGCCCACTGGGGCACCCCTCCACTTAGCAGAGGGACACTCGGCTAACCGGTCGGGAATTCTCTATGGACGGTGACCCAGGTTGGGGATGCCTGCCCTTGGGAACCTGTTCTGGTGACACTTCCCCCTCCCTCTTACTCTCTCTCTCTCCCTTTCTCTCTCTCTCTCTCTCTCGCTCTCCCTCTCTCTCTCTCTCTCCCTCTCTGTCTTCCTTTCCTCTGCCTAGGGTGAGAACTCGACAACCCCTCCTGCTTACTTTGACTAAATGGCAACTGGATGAACTGGACGATTCTGCTCTCCTTGCCTGAGTCATGTAAGGGAGGCTAGATCTTGACCTAGATCTATATTGCTCTCTCTCTCTCTCTCTCTCTCTCTCTCTTCTTCCAACTACACTATGGGGAGCACACACTCTAAATTAGATGCATCCACGCCCCTGGGATGCCTCCTCCACTACCTCGGGAACCTTGGTCTCCAAGACGATGTGAAACCTAAGCAACTGATCTATTATTGCAACACCGTTTGGCCTCAGTACAAGCTAGACTATCAATCACAATGGCATGAAAATGGTAGTTTTGATTTTCACACATTTCTAGATCTTGACAATTTCAGCCATTGCAATGGCAAGTGGTCTGAAATCCCATATGTCCAAGCTTTTCTCTCTCTTTCTGCTCTGGACCCTCTCGGCTCCAATTTTGTAACACCATTCAAATCCTCCTTGCCAGTGACAAACCCCCCTCAAAATTCAAAACTTTTCCTGACCCCTCTCCTGAAGATTCTTCCCTTACTTGTGACCTCACGGGCTCTGTCTGCCCACCTCCCAACTCCTTCTGCCAGTCCTCTACACCAATCTCTTCTCCCACCCCATCCTCTCACAGATCAGACCCCCCTTCTTCAACCCCTTGCCACCATATTCTCCTTCTACAGTAGTCACTATTGACCCTGAGCCATTGGCCCCTCAGGGACCAACACCGTCAATGTTGCTCTCAGCCCCTGCTACACCCTCACCCTTCTCCTCCCCACCTGCGTCCCATACCCACTCCCATACCTCCTCCCAAGCATCTATACCCACTCCAGAAGGTGGCAGGAGCTGACGGCATTATTAGAGTCCTTGTGCCTTTTCCATGACTGATCTCTCTCGAATTGAAAAGAGAGTTGGCTCCTTCTCTAATGACTGAAACTCCTATTTTAAAGAATTTAAATACCTAACCCAAGCATATGATATGACTTGGCATGATATATATGTTATTCTTTCCTCCACTTTAACTTCAGGTGAAAAGGAAAGAGTGATTGGCAGCCCAGGCACATGCTGATGACGACCACTGCACTGATCTCACTCTCCCGGTGGGATCTACAGCTGTGCCATGTGAGGACCCACATTGGGACTATCAAGACCCCACCATGCTAGCCACCCGGAATTATATGCTCACCTGCCTCCTTGTGGGGCTATAGACTGCTTCTCACAGGGAAGTCAATTTTGACAAACTTAGAGAAGTTATCCAGAGTCCAACTGAAAACCCCGCCAACTTTTTGGGATGCCTGACAGAAACCCTAACCCACTATACTAAGGTTGATCCTTCCTCAAGGGCAGGAATGCTTATTCTCAACTTCCACTTTACTTCCCAATCCTCCCTGGATATTAAAAAAAAAAAAATTTAAACAGGCAGTAGATGTGCCTCAACCCCCCCCCCCCAGGGAGATCTTGTGAAAATGGCATTTAAAGTATTTAATAACCAAGATGAGGCTTGAGACCAGCGAAAGGCCCAGCTCTTGGTGGCTTCCCTGAGGCTACCTTCTCCAACTCCGAGACAACAATGAACGCCTCCAGGGGCCTGCTTCAAGTGCAACCAGATGGGACACTGGGCAAAAGGCTGCCCCTCATCTTGCCCGCCCCCAGGACCCTGTCCACAATGTGGTCAAAACAGACACTGGAGGATCAACTGCCCCTCTTTATCTCTACAAAGTAGGTCAGTCTCTCACTCCCGTTCCCACCAGACTGAAGGCCTCTTGGAACTCTTGGGCCTGGCAGCAGAAGACTGACGTGGCCCTGGGACCTCGGCCCCCTCAAGATCACTTTGGAGGAGCCCATGGTAACCGTCCAAGTAGCAGGTGGACCTCAATCACCTACTCGGTGCTACCTGACTTTTTGGGTAAACTTTATCCTTCACAGATCTCTGTGGTGGGATGGATGGTCTCCTCCGCCAGCCAAAAGTTGCTGGCCCACTCTCATGCCATGTCCTGAGTTTTCCCTTTACACATTGCTTTCTTATCCTGCCCTCCTGCCCCACCTGTGCCAAGGTCTCTCTTCAGGGTGGTCTCAAAGCAACCCCAACCTTCTTGGCCCACCAGCTACAGGGCTCTATACCTGGAGAAGACTGGCAGATCAATTTTACCCACATACTCTGCTTAACTTCACCTTCTGTCCAACTAAGGATGCCAATCTTCTATCTTCCTTACCTCTGATATATCGAAGGCCTGCTCTGTCAGTCGTGACCTTTGGCAACCATTTTCTCCCTACTCCTTATCATCCCTTGCCTTTTAGATGCCTCCACTATCACCTAGGGGAGCTCAGCAGACAGACTTTTCACCAGATGCTCTTACAAACAACTGGCCTTGTCTGCAAATGAAACCTAAGAGAAACTGTCCACCTTTGCTCCCGGGGACCTCACAAATTTCTAAAATTCCAGCAGGATTCCCCCCCCCCCCCCCGCCACTTTAGGATGCCCCTACTTAGCAGGAAGCAGATAGACCAATTGGCACCCATAATACCAACAAAAGGCTCGAATGTTAGGTTCCTGGCAGCAGGCGAGGGGTCCCAAGGATAGCACTGAAACCAGACCCCCTCATTTATGACCACTTGCACAACTCCCCTGCTTGTTTCCCAGCTTGCAAAACCTCAGGAACTTTCCGTTTCTCAACTAGCTAGGCATGTCGACCCATTCCATCTGGTGATCATAGATAATCGGGGGCCAGGAACACTCTCCTTCCCTGCAGTGTGGCCCCTCCTATAAAGCTCCCACCCACTGCAGCCAAGCTGCTGCACCCTGAACCTGAGGGTCAGCCCGGCACTCTGTGCTTCCATTAAATCTTTCTTTTCTGCACGTGGCGAGGTCTTTCTTTGGCAGTTCCTTACAATTAGTCATTATGGAAATGCAAATAAAAATCACAATTTGAAGCTGGGCATGGCGGCTCATGCCTATAATCCTAACCCTCAGGCTTAGTCAGGAGGATCTATGTTCTAGGCCATCCTGGGCTGCATAGTGAGATGCTGTCTCAAAAAAAAAAAAAAGAGAAGAAAAGAAAAGAGAAAATCATAATTAGATATCATCACATGCCTATTATGACACTACCATGTGCTGGAGAAGGATGCGAAGTAGACTACTTCATGTAGCCACTCTGCAGAGTCTGCAGTTTCTTCCAAAGTCCAATTTACACTTAAAAGTTTCATCAATTCTACTTCTGGGTATTTCCTCAAGGAAATTGAAACCTCAAGTTTACACAAAATCCTGTTCGTGAATGTTTATGTGTTGAAAACCAAAAGCCACCATCTGACAAGGTTGCTGTGGTTTAGCAGCATTCCGACAAGGTCAGCATCTGCAGGTGCACCATGTCTCTATCATGGTGGAAGTTTATACTTAGTCAAGGACACTGGCAGTAAGAATACAGGGTGAAAAACACAGAAAGGTTGTAACAAGGTCAGAGTGTTTTTGATGTTTAAGTCTCTTCCTCTTTTGTATAAAGCTGGCAGAGAAAAATAAAATTTTGCCAGTTGGTCATCAGCCTGCTGGCCCTCTGGATATGTGTCTTGTCATTGCCTTCCTGAGTGAGGGAGTCCTTTCGTGTGTCCTGTCTTGTTTATTCCTGCCCTGAGCCCTTTTAGGTCAAGGACCTCTGCGATCCTGGCATTTATGGCAATTGTTTTCAATGGGTGACCAGAAACACAAAGTGTGGTACAGTTGCACAAAGCAATCATTTGTGATTCTTCTCACAGTAACCAGAAAAGGCAAAATTACAGGACAGAGAGTAGACTGGTTGTCAGGGAGGAGGAGCAGGAGCATCACAAGGAAATGTTTTGGTGGGATAGAGTTTCTGTATCCTGATTGTGGTGTGGCCACAGGAATCCATGCAGATTAAAACCAATACAACCGAGGGCTGGAGGCATGGCTCAAGTGGCAGACCACCTGCCTGGCCAGGGTGAGGCCTGATCTCAAGGCGGCAAGGTTTGGGGAAAGTTTGGGACTCTAAGAACATAGATGACTTGCTGTTGTAGTCCAGGTCGGATGATCCTCTCTTTCTCTGAGCCTTCTTTTCAATTGCAAATGTGTGTAGATTGTTCACACCCTGGCTCAGGGAGAACTCAAACCCTCCTCACCTTGCCCAGGGACCACCTGGGTCCTCCCTACTCATCAATTATTGGTGATTGAGAATCACCAGGTTCTTCCCTAGGTTAGCATGGGTTTGAAAAGCACCAGGAAAAGAGACTCTGCTTCCAGCTTCCACCTAGTCCCACTATGTCCCTTTTGTAATTCCCTCTCCTAACTTTTAATAAACTTCATTACATCCACATGTCTTGCCTGGATTCTTCCACATGGGACACAAAGAATTTGGAAATCTTCTGATCTGATTGCATCGTTACCATCAACATCACGAGTTGTTTTTTTTTTTTTTTTTTTTGAGTATGCTGGGTTTCACGCTTGCCAGGCAGGCACTCTACCACTGGAGCCATTTGCCTAGTGCCTCACTTGAGCTGGAGACTTAAACAGAGGACAAACTAGGGCAGGGGTGAGAGGCATTCATAATGAGGCAGTCCCAGGGACAGTGTGTCCTGCCTGGTTGGTCTAAAAGTCTGGTTTTAGCACTGCAGGTGAAATCTGATGGTGAGTTCTTAGCTTGCTCTCCTAGCTCAAGAGGCTTTAAAAAAATCTAATCTGATCTAGAGCCCACTGATATGTGTTCTAAAAATAAAGTATTAGCATATAAAAGATAGCTCGTAAAAGTTGTAAGAAAAAAATAATTGTACTGGAAACATGTTTACATATGACAAATAAAACTTTAAAAACCAAATTTGATGTGTCTTACTACAATGACAGTAAAGCAAATGTATGAAGGATTAAATTACAATTCCATTTTGTTAGTGTTACATGTGGTGTCAAGGGTCCTTGCCTTCACAGGCCAGAGAACTGGCTTGTGACACACCTGAATGATGAGTCAAAGCCGGTATATAAAGTAGGATTTATTAGAGAGAAAGGAAAGGCTACAGCCAGAGCACTGCAGTGCAGCCTGGAAGCTGGTAGCTCACTGCACAGGTGAAGGCCGGGGTTTTTATGGACGTTCTAACTCTGGGAACTCTGGGTTAGGTGGGTTTTTCTCATGGATTCGAGGGCTTTCTCAGGTGAACTGGTTTGGTCAGCACCTTTATTGGGGGAGGGGAACAATCTTGAGAGCATTTTGCTCATCAGCCCTGTGGCAGATCTGTATCTCTCCTGAAGATGCAGGAATGCAGACCTCCATCTCCTCAGGATGTAGGAATTATATTGCTCTCCATGGGGGATGGGATACTCACTCCAGACCCAACATTAGGGTGAACAAAAGTGAGGTCATGTTAGAATCGGACCCCACCCTTGCAGACAGCTTACTGGAAACACCCCACAATTTACTGGAAGAACCAGGGAATGACAACTCTCACCCTGCCTGAGATGGATGCCCAGAGCTGGCTGAGCATCCATCTTCTCTAGCTTCCCCTAGCAATTGTTAGTTCCAGAAAAATCTTCCTGCCCAGGTAAACTTCCCCTCCAGATGCCTCCCCTATATCTTCTCCACATCTGTAAGCACAGTGGGATTCTAGCTTTGGCTAGATCCTCCCCTCTGCAGAGTTTCTTCCTGAATAAACCCTGTGTTGGTGTTTGAGCCATCTCCTGCCTGTCTAACCCCTGTCTCTTTCAGTGCAACATGTCATATCTATGTAAATAAGTCAAATTTAATGAGACCAGCTTTATTTTGTGATTTTGTGAATGACTAGAGGAAAAATTTGTGTTTCAGTGGAAAATAACAGTACACCCTTCCAACTCCAGTCTTGACTTCCATACTGTTCCCGGACTCTAGCCCTGTTCCTTGTCTTTGGCTGTTTGCACTTTTCACACATTGCAGGTGATCTGTGGATATGCAAACTCTCTCTTCTCAGGTAGAGGTTTAAATTAGTTTCTCTAAACACTCCTCACCTCCTACTCCACCCACTTTGTGAAAAAACCAGTTTGGGTGCCTACCCATAATTTGCATTGGGTCCTGCCACCTTGTACAAATGAACCAAATATTTAATCCTTCCATTTTTCTTCATTATCAGGCTACAGCCCTCTAGACTAAGCTTTCCATGTTTTCCCCCTTCCTCTGACTCTGAGAAGTAAAACTTGACCACTCACATTCCTTTCAGGGGCTGTGATGGTCATTTTTCATGGGGTGAAGTCCTGTGAGCTAGAGACACCTTTGTTGTAGTCATTGATAAACAGAAAACCCAGATTTTCACATCCCATGTTCATGCTTCCAGGCAGGATATATAGGCATAGCAAGGGTGATAATAAAATTTATTAAAGGTTTTCTTGTCTTGCTTTGCTTTGTTTTTTGTGGTACTGGGCTTAAACCAAGGGCCTTCAGCTTGAGCCACACCACCAGCCCTATTGTTTTTTTGATTTTTTTCTGTGAAGGGCTTTTCGAGATAGGGTCTTTCGAACTATTTGCCTGGGCTGGCTTCAAACCTTGATCCTCCTGAGTAGCTAGGATTACAGGTGTGAGCCACCAGCACCCAGCTTTATTAGGAAAAAAGTTACAACAGCCATGATGGGCCAGGTATGAGGCAGAAGCAGAGAGAGTTTTTTTCTTATCAAGTGTTTTTAAAAGGTCTCTCTAGCCTGTGTCACAAATAGTCAATGAGTGGGGAGGGGTTTGGGTGGTTTCTGGGCTAGGGTGGTGGTTTGAACAAAGACATGAATAAAGGAAGGGGTAAGAGTGAAAGACAGACTAAGGGAGGTCAAGGAAACACTTCTCCTCCCTAGGGAATGCCTGTCTGCATCTGAAAGGCATCTCAGCCCTCAGGCAATGCAAAAAAGGCTATAAAACCCACTCCCCACCCTGATCCATGGGATCACCGGTTTCTGGGTTCCCCTGCATTCCCCAATATGCAGTCTTTCTCTTCTCTTCTCTACAAATAAAAATCTTTCTGACCTCTGCTGTGGGAGTCTGACTGTGCTTTCATTCTCAGAGCAGGGTCAAGATCCCTGAGCACCTGAAATTCCTGCGCGTCATCCATGCATCATATTTGGCAACACACGAAGGGACCAGCTGTCACCTGAGGTTGGTATAGGTTGTACCAAACTGGGAAAGGCTGCCTAGGAATGTGACCATGAGCATCTGGCACTCCAATGGAGTCTGTTTTCCAGGAGAGACCCCCCACCACAGCCTAACTAAGGTGGAACTCTCAGGTCGACCTTTTCTTCCTCTCTCTGTCTTGTTAAGGAGGATTTCTCCCTTGGGAAACTGAGGAAAAGCTCCGAGCCCATTACATCTGTAAGGCAGGCAATCTGAGGGAACTCAGATGCCAGCCAGGGGGTTATACCACAAGGCCAATGCTACGTGGGTGGAACTCGACTTCAGTGCACCGAGGCTTTTTTTTCCTCCCCTTAAACTCTAACTTTCTCTCTTTCAAGGTCTGACCCACTTAAGAGGAGGTCCGAAAACAGCAGGTGGAAAGGAACGTTTGTCTTCAAGCCAAAAAAGGTGTTCTGGCTGGGGCACTCCCCAGTGTCACCCAAAGGCTGAAGACAAAACTTCCTGACCCGCCCTGAGGCCCCAAAGGCGGCTAAGTCTCAGACCCCTCCAGCCATGTCCGTGGCAAACAATCAGATTTCTCATGCTCCTTCATGGTTTCCGTGGCCCGAGAGTGGAGGTCACCCCTTGCTTCCAGTGCTCCAGTACTGCCTTTGGGCAGGATCAACCTGGACAGCAGTGGTGACCAATAATCCCTCATGGGTTGAGCCTGGAAACTCTCTTTTCCTCCAATCCTCAGCCTCTCCTTCCTCTTTCCCAAGTAGTTCAGGGTGAATGTCGCCCCCCCCCCCACCTTTGCTCTAAACAGTAGTGAGCTTCTTTCTTCAGGGAGTTTGGGGAAAATCCCTGCAAGCACCAGAAAGTGCTAGTCTCTAATTTACACTTAACTGTCTTTGTCAAGCATCAGGTTAACTGGTTAAACAGATTCCGCAGCCTGCCCTTAGGGAAAAGGAAAAAAAACAGAAGGCAAAAACCTCAGGTCTTCTCCACTTTTTGCCCCCACCAGAACAAAAGCCTTCAGACGCTCTCACTCTCTTTTCATAAAAAGCATATATGCCTCACAAGGATATAGGGGGACAAAAGTCTACTTCATCAGGAGTCCCCATCCATGCCTGTACAGGGGTCCTCTTTCTGGCCATGCAAGCTATCTTGGCCACAATATCATCTGGGAGATGAGGAAAGATGGCCAGAAGGAGGGAGCTTTAATTATAATACCATTCTTCAATTAGATATGTTCTGTAAAAAGGAGAGAAAGTTGACCCAAGTTCCATATATTCAACTGTTCTTTTTCCTAAGTTATCACCCAGAATGGCTAAACAAATGCAGGCTAGATACCCAGACCATGGTAACCCTTTGCAAAAATCCCCCAAACTGCTCAAGCCAAAAAACCCATCTAATGCTCCATCAGCTCCCCCTCTCCCCCTTACCCAGCCACCTCACCAGACTTTGTCCCACGGGACTCTATCCCCTCCAGTTAATTCCTGGAGGGGATAGGGCTCCTGTTCCTTTTAGAGCGAGTGAACTTAAAGCAATAAAAAAGGATTTACGAAATTACACAGAAAACCCAGGTCAGTACATCCAGGCATTTAGAGAAGTCAGCAAAACTTTGAACTGAGCTGGAAAGATGTAATGCTATTGCTATCTCAGAACCTCACTTCTCTGGAGAAACAGTGGGTTCTAGATCAGGCAGTCACAGCTGGAGACAATTATCACTTAGATAAAAGCTGCCCTGCAGGCCTGTCTCAGACTTGGCCCTCACAGGAGGAAGAGGAGAGGGAGGGAGAAGAAAGACAAAGACATTGGATACCTAGAAGGGAACCTTGATTCCCAATCCCAACAGGAGATCAGGCAGTGCCTAGGTATGACCCTAAGTGGGACCCTGAAAATGACAAGGATGAATGGAGTCATAACCATTTCATCCACTGCATTCTTGAGGGACTAAGGAGAGCCAAGGTAAAACCTCTCAATTACTCCCAAGTCACAGCTGTACAGTAAGGATCCTCAGAAACTCCAGTAGCTTTCCTACAGAGACTTAAGGATGCTTTACAAAAGCATACCAACATTATACCAGAGTCACAGGAAGAGGAAATCATCCTAAAAGACAAATTTCTAACACAGTCAGCACCAGATATCCGTAAAAAGCTTCAGAAACTGGTGGCTGAAGGGAGCAGAGATCTGGACCAATTGGTTTGTGTACCCATGTCTGTATACTATAACAGGGACTTAGAAAAAGAAAGGAAGGACCTGGAAAGGGAAAAGAGAAAGGATAAGCGGCAGGAGGCTTTGATTGCAGCGCTCCGAGAGGCTCCCCCAGGGCAAAGTCCAAACCCGAGGACATGCTTTCAATGTGGACAGGCAGGACATTTTAGGAGGGAGTGCCCCCGGAGAAAGCTACCTCCGGGACCCTGCCCCATTTGTTGGGGAAAACATTGGAAGGCTCACTGTCCCCAGTTCCCAGGGGAACCTAGGTCAGAGCCTCCCACCCAATGACGGGTCCCAGAGCCTCCCAAACAGGCCCATGTGACCACCATAAAAAGCAGGGGAGCCTCTGGTTATACTCACTATCGAAAAACACAAGGTCAGCCTCCTTATTGATACTGGAGCCAGCATCTCAGCTATTCCTTTCTCTCCCGGACCCAGGTCCTCAAAGAAAATTACTGTTTGAGGCATATCAGGCCAGCCTCTAGAGCGTTATTTCACTCAGCCTTTAGCCTGTTCCTGGGGAGATTTCCATTTCTGTCACCCTTTTTAATTGTCCCAGAAACTCCTACTCCTCTGCTAAGGCAAGACCTTCTATCCAAATTGGGGGTATAGCTCCTTTTACCCCCAGGGAGTACTTTTGCTTCCCCTTAATAGAGGAACAAATGGACCCCACGGTGTGGACAGATGGACACACTGTGGGACGGGCATGAACAGCTGTCCCAGTCCTAATTTATCTCAAGGACCCCTCCTGGTTTCCCCATCGAAAACAATATCCTTTAAAGCCAGAAGTTAAGGAGGGGCTAATTTCCATAATCAAAGACTTAAAGAGACAGGGACTGCTAATAGAATGCTCCAGCCCATATAATACTCCTATTCTCAGTGTCAGGAAGGGACCTAACAAATGGAGTCTAGTCCAGGATCTCCGCCTGATCAATGAAGCAGTAGAGCCTCTCTACCCTGTAGTTCCAAATCCCTATATGCTTTTAGCCCAAATACCTTCAGGCACTGTTTACTACTCTGTCCTGGACTTAAAGGATGCCTTCCTTTACATTCCCTTACACCCTAAAAGTCAACCTATCTTTGCCTTTGAAGACTCCACAAGGAAGTCTGGACAGGTCACTTGGACTGTCCTCCCCCAGGGATTCAGAGACAGACCCCACCTCTTTGGGTTGGCTCTAACCCAAGACTTGGCAGAATGGCGATATCATGGGATCACCGGTTTCCGGGTCCCCCTGCATTCTCCAATATGCAGTCTTTCTCTTCTCTTTTTCTCCAACTAAAATTCTCCACAAATAAAATCTTTCCGACCTCTGCTGTTGGAGTCTGCCTGTGCTTTCATTCTCAGAGCAGGCTCAAGAACCCTGAGCACCTGGAATTCCTCGAGTGTCATCCGTGCATCAGTATTTTTGTAGAAATATACATGTATATGTGCATAGAAATAAGTCTTGAGAGATAAAAAAGAGACTTCCTCCAGGTAAAAAAAAGGGCCAAATGTGTGGGTCTCTCTTCCTAATAAGTAAACTCTCATAGTTCAAGTATGGTTGTGTCTCGTGGCTTTTTTTTTTTTTTGCTTTGCTTTGTTTCATGGTGCTGGGGAGTAAATCCTCACACGTGCTAGGCAACTGCTAGTGAGTTACTTTCTCAAAGTTTTATGTTTTAAAAAAGTTCTGTAGGCCTGTGTTCCATGAATGTCTCTGAGTTGAGTAAGAGAGACTCTTTTTTTTCTTTTTTTGGTACTGGGGTTTGAACGCAGAGCCTCATGCTTGCTAGGCAGGCACTCTTCCACTTGAACCACACCTCCAGCCCCTGGGTTTTTTTTTGAGACTCTTTTTAAGAGTGTCCATGAATAAACATGAAATTGTAGCATTGTAGCGTTTATTTTTAGTTAGAGGGGAGATTAATCTTGTAAGAGTCACCAAAATTCGTAACAGTTACTTAGAAACTGCTTTGATGAAAGCATTGACTCTTCTCTTGGGTTTGCAAATGCCTAAAGGGTAGCTAAAAGCAGGATAAAAACTCAGTATTTCTGCCTCCATTTTGCATCTGTCTCCTTTGCTCTAAGCCATTCTCTCCTGCAGTCACCTTGAACTCCAGGAACTAAAGGACGAATGGATAAACATTTTGGGACAAGAGTCAAATCTATGCCCCAGGCAGTAATTCCTTCTTTCCTCCCTCTCTCCCTCCCTCCCTCCTTCTCTTCCCCCCTCCTGCCTCCCTCACTCCCTTCGCTCCCTTCCCTCCTTCCTTCTTCCCTTTGTTTCTTTTTTTGGTGGTACAGGGGATTGACTTCTGGAGCTTGCACTTGCTAGGCTGACTCTCTTAGCACTTGAATCATGCACCTAGCCCTTTAGTGCTTTAGTTATTTTACAGATAGCATCTTGTATTTTTGCCCAGCACTGGCCACAGGCGGTGATCTTCCTACCTGTGCCTCCTGAGTAGCTGGGATTACAGCTGTGCTTCACCATGCCCAGTCAGCAATGACTTTCTTACTGCAACAGGCCCCACATGACCAATCCTGAGATAATTATCAACAGGACCATAGCTTTGACCAAGACTGCTTAATTATGCATACCTCCTGCCCCAAATATTCCTTTATTTACACTTAGAGCTCATGTCACCCCAAAGACGGGCTGAGGTACTTCCTGTACCTGCCCTTCACTGTCCCTCTCTTTATTTGGTGTCCTGGGATGGGCAGCCGAGTCTAGTCTGTTGAGACTAGACTCCTGGGCTGCTGGAGGTTTTGCCCTAAAACTCCAGTAACACGTAGACATTTTATAGTCTTGGGAACACAACTGCCCTTTCAACATCTCCAACTTAAAGATTCTGCCATCTTTGTTTCCTCAATTTCCTTCCACCCCTGCTCCTGGTAATAAGTAAGCAATTCCAGGTTAGTGAGCATCTTAGCTTTGTGGCTCAAAATGGATACTCAAATACTTCATGTCTTAATAGCAGGCATTGTTATCCAAAGAGACCTTAAATAAAGGGTTCTATGTCTGTTTATTTTCTCTACCTTATTATTACTAAAGTAAATTTTAAAATCTCTACTGGCTGATAAAAAAAACAACTCTTCAATTTTCTCATGAATCAAAACTTCATAATTATGTGTTACTGTAAATAACAGATGCTTAAATTTAGGGTTTTGACTTTGGTTTCTTTTTAATAAAGATCCATGAAGCAGCTGGGTGCCTGTGGCTCATGTCTATAATCCTAGCTACTTGGGAGGCAGAGATCAGGAGGATAACAGTTTGAGGCCAGCCTGGGCAAAAAGTTCACAAGACCCTATCTCAAAAATAACCACAGCAAAATGGCCAGGAGGTGTACAGCTTGTTTTGCATGTGTGAAGCCCTGAGTTCAAACCCCAGTCCCACCAATCTGTATCTATATATCTGTATCTATGTAACCATGAAGCAGTGTATTGACGGAATTTTGATGACAATTGGAAAAATTACTATGACATTACTAGTGGAAACATGGAAAATCTGTGATTTTGAGCTGATTTTCACACTATCACTACACTATCTCTCGCTGAGACTGGAGAACCTTGGTGACTCCAGATACTTCATGTCTTTTAGAATCAGTTATCTCATCTAAGGGAAGTATCACCAATTCCACAAGGCTATTGGGAAGTTTGATTGGAAATACTTGGAAAGGCTTATGTGAAACACCAACAGACAGAAATAGCCAGGCACTGGTGGCTCACACCTATAATCCCAGCTACTCAGGAGACAGAGATCAGGAGGATTGAGGTTGGAAGCCAGCTCAGGCAAATAGTTCATGACCCTATCTTGAAAAACCCATCACAAAAAAGGGCTGGTGGAGTGACTCAAGGTGAAGGCCCTGAGTTCAAATCCCAGTATCTCACACACACACACACACACACACACACACACAAAGATAAACAAATAATTATGCTCCATATTGGTTCAACAAAAAGCAAAGGGATTTTTCCCTAATTTCTGAGGGGGAAAAAAAAAGGGAAAAAAATCCATCTTATACTATAATACTGCAGTTACACTTAATGTAAAGTAAACTTAGGTGCAGTGGTACAGTCCTGTCATTCTAGCACTTGGGAGGCCCAGACAAGAGGATCATGAGTTTGAGGCTAGCCTGGGCTACACAGGGAGACCCTGCTTCAAAAAAGAAAACAGATAAATTTATTATAAAATGTAGATCAAAATAAATGTCCTGATTTTAGCTGGCAAAACTCCACATTAAAAGTGTTGGTTCCAGTGGAGAGAAATTGCTGGACGTGCCTGGATGGAAGCTGAAGACATGCTGCCCCCTGGTGGCACCTGTGTCCCAGGCAGCACGCAGTAGGCACCAGACGCTCCAGGGCGGTACAGTGAAACCTGGGCTTCCCAGTGACTTGCTGAGCAGTTCATTCAGCAGTGGATGTTTCCCAGCCTGTGCTCCTTGGATGTCAGGTCTGAGAAAGCAAAATGTGGTCATCCACTTATTGAGTGTGTGCTGTATGCCAGGGATGAATGGGCCAGGATGAAGACTGCAAACTCATGGAACTTTCTTCTAGTAGGGGAAACCTTAGCAATCCCTTCCCCCCAAAAATAATTCTCAAAGATTTTACTCAATATAGGCTATGCATTGGGGAAAAAAAACAAAGTCAGTTTTGCACATGAACACCATTCAGTTCAGTAAGTGTACAAATGTTTAATTTTCAAAGCCAGTAGGAAGATATATTTATTTAAAAAAAAAAATTTGTGGGACTGTGTTTTAAACTCCGGGCTCCACTTGCAAAGCAGGCGCTCTATCACTTGAGCCAGACCTCCAGTCATTTTTCTCTGGTTATTTTGGAGATGGGGTCTTGAGAACTGCTGGCCTTGAACTGGGATCCTTCTGATCTTAGCCTCCCAAGTAGCGAGGATTACAGATGTGAGCCGCTGGTGCCTGACTAGAAAAGTGTATTTAAAACAACTGCATCAATTATACAATTTGTGAAACACTACAATTTATTTTATGTACCTTTAAATATCAAACTTTAAAGACTATCTGGACCAGGTGTGGGGGCATACACCTGACCCCTCACTTCCCCAGGAGGCTGAGGCAGGAGGATTGCTTGAGTCCAGTTTGAAACCAGCCTGGGCAACATAAAGACTTAGAGTGGGAAACAAAACCAAAACAAACCAAGAGGATATTCTAATCGGACCTATGGGGTAGACAGCACTACCTTTAGATGAAACATGAAATGCCTAGTTTCATTAATAATCAGTGAAGGAAGGAGACAGGCAAGGGATTAGTTAGAGGAGCTGTTGTAAAAGGAGAAATGTGTGATATCGAAGTGGAGGTGCAGCATTGTGGAGAGCGGATTACGAGAAGCCTATGAGAACTGGACATAAGCAAGGCGAGATGCAGCTCAACCACTTTTCCTAAGATGTTTATCTTTATTGTGAGACTGGCACAGCCCCGGCCACAGAAGAGGATGCAGAACAGATGCTTCTCCTAAGTGTTCATGTTTAGAGAAGCAGGAACACAGGTTTCTCCTGTTACAATGTCACACCCCTTCCAGAGAACCGCTGCTCCACCCTGTTTACCACTGGGTATAAAAGACTCACTGAAGGAGGATGCCAGGCTTTTGCTTTGGGCTTTTGCTTTTGGCTTTTGGGCTTTTGGACTTTTGGCTTTTGGATGAAGGGAAACTTTTTGATGTGGGAGGCTTTGGAAGGGAAAAGGATTGCTGAAGGGAAAAGAACTGTTGAAGGGAAAAGGAATGCTGAAGGGAAAAGAATTGCTGAAGGAGAATTGCTGAAAGGGAATTGCTAAAGAGGGGTTGATAGAAAGTCTGCACCAAGAACTTTATACATAGGCTTTAGAAAAGCTAAGCTAAAGAAAAGCGAAAGAGAACATGGGACAGTGCAAGTCTAAGGGCCAAGACTTTAAGAGTTATGTAGTTTTTAGACGAGGTTGTTATTGTTTGCAAGTCTGAGCACCGAGGCTTTAAGAAAGCTAAAGAGAGAACATGAGACAGAGCAAGTCTGGGTGAAAAGACTTAAGAGAGATTAAGCTAAAGAAAAGCTAAGAAAAACATGGGACAGTGTAGTGAAGGAAGGTTTTAAAAAACTTTGAAGGAGTAAGGCCTTAAAGAATAAAGATAGAGAAAAGGAGAGTAAAGAGGAGATTAATAGAGAAAAGAAGCAATGAGGGTTGTGCATCTCTGCCTGAGCACCCAATACATCTGATTCCACTGTCTACCCTGTGTCTTTTCTGCATCTCCTGTCTGTCTGTCCGTCTATCTTGTGTGTTTTCTACATCTCCCATAGCCTCCCACTTAGGCCCAGTTAGGTTCAGTAATAACCAGGGGTGAGAAAAAGCTCGCTCCACAGCATTTCACACTGGAGTTATTTCTCTCTATAAAGTTCAGCCTGATAGCATATTTAACTTTTCAAATAAAGAACATTTCAGTGTATAATGTAAGCCAAGAGGAAAATCAACTTTGCTCTTTGGAAATATATTTCCTTTTTTTTTACTGTTTTTACATTTATTCATATGTGTACACATTGTTTGGGCCACCTCTCCCCCTGTACCCTGCCCCCTTCCCCCTGGAAATAGATTTTCTTTAGGTAGAGTATACATTATGGAGCTGTGTATAGTGGTGCATGCCTGGAATCCCAGCACATGGAAGCTGAGGCAGGAGGATCACCAGTTTGAGGCCAGCCTGGGCTATACAATGAGACCTTGTCAAAAAAAAAAAAAAAAAAAAAAAAAAAGCCAGGTGCCAGTGGCTCACACCTGTAATCCTAGTTACTTGAGAGGCTGAGATTGGGAGGATTGTGGTTCAAGGCCAGTCCAGGGCAAATAGCTCATGAGACCTCCATCTCCAAAATAACCAGAGCAAAAATGTGCTGGAGGAGTGGCTTGAGTGGTACAGTGCCTGCTTTGCAATTGGGAAGCCCCCAGTTCAAACCTCCCAGCCCCCCCCCAAAAAAAAGAAAGAACCTCAAAAAACAAATCAGAAGAAAATAGAAGCTAAAGTTTATTATTACTACATGAGACTGGAAAGAGATCACATCAGTAAAAACTAGAAGATGTGATTAAAGAAAAATTAAAAGCTTTTTTAAGTTAGAGAAAACCGCTCTAAACAAAATACCAAAGGCAGATATACTGGAGAAAAGGTTTAGCCAAAAGGATGAAGTATCAGCTACCTTGTAACTCTAGACTCACACAAATGAAAACAAAACACCACAAAATAACTAGGCCAATTCTGGAGTTCATCACATTAGCACATCGAGGGTTTAAATGAGTAAATTCAGCAAGCTTGACAGATTCTCCTAAAACCATTTGGTAGCTGCAGACTTGGGTCTTTATCTGAAGATAGACATCTGTAGTGAAAAATGGAGTGTCACCACTTCAGCAAACCTGAGTGGACTGACTTTGCCCACTGGCATCATGCTACATGTGCGTATGCAATTCAGTAATATAACTAAAATGAAAAAGGATGTGTATACAGTCTATCTATTTTTGTCTGTAGTATCTGCCTTGAGTAAGTTGATGAAACTTAAGTAAAAAATTCAAGCTATTCAAGAAATACTTAGGAAATTAGCTAGCATTTGTTGTCCTTAACGCAGAGAAACTAAAGCAGATACCTTAAAAGCAACTGAGGCCAATAGGAAAAGGGGACCAGGAACTAGAGAAAAGGTTAGATCAAAAAGAATTAACCTAGAAGGTAACACACATGTACAGGAAATTAATGTGAGACAACTCCCTGTATAGATATCCTTATCTCAACCAGGAACACTTGTTCCTTCCTATTATTGCTGATACTCTCTCTTCAACAAAATAAGAGATAAGGGTAAAATAGTTTCTGCTGGGTATTGAGGGGGGGGGGAAGGGAGGGGGCGGAGTGGGTGGTAAGGGAGGGGGCAGGGGGGAGAAATGACCCAAGCCTTGTATGCACATATGACTAATAAAACAATAATAAAAAAAAGAAATACTTAGGGAGTTTATGGTTACAACCAGACCTATGTATAGATCTAAAGCTTATTTTTCTCTATTTTGATACGGATAATTCAACAAAATTACTGAACAGCCTAAAACTCTTCTCCTCTGTCAGTCTGCTGAGAACAGGTAAGTTCTCAAATAAGAAAAAACTGGATAAATGGCAAATTGAATGGTGAATGATAGAATGAAAGAAAAATATAGTCCTTCAGAAAAATTTTATTTTTTTTGACACACAGACACGTAAATGACATTTGTCCAGTAGATAGAACAGTTTAAGACATACCAGAAATGGATTATAATTTACATGTTATAATATTCACAGACATCACATGCCTCATTGTTTCCTTATTTTTGAAAACTTACTAAAATATCATAGCATACTGGTTAAATGGGCAAGTTTGTTTCTTATTTTGAACAGTAAAATTGATTTGGACCAGTGAAAAAAATCAAGGCACAGACCACTGCTGAGATGTGATAGGGTAAGTGATACCTTACCCAGCATCACTCAGGAGTGAAGCATTCTACCTAAATCTCTTTTTCTTGGGTGGTACTGGGGTTTGAACTCAGTGCCTCAGGCTTGCTAGGCAGGAGCTCTACCACTTGAGCCACTCCACCAGCCCTTTTTTTCAGTTGGGTATTTCCGAGATAGGGTCTCAAACCTTGATCCTCCTGATCTCTGGTAGGATTACAGGTGTGAGCCACTGGCGCCCAGCTCTAAATGTTCTTTAGTCAAATGGCATTTATCCTTCTAACACTGTTGTTTGAAATACCATGGATGGGGGAGGTTGGTGGAGTGGCTTAAGTGGCAGAGTACCTACCTGCCTAGCAAAAGGGAGACCTTGAGTTCAAACTCGGGTACCATCAAAAACCAAAAAAACAAACCCAGCATGGATGGACTAATGTGTAACATGCTTTCTTAAGCTTTGAAACCATGCAGAACACAATACCCTTTCCTCATATTCCTTATTAGGAACCTGGTATCGTTAAGATTTACTGAGGTGAGCATTTGCCCTGTGATAGATAATTGAATACAGCTATTACTTTTACAATTATTAGTGCATTATTTATTTATTCATTTTATTGCATTTAAACATCTGTTGTTATTTCTTGCTTTGGTTAAATAGTTGGCTTTCTGTCACCTTCTTACTTTCTATGACACAGAAGTTAAGGAAGAGCAACACACTGTATAAACTTGTGATGAATTAATACTTCCCTGAAGGAAGGTCATTCCTTTTACCTGCAAAGTTCAAAGGAGGTCATGGATTGATCAAGAAAGGAACTGCAGAAGGAAGGCACAGCTGGAAATCTGTGTTTATAAACAGTGGTCACAACTGTCCTTGAATTCATAGGACATAGTGTACGTTGGGAAGCTAGAAAAGTAAGCTGGGTCAAACTGCTTCTGAAGCGGGGTCAGTTTTAAAGAAGGGGAGGAGGGCGACACGTTGAGAAGAATGCTGCTGTGCCATTATTTATTAATTGTATACAAAACTATTTAGTATTTAACATTATTATGAACAACACGAAATAGTAATGAAAGGATTTTTGTAATTACTTCCTCTCAAATGAAAGTATAATGATTTATTTAACTCTCTTGAGACAAAACAATGAAACATTAAAAAATTCCATCTAGGAAATAAGTACTATTCAAACATATCAACTCATATAAATGTTAAAAACTTTTCCTTTTATGACTTTTTCAGACTTAAGGTATCTTAACATAAAAAACTTTTCAAATTATTGTACTGAATTCAAGATAACTACTAAATTCATATCTGTAATTTTTATTACATTAAGATTGTTCTCAATATTGAACTTGCTAATGTAGGTTTCTATATCAGGAAACCAGTATCTACAATAATGTACCAATAGATTTTTGCAATAAACTAAAGAAAGGTATTATGTTTTTAGAAATTTTTTCCCCATGGTGCTGGCACTGAACCTAGGGACTTGGATATGCTAAGCAAGTGCTCTACCACTTTCTCTACTTTTTTTCTGCCCCCTCCCTCTTTTTTGGTGGGACTGGAGTTTGAACTCATCTTTCTTGCTGGTTTTTTTTTTTTCCCACAGTGGTGGGGCTTGAACTCAGGGCCACTTTGAGACACTCCACCAGCCCTTTTTGTGATAGATATTTTCAAGATAGGGTCTTGCGAACTATTTGCCTGGGCTGGCTTCAAACTGCGATCCTCCTGACCTCTGCCTCCTGATCTTTCTTTCTTCAAAGTTCTCATATGTAAGCCCAACAATTTCCATGTTGAAAATGTAAACTATCTCCTAATAGGAAATAACTTTCCTAATGCTATGTTTTCTTTCATTATGCAATGCATCTTTAGGTCAAGCAAGTTTTATCAATTATACTGTGGGCATGCATCACATCAAAACATTAAAACATCAGCGAAGACATGAACGCACATTTTGAACACGTGTGCTCCAGGCATGAGCACATACTGTGGGTGGAAACTTGCATCATTCCACATCCATCAAGTAGTCATGATGTACATCAAATGCACGGAGTGAGTATACAGAATGCTACAGGAAATGGCAGGACATTCAGAAACCACAGCCTACTTAGTGTGTGATGTTCCTGAAGATAATTCATGCCACAGCTTGAAGACATCTTCCATTTTCACTTATGTGTGGCTGAAGGCTACATAACTTTCTTTTCCTAACTGGATTTCTGTGCATTTGAAAAACAGTAATTGTCAAAAGAAAAACATTCCATTGGTAATGATAATTTCTCTTTCTGATTCAAATTGAAAGCTATTGTTATATATCAAAAAAATAAAAGAAAAAGAAAAAGAGCCAGGGTTGGTGGTGTATGTCTGTAATCCCAGCACCTGGGAGCTGAGGAAGGAGGAGCTTGAGCCTGGGCTACAAATGAGGCCAGCCTGGACTACACAGTGAGACCCTGTCCCCACTCCCCCCGCCAAAAAAGAAAAGAAAAATCAGTGCTTCTGTAATATTCCTAATTGGGCATCAAAGTAAGAATGGGACTTTGTGAAATGAGTTAAGCTTGCACACACAAGGCATTTGTACTGCTTGATGGCCTTGTGTTCCATAATGCAAGTGGTGGCCTACTTTGTTAAATCCTCATGAATCAGCTACAAATCATAAAGAGTTTCAAGAAGAGTAGCAATTGACCAGGCTTGTGTCTCACAGCTGAAAGGACAGTACTGGCCGTTCTCATTGGTCAGTTCTGGAAGTCCTTTCCATGGCGATCTGAAAAAAAGAAAGAACATTTTACGACACATAATCTAACACATATTAACAAAACAGGCAGGAACCAGTGCTATTTGCCTTCTAGTACAGAAATTTATAATCTTTTGCTACAAAATAAAACAATATCCTAAAGATGTATACATAATGAATTTAGATTGAAATTATTCTTTGATATATTCCATCTTTGGGATTTAAGACTTTCAAATAACAAGGAATCTCTTCATGTAGTAAAGATATGCAAAAACCATATATACAACTATAGAGATAAATATCGCCGCCTCAAGAATATAATTTCAATTGTCTTTTTTTTTTTTTAACTTTAGTGTTTATTTACTATACAAAGGAGTTTCGTTGGGATATTTCCGTATACATGTTAGTTCTGTTTCTTTCTTTCTTTCTTTTTTTTTTTTGGCAGTACTTGGATTTGAACTCAGAGCCTCACATTTACTAGGCAGACGCTGTACCACTTGAGCCACTCCATCAGCAGTCTTTTTTGTTGTTTGCTTGTTCTGAGACAGTATCTCATTATGTAGCCCAGGCTGACCTCGAATTCACTATCCTCTGCCTCAGCCTTCCAAAGTGCTGGGATTACAGGCAAACACCATGAAGACTGGCCATAATTTTATTAGTCTTCTAGAGAAAGTTTGTAAGACTAAAATTGTAATACATGATCTTGATAGAAGTGTAAAACTAAATGAAGTAACAAATACTAAGAATTATAATTCAGAAAAAGGCCAATTAATTTCTCATTCTACTGAATAACAATAAGCTTATTCCTTTGTACTTACAATCTAATACTTAGCACTATATATATATATATATATATAATCTTATTTCATGCTTATAGCAATCCGGGGCTTATGACGAGGCCAAATGGATTGATAAGAGGTAAATAACTTGTTCTGAGTCTCAGTATCAACACATGGCATCATCAGAGTGTATAATTTATTCTTAACTTCAAAATAATCCCATAAATATGAAACAAATTTCAAAAAAAGTAGAATACAGAAATCCAAAGTGTTTCTTTTTAAGTTGGTTTGGGGGAATATATTAGTTTCAGTATCACGTTTTATAACTCATGGCTGTGTTAGACACACTCTTCTATAGTACCAAATATTACTATTAAAATGGCAAAATAACTCATTAGGTAAATATAGGACATTCTGAATAGAAACTAATAATAATATCTGGTAGGAACTACATATTTAAAAAACAGTCAAAGAGAAGTGGAAAATACAGAAAGCTTATTTGTTTCCAAGTATACAAGCTATTTCAGAGTAAAATGCTAAATTTCTGAAGTTGGATACATGGGTATTTATAAAAGGTAGAGTTGCATCTCCATCAAAATTCATACATTGAAGTACCCCAGTACCTTACAATGTCAATCTATTTGGAAATACAGTCATTGCATATATAGTTAGTTAAGATGAGGCCACACTGGTGTAGGGTCAGCCCTAATCCAGTATGACTGATATCCTTGTAACAGGAGAAATGCAGACACAAACATGCACATAAAGAAAATGATGTCAAGATTGGAGGGTTTGAGGTGTTGGCGAGGATGCGGGGAAAAAGGAACCCTCTTACACTGTTGGTGGGAATGTAAACTAGTACAACCACTCTGGAAAAAAATTTGGAGACTAAACATTGATCTACCATATGATCCAGCAATACCACTCTTGGGGATATACCCAAAAGAATGTGACACAGGTTACTCCAGGGCACCTGCACACCCATGTTTATTGCGGCACTATTCACAATAGCCAAGTTATGGAAACAGCCAAGATGCCCCACCACTGACGAATGGATTAAGAAAATGTGGTATCTATACACAATGGAATTTTCTGTAGCCATGAAGAAGAATGAAATGTTATCATTCACAGGTAAATGGATGGAACTGGAGAACATCATTCTGAGTGAGGTTAGCCTGGCCCAAAAGACCAAAAATCATGTGTTCTCCCTCATATGTGGACATTAGATTAAGGGCAAACACAACAAGGGGATTGGACTTTGATCACATGATAAAGCGAGAGCACACAAGGGAGGGGTGAGGATAGGTAAGACACCTAAAATATTAGCATTTGTTGCCCTTAACGCAGAGAAACCAAAGCAGATACCTTAAAAGCAACTGAGGTCAATAGGAAAAGGGGACCAGGAACTAGAGAAAAGGTTAAATCAAGAAGAATTAACCTAGAAGGTAACACACACGCACAGGAAATCAATGTGAGTCAACTCCCTGTATAGCTATCCTTATCTCAACCAGCAAAAACATGTGTTCCTTCCTATTATTGCTTATACTCTCTCTGCCTCTGCCTTGACTTCAGAACTGTGAGATAACATCCCAGTGTTGAATGATTTCTGGGAGGTCGGTTAATTTGTGGTGTTTTGTTGTGGCAGTGCTAGTAAACTCATACACTAGTAAATTTATGGATGAAACAAGGTCACCCAACCCTACTATACTGCTCAGTATGGGACATGGGCACTAGCACATGGGACATACCCGTGCTGGGTAAGGACGTTCTCTTTCCTGAAGTCTTCATCTCTGAAGTCATTAAGTAGGAGAGAACAAGGGAGGTGCCCACAGTCAGAAAGAAGAGGGGGAGAGAAGGAAAGGGTAGCAAGAACTTTGGACAAAGATGTCAGAGTTTCAGTGGTATAAGGAACGAGTTCACGTCGAGGCTGAGGGTGGTCCAGAGTAGGTAGTCAGAGCTGAGGTGTTGCAAGGAAGGCATCACATACAGAGGTGCCCTAGCATCGGTGTCAGGCCCTAGCAAGGTGGGAGAAGAACATCTTTGTTAGGATACTGCATGAAGGAGTGTCAGAGCCAAAGCGGACACAGATGTTGAAAGTACAGGGATGGAAAAATGTATGTTGTGGTAACAAATAACAATAACAAATAACAAATCAAAAAAACCAAGAACTCTTAGAATAGCTGTATTAATATCACACAAAGTAGATCTTGGAGCAGAGAAATGCAGTGTTAAGGAAATGGCTTCATAATGATAAAGGTAGACTCATCAAGAGAACACAATTCTCAATATGTTTGGAAATACATGAAGCAAAAGTTGATAAAACTGCACAGAAAAACAGACTTCAGGTAGATTTAACTATTCCTCTGTCCATACTTCACAGAACAAGCAGACTAACCACCCATCAGCCAACTTGACTGAATGACATTTCTAGAACACTCCACCTAAGCACGGCAGAACCACTTTCTTTCCGATGGAAATGGCGAGTTACCTGGGTTCTCAGGACATATTCTGAGCCATCTATAAAACAACTACCCACACGTTTAGAAGAATCAGTCAGACCAAAAGAGAATTAATTTTGAAAACAGTACCAGAAACAATTCTGGAAAATTCCTAAATATATCAGAAAACTAAATAATGCTTTTCTAAGTAGCCTATGGCCAAAGAGGAAAATCAAATGAGAAAAAAGGAAGTACTTGGCATTAATAAAAATCAAAACAGAGTTTCTGGAACACTGCTAATCTAGTATTAGGAGGACTTTTATAGCACTCAGCAGCTATGCTAGAAAAGAAGGTCTGAAACCAATGACCTCAAATTGTACTTCAAGACTTGAAAATAAAGAATAATTAAACCCAAAATAAAGAGATGAAAGGGAATAAAAATGAGTAGAGAAGTAATGAAGATAGAAAAGCAATAGAGAAGTCAATTAAGCTTGTCATTAAGAAGACTGCTAATAAGATTGATAATATTGATCAATAAGATTGATAAACCTCTATTGAGACAAATAAGGAAAAAAGGGAGAAAATAAAACTAATATCAGGTATGAGAATCGAAACCGGGCACTGGTGGCTCATGCCTGTAATCTTAGCTACTTATGAGGCAGAGATCAGAAGGCTTGTGGTCTGAGGCCAGCCTGGGCAAATAGTTTGAGAGATCCTATCTAGAAAAAACCCATCACAAAAAAGGGCTGGTAGAGAGGCTCAAGTGGTAGAGTGCCTACCTAGCAAGCATGAGGACCTGAGTTCAAACCATAGTATTGCAAAAAAAAAAAAAAAAAAAGAGAATCTATAGATAATGAAAATAATGATTCACTTAACTGAAACCATTTATTGAGTAGACAAGTACTTTTAATATCTTCTCATTTAATCTTGTCAGCAACTAATGTCATAATTTTATTATCACACTTCACAAAGAAACTAATTTTGCAGAGATAAGTAACACATTAAAAGCCACATGTAAAGTAAGCAGCATGGACAGAATCTGAGACCAAACCTGACACCAAAGTTCACACCTGAAATACTATGCAATCCCAGGTAGCTATGGGAGACGGTAAGAAAGAAAATGGAAAGGTAGTTTGAGAAAAGATTGTAGAAATTAAGGAATTTGGATTCAATTCTGCAGGAATGGAGAATTGAACATTTCAAAGCATAAGACTGAATTTGTGAGCTAAATTTCAACAAAATTAACCCAGTTTGGGGTAGTGGAGGCTACTGCCTACTCCAGAGGAAAGGCTCTCAGATACAAATTAGAAAGGTCAACAGAAGGAAGAAGATGGGTTGTCAGGAGGCAGCCAACAGATAGCATCAAGTCCTGAAGAAAAATGTAAAGTATCTGGGATGCTTGAGTTTGGGGAGTATGAGTGACAGTGATACCCTAACAGAAAAGGGAACTTTGGCAAGAAAAAAATGTTTGGGGAGATAAGTGATGCAAAAGCACATCTCAGTCGAGAAGTTTCCTGGGTAGCTGAGAAGTAGAACTGAGTTACGAAAGAATTCAAAAGTATCTGACGCTGAAGACAGGAAAGTCAATGGAATCTGCAGGAGAAAATAAGCTAGAACAGAAAGAGGACCAAAGACAGGTTGTCAGAGAACAAATGCATTTAGGCATTAGAAGAAGAGTCAAAGCAGAGAGAGTGAAAAGAGCCACCAGCGTCATGAAGAGTGTAGCTGGGGGCCTGACTGCCTGGAGTTGACCAAGAGCTGACAGTATTATTGGTAGTAATTTTATACAGTTGTTTGGAATAAATGAGTCATTTTATATACATTTATTTAGAACGATGCCAGAACGTAATAAGAGTTGGATATCACTTGTTATTACTATAGTTACTACCACCACCATCACCACCACCAGGTAAACAAGTAAAACCTAATGTTATGGACGACAGATTTTTTTGGGGGCCTCACACTTGCTAGGCAGGTGCTCTACCACTTGAACCACTCCGCCAGCCCTTTTTTGTGTTATTTATGAGGTTTTGAGAACTATTTGCCCAGGCTGGCCTTGAACCGTGATTTTCCTGATCTCTGCTTCCTGAGTAGCTAGGATTACAGGTGTGAGCCACCAGCACCCAGCTCAGCATAGGTTTTCAATGAAAAGATGACAAAAATACTGTCAAAGACAAATAGCCAGGTAAACAAAAGAAACAAACAAAACAACAAAAACAAAACAAAGCCAGGTCAAAGAAAACTGAGGAGGAGTCTGGGACCTAGAAACAAGAAGAGGTCTTATGTGTCCTCACCAGTGGTGAGGACAAAAGCTGGATCACAGGTGGCAATGACTAAATGGATGGTCAAAGCCTGAACAGAAGAGGAGATTCCTCCTATAGAAAATGTGAGATCAAAGAAGGACACAGACAAGCCTCCAGTATCAAGGCAAAAGCCCTCGAACTAGCAATGTACACTTCTTAGAAAATGAAGGGCAGGAGGGTAAAATAGATCTTTTCGGGGGATGGGTACCAGTGTTGGGGGGGGGCTAAGGAAAGGGGAGATGAGGGTGAATATGGTGGATGTATTTTGTACCCATATATGAAAACAGAAGAATGAAACCTGTTGAAATAGTTCTAAGAAGGGGGGAGGGGAAAAAGAGAAAGAATGATGGAGGGGGTAAATCTCACCAAGATGTAGTGTAAACACATATGTAAATATCACAATGTATCCTCCTGTATAACTATTATATGCTAATATAAAAGTGAAAAAAATAAAAAGAAAATGTGAGCTGAAAACATATAGGGCAAGACTTGAGTACCTGTACAAGGGATTTTGTTTTAGGATGGGCCGACAAATATCTTTGTAGTGTAAGTAGGAGTGATCAAGTGGAATACCAGAGAGGATAATTACTGGAGCTAGGTTACAGAACAGGACTGAAGTGATGGGATCACAGGTAAAAGTAGAAAGACCCCTGCAGTGCCAGATTGTCTCACTTCTTCTGGATAAAAGAGAACAAAGAGAAAACAACTGCAAATAATGGGAAGCACTACAAGGTGATGAGGAGCAGAATATAAGAATGCTCACACATTCCTAGTCTCTGGATCAAGTAGTGCCTGGTTGGTTGAGCTTTCTGTGACTACATTAACGCTAATGAAAACAAACGGGTGCAACATTTGTGGTGACAGATTAAAGTCTCTTATGTTCTTATAAGAAAGGAGAAACAATTTATGCAAAATTATTCTGAGCAATAAAATGTAGACTTATTTAGGTAAAATCTAAAATTTGAGAAATCAGGGTAGATTTTAACTGAATTTGTACTTCCTAAAGGACACATAGCCCCAACACTATTTGTCTGCAGTTAGGAGAAAGGAGGTGAGAAACAGTTTTTGAAGTAACAGTCAAAACATCAACTGATATCTTTAATATAACCAAAGCAGTTCTGGAATTATATCTTTAAATCAATTAACTCAAAAGTCCACCTGGCTAGGGTGTGGTGGCTCACATCTATAATCCTGGTTATTTGAGAGGCTGAGATGGGGAGAATTGAGGTTTGGGGCCAGCCAGGGCAAAGAGTTCTCAATACCCCATCTCCAAATTAAGCATAGCAAAATGGACTGGAGGTGTGGCTCAAGCATGAAGCCCTGAGTTCAACCCTTAGTCCCACCAAAAAACAAAACAAAACAAAAACAAAAAGGCTAGTCTGAATACTTTCAGTTTTTATATTTATTCTGTGCTAACCACGTCCAAAACTAACAGCTAAAATTTGAAAATCAAAGACTACTCCACATGGACAAATAATACAGTATCAGCTCCTCAAGTTAAACTAAATTAAAACCTAAAATAGTGAAGATGAAAATTACATAATAGAAGCTGTTTTAAAAAGTGAAGATCTCGAGGTGCACTGGGCTACCTAGAGCAAACAGGCATGAATTCTAAGGAAACACATTTACCTAGCGTCGAATGAACTGATGAGGCACTGGTTACGGACATTACCCATCCGAGACAACTCACCTTTCAAGATGAACATAATGTCGAGAAAGAACATTCTTAACCAAAAAAATCGTCTTTGCAGTAGTCTCTGGACCCATCAACTTGGAAAAATGTAACTTTGCACGCAGAAAATACCCAATAGGCCATAACCACTCCTAAAAAAAGGATTTAAAAGAAAAACATAACTATGAATATCTAAAATAATCTAGAAAAATAATTTAAACTGAAAACTCAGAGAAGAGAAATGAGATTCTTACAGGTCCTTGGTGATAATTGAAACCTCGAGCAAGATTGTAGTTGTCATTGTCTAAGGCGTTGTCATAAATTCCACAGTAAACCATATCACTGAAAAGCAAGTGGGGTTTAGGTTAAATAAAAAGAGAAATTTTAATAACGAAGGTATGAGAAATAATCAGATCATTTTATCTTCCAATCTATGGGATCAGCTTAGCATTAGTACATTATTTAACCTTAAATTAATGTATACTGACTTCAAAGGATTTTAATAATGTGTTCAGAAATGATTAAAAATACTTATTGTATATACTTACATACAAATAAATTATATGAGTTAGCTTGGCACCTAAATAATGGTTGATTTAAACTCAACTATTTCAGCCAGGTGCTGGTGGCTCACGCCTGTAATCTTAGCTACTTGGGAGGTTGAAATCAGGAAGATCATGCTTCCAGGCCAGTCCAGGCAAATAGTTCCTGAGACCTCATCTCCAAAATAACTAGAGCACAAAGGACTAGAGGTGTGGCTCAGGCAGAAGAGAGCCTCCTTTGTAAGCATGAAGCTCTGAGTTCAAACTCCATTTCCACCTACAGTAATGACAAGTAACTTCAAATAGTACGAATTAAAGATAAGGTTTTATTGATTATAGAGCAGTAAGGTTATTTATTTATTTTGATTTTTTGAGACAGGCCCGGGTGGGCCTAGAACTTGCTATATATCCCAAGCAGAACTCAAACTCACATCCTCCTGCCTCAGCCTCCTGAGTGCTGGGTTACAGGTGCACACCACCACGTCCAGCTTAGAAAGATTGTTTTTAAACATCTCTGTGAAGCTATTTTAAAATTAAAATTAGCACATTCTCACATTACAAACAGCAATTTATAATACATAGCAATATTACATAGAACTTATACACAAGATAATATTGCAAACCTATTACAACAGATAATATAAATGTATATTTGTGTTTTTTTTTTTTTTGTGGTACTGAGGTTTGAACTCAGGGCCTCACACTTGCTAGGTAGGCACTCTACCCCTTGAGTCACTTTGCCAGACCCTGTTGGGTATTTTCAAGATAGAGTCTTGTCAACTATTTGCCTGGGATGGCCTCAAACTGTGATCCTCCTGATCTCTGTCTCCTGAGTAGATGGGATTTCAGGCATGAACCACCAGCACCTGGCAGTATATTTGTTTTAATTAAATTGCTACTTTTCTTTCCTTTTCAGTAACACAGAGTGAGCAAGCTTTATGAGTTTTACTTTTGACTAGTAGTTCTTAACAAGCCTGACATGTAAGCACACAGAATGCAAAATTACGTGTGCAAACAGGACATTTTGTATCTCAAGATGGAGATGAGTACACAGTCAAGCAGGAAACATGCACAGAGGGAGGCTCCGGCTGACTGATGGACACAGAGCAGGCTGATGACAGGCATCAAGCTTTAGAGGAAAGCAGAAAACAGAAAGGCCATTAGAAACTCAAGAAAAAAAAAAAAGTTGAAAAAGGTAAGAAATATATATTGCATAAACACACAATTGTAAAACAAAAACAGACTTTGCTGGTTTAAGAAGAGAGTGGTATAAGTACACAGAGAGGATGCAGAGAGTGGTGGTGAGGCAGGAAGAGAACTAGATCCAAATCTGTCACCACTAGATGGAAATCATGCCCAACACTTCAAGCATCATGAGCAGCACATATGCCCAGCATTTACAATTAGACAGGAGCTACATGGAGAAACAACTCAACACATAGACGCTTTCTGAGGAGAACAGTCAGGGGAGGGAAATGTAGCAAGGGACTGAAAATACTGTTTTGTGTGTGTGGTGCTGGGGATTGAGGTCAGAGCCCTGCACAGGCTAGGTATGTGCTCTAGCACTGAGCCACTTCCCCAGCTCAGTCGCTGTTGTTTTGTGTTTGGTTTTGTGGCGCTGGAGACTGAACCCATGAAATGATTTTTGTGTGTGTGCTTCTGGAATACCAGGGCCTTGCATGCTAGGCAAGTTCTCTACCAGTGAGCAACTTCCTCCACCCCAAACCCATGAAATCTTTTATGCAAAGTCTCCTGGCTCAAATATGCATAAAGAGGCAAAGAAAATGGGCATGTTGGTGCATGTCTATAATCCCACCTACTTGGGGGGGCCAGCCTGGGTAAAAAAGGTAGCAAGACCCTGTGTCCTGTCTCAAAAACAAATACAAACAAAGGGGCTGGAGGCCAGGCTCAAGTGGAAGAACACTTGCCTGGGATTGCATAAGCTCTGGACTCATCCCTAACACGGATAAAAACAGAAAAGAGTGGGCAATAAACCAGGTGGGACTGATGCCTACTTCTGCATAAAGAGATTTAAAGTGACTTTACTTTTTCTTTAAGTATGTTGATACTTTCCATAAGAATCACATACTGCTTTTATAATCAGAAAAAAAGCTTTAGAAAATATTCACACTGGAGGTGTGGCTCAAGTGGTGGAGCACCTGGTTTGCAAGCATAAGGCCCTGAGTTCAAACTCCAGTCCCACTGAAAATATTCATGATTATGTTATTTTTATAAACTTAAAACTCTGCTTGGTGAACACAGAGAAGCCCACTGATACTCAATGAAGATACACAAGATGTCTCCAAAAGCCTGGCCTGAATGCAGTTTTAGAAACGTTACTAGTAAGAAGAGGATCATGGTTAGTGTCAATCTGGATTAAATATAATGTCAACAATATTTTATATCCTACTTACTCTGGATCTAAAGTTTTCATGCCAAGGGGACCCAGCAACTTCTTTTCTGCAATCTCTAAAGCTTTCCATGCTTTTTCTGTAGTGAAGAGTTCAGGGGCCTGATAAACATTGAAAACAAGCAAATATTTATTTTAACATTCACAGAAAAATTAGCTCTCACCTGCAGAAGCTAATCATAAACTTGGAAAATAATGAAAATGACTTAAAAATAAAGCATGGTTCAGAATATGAGACACTTAACCAGATTTAATCCTATGCAGCTGAGTTGGAAGCCCTGCCCTGGCCTCAGAAGTCAGGAGAGCAGGCAGGGGCGGTTCTTCCCTCTTGCCACATCAACAATGTGTACCAGATCCCAAAGAAGATGCCACAGCCACACTGAAGGCAGAAGTCACTTAAACGCTTCTAATTTACCCTGTAGAAGATTTACCAGAGTCCTGAGACCTGTAACTAGGTCTCAGTCCCTTTGTTTGCTCTAGGATCATGATAAAATACAGAAGAACCTGTACTCCAATGGCATGAATGAAAGTTACTTGTGATATGCACAAGGAACAAAGAAAAGTCTGCATTAATCTTAATGGCGAAATGAAATCAAATGCAAACTGTACCTTTATGTTTTTTATTCTACTCTAATTTATACTGTTTAGAAATTTTTTCTTCTTTCTTTTTGGGCAGTACTGGTGATTGAACTCAAGGACTCATACTTGCTGAGCAAGCATCTTACTACTTGAGCAGCCATGGCCCCCACCCTTTGGCTTTTAGTTTTAGGTTCACTCACTGACTTTTTCTGAGCAGGTTTCAGACCCTGATCCTCTTGTCTCAGCTTCCCAACTACCTAGGATTACAGATGTGCACTAGCATATTTAGCCTAGTAATCCTTTGACAAAGTGGACACAGTTAAGCAGGCCTGGACAAACACAGCCTCTATTTCACTGCTCTTGTATTTATTTGTAGACTGATTGTAAAAGAAAGTACAGAAGCAAGAATTCTTGGCTAGGGGCTGGTGGAGTGGCTCAAGTGGTAGAGCGCCTGCCTAGCAAGCATGAGGCCCTGAGTTCTAACCCCAGTACCACAAAGAAAAAAAAAATCTTGGCTAGATAGAAGTAGTCATAATCAGATCAATACAGCAAAGAAAATGGAACGTGGATTTGAGCTGCTCACACTTGTTCACTAGTTCGGAGTGTTCTGACTGCGGGCTCAGCTGACTGACACAAGTGCTCTAATCCATTTAGCCTGGTGTGCCATACAAATACCATTTTCTAGGTGTGCTATGACGGGAGACAAACACTGAGAGTTGCTTTGTCACCCTCACTCACTGTTTTGTTAAATGCTGAATGCTACAGGTTAAAGGCAAGGTACATGCTCTATTAATTAGAGACCACTGGACAAAACTAGCTAGCAATCAATATCAGTTTTACAGTTACATGAGTTTGAAAATAAATAGGAAAAAAGGTCTAAGTAAATCCTATCAAAACTTTTTTTTGGGGGGTGGGGTTGAACTCTGGGCCTCACGCTTGCTAGGCAGGCACTCTCTACCACTTGAGCCACTCTACCAAACCTTTTAGTATTGGTTATTTTTATTTTTATTTTTTTTTTTTAGTCTTGGTTATTTTTGAGAGAGGGTCTTACTTGATGCCCAGTTAGTCCTACTATTTGTGCTTCTCTGTGTAGCTGGGGTGGTGGGCATGCATCAGTACACCCAGCCATTGGCTGCAATAGGGTTTGCCCAGTTTGGCTGAGAACCTATGTAGCTAAGATCACAGACATGAACCAGCTCTCAGGCCTCAACAGTTCTTTGAAGTGGAAAGTAGCAAGCGACTTACGACGACCATAGCTATAGTAAAGTTAGGCCTGAGCTGGTAGTCACACCAAGCATTGGAGGCGCCGTAGCTGTCTTTGTATATGCCACGCTTGTGGACTAGGTCTGGGTGCTTCTCGTTAGGATCCGAGGGGTCTTCTGAAACATGAAACAGCTTCTCAAAGCTGTTCTGGATCTTTCTGTTCCAGTCATCATATGAGACTGCTACAACCTTCCCTGAAAAGTGACAAAAGATACAGGTGGTTTTAGACATCCGAAGCAATCCAAACATCTAGCTACTGCTAAAAAGTCATATTCAGTTTACTTATTTTTATCTACAAGGAGGAAAAAAATTGTCTACTTTCTGAAAATGTGACTAGTCTGGATTGAGATGTGCAATAATGTAAATCACTCACTGGATTTCAAAGACTTAGTGCATCCAAAAAAGAATGTAAAATGGAGCTGGGCACCAATGGCTCGTCCCTGTAAACCCAGCTACTCAGGAGGCAGAGATCAGGAGGATCAAAGTTCGAAGCCAGCCTGGGCAGACAGTTCCACGAGACCCTATCTCAAAAAAAAAACCAGCACAAAAATAGGCTGGTGGAATGGCTCAAGGCATAGGCCCTGAGTTCAAGCCCCAGTACTATTAAAAAAAAAAAAAAAAAAAAAAAAGAACGTAAAATGGCTCAGAAATAATTTTGTGTTGATTACACGTTGAACAGTATTTTACATGCACTGAATTAAAAATCTTACAAGTAATTTCAACAATTTCTTGTTGCTTTTTTCAAATGTGAGTACTAAAAAATATAAAATTATATATGTGGCTCAGATAAGTATTTCTGCTGGACAGCATTGTTCTAGAAAAAGACGTACAGACTTCAAGGTTGTTCATGGACATGCAGCAAGCTCACACGCATACTGAAGGAAAGAAAAGCACAATAAGGCAATAACTTACTGTTTTTCTTACTTCAGTTCAAAGTGGCCATAAAAATATGGTTAGTAACCAGGTTTGTAACAATTTCGCACTACTAATGATTTTTCTTTCCTCTTAAAATTTAGGGCTTTCTAGTATTAGCTAATGCATTAAATGATAATTATGCAGGTTAAAAACAAGTAGTTCATTAGCAGTTTCTTTGTAAATAAATGAACAGCTTACCATGTCTTTTTACTCTAACTTCGTGATAAGGGAAGATATTTTTCCTTGATAATTCCAGCAACCAGCGAACAGCAGATTTACAAAGGCCCACAATTTCCACAGCAGACCCATCTCTAAAATTAAAGATACATTTTATTATATGAGTTGGATTTGTTTAAACACTGTTTAAAAGGGTACTTAATAAACAATCTGGACTAGAATGTTGGTCAGTGGTAGAGTGTTTGCCAACCATGTGAAAGGCCCTGTGCTCAAGGCCGGCACTGCAAAAAATAAATAAATAAATAAATAAAAACTCAAAAACAGTTTTCATTAATATCACACTAATGTATTATAAAAACAACCATATATTAAAATTTTTCAGGTTATTAGAAATGTGTATTACATCATGTAAGAAAATCTCCCATTGGCTGGGAAGTGGCTCAAGTGGTAGAGTACAGACCAATTAAAAAAAGTCCCCTTACTATATTCCCATTGATTATTCTTATGACATATTTTTAAATGTTCATTTTCAAGGAAATAAAAAGAAAATATAGTATCTAATAATGTATACCAAATAAACAGATTTTTAAAATTTTATTTTATTTTTAACTGGGTGCTGGTCGCTCACACCTGCAATCCTAGCTACTCAGGAGGCAGGGATCAGGAGGATCCTTGTTCAAAGCCAGCCCAGGCAAACAGTTCCTTGAGACCCTATCTTGAAAAATCCTTCACAAAAAATAGGGCTGGTGGAATGTCTCAAGGTGAAGGCCCTGTGTTCAAGCCCCAGTACCACAGAAAAAAAAAACCATTTTATTTTATTTTTGAATTAGCATACAGGTATAAATAGCTTTTTTTTTTTTTCCTTCCTTCTTCCAGCCTTCTCTTTACTGTTAACAGTAATTAAACTGCACGGTTTCCTCTGCTTTCTGCCAGGTAGGATGAATTTGCAATTTGGTGAGCAGCACGTGTGGTGTACTTCTCAGGTCTCTGATGCACCTTTTTCTTTTTTTTCTCATTTATTCATATGTGCATACATTGTTTGGGCCATTTCTTCCCCCTACCCCCTGTAAACAGCTTTTTAAAAAAATCTGCAAGCTAAGTGCTGTGGCTCATGCTTGTAATCCCAGCTACTTGGGAGTCTAAGAAAAAGAAGATCATGGTTCAAGGCCAGCCCATGCAAATAGTTCTCGAGACCCCATCTCCAAAATAACCAGAGCAAAATGGACTGGAGGTGTGGCTCAAGTGGTAGAGTGCTTGCTAAGTGCGAAGCCCTGAGTTCAAACTCCACCAAAAAAAAAGAGACAGAATGTCCTAACCACTGAGACAAAGAATCACAATTTCCTTTAAGTGCTTGCAAAGACTCGCACCATAGAAACTTCAGGAAGAGAACAGACAGCTTTGCTTGACGGCTTACACAAGAAGACCGAGAAAGTGCAAGACAGCGGGGAGGAAGAGAGACTGATTTAATTTTTATTATACTGTACACAGTTAGTAGAGAAAGGGATTCCACAGGTGTGTGTTTTTAAAAAGGAAGTGGCTAAGCGGGAGGGCAGAATGACCCAACACTACAAGACAACACTACCTTGGGGTGGCTGGGGTTCCTTTGTTTCTAGCTCTGTCACTTTCTCCCATTTTATCCATCCATGTGCCACAATTAAAGCGATTTCCACCATAAACAAATCCTGTTTCTTCATTAACTCCCGCAGTTATATTAAAGCCTAAAAGAGCAAAATAGAAATATTTGTAAAATAAAATGTTTTATGCCAAATATTATTATATACACTATATGAAAATAAATGCTTTAAAACATTTACAAAAAAATTAAAGGAACAAATAAACAAATTGATCTGAAGATCAATTTTGAAATACCTCACAAGTTGAAATACCTCATAAGTTACACATAGTAACTTCATTTCTCTTTCTACACACTCTAGAGAAACCGTGGCTATGTGCACAAGAAAACTGTAACACTGCTTACATTAGCAAAAACAGAAGTTAACAGTTAAGTAGAGGAATGGCTGAACATTGCTGTGTGTACACTGGAACACTCTGTATCATTTAAAATTAATGAACTGGATTTACATGTATCAAAATCACTTTCCTAAGACAAAGTCATCGAGTAAATAAGTTGCAAAAGGATACATACAATAAGAAATCTTTTCTGAAAAGTTTAAAATATAGATAATACTAATATATACAACTATGTATGTCTATTTAACTATGTCTAATATAAATTTTGTGCAGAATTTAAAAACATAAAATAGGCTGAGTGTCTGTGGCTCATGCCTATAATCCTAGCTACTTGGGAGGCTGAGATCAAGAAGATTACAATTTGAGGCCAGCCCAGGCAAATAGTTTGTGAGACCCTCTCTCCAAAATAACCAGCGCAGAACGGACTGGAGGTGTGGTTCAAGTGGTAGAGACCTGCTTTGCAAGTGCAAAAGCCTGAGTTCAAACCCCACTCCCACTAAACAAAACAAAAACCTTAAAATAGTTATACATAGTATGTACCTGTTACAACACTCTGAACATATACTACAGATGTCACAAGAAATTTACACATAGTCAAACATGAACACATAAAATCATAAAGCCTAAAAACACATGTAAATAGTACACCCTGATTATAGGATAGTCATTAAATCTAGAGAGGGAGGAAAGAGAGAGGGACAGAGAGAGATGAAGTTGGATGTATCTGATATGGTTTATTTCTCTTCAAAGTAAAGCATAAAGATATGAAGAAAATATAGTCAAATACTAATGTGTCTAATGAAAGTGCTAGCTTCAAGGTTATGTTTACATCACTTCATATTAACTCAAAGTGTTCCATAACTAAAGCAAAACTGAAATAATTCAGATAAACCACAAAAAATTCTTTAAATAAAAATCTATTTTAACTCTTTCTCTTAGTGAAGGGTTAAAAATAAGAACAATAATTATTACCACTACAAATAATAAATTAATTTTTAATTTACTGTATAAAATGTAATTTAGAACATAGAAGAAAGAATTTAGCTAGGTTTACATCAATATTTGCCAATGTGTTAGTGAGTTACCTGGAAATAGATGGAACAAATCACCTAGAAAGCTTAGTACTTTAAAAAATAGTACTTATATTACTAAAAAGAGCAAAAAGTCCATGATCCTATTATAAAACCAATACTCTTACGTATGTCTGTCTAGTCTTTTCACATATTAATATTTTCAGTAATACTATGTATCCAATCATTTTTAATTTTGTAAATCTGACTTTTACATACTAAACACGTATAATTTGTACTAATTACAGATTTTTTTCATTATGGTCAATCTAAGCCTTTCCTGCTAGATGTAAGGGTTGTTTATTCCTTTTATGCAATGAAAAGCAATGCTGTGGTCAACATCATTGTATAATATGAATTTTTTGTGTATATTTTAGATTATTGTATAGGCTGGATACCTAGAAGTGGAATAAATTCATGAAAAACATATGTGAATATTTATATCTTATAAAATAGATTCTTAAAGTGCTTTCAAAAAGGAATGAATCGATTCCTGGTGACATTAATAATATATGAATCCTTCTCAAAACTAAAAATTGTTACTTTTGTTACTGCTGTGGGTTGAACAGGTCCCTTTCACAAATTCTTATGCTGAAATTCCAAGCCCCAGTATAACTGAATGTGACCTGTTTTGGATATAGGACTTTACAAAAGCAATCAAATTAAAATGAGGTCATTACAGTGGGCCCTGATCCAGTCTGACAGGTATCCTGCTAACAGGAAATTTGGACAGATACACACAGAAAGATAATGTGAAGATATGGGAAGAATGCCATGTTGGCATGAAGATATCCAGCTATATTTAAGTCAAAGTGAGAGTCCTAGAGCAGAGCCTTCCCTCGCAGACCTCAGGAGCACCAACCTTGATTTGAACTTCCAGTCTACAGATGGTGAGATGATACATATCTGTCATTCATTCAAGTCACCCAGTTTGTGGTACTTTGATATGGCAAGCTCAGAAAACTAATATACTTTTCCCCTCCACTATTATGGGTAGCACTAATTACCCACAAAGTTAGTCAAACATAATGTGAGAGGGTTTCTTTGTGACATGGGGATGGATTTCTGAAACAAACACAGTGAAGGATACTGTTGGTAAAGTTAAGTTGGGTGGCAAACTGGGAAAAGTTAGGTGTAATGTCTAACACTGACAATGGACAAATACATAGAATATACAAGAAACTGCTAGAAATCAACAAGAGAAACTAAAAAAGCCAACAGAAAGAGGAATAAAGGCAAACAATGTATAGAAAGGACAATGTCCCTTTTTGAAAAGAACAATAAGCATATGGATAAACATTACATTCATCAGCAATAACAGGACCTCCATTAAAAGAGCTCCATACCACTTTCCAACCATGACATCTGTGAACCATGCCACGTGTTGGCATGTAGTGAGTATACACAAAGCCACTTTGTCACTGCAATGCACCTGTGCAGTAACTATGGAAAGAAGTTTGGTACTATTTATTTAAAGGATGTAAGAGTATGGTGTATATAGCTCTGATACAGCAATCTCTCTTGGGGAAATGATCACATATATTTATAAAGATACCTGGAGGCTGATCAAAACCTTGTTTATGTAGCTGAGAGTGGGGCAATCCAGGATCAGTCTATGAATACATGAGATGCACAGATCACATCATGTGGGATTCTAGAAGCCTGTTAAAAGACTGGCTATAAATAATGCACGGGCAGTTCTCAGAAACAGCGTTAAGTGGGAAAGGTAAGAGAGAGACCATGTACACCATCCACTACCATCAGAAGAAACTGCATGCAGACTTCTGGAGGTGGACAAGGGGAGAGGTTCACTTCTGCTCCTCTCCTCTGAGCACACTAAATCCCTTTATGTAACACTACAAGCTAGCACATAAGAACGTGGAAAATGCACAAAGGAAGAAGGTAGGTTTGAGGCATGACATGGTGGGGAGGTTCCCCTTTTTTTTTTTTTTAATTTCCCATGTGTTCAGACTGGGTGAGATACTGCCCTGGAGAAGAAACCTGTAACCTCCAAGAGGTGCTAACAAAAATTCCAAGAAAAACCTGTTTGCTATAGCTCAAGGAGAGGAGCCCTCATGACAATATCCACAAACCCCAGTCAAACAGTAGGGATGCCCTCTGTTCTGAGAAAGTCAGTGGGGATGAAGCTGCCCCCACCTGCTGCTATCAGATGGAACTGGTGTAGAGTCTGAACTTTTATCCCAACCTGGAAATAGAGGGTGGCCTGAGTGTGGCAGCAGCAAGGGCTCACGGCAATGCTTCTCTCCTCTGTTGGCATGATGTTAGTGGAGACTCAGTGGGAGATATGGAATCCCCCTTCATCTAGTGGATCAGCTGGGTCAGGAGTCCTCCCCTCTGCCAGAGTGTTGTCCCAGAGACTAGGAGAGGAGTCTGGACTTGCATCCCTGCCCAGCAGGTACTTCTTACTCACCCCATTAGATGTTTGGAAGAAGATCAGGAGAGGAAGGAGCTGGAAAGGGATGCTATTTTTTTTTTTGAGGTACTGGGGCTTGAACTCAGGGCCTACACCTTGAGCCACTCCACCAGCCCTTTTTATGTTAGGCATTTTCAAGATAGGTTCTTGTGAACTATTTGCCTACGCTGGCTTTGAATCATGATCCTCCTGATCTCTGCCTCCCGAGTTGATAGGATTACAGGTATGAGCCACCAGCATCTGGCAAGGGATGCTTTTTAAAGCTGAACAGACAATCATCAGCAGACTCCGACTGAAATGTATGAAGCAGATGAGAATAAACATAATCAAATGTGGGAGAAGTGGACTAGAGTGTGGAATCCCACCTCGGTTTTCAGAGTGGCTTTCTGAAAGCCCATAGGTGAAGCAGACCAGAATAACTAAATTATCCTTGAAAACATAGCACGCAAAAGTAGCTCAAGAGCTGTATGCTAAACCTAACAAAATGACGACTTGGTAAAACGAGAGATTTAACGGATTCTTTAGATAATATATCACCCAAAGATATAGGATACGTGGAAAATTACTTGTCAACAGAGAACCAGGAAAAAAAACGTGAATGAGAAAAGGCGATTAACAGATGACTTGATGGTGAAAATGTCTGACAAGGAACTTGAAGAAGATATCATAAAAATGTCTCAGATAGCTGGGGCTAGAGATCCACGGCACAATGCTTGCCTAGCACGAGGCCTAGGTTAATGCCCAGCACTAGAAAAAATGCATGGAAGCACAATGACATTTGCAGAAGTAGAAAACTCCACCCTAAAGTTCACATGTAATTTCCAGGGATTCTGAATATGCAAAACAATCTTGAAAAAGAACAAAGTTAAAGACTTGGGCTTTCTGATTTCAAAACTTACTACAAAGGAGTCTTTACTGCCATTTCCTATGTGGGGAACAGGAAATGTTTCTCCCTTTTTTCCCCATTTTCGCCTATATACTAAAATAAATCCTAGCTAAAACTTCAAAAAACCCAAAAAAACAAACAACAACAACAACAAAAAAACTCACTACAAAGCTACAGAAATCAAAGCAGTGTGGTGCTGGCATGAAGACAGACATACAGACTAGTAGGGATAGAACACAGAGCCCAGAAATAACTCCTTATATTTACAGCAGCCTCCCTCATCTGTGGTTTTACTTTGCATAATTTTGGTAACTCATGGTCAACCCCGATCTAAAAATACTAAATGGAAAGTCCCAGAAATAACAATTTATAAGTTTTACATAACTTTTATTGTAATATATTATTGTAATGGTTCTATTTTATTAATAGTTATTGTTGTAAATCTACTGTGCCTAATCTATAAGTTAAACTTTAATCACAGGTATGTAGCAGAGAATAAATATAACATATAGAAGGGTCTAGAGCTACTGGGTCTCAGACACCACTGGGAGTCTTAGAACATACACTCCAGCCAGGTGTGATGGCTCATGCCTATAATTCTAGCTACCTGGGAGGCAGAGATTGGGAGGGTCATAGTTCAGTCCAGGCAAAAAGTTTGTAAGACCCCATTTAAACAATGGCTGGGTGTGGTGGAGCACACCTATCATCTTAGCTACACAGGGAAGCACAAACAGGAAGAGATAAACTGGACCTCATCAAAATTAGAAACTTAGTTTATCAAAGGACACTTTCAAGAAGTGAAAAGACAATCTATGGTATGGAATGAAATGTTTGTAAACATTTGTAAATGATTAAACCTGGTAAGGGTTTAATATCCAAAATATCCAGTGAACTCTATGACCTAAAAAAAAAAAAAAAACCCCAAATAGCCAACTCAAAAATGGGCAAAGGACTTGATAACTTTCTCCAAAGAAAATACTGGGGCTGGTGGAATGACTCAAGTGGTAGAGCGCCTGCTTAGCAGGCACACACACACACACACACACACACACACACACACACACGCAATGAAATGTTCTGCAGCCTTGAAAAAGAAGGAAATCCTGTTACATGCTACATCATGGATGATCTAACCTTGACATTATGCTAAGTGAAATAAATCTGTCATTAAAGGATTAAAAACCAAATGATTTCATATGAAGTCTGTAGTATACTCAAAATCACAGAAACAAAAAGTAAGAAAGGTAGTTTCTAAGGACTGGGGAAACAGAGAACGGAGGAGGAAGAACTAGTGGTTAATGGTCTAAGTTTTAGTTTTGTGAGATGAAAATGTTCTAGAGACCTTTGCACAGCAACATGAATACATTTAGCATCACTGGGTTAAAAAGTTAAGATGGTAAATTTAACTTTAGATTTTTTAATCACAATAAAAAAAGCTAAAAAAAAGGAATATAATTCTCATACATACTCTAACATGGTTAAACCTTAAAAATATATGAATAATGATTCCAAGATGGCAGCTAGAGGGAGGAAGCAGAAAGTGTGCCTCCTACAGTGAAATCTTGGAGAAACGTTGGAGACACACCTTGCAGGCAAGGCCACCAAGAAGAGGCAAAACTGTGACCCCTCCACACCTCCAGCCTGTGCAGAGCATCTCCACTTCACATTAAACGGAGAAACCAGGATGGCCCCCAGGCCGCCAGATGCCCGTGCCCAGATGGTTTGGGAAGACGTGGACAAGGTGAGCTAAGTGGTAGCGGTACTCCCACAGACAACCCTGGGCCATTCTGCATAGCCCCCTGGACAGACCAACCCCCACCCGGGGAAAAAAGAGAAACTGAGTAACAAGCAATAAGAACAATAAAGACACGTAGCAAAGAGGATGGGGCGCCCTGAGCTCGAAGAGGGGGGGAGGGGAATCCTTCCTGGAACTGTAAATAAACAAGCTGGGCCTGGCCAGAGAGGGTGGGAGCGCCCAGCAACCACGAGCGGGAAAGCTTGTGAGAGTGGCGGAAGGAGGAAAACTCCACAGGAGAATGGGGAAGGCCCACTTCCCACATGAGCTGTAAATAAACAGGAGGCCGAGAAAGTGGGTGCAGTGTCACCTCCCCCAGTGTGCTTGGAAAGGGGAAAGCTTGTAGCAGCGGCTCGTGCACAGGAGAACTCTGAGAAAACAAAGCCCTGGGGGCCAGGTGAGTGCTAAGCTCACCCCTGAGATCTGCATAAATAACACTGCCAGCTACAGCAGGCTGACAGCAGCGGGAAGGTGAGCCACAGCCGCAGATACCATTCTCAGACCTGTCTCCAGACTCTTTTTCCTCTCTCCCTACCTTTGATGAGAAAACAACCGAACTACACCCGCATGCTGAAAAACTTACTGAAACTGTATTGTATTTGAACTTGGGACACTTGGTGGGTTTTTTTTTTTGTGTGCAGTTTTGTTCTACTTTATGTCTCCCCTTTGATGAGACAACTACAGAACAACATCTGAGGCACCATCTCCAGGATTGCAGGCTGAGGGACGAACACCAAAATTATTAAGACTGAAATTTCATTGCATTTGAACTTGGAGGTATTTATTTTTTATTTTGTTTTATTTTATTTTATATTATATATATATATTTCCTTTCATTTACTTACTTTTTATTTTTATCTTTACTCTTTATTTTTTATTTTCAATCCTCTCTCTGTCTCTCTAATGCCTTTTTAGCTTATGGTTGATTAGTACACTTTCTCTCTCTGTTTATATCTTTGAAACTTTGTTTGTTTCTGTTTTTTTTTTTTTTTTGTTCTTTCTACTTGATTATTTGTTTTACCCTTTACCTTTAACTTCATTGCTTTCCATCCCCTCTCACCCTCCCATTCTAAATATCACTAGTGCTATTATTACAAGCCAGAAAATACTTAATTGCACACAGTACAGGGACAATAACAATATCAAGGGCAATGATGGGAAGACAGAAAAAACAGGGAAACCAGTTTCCCCACAGCAAAAAATTAGTACAGGAACCAGAGGGAAATGAACAAAACAGATACTCAGACACAGACTCCCACAAAATGATGATAAGCTATGCCAAAGAACACAATGAAGCCCACAAGAATAATTTAAAAGAAGACATACTACAGGTACTCAATGAGAATTTTATAGAGATGATACTGGATATGGTCAACCAAAATGTACAGGAGACACTCAAGAAATTCCAAGACAACAAAAACAGAGAATTTGAAAAAGCAAAAGAAGAAATAAAGGAAACTAGAGAAACACTGTATAAATACCAAAGTGAAACAGAGAACACGATTAATAAAGAGATAAATGAACTCAGGACAAAAATAGACAACATTAAAGAGGAAACGACTCAGGATATGGAAAACCTCAGAAAAAAGAACAAAACAGAAATGCAAAACAAAATGGAAGGCCAATCCAGCAGAATAGAACAAATGAAAGAATCTCAGAACTTGAAGATGAAATGGTAATTAAAGGAAAACTGAAGAACCATTAACAACTCAAGACCTGTGAAAAGAAAATGCAAGAACTCACCAACTCCATCAAAAGACCAAACTTGAGAATCATGGGCATCGAAGGAGAAGAGGTGCAAGCAAAGGGAATGCGTAATATATTCAACAAAATAATAACAGAAAATTTCCCAAATCTAGACAAAGGTAGTCCCATACAGATGCAAGAGGCCTTCAGGACACCAAACAGACCAGATCAAAATAGAACTACCCCACGACAAATCATCATTAAAACAACAAATTCAGAACTAGGGAAAGAATATTGAAGGCTGTAAGAGAGAAAAAACAAGTAACATACAAAGGTAAACCCATCAAAATCACAGCAGACTTCTCAACAGAAACATTAAAAGCAAGAAGAGCTTGGGGTGAAATCTTCTGAGCACTGAATGAAAATAACTTCAAGCCCAGGATACTCTACCCAGCAAAACTATCATTCAAAATAGATGGAGCAATAAAAGTCTTCCATGATAAGCAAAAACTAAAACAATATGTGACCACAAAGCCACCACTACAAAAGATTCTTCAAGGGATTCTGCACACAGAAAGTGAAACCCCATTAACACCCCATTATCATTAACTGATAGGTCATCCAAACAAAAAATCAATAAAGAAATCCAAGATCTAAAATATACAATAGATCAAATGGACCTACTTGATGTCTACAGAACATTTCATCCAACTTCTACACAATAGACATTCTTCTCAGCAGCCCATGGAACTTTCTCCAAAATAGATCATATCCTAGGGCACAAAGCAAGCCCCAGCAAATATAAGAAAATAGAAATTATACCGTGCATGCTATCTGATCACAATGCAATAAAAGTAGAACTCAACAACAAAAGTAAAGACAAAAAACTTGCAAACAGCTGGAAACTAACTCATTACTTAATGAACAATGGGTCATTGATGATATAAAAGAGGAAATTAAAAAGTTCCTGGAAGTCAATGAAAATGAAAACACAACCTATTGGAACTTATGGGACACAGCAAAGGCAGTCGTGAGAGGAAAGTTTATAGCCATGAGTGCATATATTAAAGACTGAAAGATCCCAAATCAATGACCTAATGATACATCTCAAACTCCTAGAAAAACAAGAACAAGCAAATCCCAAAACAAATAGGAGAGAAATAATAAAAATAAGAGCTGAAATCAACGAAATAGAAACCAAAAAAACCATACAAAGAATTAATGAAACAAAAAGTTGGTTCTTTGAAAAAATAAACAAGATCGATAGACCCCTGGCAAACCTGACTAAAATGAGGAGAGAAAAAACCCAAATTAGTAGAATCAGGAATGCTAAAGGGGAGATAACAACAAACACCATGGAAGTCCAGGAAATCATCAGAGACTACTTTGAGAACCTATATTCAAATAAATTCGAAAATCTTAAAGAAATGGACAGATTTCTAGATACATATGATCATCCAAAACTGAACCAAGAGGCAATTAATCACCTGAATAGATCTATAACACAAAACGAAACTGAAGCAGCAATCAAGTGTCTCCCAAAAAAGAAAAGTCCAGGACCTGATGGATTCTCTGCTGAATTCTATCAGATCTTTAAAGAAGAACTGATACCAACCCTCCTTAAACTGTTCCTCGAAATAGAAAGGGAAGGAAAAAAGCCTAACACATTCTATGAAGCCAGTATTACACTTATCCCAAAACCAGGCAAAGACACCTCCAAAAAGGAGAACTATAGGCCAATCTCCTTAATGAACATTGATGCAAAAATCCTCAACAAAATAATGGCAAACCAAATTCAACAACACATCAAAAAGATTATTCACCACGACCAAGTAGGCTTCATCCCAGGGATGCAGGGGTGGTTCAACATACGAAAGTCAATAAATGTAATAAACCACATTAACAGAAGCAAAGACAAAAACAACTTGATCATCTCAATAGATGCAGAAAAAGCCTTTGATAAGATCCAACCCCATTTCATGATAAAAGCTCTAAGAGAACTAGGAATAGAAGGAAAGTACTTCAACATCATAAAAGCTATATATGACAAACTTACAGCCAGCATTATACTTAATGGAGAAAAACTGAAACCATTCCCTCTAAAATCAGGAACCAGACCAGGATGCCCACTATCTCCACTCCTATTCAACATAGTACTGGAATTCCTAGCCAGAGCAATTAGGCAAGAAGAAGGAATAAAAGGAATACAAATAGGTAAAGAAACTGTCAAAATATCCCTATTTGCAGATGATATGATCCTATACCTTAAAGACCCAAAAAACTCTACTCAGAAGCTTCTAGACACCATCAATAGCTACAGCAAGGTAGCAGGAAATAAAATCAACACAGAAAAATCATTAGCATTTCTATACACTAATAATGAATAAACTGAAAAAGAATATATGAAAATAATTCCATTTACAATAGCCTCAAAAAAAATCAAATACCTAGGTGTAAACCTAACAAAGGATGTGAACAACCTCTATAAGGAAAACTATAAACTTCTAAAGAAAGAGATTGAGGAAGACTATAGAAAGTGGAGAGATCTCCCATGCTCATGGATTGGTAGAATCAACATAGTAAAAATGTCTATACTCCCAAAAGTAATCTACATGTTTAATGCAATTCCCATCAAAAGTCCAATGACATTCATTAAAGAGATTGAAAAATCTACCGTGAAATTTATATGGAAACACAAGAAGCCACGAATAGCCAAGGCAATACTCAGTTAAAAGAACAATGCTGTAGGCATCACCATACCTGACTTCAAACTATATTACAAAGCAATAACAATAAAAACAGTATGGTACTGGCAGAAAAACAGACATGAAGACCAGTGGAACAGAATAGAGGACGCAGATATGAAGCCACACAACTGTAACCCACTTGTCTTTGACAAAGGCACTAAAAATACACGATGGAGAAAAAGCAGCCTCTTCAACAAAAACTTCTGGGAAAACTGGTTAGCAGTCTGCAAAAAACTGAAACTAGATCCATGTATATCACCCCATACCAATATTAACTCAAAATGGATCAAGGATCTTAATATCAGACCACAAACTCTAAAGTTGGTACAGGAAAGAGTAGGAAATACTCTGGAATTAGTAGGTATAGGTAAGAACTTTCTCAGTGGAACCCCAGCAGCTCAGCAGCTAAGAGATAGCATAGATAAATGGGATTTTTAAAACTAAAAAGCTTCTGCTCATCAAAAGAAATGGTCTCTCAACTGAAAAGAACACTCACAGAGTGGGAGAAAGTATTTGCCAGCTACACATCAGACAAAGGACTGATAACCAGAATATATAGGGAACTTAAAAAACTAAATTCTCCTAAAACTAATGAACCAATAAAGAAATGGGCACGTGAACTAAACAGAACTTTCTCAAAAGAAGAAATTCAAATGGCATGAAAAAGTGCTCACCATCTCTGGCAATAAAGGAAATGCAAATTAAAACCACACTAAGATTCCACCTCACCCCTGTTAGAATAGCCATCATTAGCAACACCACCAACAACAGGTGTTGGCGAGGATGCGGGGAAAAAGGAACCCTCTTACACTGTTGGTGGGAATGTAAACTAGTACAACCACTCTGGAAAAAAATTTGGAGGCTTCTTAAAAAGCTAGACATTGATCTACCATTTGATCCAGCAATACCACTCTTGGGGATATACCCAAAAGACTGTGACACAGGTAACTCCAGAGGCACCTGCACACCCATGTTTATTGCAGCACTATTCACAATAGCCAAGTTATGGAAACAGCCAAGATGCCCCAGCACTGACGAATGGATTAAGAAAATGTGGTATCTATACACAATGGAATTTTATGCAGCCATGAAGAAGAACGAAATGTTATCATTCGCTGGTAAATGGATGGAATTGGAGAACATCATTCTGAGTGAGGTTAGCCTGGCCCAAAAGACCAAAAATCGTATGTTCTCCCTCATATGTGGACATTAGATCAAGGGCAAACACAACAAGGGGATTGGACTTTGAGCACATGATAAAAGCGAGAGCACACAAGGGAGGGGTGAGGATAGGTAAGACACCTAAAAAACTAGCTAGCATTTGTTGCCCTTAACGCAGAGAAACTAAAGCAGATACTTTAAAAGCAACTGAGGCCAATAGGAGAAGGGGACCAGGAACTAGAGAAAAGGTGAGATCAAAAAGAATTAGCCTAGAAGGTAACACCCACGCACAGGAAATCAATGTGAGTCAATGCCCTGTATAGCTATCCTTATCTCAACCAGCAAAAACCCTTGTCCCTTCCTGTTATTGCTTATACTCTCTCTTCAACAAAATTGGAAATAAGGGCAAAATAGTTTCTGCTGGGTATTGAGGGGGGGGGAGAGGGAGGGGGCGGAGTGGGTGGTAAGGGAGGGGGTGGGGGCAGGGGGGAGAAATGAACCAAGCCTTGTATGCACATATGAATAATAAAAAAATAAAAATAAAAAAAAAAGAAAGACATTGTTGCCCTTAAATGGGAAGAAAAAAAAATATATATGAATGAAATAAGCCAGAAACAAAGGACAAACATGAGGTACCAGGTGTATGGTTTGGGCGAGGTACATTTCCCACAAAGGTTATGTATTAAAGCTTGGTCGCCAGTGTGGTGCTGGAGGTGTGGCGATGTGGAAGGTGTTGTGTCACTGGGTATCATCCTGGGAAGGGATTAATGAGCATCTCAAGCAGCAGGCAGTTCTTATTAGGAAGGTCTGACCCCTGACTCTGGCTTCATCTGGCCATGTGAGTGTGTGTGCCCACTCACATGCACTCGAGCCACGAGGGCATCAGCCACAATGTGGCACAGCCAGAGGCCAAATTGGCGGGGCTGCCTGATCGTCCACGTCAGCTTCCAACCTTCTGTACAAAGCGCCCAGCCTCAGGAGCTGTGGCAAGAGCAACGGAGATCGGAGTAGCACAGGAGAGTGGTCAAATTCATAGAAATAGGAAATCGAGGACTGGGGTGGGGCTGGAGGAAGAGTTGCTTGAGAGCGAGTGAGGTCTGAGTTCAAACGTGACTACTGGAGAACATAACGATTTCTGACAGCAGGCGCTTGTGCTGACTGGGCAGTTTCAGCTCACAAAGATGCGACAGTTCTGCAGATGAAGACCGTCTGGATGGCTATGAAACAAGGTGGCCGTATTTAACTGTGCCCTTAACAATGCCTGCCCTGGCAAACTGTGCAGCAAAGTTTCTAGGGAGACTTAAACAAGCTCTCAACAGAAAACAAGAGCAAACCAGCGATCCAGTTAGAAAATAGGCAAAACATGTGAACACACTTCAGCAAAGAGGGAAGAGGACAACCAGTGAGCACAGAAAACAGATGTGCCCAGCAGGGAGATGTGGATCAGAACCACAACACGAGCTGTCTACACAACCCTCAGAACAGCTCTCAAGGAAGAACACAGTGTGAGCTGTCTACATGAGCACTGTAACAGCTTTAAGGGAGTGACAGCACCCTTAAAGGATGTGGAGCGCTGGCCCTCTCCTGCTTGCTGGGGGAATGTAAAATGATACAACCACTCTAGAAGGAGTCTGGCTGTTTCTTATAAAATACAACATGACTTCCTAGATGACTGATTCACACATTTGGGGGAAGTTTTCTCTGAGAAGTGAAGACCTATCTGTAACATATAAATGCACATGAAATGTTCAGATTAACTTTATTTGCATTAGTTGAAAAATGGATACTACCCAAATGTCTTTCAGGGGATGCTTTATCACCTAAATACACTGGCATGTCCCTAAAACAGAATACTACTCAGCAACTAAAAGGAGTAAATTACTGACAGCTTGGGTGGCTCTAAGACTACATGCTGAATGGGTTAATTTCTGTATCACTCTCAAAGTGACAAAACTATAGAGAGGCAGAACAGATCAGTAGTTGCAAGAGACCAAGAGTGAAGGTGGAGAGGGTAAGTATGACTATAAAGGGGCACACAAAAATCTTGGTGGTTGTGTCTCCATGAAGCAACACACCGGGGTAGGTCTCACACACACGCACACGCACACACACAGGAGTTAAGGTAACCAGACCTTACTGCATCATACTAACTTCAATTTGTTTGATATTATACTTCAGTTATGGAAGACCCCGTTGAGGGAAGCTGCGTGAAGGGCTTAAAATACTCTATGTACCATTTTTTTGCAAAAACAGTTACGAATCTCCACAGATTTTCTTTTTTTTTTTTTTTTTGGTGGTACTAGAGTTTGAACTTAGGGATTTGGTAGGCAGGTGCTCTTGAGCTGAGTCCCCCAGTCCATGAATTTCTAATTCTTTCTAAATTACAAAGGTTTTTCAAAAACCCTACCTGCACATAAAACAACACATGTCTTACAGAATGAAAAGTAAACACAGAGCAAAGTCATCCAGATGACTTCTAAGAGGAATGAGGGAAATGAAATGACTTATTAGCCCTGTGGTGGCTGGCAATGATGGTGTGCTAGCAGATGAGGAATATGATACACTCACAAGAAGAGAAAAGAGTACATCAATTTAAACAACATACAAATAAAATCTTTTCACAAAAAAGTTTTCTTTTTCTTGTTTTTTTGAGACAAGGTCTTGCCACATAGCTCAAGCTGGCTTGGAACTTGCTATGTTTTTTACAGTGGCCTTGAGCTTGTGATCCTTCTGCCTCACGTGCCCAATTGCTGGGATTACAGGCATACACCTCCACGTCTGGCACAAAAGTACTTTATAGAGACAGACCACAGATGAATTCCTTCTTCGGTCACTTACTGGCTATGTAATTTGGAGCAGGCTACTCTTTAGCCTTCTCTTTCAGTAAAATCAGGAGCAAGGTAAACGGCTCATTCCAGTGTTCTCAGGAATGTTAATGAGAGTGACATAGATACAGTGATTGGCACAGTGCCTAACACACAGCAAGGACTTACTTTGCAGCACTTCACATTATCAATATCACAATTATAAATTTCAACCAGTAATAGACCTTTAAATGTGGCTGACAAAAGCTATGAAGTTTTCTTTCCTCCAGAAAGTAAAAATGAGGTGGGGTCAGAAACTCTGCTAAGCTTCATTGTTGTATCCTGAGGTTTTGCTCACAAACATTGACCAAATAAATGAAAATTGCAAGGTTTGCTTTCCCCGCATGAGCACATCTTCACTATGCAGTTAACGCTTGGTACCTTCGTCCTTCATGTTTCGGTCTATCTGTGGCCCGGCATTCCTTTCTCGGAACTGAATGCCCTGCATGTGTCTCTGCATGACCTCCTGTATTACTTCAAACAATGGCTGATCCTGTTTGAGACACCATGGATGTTACCTGTTAGAAATTACATTCTTCTTAACTTCCCCAAATCCCTCACTTAAAGCAATGAGAAAATATTCATTTTCCTTTGGAGGGAGAAATGGGGCTACAGGGGAAAAAAGCAGCTTCTACACACCAAAGTTTGGCATCCAGGGATTTAACATTACTAGTTTAAAATGCTAGCTTAAAATACCTAAGATTTGTGACATGAAATCATTTACAAGTTTGTTGATACATGAAACAATCTAATGAGCTTGTACAGTTTCTATTAGAGTAAAAAAGTAATAATGTACTCAGCATGTCATTCAGCACTTGAATTTTAAGTTGGTGCTGCTGTTCTCACTTATCTGCACAATGGGTACCGGGGATACATTACTGCTACAGCAGTACTCTCTAATCTGAGGTCTGTCGTGACTTTAGAGAATATCCCCGGTGAACGCAGGGTACATAAAGAGCTTTCTTGATCCATGTAAACAATAAATGTGATGCTCAGTATTACATATAAGGAGCTATGTTATTACACTTTTAAAATAAGGGGAAGAATGTTAGACAGAAGCAAAATGTTCAGAGTCCTTGTATGCTTAATTAGATTTCATTTGAAAACCTCTGAATAAACTAAAACTGTAGCATATCAAAATCGTACTAGCATTTGTAAAAACTATGAAGCATTTTAAAAATGCTATAGGACTTTTTGACAACTGTGGGAAAATAATGAGTTATAGTTATGCATAAAATACATACTGCCTGATAATATGAGCCCATCGTCATATAACTTAAATGTGTTAGATGACAAGAAAGACAGATGAAAAATTTTTTGGATAAACATTTTTTGAGTACTTCATGATAGAAACATCATAGAAAAACAAGCACACTCTAGCCCAGAAGTAGTTCCCTCACCCAAGTCATATACCAGACAAATGATAAAAGCACACCAGAAGTGGCTTAAGTACAGAATCACTGTACAGTCCCGACTGGGGAAAGAAATGCTCAAAATGCTCATGCCCTCACTGCTGTCCCGAAGTAGAATGAACTCCCTGGATGGGTGTCAAGGCCCTCTCCTGGCCCACCCGTTACACAGCCTCTAAGTTCCTGCTCACACTAGACTGGCTTGTACATCCTAAACTGCACTTCACTCTAGTCAATGTGCAGCATGTATGTGAGTGTGCGTACACACGTGTGTGTGTGTGTGGACTGGACCTTACACACACTAGGTAAGCACTCTACCATGGACATTACAACTTCCCCCATCTCTCCTGAAATCCTACTCTCTTTTTAAGGCTCAGTATAGGTGAAATTTCATCTACTTTCTGAAGTCCTCCCTGAGACCTGCCTACCAGTTCTCTCTCCTTTTTGACACATAGCACTTTTTCTATGCATTTTTGCAATGGCCACAATGATGCACATGTCATCTCTTCTACAATGTGTGTGTTCTTTAGGTAAGAACAGGTCCCATCTCTGCAATCCCTCTGAGAACCAGCAGCTGATAAATATTGACATCCACATAATTCTTAAGATTTGGAGTCTTTCTTTTTTGGCAGTACTAGGGTTTGAATTCAGGGCCTCACACTTTCTAGGCAGGCACTTGAGTCACTCCTTCAGCCCCAAAATTTGGATTCTTCATTATATTTTAGAGTAGAAAATAAAAGTCATATTTCAAGGAAAAAATATTTAAGAAATGCTTAAAGCTGGTGAAGTGGCTCAAGTGGTAGAGCTGCTGCGTAGCAAATTCATGGCCCTAAGTTCAAACCCCAGTACCACCAAAAAAAAAAAAAAAAAAAAAAAGTCAAAAGAAAAATCAAATGATGCTTACCAGTGTGCCAGCAGGCAAAGGAGCAGAATCATCTGTGGGATACATCCTGGAGACGGGGCACTTGAGGATGTCAAGCCCATTTGGAACCATTTTACAGTAATCCTGAATGCACTGCAGCCACCACCACACGGCGTCACGGCAGTTATACCTGGCGTAGGTTCCTTCACCAAGGAGATTAGGGATGAGGCCATGCCGCAGGGTACCAGCAAACGCCAAAATAATATTCCTAAGACACCGAATTAAGTGTATCACTTGAAATGAAAACGAACACTTAAAAAACTGAGGACAAAAAAGGTCACTTTCGGTAAGTGACTACACTTCGGATACATCTTCTAGCCTGCCCTGATTTACCTGTTTTTGCAGAAAAAGTAGTTATAATATCAGAGAACAAGCACTTAACTTTGTTTTGGTGGTACTGGGTTTGAACTCAGAGCCTTGAACTCTACCACTAGAACCATGCTCTAGCACCTTTTTGCTTTTTAGTTATTTTCAGTTAGGGTCACTTGTAATGCCTGGGGCCAGACCATGAGCCTCCTACCTATGCCTACCACGTAGCTGGGATGATGCAGACACCACCATGCTTGGCAAGTTTGTTGAGATGGGGTCTTGCTGACTTTTTGCCCGTGCTGGTCTCCAACCTGTTCAATACCTCCTGAGCAGTCGGGATTATAGGCATGAGTCACTGCACTCAATCAAGCTCTAAATCAAAAGTCAGAAATCTTGATTCTACCTCTGGCTTTTTCTCTATCAGTTTAGGTGACTTATCTTCATCTCTGGAGTCAGGTATTGGCTAGGTGACTTTTAAGATTCCTCATAGCTTTCAATTTTACTTCTGATGTCTGTGGTATTCCAAAATCTAAGTAATTATCAGGTATAAACTTTACTGTTTTAAATAGTAGATATCAAGAGTAAAGCAATATGTAAGGAAGCATATGTGCGGGCTTTGAAAACCACACTCATGTTTAAAACTGGTAGGAGACAGTTCATCATTTAACATGCTAGTCTACTTTCAAACGCCAAGTGAGAACTTGGTTTGTATGATGGCATACATTCTAGAAAGAGCACAAAATTAAGAAAGGGACAGATGAGCTCTACATCTGAGCTTTGCCATCAAATAAACCTGGAAGAAGCTATTTTAAATGTCCAGGCTTTAGTGCTTTTTAGCTAAACCATTCAGAAGCTGCATTCATTCTGTCTCAGTTTAATTCCCATCTCTTAAACAATGATGCAATGGGAAACTTTCTTTTCTAAAGTGCGAAGTGTCGCTATGGACAGTGACACTCCCAGTTAGTAATAGGTCCACCCTCCAGCGTAAAAGAATTGATGTACGTTAAGTACACAGAAAATGTGCTTCCCCCAGGCTCTCTTCCCTTCTCAGAGTCCCTCAGGTGGAAGACACCTGCATCTCTGAAGCACTATGTGGAGGGCTGCCTACTCGCATCGGACTGAAATTTAAGAGAGTGTAACTGAAGACAGGTAGCACTGCCTGCCAAACACATCATCCTCTAGGATCATCTAGAACAGAGTAGGCAGATGTTTCCCACAGAGGATCAGACAGTAAATCTTTCAGGCTGTGTGGGCCATATGTGGGCTGTGCCAGGCAGTCTTTTTTTTTTTAAAGACCTTTTAGAAAGGTAAATGTTGGCCTTTGCTCACAGGTCATACAAAATAGGGTTGGGCCACAGCTGCCTAACCACGATCTTTCTCAGATTGATACCTGGGAGCCTAGACAACAATCATAGTGATTAAACCTAAGGTACGAATGTTCAGCATTTAGCAGATACTCTTCTAGAAACTCTGACTTCATTAGCTCATTTACTGCTCACAGTGCTCTGAGCTTTTGTGACCACTTTAGGGAGTGCACAGAGAGGAAGTGGTTTATCAGCTAGTAGTTTGGAGCCAGAATTAAAAGCTGACAGTGTGAGCTAAAGCCAGGTTGCTAACCACTGTATCATGCTGAATCTTCATATTCTAGTCCTGCTTCTAAATCAGTCATTTAGGGACATTTGAAGGACAAGCAAACAGCCTCCCAAAGTTTAATAGCTCTAGAATTATCACCAGGTCAATAAGAAAAGACCTTATTTTATATTAGGTTGGTAGGGAAGAATGGAACTTATTTCAGATGCCCACCTAGATATTTCAACTTTAAAATGACCAAAAGTAGAACTTTTGTCATCTGAAATGTAAACCTCAGTTATTCTGATAACATCAAAACAAGGTGTCATATAAATGCTTTTTTATTTCCTTTGCCAAAAGTGTTAGTAGAACACTGCTTTTAAATGTTAGCCCCAGGCTGCTGATCCTGCAGACCTTGTGCAAACAGTTTTTTTTTTATTGTTTTATTATTCATATGTGCATACAAGGCTTGGGTCATTTCTCTCCCCTGCCCCCACTCCCTCCCTTACCACCCACTCCCCCTACCCCCTCAATACCCAGCAGAAACTATTTTGCCCTTATCTCTAATTTTGTTGAAGAGAGAGTATCAGCAATAATAGGAAGGAACAAGTGTTTTTGCTAGTTGAGATAAGGATAGCCAAACAGGGAGTTGACTCACATGAATTCTCTGTGCGTGTGTGTTACCTTCTAGGTTAATTCTTTTTAATCTAACCTTTTCTCTAGTTCCTGGTCCCCTTTTCCTATTGGCTTCAGTTGCTTTTAAGGTATCTGCTTTAGTTTCTCTGCGTTAAGGGCAACAAATGCTAGCTAATTTTTTAGGTGTCTTACCTATCCTCATCCCTCCCTTGTGTGCTCTCGCTTTTATCATGTGCTCAAAGTCCAATCCCCTTGTTGTGTAGTGCAAACAGTTTCTGCTTACCAAGCACACCCACCCCGTCTCCAGGTTTGCTTTTAGGAGTCTGGTTCAGGGGTGGAGAATTCACACTTCTAACAAGTTCTCAGATGATGGAGACAATACTGATTTGTGGAACACACCTCGAGTGGCCCTGCTGTAGAACTTTCTCTTCAGTCCCCAATAAATTCATTTATACTTCTGGGCACTGGTGGCTCACACTTGTAATCCTAGCTACCTGGGAGGCTGAGACTGGGAGAACTGTAGTTCAAGGCCAGTCTGGGAAAGTAGTTCAAGAGACCCCAGCTCCAAAATAACCAGAGCAAAATGGACTAGAGGTGTGGCTAAGCAGTAGAGTGACCACTTTGCAAGTGTTAAGCCCTGAGTTCAAACCTTAATCTACACCCCTCAAAAGAAATCATTTATATTACTGCAATGTAAGAAAATCTCATAAACACTGCAAGGTCTACAATAAATAGAGGAAAACTTGATATAATTCTTTCCATAAGACTCAAAGAGCCAGTAATGATTCATTATAAAGGTATAAAATGATTACAATTTTGTTTTCTAAAATAAACTTGAAAATGCTGAAGATAACTTGGCCTGCAATATGAAGGACTACAATTTAGTAACTTCCAAGATTTTTCCTCCTTTGAAACTTTATGATCCTAGTAAATGACTGACTACATGAGAAGTAAAGTAACTCTAAGGAAAATATACGTCTCATATGTTGAGAACAGATGGATGTGCAGGGAAGTTTGGAGAGCATGTAGAAAACACTGAGACATAAACTGCACGGCATCTTTTCAGACATTCTCTTACCTGGCCTCTAAGTAGCGTCCAGTAACCAGCAGTATACCTCTAAGTGCAATGAAAGTATCCCTTCCCCAGCAGCGGAAAAGACCGGAAGAAAAATGAGGTAAGCCTAGTAGAAAAGATGACAAAGTAATGTTAATCAGAGTAATCCAAGCAAACCATGAACTCTATTACTACATACACTCTCACTCTAACCCTGAGGGTTAGAATGTTAGCAAACATTCTAAAATTGTAAGCAAAATACTGTCTGTACTTACATCCACTTTTGTGGAATAAAGTTCTATAGTCTTATCAGATTCTTAAAGGTATCTGTAACCCAAAGAAAATGAAGAACCCATGGTAAGCAAGCTTGACCATTGCTCTATACCTCCACCCAAGAACCAGTACCAGAGGGTTGGGGTGAGGATCAGGTGGCTCTAGAGAGCCTGTCTAGCAAGCTCAAGGCATTGAGTTCAAACTTTATTAGAAATAAAGTCATTGGTGGTCCATTTTCAAGGCAAGGCATTTAACCCTGAGTAGATAATAACTGGCTACAAATGTATCAGCTTGAGGATGTTGGAGGAGGGCCAACTGACAAAGGAACTTTAACTGGGAGGAGCAAATTACTATGAGATGAGAGAATGGGTAAAAACTATGTATGTGCCAGAAAGCACAGATCACAGGGAGGCCTTCCTGCCACAAAGAGACAAAGGGAGGTAGAGACTTAAGTCTGCTTCTAAAATTGGACCAATCCCAAGAGAGATATATTTTAAAATAACCCAATAGGAAATAATAAAGCTTAGGCTACACTCAGGAAAGGCTGTCATCCAACAAGGAAGTGGGGGACACTAGGGAGAAAATGCCTGTTGAAACTGCTCTCAGTGTTCAGACTCAGAGACAGGTGAAGTACAGCAAAAGCAAGACTTTAATGCAAAGATCAGGTGTCTGGATAGCCGAAAACTTTGATGATGGTGACAGTGACAGCAGCTAACACATACCACTTTGTGTCACACAGACTTTCTGGTGACTTTAACATAAATTAAGAATTTTAATTTTTTGCAGCACTATTACCTAGCCATTTTAAAACCACTCTCTTGGAGTCATTACTCCCATTTCTTGCCTGGGGAGCAGGAACTGTTTCTCCCTTCCCCCTCATTTCTCCCTACTTTATCTTGCTATACTAAATCTTTTTTAAAACTTAAAAACAACAGCAACAACAACAAAAAACAATTAAAATGAACCCCCTCAAAAATACCTGCAAAATCTGACTGTCTTATTTTTTTTGTCAGCATAGATTAGCAAAACGCTCCAAGATGCTAGAAGCAAATATCAGAACTTGTATATGTTTTTATTGATTGTACCTGATATATAAGTATATCAGGTACCATAACTTATTTAAGTATGTAATTATAAATAAGTCCATATTAGGAGTATTTAATAGTAAAAGTATATAATCAACCATGTTGAGATTATTATTTTATTATCTTTAATAGGCTTTTATAAGGTCAGCTTTAAAACCTGAATTTTTTGTGAGGCCCTGAGTTCAATCACCAACATGACAAAAAAAAAAAAATTATGTCAGTGTTTTTTCCATACTGGCCTAGTTCAATTTCATGAACATCTGCTTAGATACCTGTGAAGTAAAAATCTGAAACACAATTATAGATTTTAAAAAGAGTTGTTTTTTAACTTAATTCCTCTTTTTTTTATTTTTACTTTTGTGGTGCTGGGGATTGAACCTAGGGCTTCAGGCATTCTAGGTAACTGCTCTACCACTGAGCTACATCCCCAGCCCTAAAGCAGAGGTGAATGAATTTTTATGATTATTCTAAATGAAATGGTATTTCTATTTCAATTGTTAGGTATCACAAAGTATTTTCATCTGAGCTGAGCAGATGCAAATTTAAAGAAATTTAAATTTAACAGAGGGAGCCAGTAGATAAGATTATAGACACTGCTTTCTTCCTACAATTTTATATCTTTCAGTTTAATGTGGATCATTCTAAACGTCAGTGGCTTCAAGTACTAAGTACTTCCTAGAAATATGCTGGACATGTATTGAAAGAAGTCTGTCCATTAGTCTATTTTGTTTACTTGGATGTGTTACTTGATCCAGGTTTAAATCCACTTGCAGGAAAGGATGCTAATAAATATGGTTGAAGAATGTGACAGCAATTAGGCACATAACAGAAAATTATTTAACGTATATCTTGTGTTTTATAACTTGTATATATATGATCTCTTGATAAGTGCAAGGTTGAGTTTATTTTTAAAAGCCGGGGAAGAAATATAGGAAAAAGAATAGTAAACTAAATTTGATTTAAAAAATTCAAAATGTCAGCAAGACACGTGCAGAAAAAGGATGAATCAGCCACAATGAAAAACACACATAAATGTATGATGCACAGTTATAATTAAAATAAGTGTGGAATGTAGCTCATTGGTTTAGTGTTTGCCTAGCATGCATGAGGCCCTAAGGTCGATTCCCTACCACAACAAAAAAAGGTATGGATATCATTTTTTTACAAATGAGCATCTATGACATTTTACTAAGAAATAATATAAAAGACTTGGATAACATCATGAACTTAAAAAAATCATTTTCCATAGGTTTTACTTTTTGCATACCATTCTTTTTTTTTTGGTGGTGGTGTTGGTAGTAGGGTTTGGCACTCTACCACTTAAGCTTTGAATACTACTGGCACCCTCATTTTAACCTCTGCAGAACTCCTCACCTGCAGCTACAGAAACACAGCACTGTTCTTTCTCCTTTGTGATCTCATTTAGCCTGCATGGCACATCCAGGAGGGAGGGGGACAGCAGTGGCAGAGAAGGAAACTTTCCCACTCCACACATCTGGACTGAACCCAGCGAGAGGTGTTTCACAAAGGTTGAACCGTTCTGAACAAAGCTGTAACAAAATGGATGAGGTTAAAGACTTACTGTACTTTTTAGCACTCTACTTTGCTTTTTCTGTCCCATCAAGTGATTTTTCTATACAAATGTGTGCCACTGTATAGTTCAAAAATACTTAATTTGTTACATTTCAAAACTGCCTCTGTGTCGCTCTTTATTTGAGTAGCTGTAAGTCCATGGACACTGTAAAACAAATGACAGGTTGAAGTTTTGTTTTTTTCTGAACAATGCCCAAATCAACTTGGTGGCTCCCATGGGTACATTTCAGTTTGTGGTTTTATTTTAGGGAATTTCATTACTAAAGGCAAATTTCACTCATGATAGCAGAATACTTTTTTCTTTTAGTTGATGAAAAATTAGAAACCTATGTATGTATGTATATATGTATATTGTAAAAACTGTATTAACAAATAACATAAAATAATTTAATTTCCCCAAAATGTGTTTTATTGGCTTTATAGACTAGATTTTGGGGAGGGGGGGCAGTACTGGTGTTGAACTCCAGGCCTCATGCTTGCTAGGCAGGCATTCTACCACTTAGAGCCACTCCACCAGTCCTTGAACAGATTTTTAATATCTGAGTTTGTTTTTGTATGTTACAGAGTAAAGGATGTTAATAAATTTCCAGGTAAAGGATTTTTTCAGTTATGAGTCTATGATAATTCCTCACATTCTGGTCTTTTTTTTTTTTTTTCTTTTATTATTCATATGTGCATACAAGGCTTGGGTCATTTCTCCCCCCTGCCCCCACCCTCTTCCTTACCACTCACCCCGCCCCCACATTCTGGTCTTTTAAGAGCTTGTGTGAAGCGACTGCAGTTTCCACACAAACATGCCTATCCACTCAAGGTCTGCTGGATATACCTGGACATCTGCTTCCACGCCACATCCAGAAGAGTGGTGTATGCACCAATTAAAATAGCATCAAAGTAGCAGGGGATAAGATATCGTGGGATCTGCTTCAGGTAGAAGAACATAGCCTGCAGCCATCTACCAACCTAGGATAAAAATAATGTAAAAAGTAATTTGATGTGTTTACAAGCTAGGAATATTTTAGCAGGTAAATTTAAACATGCAACTTTGCTGTCCAGTAGTTCCATTAACCAGAGTTCTATTTATCAGTACTGAAAGGAAGGAAAATGGTTTAAGAAAACATGTAAATATTATATAGAACGTGGTAATATAATTTTTAATTATAATTAATTCTCAATTATATAATTCTCTTGATTTTTTAACACTAGAACATAGCTCTACTTACTTCAGCAATATTTCCTGATCGTGAAATAAGGCGGCCACTGACATAGTCAATCATCCAATCTCCAGATCTCAAATTATCACAAAAAGGATGCCCCAAGTCATTCCTTGGTCTTATTTCTGCCAACACAGACATTAATCCTGAAAATAAGACATTTCTGCATTACTGGCAGAGTCAAAATGTTCCAACAGCTGAGGTGAGGCCAGTGTCTAAGGATTTAATAGAGAGGCAGCAGAGTGCCGCCTCGCTGACAGTGGCGCTTGGCGTGGTTGGAGATCCATACAGCAGTCGGGATGACCCAGGACACAAGGCACACTGAGGGACTTCTGCAGCTTCCCAAGCGTCAGAACTTCTCTTTTTACTTTAATGTTATAACGTTCAAAGGCAACTGGCATGAATTCTTTGCTCTCAGGTATCAATGAGAAGAAAACTGATAAGCCTGTGTGCTTTTATGCTAAAAAGTGGTGCATTCATTAATATTCAGGCAAATTGAAGGAAATCACAGAACTTGTTTCGGAGAGAGCAAGAACATTTACAGTGACAATGAGGACAAAGCCTGCCGTAGAAGGAATCTTTGGAGTGTAACAGGAGATCCTTGGAACTGAACAGAGTATGGAAGCACAGTATCAGGAGTGTTTATTATGCACAGTTCTCAGTTAGAAGCATTGGGATTCCTATGCACACATGGTAGATCCTGCTATTGAAATGACAGAACAATTATACTTCTTTCATCAATCAGTAAGACAAACATGTCTACTTGCAGAAATGTTATTTTGGCTTCACTAACTTCATTTTAAACTAAATTCATTTAATTAGAATTTAATAAATTTTACTATGTGGCATGTTTTAAGAAATTTAAAAAATAAATTTAACATACAGTTTTTCCCTCAAGGGTTTTAATTTAACATCAACCGTAAAATATAAAAAAGCTGGACAAGAAGACAGTATAAAATAAAATTCTACCTATGTTATAGCACTTTCAGGGAAGACAATACTGCTTAGTAAACGTTGGTACCACTGTTGAATCATGGAATGACATGGAAACAGTGTTTCAGAAAACAGATCTGACAGTAAAAACCAAATCAGATGAAGACAATTATATTTAGAAAGGATAAGAAGAATCACTTCATGAGAAGTATAAAGAGAATTAGTAAAGAACCACTTAACTTTAAGATAGGCAAAAGCCAGAAAAAGACCTCACATTGGGAGGCAGAGATCTAGAGGATCATAGTTTAAGGCATGGGCAAAAAGTTAGTGAGACCCCATCTCAACAAACATCTCCACAAACAAGGCAGGCCTGATGGTGCATGTTTGTAATCCCAGCTACGTGAGAGGTTCAGGTTAAGAAGATCACTGAGTGGCTCAAGTGGTAGTACACCTGCCTAGCAGACCTGAGGACCTGAGTTCAAACCTCAGTAAAGAGAAAAAAAAATCAAGAAATAAGGAGTCAAAGAGAAGGATGTAAACTGAAAAACATATGGGAGCCAGAAATACAGGTGTGCTAAACCAACATTCTTAGATAAAAGTCTAAGAAAATATTACCAAGCAGATGGAGTAAACTGATAGTTAAAGATTCAGTTCCTTTAACTTATCTCACAACTACTTTAGCTACATAATATTTTGCTACACATTCTCTTTATAGGATGAAACAAACATGCAACAAAAAATTTCCAATTAGATGAAAAAGGAAGAAGAATGTATCATATTTATAACCTAAACCCACTTAGTGTTTTAAGTGAATGGTCTCATTTAATCTTCACAGTCTTCTGAATTATTCACTATTATTTGCATTTTTTGACATAGAAATTGGGGGTACAGAGGTGTTCTGTTACTTGCAAAAGGTCAATCGATGACTAAGCAGGACAGTCCTAATTTGAACCCAGGCGTCTCATTCCAAGCTAAATCTTACTTTCATAAAGAAGACAGTCTAGGATCCTAACAGAAAAATGAAAAGCTCACCATCCTTGCACTTTCTTACCTTGAAGACCTGCATACTTCAGGGATGACCAGTTTGGTATGTCATAGCAACCTCCACCGTCTTCCTGTTCTTCTGATTCACACCGGTAAAGTATTTGATTTAGCTCAGCCAAAGTTAATTTAGAGGCAATACTGACAATTAGAAAATAAAGACAACTGATGAAATATACTGAAATTTTATTTGCTATAACTAAAAACAAAATATGAATTATAATCATAAAATGTCTTAGCAATGTATGTTTTAGAAACTCAGCATCGCAATAAACATCATATACAATATACATCATAAATCACAACTGAAATGAAAACATGCTAGGAATTAAATTAGAACTAGGACATAACCAAGTGCCAAACTGTACTGGTTACGAGTATGCTGGAAGTCTTTTGGTTATTACATCCTTTATCTTACAAATGTGTTTTTAATCTTTGTAGTTTAGACTTAAGTTTTTTCCTCTTTTATATTCGCCTAAGAGTGCAATCAAGAACTTATTTCTCTTAAACTCAAAATATTTATTAAAGGACTAATTGAAGGACAATGAAGACATCAAAGTCAGTCCCCGAAGAAGCCAGGCAGTCTTGGTCCTTGCATTTCCCTCCTGAGATCTCTTTCCTACGGCTGCATGGTCCCTTGGTTTGGTTATTTAGAAACCAGGATTTTCTTAGGAAAAGATGCTTTTTGATGATAGTCCAAGGAAAACATCATGACCAAATTTGATTTCCCTTTGTTTAGTTAGCAGTGAGACTGCACAACTGAAACTGTATCTTCTTGGGCTTCTAGTTTCTCAGGTAACTTCATTTTATGTATTTGCCATTTTCTGTGAACACATGTACTTCCTTCTTTTTCTTCTTCCTTTTATTTCTGTCTCCACTTAGAAAAGTGTTGTCAGTTGTGCTTCCTTCCCGTCTCACAGACAGCTTGTGTATCAAGATGGCCTCAAATAAATTAACAGCCTCAACAGCAATTTGATTCTGGGACAGTATTTTTTTAAATGTAGCCAATGGACTACTTCATAACAATTACCCATGAAGCTTACTAAAATGCAGATTTTTTTCCCCTGCCTTGAGATAAACTGAGTAGGTTTAAGGAGGGATGTGCATTCTATAAGTACGCTATAGAAACACAATCACTTTTTTAAAAAAATTTTTATTTTACTCATATGTGCATAAAATGTTTGGGTCATTTCTACCCCCCTTCCCTCCGCCCCCTCCCTCTCTCCTCCTTACCCCTCACTACCCGGCAGAAACTATTTTGCCCTTATTTCTAATTTTGTTGAAGAGAGAGTATAAGCAATAATAGGAAGGACCAAGGGTTTTTGCTAGTTGAGATAAGGACAGCTATACAGGGAGTTGACTCACATTAATTTCCTGTCCATGTGTGTTACCTTCTAGGTTAATTCTTTTTGATCTAACCTTTTCTCTAGTTCCTGGTCCCCTTTTCCTATTGGCCTCAGTTGCTTTAAAGTATCTGCTTTAGTTTCTCTGCATTGAGGGCAACAAATGCTAGCTAGTTTTTTGGGTGTCTTACCTATCCTCACCCCTCCCTTGTGTGCTCTCGCTTTTATCATGTGCTCAAAGTCCAATCCCCTTGTTGTGTTTGCCCTTGATCTAATGTCTGCATATGAGGGAGAACATATGATTTTTGGTCTTTGGGGCCAGGCTAACCTCACTCAGAATGATGTTCTCCAGTTCCATCCATTTACCAACGAATGATAACATTTCGTTCTTCTTCATGGCTGCATAAAATTCCATTGTGTATAGATACCACATTTTCTTAATCCATTCGTCAGTAGTGGGGCATCTTGGCTGTTTCCATACTTGGCTATTGTGAATAGTGCCACAATAAACATGGGTGTGCAGGTGCCTCTGGAGTAACCTGTGTCACATTCTTTTGGGTATATCCCCAAGAGTGGTATTGCTGGATCATATGGTAGATCAATGTTTAGATTTTTAAGAAGCCTCCAAATTTTTTTCCAGAGTAGTTGTACTAATTTGCATTCCCACCAACAGTGTAAGAGGGTTCCTTTTTCCCTGCATCCTTGCCAACACCTGTTGTTAGTGATGTTGCTAATGATGGCTATTCTAACAGGGGTGAGGTGGAATCTTAGGAAACACAATCACTTAATCATTCTTTCTTTTTTGTGGTACTGGAGTTTGAACTTAGGTTTCTACACTTGGTAGGCAGGCACTCCAACAGTCGAGTTGAAAGCAGTTACTTTTCAAATAGAGTCTCACTTTTATGCCCTGACAGGCCTGGACCTCCATCCTCTTATTTATACTTCCTGCCTAATCAGGATGACAGACGTATGCCACCATGCCCTGCTCATCGTGGATTTTTTTGGAATGCAGTTACTTTACTAAAACAGTTTGAATTAAGAATTAGTATCTTCAGTGATAAAAACTCTTTAAAAACAATAAATAAAATTGAACACAATAGGAAAATGGGCCAATAAAATTAATTTCATCAAATAAATACAAACAGGCCAAAATATTAGCTTAACAAATATTTAAAATTATGCAACTTAGTCCCTAATAGTTCAGGAAAACTGTGTGTGTATGTGCATATATAGGCACCTATGTATCTATATCTATAGAGAAATGCATAAGCTCATGAAAACCCTTGTGAGTACACATAGCTGATAAAGCAATGGGGTGAAATGTTCAAACAACTGATGCTGACACTGCTGATCCTTGGACCATACTTTGAGTAGCAAGAACACAATGACCCTTTAAACTGCTTATGTCAGCTTGGTAGTAACTCAGTTATTAAAGTGGTAAATCTTTACAAAATAAGGCATACTTACGAAGCAAAAGGAATTTTTAATATGGGGTCTGAGTTGTCAACAGCAAGGCTCCCAGATTTAAAGTGAGGACTGAACTGTGTCAGATGATTTCGAAGAATTCCAACAGCGACCTGTGCATGTGGATCAAGACTAACTCTGAAAAGTGTTAATAGAAAAAGCTTAATTTTTAGGAGTAACTCATTCAAAGTTAGCAGGATGTGCAAATTATTTTGAATATAGTAAAGTCAACAATTTGAACTCTAATTAACATACCTGAATATAATAACACTTCCTGGAGATAAGTTTTCAAACTCTATTTCTTGAATATATTCATTGGGCCCTTTTGTGGCAATTCCAACTTGCTTAACAATTTTACTTTCATGAAGCTTGAAAAAATCATATAAAAAAGGCATTCAACAAATACTTTTAATGTCCTTAAACAGTAACCATGGTAGAAAGATGTGAGTCCCAAATACCTGAATATGTTCTCTAATTTCTACTGTGATGTTTGGCATTCCATTGATTGAATTCTCATCCTTCCTATAAGGGTTTGTATTTCTCTCAATAGTTCTAGCTTCAAGAACTACTTCTTCAATTTTGCCTAGGAGTATATAAAAATTTTAACAAAAATTATCTTAGTGTACATTCAAAACTTAAATAAGAATACTACTAACCATACAAAAGAAATACTAACATAACAGAATTTGAAACAGTGAAAAATCACAATTTTGTAGACAAATCGAAATGTTATGAGGATGACCAACAGAACCTACTGAAATACTGTGCAGTGTCTGAGTCCTACAGAGGCGACTATGGGGGCTGTGAGTAGTCAGTGGTAGAATCCATACTTATCACGCATAAGCTCCAGGTTCAACTGTCAGCACTAAAAACTACAAACAAGCAAAAAAAAAAAAACAAAAACGAAAACCAAAACCCTAATTAGGGCTGGCAGAGTGGCTCAAGTGGTAAGAGAACCTCCCTAGCAAGCATGAGGCTCTGGGTTTCCCCAGTGCCAGAAAAAAAAAAATCCAAATTATGAACATTTACAAGCTATGAACGAGACAAATTACTGAAAATAACTTTATGAACAGTTACAGAAAGTAATGAATATTTCACCCTAAAACTCTTCACGTTGGAACTTTTAATGTTATATAAATTTACAAACTAGCAACACATACAGAATATATGAGAATCTTTGTTCAGTCGATCAAAAATAGCTGTGGCTTGTGCAGGGGCATGCTATGTTTTAAAATACCATCTATAACAGTAAGGAAATACACACATCTATAAAAAATTAAGCAATAACAAAGACAAATTTCAGGGATGTATTTTATACTTGTGTCAAAAGAGACAGGACTGGAGATGTGGCACTAGTGGTGAAGTACTTCCTTTGCAGGTGCAAAGCCCTAAGTTCAAACCCCAGCCCCCATCAAAAAATTATTAGAAAAAGAAAAAAGAGAGACATAGACTATAATTTGCTATGTCTAGAGGAGAGCACAATCACTCAGAGGTGGAACATTGGTCCTTGAAGGATATGTATGGTTCATGGACAGAGAGAAATAAGACTCTGGGTAACAGTGAAAATCTTTATTCGGCTGAAACACCAGAGTGACACAGAGCTAGGAATTTAGTTGGGGATGAACTATGAAGAGTCTTAAATATTGTTAGAATATTTTTCCTTTTGTTTAAATATGTATGCATATACATACACAATCCACACTTATAAATACACATATTACATACATAGAGAAATATAACATATATGTTGTCCAGAATAAAAAAAAGACACATGTTCACTTTATATGTATTAGGAAAAAAGGGAATGTTTAAGATACAAACAAAGGTGGGTGCAGGTGGCTCTTGCCTATAATCCTAGCTACTGGGGAGGCAGAGATCAAGAGGATTGCAGTTCAAAGCCAGCCCAGGCAAATACTTGAAAATACCCAACACAAAAAAATGGGTGGCAGAGTGTCTCAAATGGGAGAATGCCTGCCTTGCAAGTGTGAGGCCCTGAGTTCAAACCCTAACACCATAAAAAAAAAAAATTTGACAACTCAAAAACTGCTAACATTTTAGATATTTCTGTCCAGATTTTGCTCCATACAGTAAAAATATTCTAATTCTTTTTCTCAACCACATTCATATTTTTTAGACAATTTGATATAACACTTTAGTGTGAATTAATATAATGATAAAAGTATTTTCAGATTGCATTACCAGGGATGCACATTTGAGGCACTTCCTTGCTGTAAAATGCAGTTTTGGGATTCCTGAAAGCCGTTCTGGATACAGCCACGACAGATTGATGGATACTAGGTGAGTGTCTTGTCACTGCCACTATGTCTTCATCAACCTGATCCACGTACACCTGAGCAACAGAAGGGCAAACAGCTGAATGCTCTAACTGGAGACTAGGGCTCAGATTGGAAAGTCTTCCTTTGAAACTGAACTTCAGAAAGAAACCTAGAAAATTTAGATTCTTGCCTGAATGAAACCCTTGGCTCCGAGCTCTTGATGAAGTTTATTGATGGCACACCTGGCTGCAATAATTCCACTCTGGAAATTAACGTCACCTGTATTTGATGGTGACGCTCCAGGATTCCACTTAGTGTAAAAGCGTTCTTCAGAAACCACTGAAATCTGGAGAAACGCCAAACAGCCATGTATATATTTTGATTACAATGAGAGCATTTTATAAAAATGATCAAAGTTGGTAGCCATGTGGATTTTAAGAAGCAGCCCACAAACATACCTGATGAGGCACCAACTCATCATAGCCGCGTGTACTTCCACTAGCACAGCATGCCATAGAAATGATTGTGGTACTTGGAAGAGCATCATAGGCTGATCTATGCTAGAAAACAACAAGAAAGCCAGAGTTTACTTTCTGACTGCTAAGCATATTGTACTGCATAATAATAGGATTGTTACATGAATGCATTTTATAGCCTACGTTAAATTCATTTTTAAACAACAGGACATTCTAAAAGTCACTGCTACAATCGCTTATAAATCTAAGCTACTATTCTGAAGTATGTGGATATTTTTGTTACTAGGTATCAGGTAACTAAATATCAAAATTTAACAAAGTAAGTAAACATAAGAACTGGGTTGGTGCTTACCACAACAGGACACTCGTTATCATGTGTAATGTCCATAAACAGGGCGTGTGCGATAGCTGGCATCAAAGGCCTCAGACAGGGCTGAACAAAGGACCCAACGGGCTCTCCTCCGTAGCGGTAAACTAGCCTTCCCTCTTCATGACTGTCGCACGCACTCATCGCCTCTGCCAAGCAGTGCACAGTATGTTAGCAAGTTCCATGACTGTAACCAAGAGGAGGTTAGACTTCTTATGACTGAAAGTCTTTAAAGTAAAGATTGCTTCAACAGTGCCAAAAATAAAACTTCTTTAGACAATTAGATGAGTGCCTACAGATGCTAACAAGTCTTCCTATAACTTAACTGGAAAAATGGCTCTTCTAGAAAAAAGGGAATCAGATGTTGTTCATACCAAATCAATGGGAAAAAAATCTAAAGATTACATCACATATCTAGTTAGGAGACAAAAACCAGATTTATACATTTTCATCAAAAATACGGTTCTGTTTGTGCATTATCAGTTTATCCTATGGGTCTGCCTTTCTTTTTGAGGTAGGTTCTCCATGTGTATCCCAGGTGGAACTTGCACTTAGGATCCTCTTGACTCAGCCTCCCAAGTGCTGGGATTCCAGGGGTATGCTACCTCACCCCAGCCCATTGGTCTTTCAATTTGAAATGAGGTAAAATACTCCAAAGTAAAAATTTTTTACTGACAAAAGTAGACTGGGTGAAAAAAGAGAACTTTACACCAACTATTTAAAAGAACATCATAACTATGTTAAAAATTATTAAGCACTGTATATAAAGCTATTACATGCCTTTTAATCCACTTAAACAAAAAGTAAAGTTTTAGACAGGAAATACACTTCGTCAAGCCTACCTCTGATTAAGGAACTAATGCCCAGTCTAGTGACAAAGATATTGTCCAGCTCTTCGCTTCCTGTGAACAGCTCAGCCACTACATATAAATTGGGCTGCAATTTCCGCGCAGCATCCAACATGTACTGCAAAGGCACAGTCATAGGTGTAAGAGAGGAGAAAGATGGAGAGGAAGGGGGAGGCAGGGCTAGGTGCAGATTTGACATAGATAGGTAGCAAGGCAAAACAGAAGTGCAGAATGAATTCCCAAATAAATTTTGTTGTACACATGTAAGATAACATCAAACAGATTGATACACACAGGGAACAAGAGAATTCATAGAACATAACAGAAAAAAAAGGAAGATTAGATTTTGCAAAGACACAGGGACACAGGGAGAAAAAAAGGAGAAAAATGTTAATGTCATTAAAAATGTAATTTGTAGCACTGTAATTCTGCCAGTCTTTCTCCCTCTTTTTTGTTTTTTCAATGCTAGACGGCAAATTTCCAGGTGTTTGATTAAGTCATTACTGATAAATTCCCTGCTGGTGGATTATTTAGCTATTGCAAATGTTGGGTCTGAGTGGACAAACTAAAGTCTACATATAATATACTCTTAAATTCTACACCTTACAGTGTCCACATTGGTGCTAACTTTCTAGCTGAGAATCAGAATATATTGGCTTATGATCAGAAATGAGATTGGTTTCATTTTTTTTGATGTAACATGCACACAAAGGTTAATAAAATACCTGAAATTCTATCAGCTAGCAAGTAGAATCCTAGAGGACTTTTTAATTAAAAATTAGGAAAATTAAATTTCAATATTCAGTTTTGCCTTAATGTTATAACAATGTTACAAGTATGTTTTCAGTTCAGTTTTGTTTTCTTGCTATTGCTAAGGCACAATTTAGAAAAGGCCTTCTACCATTTTTGGAGCTAAACATTTTCTACCAGCTTAACCAGTATTTATTACTAAATTCTAAATCAAAGCAATTTTTTAGTTAGGGGAGGGAGGATAAAAGAGAATGATGGAGGGAGTGAATTTAACTATGATATATTGTAAGAACTTTTGTAAATGTCACAATGTACCCTTGGTACAAGAATAAAATTAAAAAATTTAAAAAATTTTTCAAGATTACAGAAAGAAAAGCAAGTTTTCATCACAGGACTTAAAGCATATGTAATACTGCATGTACATAATAGAAGTAGATATTTTTCAGATAAGCACATCTTTTCAAAAACACTAAGTTGTTACTAGGAAGGTATTAAAGATCTTATAAGCAGGAAGAAAATCATGTGTTTATTTACAAAGTTTTATTAGGTAGAAGGTAATAGTATGAATACTGGCACTGTTCAAAGACTGCTTTAAAAAACCTGAAAAGGAATGGACAACAGTTTGTTCACATTTGTATTTTTATAAATAATGATAAAAAATTGAATCAATGAAGCCAAAACTAGGCCTCAATGCTGGTGTTAAAATAATCACTATAAGGGCTGGGGGTAAAGCTTAGTGGTAGTGTTTATCCTGCATATGTGAGGCCCTGGGTTTGATCCCCAGCACTGCAAGAAAATAAAAATAAAAAATTAAATTAAGTTTAAAAAAATCACTGCAATATATAATAAACTACACAATTTTACATTGGCTACTTATATATAAAAAATAATCTATCTTTTTTTTTTTTTTTATAAGGTAGGACTGGAGTTTGAACTCAGGGCTTTTAACTTGCAAAGCAGGTGCTCCACTGCTTGAGTCACCCCTCTAGGCCATTTTGCTCTGGTTGTTTTGGAGACGTGCTCTTCCCATATTTGCCTGGGCTGCCCTTGAGCCTCAGTCCTCCTGATCTCAGGCCAGTAACCTTAGCCACTGGTGCCCTGCTACAGAAAAATAATCTAAAAACAAGATAGTATTTTATATACTACCAATAGGCAACATAGTTATGATAGATGTTACCAGAGACAAATATGACCAACTTCCCTAAATGAAGATTAAAAAATAACTTGTTAAATGTTTTATAGCCTAGTATTTCATAAAAATTGTGTCTAAACATTGTTAGACTTTGGTAAATTATGTGAGAATGTGTTAAGTATTGCAAAATCACTGCAGAATGAGACATATATCTGTATTGCCTGTTTAAGGAAGTTATAGAAAGAAGGCTGACTTTTGTCTTTTAATGTGGATGAATTGTCTTTCTGTACCTCGGCTACATGGAGAGGCGTGGAGTGGCAGTTGTCCAGACGTACTCCCTGGAAATAAGTCGCGGTTATCTCAGTGTATTTTTTCATGTGCGCCCAAAGATAAGGACAGTCCTCTGGTTTATTCCCATAGCGCAACTTAACACTGTCTCCCCAGCAAATAAGTTCTCTCCTTAAATACACGTTTGAGCCTGTTAAGAAAGAATTATGCTTTCACTGAGGCCAGTAGGAGAAGGGGACCAGGAACTAGAGAAAAGGTTAGATCAAAAAGAATTAACCTAGAAGGTAACACCCACGCACAGGAAATCAATGTGAGTCAATGCCCTGTATAGCTATCCTTATCTCAACCAGCAAAAACCCTTGTTCCTTCCTATTATTGCTTATACTCTCTCTTCAACAAAATTAGAAATAAGGGCAAAATAGTTTCTGCTGGGTATTGAGGGGGTGTGGGGGAGAGGGAGGGGGTGGAGTGGGTGGTAAGGGAGGGGGCGGGGGCAGGGGGGAGAAATGACCCAAGCCTTGTATGCACATATGAATAATAAAAAAATAAAAATTAAAAAAAAAAAGAATTATGCTTTCAATGGTTTATGAAACATAATGAAAACAATTCAGGGAAAAACCTGTTGTTTTAAAACTGTGTTATTTCTAACAAATGACATATTGCTTAAAACTGTATCTAAAATGGGGCTGGGGATGTAGCTAAGAGGTAAAGCACTTGCATGTGTGAGGCACTCATTCAGTTCTGAGCCCTGCAAAACAACAAAGAAATGTTTTTAAAAAATTAATATTAGTTTATATCTTATTTTTATTTTGCAAAAATTCTAGCTTATAGTGTCTTCTAATCATGTGGGCACAATTTCAAAAATTCAAGTTGCTTCTTAAGGGAAAAGATTGATGGCAGTATCAGTGATCTTTTAATGTGTTACCCTAAGTCTAACCCACGTTGGCTTTGATCTTTTTCTTTTTTTCGGTGGTTACCGGGGTTTGAATTCAGGGCCTTGCCCTTGCTAAGCAGGCACTCTACCACTTAAGCCACTCCGCCAAAAACAGATTTCTGAATTAACTTTAATGTCACTAAAATAAATTCCCAGTCCTGAAATATTCTGTAACCTGTATCAATCAGTGGCTCTCCTGCAAAAGGTTTCTTGGCAAAAAATAGCTGTAGGAAAAAGATGCTGAGAGTAGTGAGGGAGACTCTGAAAACAACTACTTTCTAGAGGCCCTTTCAAAGGCCTGGTCAGTGAATGACAATGCCTCTTATGGTGATGTCACTGTAACCGCAGCGGTTTCCAAGTTCTTTTACAAAAGGTAATAGAATAACATTCTGCTCCAATATGCAGACCCACAACATGGAAAATAGATACATAAGGGCTATTCAGTTTGAGAAGATGAGGGGGTAGAGAAGGGACCTAAGTCCCTTTTGTCAGTTCCTTCTCTTCTCTCTCACACTGGTGCACCCTGGATACTGCTGGTGAAACAGCTTAAAAACCACAAGCTGAGAGGGAAAAAAGCAAATCATCATTTGAGCTCCCCAAGAACTCTCCTTTCGCTGTGCATAGAGAAGTGAAAGGTGGGCACCTGGCTCAGCAAAGTTTCGAAGGGGATCATCTCCCATCACCCATCCGTTATGTGCCATCAGAAAGCAAGCTTTGTTTGGGAGGTGAATCATAGCTTCTTCTGTAGAGGAGGCCATTTCTTCAAATGGGAAAGTAAAATACCTAGGGAGATAGAATAAAAATTAAATGCACACAGAGAAATTCCTTTCCTAATAAGTATGATAAATAAAATAAACTGATATCATTTACAGAAGACAATGAGCTTTATGACAGGTTAAAGATCATCAGTGGGCTGAGTAAATCTAGCAAGAACTGAAGAATGGAGAGTTAATATTGTAGCCTTATGACTAACACTTTAAATAATTTTTAAAATCTCATAAAATTACAAGAAAATCACTGAGGTGCTGATGTTACTTTTTGCAAAGGCTTTTACCACCTCCTAATCACCCAATTTAAGCTGCACAAGTAAGAAGCTAGGTGGTTGTTCAGTTTAACTGACACTGAATTGACTAAGTGGTATAGTTTGAGGGTGTCTCCCAAAAATTCATGTGTTGGAACCTTAATTCCTCTTTTTCTCCTCTTCGTCCCTCCTTCCCTTCTTTCCTTTCTTCCCTTCCCTTCCCTCCTCACTTCCTTCCCTTCCTTTTCTACTTCTCTCCCTTTTTCTCTACCCACTTCCTTCCTTCCTCACTATATAGTCCAGGCTGGTCTCAAACTCATGACCCTCCTACCTCTGCTTCCTGAGTGCTGGAATTAGGACATGCATGGCCATGCCTGGCATGGAAACTTAAGTCCTTAATGTGCCAGTGTTGGGAGGTATGGGCCTGGTAGGAGTTTGGGACATGGAAACGCAGCCTCATGAACGGATTAATGCCTCTCTCTGATGAATATGCTCTTGTTCTTGAGGGACTGAAGGAGCTGTCACAACAGCAGGGTCCTAGAAATGTGGGTGTCCTCATGCTTTGTCTCTCCTGCATGTGCTCACTTGCCACCATTTCCTGCCATCTACGATGCAGTGTAGAGCTCGTTCCAGAAGCAGAGCAGATTCTGCTGTCAGGCTCTTAGGTCTTTCCCATCTCTAGAACCCTGGTCTAAATTAAACCTTGTTTCTTTATAAATTTACCCAGTCTCAGGCATTCTGTTCCAGCAAGAGAAAACACACTAAGACACTAAATAGGTAGTCTCCAAAAACATTAAAGAAAATAACTACAACTGGTTCATACTGATAGTTTTTCTAACAAAAGATTTATCTCACAAAGTTAAGTAATATTAAGCCTACTTTTTTTTTTTCATTTTTCTTTTATTATTCATATGTGCATACAAGGCTTGGTTCATTTCTCCCCCCTGCCCCCACCCACTCCCTTACCACCCACTCCACCCCCTCCCACTCCCCCCCCCCCAATCCCAGCAGAAACTATTTTGCCCTTATCTCTAATTTTGTTGTAGAGAGAGTATAAGCAATAATAGGAAGGAACAAGGGGTTTTGCTGGTTGAGATAAGGATAGCTATACAGGGCATTGACTCACTTTGATTTCCTGTGTGTGGGTGTTACCTTCTATGTTAATTCTTTTTGATCTAACCTTTTCTCTAGTTCCTGGTCCCCTTTTCCTATTGGCCTCAGTTGCTTTAAGGTATCTGCTTTAGTTTCTCTGCATTAAGGGCAACAAATGCTAGCTAGTTTTTTAGGTGTCTTACCTATCCTCACCCCTCCCTTGTGTGCTCTTGCTTTTATCATGTGCTCATAGTCCAATCCCCTTGTTGTGTTTGCCCTTGATCTAATGTCCACATATGAGGGAGAACATACGATTTTTGGTCTTTTGGGCCAGTTAAGCCTACTTTTGAATCAAAACTATTTCAATTTAAGAGATGTACTGAAGTCCTACCTTAAGGGAGACACTAGGTTAATTTGAAAAGTTAAATACAATTTCCAATTTTTATCCATTGACAAGAAGAAAACAAAAATGGAATACCTGGTCACCAAGGGATGTTTCCTAGTGACAGGTCCTAGTTTAGGGCCATGGCCAGCCAGTCGTTCATAAAACACGTTTCCCAAAAGGCAATTGACTGCCTGGAAAACGAACGTATATTACATGGTCATCCATAACAACAACAAAACAGAACTAAAACCAAACACAGACAGCAGTTCAAATGTGGTAAACCTGTTCCTGATGACAGTTCACTAGTTGATGCTTTTCTGAATTCAGCTCTTCAATTCTCTTACAGAACCAATTGCAGCATTCTTCAACTGCGGCTGGCCCATGGCTAGAGCAGACAGAGTGATACAAATTTATTTGGTGGTTTTACAAACCTACATTTAACATTTTCTACCAAAGGTCACAGAAACCCTAAATATAATGGTTAGGATCTTCAGTATGACTGAGCACTTTCTCACACATGCACAGAAGACGGCAGGGCACACAGGAAGAGTGGGAGAAGGTCAGGTGTTAAAGCAGTACATGGCCCATTACTTGATTTCATTTTCTACGAAGGGTTTTAATAAACAGTATGACAATCACACTACTCACAAAGATTTGTGGGTACCGGGGTTTGCACTTGCTAGGTAAGTGCTCTAACTCAAGCCATGCCCTAGCCAGGACAAATCCAGAACATACTTATGAGGGATGAAAGTTGCCAGTGCGACATTCATGTCTACAGTACAGCCGAGCCGTCGGTATTCCGGGTCCTGAATAATCTCTAGATGTTTCTGTGGATCAGACTTGGTTACTTGTCTATTTTCTGAAAGAAAGAAACGATGATTTTTGCTTTTTCCAGTACTAGTGACTGGACACAGTACTGGGGCACTTGTGCTTACTAGGCAGGTGCTCTACCACTTGAACAATGACCCCAGTCCTTTTGCTTTGGTTATTTTTCAGATAGGGTTTTGTGCTTTTGCCCCAGCTGCCCTCATACAGTGATCCTAATACCTCTACCTCCCAAGTAGCTGGGATTACAGCAATGAACTACCATGAATGGCTTGTTTTTGAAATATGGTCTCACTAACTTTTGCCTGGGCTGGCCTTGAACCCCGATTCTCCAATCTCCACCTCCTGAGTAGACTGAATTACAGGCGTGTACCACCATGCCTCACTGGAAAAGATCTTAAACTCACTGATTTTAAATTTTTAGCATATAAGTATTTCATAGGGAAATAAAACATAAACTTATTGCACAAGTATCCTTTTTACCTCCTCTCCTGCGTATCACCAAACTCACTCAGGCACACACACACACTCACACACAGGCATTCATGCACACTCACATATTCACATACACTTGCACACATACTCATAAACACACATTTGTGTACTCACACACCCTCACACACATACAGGAGGGAGAACACACAGAAAGACAGAATATTGTAAGAGAAAACACAGGGATTCCTTCAACCTCAGTCCCACTTCTCTGCCTTTGTCAACATTCACTTATTCACTTACTCACTTTTCAGGGCATTAAGGATTTTGGTGGTAAGCATTTTCTTCCTGGGTGCTACAAATATTCTACAGGATAGACAGTGCTGCCCTTAAGAATCTAAGTGTCACAAGCAAGGACTTCACACTGAATCATCCCCCTGAAGAGTGTCTACAATCTACCACATTGTGCAGTAAATATGTACAGTTGAAAGAACAATGAAAAAACCGGAAATAACCTGTCAAAAAGACTAGTTAAATAAATTCAAGTATTCTAAAACATTGTAGCTACACAGGGATTAAAAGAAATAATTAAAAGAAGTAACAAATTCCTATTGTCAATGAAAAGAATAAATTAAACAGTTTATGACCTAGTCTTGTTTGTACATATAAAAATTTCATATCTAAAATTTACGTGTTTAATTTATATGGAGAATTATATAAAACGATAAATAAAATTTGAATTTCTTTGAAAAAGAGTTTGAAAAGAAGCATAAAGTAGCAATTAGTAGTTCCCTTTAAAAGTGGGTTTTGGGCTGGGCATGGGTGGCTCATGCCTGTAATCCTAGCTACTTGGGAAGCAGAAATCAGGAGGATTGCCGTTTGAAGCCAGCCAGGGCAAACAGTGAGAACCTATCTCGAAAATACAGAACACAAAAACAGGGCTGGTAGACTGGCTAAGTGGTAGAGTGTCTTCTTAGCAAGAGTGAGGCCCTGCAGTCAAGTCCTAGAATTGCCAAAAAAAAAAAAAAAAAAAAAAAAAAAAAAAGTGGGTTTTGGGGGAGGGGAAGTCACACTCTTTTTTTTTTTTTTTTTTTTTTTGTGGTTCTGGGGATGAGTGGTAGGCAAGCACTCTTTCATTGAGCTATACTGCCAGCCCTTTTAAAAAATTTTATTTTGAGACAGGTTCTCATTAAGTTACCCAGGCTTGTCTCAAACTTGAGATTCTCCTGCCTCACATTCCAGATTAGCTATGATTATAGAAGTGTGCCACCACACTCAGTACATAATGTATTTTATTGTGTTTTTGAACTGTTTGGGTTTTTAAATTTACAATGAATACATTATATTGCATATAAGTAACATAGCTTACTAAGGATAAGAGGCTCCTTGGTAAAGTGAAACATGAAGGAAAGTTAGTTTAAAAATTCCTGAATTAAGGTTTGGGAGTGTGGTAGAGCGTCTACCTAGCAACTGTGAGGCCCTAAGTTCAAACCCCAGTACCACCTGAAAGACAAAAGTCTAAAACAAAAAGTTCTCCTTTTAAGAGTAATATTAAATTTCTTAAGATTGATAGGGACAGTCTGGTGTATATCCTTTACCTTGTGTGAGAAGTCTTCTAAATTGCTCGACTGATTTGTGAACATCTACTTGGAAAAATTCCCAGAGATGAAGCTTTGGAAAAATGTCCTCCCACATGATTTTCCGAATGCACTGAAAATGTGAACATGAAATATGTGTAAAATCTTTCACAAAATACTGTATTACAGATTCTAAAAATTTTCAGCCACATATTTAATTCAGACTTTAGAAATTCTGTTATCCTGGTTTGCTATGGTACTCCTCCATACACACTCACATTCATATGTTGATCATTTTCAATCAAGGCAGGAATTCCTCTTTCTCTGTACCTCCCATCTGCCACATCGCAGGAGAAGTGCCAAAGTGCTCTGTCTAAGACCCAGGCAGGTTTTAAGTGAGGAGAGTTCACAAGATTATACGCTGACTCTGGGTGTTCCTGGATCCACTTACTATTAGCAGCTTAAAGGAAAAGGAAACACACATCTTGTAATTGCCATGAATATTATAGAGTTAACTTGAAGATAGTATCTATGTTGCTTAATGGGGAAATAAAATATTAACATCTCCCATTCATTTTCTTCTATATCAGACATTAATATTTTGAAATGATACCATCATATAAAATTTTTTTCTTGGGTTATACTATTCTGTATCAATCTACTTCATCATACTTTTTTTAAACTTTAATACGGTTTAGAAAAATCCTGATGAAAGCAAAATCAGTTCTCTCATAGGCAACCCCTTTGCACAGATAATTGTAAAGGATTAATAAAATATGGAGCTTTGGTAAGATTGGTAAAAGTGAGGTTGAGAAGCTGCCAAGAAAACTACACTCAAGGAATAAGGGTGTAGTTATATCTGATTACCCATCTGTGTTGGTGAATTCAGAATTAGATTCAGGAACTCACAAGGTATTCCAAGTACTTATCACAGTAAAGATAATGTGATTTTTTTAAATGACAAAACTTATACACTCCTCTTAAAGCTCAAATAAATTGTGTATATTCCCCATTTGCTGCCACACAAGAGAGAGCTTACTACTATGTTCCTGTAAGAGATGAGGAACCGAGGCACAAAGAGATAATAACTCAGCAAAGCCATATGGCTAGGAATCAACTGGACAGGTCTCTGTTCAGAATCTGTCATCGTAACCACTTTGCTCTGCTGCTGAGATGCATGTATTCATGCCTTGTTTTCTCAGTTGGGCACACACAGTTTGTCACTTATTTAGCAAGTAGTTTATTCATTTAGTGCTTACTTACACCTACAATGAGCAAACACTTGGATAAAGACAGGACACATAAGAAAGCAGAAGTTAAGTTGATAATTTTCAAAATCTGCATCAAGATACCGCCCCTAGACTAATGCTCCCATGCACTGAAGCTTAAGGCATCCATTACAAGATAAAATTAGTGACGACCACATCCAATTAGGATTTTCACTTTCCGGTCTGGGGATATAGGCAGGAATAGAACGCTTATCTAGCACACTTGTGGTCCTGAGATCGATCCCCAGCACCACACATGCACAAAGACAGGAAAGTTAAAAAATAAAGAGAAGCCTTGCTGTGTCGCCCAGGCTGGACTTGAATAAGTAGCTTGAGCGATCCTACCGCCTCAGCCTTTTGAGTGCTGGGTGCTACCACATCTTCCTTCTTTTAAGGGTAAAATCCTGAAACTGTTTCTTTTATCAATATTTGAAGAAAAATCAATCATTGAATGAAAGAATTCTAAATATTATGTAATGAAAGTATTTTTTTCTAATTCTACATGGAAGAAGAAACTCCAAACTGTTTTGATATACATCAAAATTAAAAACTAATTAGGGCTTCTGGAGTGGTGCAGTAAGGAACAGCAAGTATCCTCCCCAGCAAAACAATCCAACTGGTGAATATTATAAAAACAATCATTTCAAGTCTTTGGAACTCATCCTTAGGGCATTCAGCATGTAGAGAAGCATCCAAAAGAAGAGCAAGTCTGTAGCATTTGAAGGAAGACCTGCTCAAGGTTGACTGGACTCTGTGACTTGCCAATCCTGGAGTAGGACATTCACCTGCAAATGGGAACTGGGTGGATCAAGGAAACTGCCATCTAGAATGAAACTTGAATCAACATGGGACTGGGGGAATGAGAAACATATGAGCCTGCCCTGCAAGAGTGAAACTAGAACCACAGACCAGGATTCGAGGATACAGAGTCTCCATTTTGGAGGAGTATAGCACCTGGGCGAGGACTTCACAACAGAGCTGCTGGGCAGGTCTTGGCTGTGATGCCACAGACTCTTGCTGTTCTTACCAAGATTTTTTAATTTTTAATTTTTATTTTATTCATATGTGCATACAATGTTTGGGCCATTTCTCCCCCCTTCTCCCTGCACCCTCCCTTACCCTCCCGCACCAAGATTTAGAACGTTCTCATTAGCTGGTTTTCATGTTTCTCCATATGCTAAATGTTCTTAGGAAGCTAAGCAAATGATGCTTTTAAGATAATTTTCAGCATTTCACTGAGTGGAGGCTATGTGAGGCTCTCTTGCTGCCAATTCTGGAAGCTGACTCTCCCTGCATAGCAAATTTTAAAATGAAATCTTGTATTGAAGAAGGGATACTATGATTCACAGCACTTTCCGAGTAAGGCTTAGAAAGTAAGGCTATGGCAAAACTGACTTCTTTTATAGCATGTAGAAGCATTTGAGGCAGAGAGACTGCTACCAATCTCAGTTTTCATTCTTCTTTCCTTTAGTAATAGAACTCCCTAGGTCCAGCTGTACACATGGCTGGCAAATAAAAGACAACATTGCCAGTCTCCTTTATAGACAGGTGTGAGAAGAGACAAATCTTAGCTAATGCAATGTTAGTAGAAGAAATACATATACTCGATCATGCCCTTAAAAGGGATGGCTTCCCTTTACCCATGCCTACTGGATGGTCTATGATTCAGGAGCTGGAGCAGCCATATCTGATTAAAAGATGGAGGTAAAGTGTTGGAGGCAGCAGAATAGCATGAGAAAGAATCCAGCTCCCCATCACCACTGAGCAACTAGTCTAGTACTAGAATGCTTTCCTAATCTTCTATGAGAGGTAAATACAGTCTGGACCTTGATTAGGTCACTATATTTTCTGCTTCTTTTTTGTACCTGCCTAAGCTGTCTTCTAACTCCTACAACGTGCACCTACCACAGGGCTATTATGTAGTGTGAGAAACCCGATGTGCATCATGTTCTCGTAATAATATCAATACTGTAAGTTTTCAAATTATAAATATTGAAGCACTGATTTAGTTTTCACTATAGATTTTGAAACTTGGTTTCCAGATGCATACAGAAACACTAAATTTTAGAAGGTATCTATTTGGGTTTTTTAAACCTAAATTCATTACAAATGGAGATTATTATTTATATTGATAAACCAACTCTATAAGCTCTTAAATGGCTTCATAATGCCTATGGTTACTTGGAAAATACTCTCTGAAATAACAGATATTTCTTTAAAAATTTTGTACAGTCAGAATTCCTGTAATTCACATACACAAATCAGTGGTTTCCCAACTTTCTACATTGGTTTTGAGCTCTTGAAACACACACACACACACACACACACACACACACTTAAAAAAATTAATAATGTAAAATGAAATAAAAATGTCAAGGAATGAAATAAACAGAATTTACTATTCTTATCAAAATTAATGAAGCTCATACCAGTATGGTTGTAGACAACATCTGTAATACAAAGAATATTCCACTCCTTTTTCAGTTTTTCTACTAGCTGCCCAACATCATTCCAGGTATACTTTTTATTAGGCCTTGAAAAGTCAGGATTTAATTCTAACTGGTCAGAAAGGGAGTAGCAGGACCTAGATAATCCAAGGGTCTGCAGTGGGGTGAAATGAATCATGTTGTACCCTATAAAATGAAAAAACAATGACCCCTGTCAGACAAACAAACAAGATCAACTCCAAACTAAGCATATAAATGTCACCTTTCCTAAGTAATTATAATAGGAAGGCAATGCTTAGGGCAAAGAAACTAAAAGACTTGGGTTCCCATCCTACATGTACCATAAGAGACTTTAGGCAAATGTACTTGAATCTCCCAGGCTGTCAGCATCCTCATCCACAAGACAAGGATAATGAGATCATGCATTTGGAAACTATCACAGAGCTCTTAGTTATTATGTGGGGTTCAATTCATAATTGTTGAGTGGATATATTTATATGTAGAAAATAAATCCTACACAAGAGTGTCAATACATGTCTTTCTCCTTCTTTTGTGTATGTGTATTCACAGTACTTACTTTTTATTCTTTTCTTAATACTATATTAACCTGAAATTAGATTAATGTTACTCTTATTTTACTGAAGAGTACAACTAGCTTTCATTTTACTCTTACTTTGTAGGGCAGCACAAGCCTTCTGCTGGAGAATGGCTAATCAATATTTGTTAATTAAAATTATATGTAACAATACATTTTCCTTCACATTATCATATTTTACTACTAACTTTCACATGTCAAGAAAAATCTCAGAAGTGACAACTATCTTATTTTATCACAGAGTTCTTCCATTTATTATGTTGAACATAACTTGCTATTTTTACAGATTAAAAATGGTCAAGTATAAAAAATTTCATATGGTTCTATTTATATTGCTAAATATATTAAGAAATAAAATTAAGTAGAAGAGAAACCTTTGAAATCTACATCACAGAAGACAGTTACATTTATTTTTAAAAGGAAAGCAAGCCAACATTACCTGATTCTTTTGCAACCTTAAGTCTGCTTTCCCATTCATCAAAGGGTCCTAAACACTTAGCTAAAAACGTCTGCAGAATAACACAGTCCAGGGGTAACACGTGATTATCTGCCCCAACACGCAAAATAGGATCCACAACTATGTAACCGCCACCACTTCTCTCATTTCTAAGGGGAAAAACACAACAAAACCCTTTCAATTAATGAGAGAAAAGAATAACTCCTCATCTGAAGTCTGACTGAAAAGAAGGTTAACTGTCTCATTTTAAAATATGCATATTTCTATTTACCCTTTCCTAACTACTGTACAGTTATATATCCAATAATGTTGCTTTAATTAAAAATAAATACACCGAGGTTTATTAGCAATAGCAAGTGCACTCACAGAGAGCACCCTATAATTAGATTGTAAGGAAAGAGCAGAGTGTATTTTAATTACACAACACTTTGAATCTGCAGCAGGCCATAGAATAACCTAGATACTGAGAACCATATTCTATATGCATCTTGAGAAACAAGTTACTGCAATATATTAACTTGTACAAATTAGACAACTTCAGTTGATACAATGATTTAACTTTTTCCCCCATACAGAACACCTGACTTACCCTTGAAGAAAGTAATACTGAAAGGATCCAGACTGTTGCAGATTGAGTTTACAGTATTTGTCAGAATCATCTTCTCTTTCAGTTGGATTTTCCCAATCCAGGGAACAGAATTTTTCTCGATTAAATGTTTCTCCAGATAATGGATAATTTGTATACACAGTAACAGCTTTTCCCTGCAAAGTTGGGCCTAATCGGAACTGTAGTTCAAATCCTAAAAAAACAACAAACACATTTTGATAAACTTGTTAGAGGCCTTACATTACCATATTAAAAACAGATGTTTTGTCAGGTGGCTCATGGTTTGAAGCCAGCCTGGACAAAATGAAAGTGAGACCCTATTTTGAAAATACCCAACAAAAAAATAGGCTGGTGGAGTGGCTCAACTGGTAGAGCATCTGCTTAGCAATCAATGAGGCCCTGAGTTCAAACCCCAGTACTACAAAAAAAAAAAAAAAGATTTTTAACGGTTTGAAAGTAGGAGGGAGAGGGAAGGAAGAATGGGACTACAATGAGGGGTGAACTTGTTCAAGGTATACTGTATGCATGACAGAATTATCAAGTGAAATCTCAATGTATGATAAATAAAAGTAGTTGTTTCATTTAAAGTATTATAAACTGATTTTCTGATCATGTTGAAAGTTAACTCCACATACTTAATGCTGTTTCAGAACTACTTTGTATCCTGATTTAACTGAATTTTATACTTTAGCAAGTCTAGTAAGTACCTGCTTCACAATTTCCTCTTTTCCTTTCTTAGAAACTGATTCCTATTCATATAACCATAAGTTGTATAAATTTTTTTTCCTGGTACTGGGGCTCAAACCCAGAGCCTGGTGCATGTCAGGCAAACACTCAACCACTGAGCTACATACATCCCCAGCCCACGATGTGTAAATTCTTACTTAATCTTATTTAGTCTGACCCCCTCAGCCACTACTAGCCCCTTACCCTCACCCCTGAATTAACTGCCCAGATTTGGGCATCTGAGAAGAGACCACGCTGGTATTTTTCAAACTGCAGCAGAGAGTGTTTCTTTACAGTGTCAGAGTATGGGGTTGTATATAAAGCTTGAGAGGTAACCAAGACAGCCAGGCTTCTGTGAAGGAAGTCAACCTCAAGAAAGAAAGAATTCAGACATTCACCAGTGTTCTGGAGGAATGTGAGTGAGCCCAACTGGTGTCTGTTAAAATGCAGAGGTGTGCTAATAAACGCCTAACGTGGCTTGGAGGTGGGAAGCAGCAGCAGTGTTTGTTGACTTCCTGGTAGGAACAATCCCACCATGGACATATCACCATACATGGAATTGGGCAGGGATGTGCAGTTGGCTCTTGTGAGCCAGTACACTACTGCCCATGTCCCTACTCTTCACACTGTACTCGTTAAAGTCTTTGTTGGAATCCTGAAAGCCAAAGTTAAATTGTTTCTATTAAAATGTATCTGAGACTTGTGTACTATAAGTATTTTACCTTAAGAGGAAAACAATTAATACATTACAGCTAAAACTGTACTGTGGAAGAAATTTTTGGTTGCTTTAAGGCAGACTTTAAACCTTTCAATTATAGAATACAAATATTCTAACTATAGTGAATTTGGTTAGAAATATAGGCCATACATGGTTTTAATACAGATGCATCTCAATTAATGAAGGACAATAATAGCTGAAGGAGGTAGGAAAACTTAGTTTTGATGAGAACAGTTTTTGTTGTTTAAGGATTTTTTTTGAGGAGAAATACACTGATAGTTTCAATGCTTGATTTACTAAACAGCCAATGAAATAAAAAAATGATATACTGAGCACCTACCACATAACAGGGAGCAAAACAGATGATTCCTAACGTTGCAGACCTTAAGTTCTAAAGAGACAAGGCTGCCAGTAAACAAATAAGTAAGAAAAGATATGTGGGTGGAGAGGATCGACTATATTACACATATACGTGTGAAGACAGCATAATGAAACCCACCAAACACTTCTTGAAAAGGGAGGGAGGAAAGTCAAGGGAAAATAATAGAAGGGTGAACTTGTTCAAAGTGCACTATACACATCCATGACATCACAGTGAACTCCCTAATATTATTAATGTAGTCTAATCAAAATGGTTTTAAAAAGAAAACGTAACATGTCAGGAGAGGCCACATGCTAGGAGAAGAAAGGAAAACCAGAGCACTGTAAGGACACTGGAGGAGGGCAGAGATGGTTCAGTGGTGGCAGACTTTTGAAAGGCTTGAGGGCAATTTGGGAGCTGGCCATGTGGCTGACACAGCCACCTAAGGAAAGCATGGACCAAGCAAGGGACAAAGGACCTAGGGTAGAAGGATGCCTGGTAGTTCCAGAAATAACAAGAAGCCCAGCAGGACTAGATTGAAGTATGCTGAGGGAGGAGTAGTAGACTGCGAGGGAAGAAAAGTAACGGGAATCAGACCATGCAGAACCCTGTAGCCCACGGTAAGTACTTGACTTCTCTGACTGAAAGGAAGAACCAGTGAAAAGTTCAGAGCAGAGCGAGACATAACCTAATTTCCATACTAAAAATATCATTTTGGAATTAAAAAAAAAGGAAAGCCAAATCATTCTGAAAATGTCTGCTTCCAGCCAACATGGAATAAGTGGTAGTAGACCTGCCCTCTGCTGAATAACTAGATGAAATGTATGAAACAACTATTTTCAGAAGAAGGTAGTGAAGGACTGTGGCCCCTAAGACACTCCAGATGTCATAGTAAGAAAACTTTTTAGGCTATAGCACTCAGAGTAGAAATAATTGCTTTATTAAGCTGAAGAGATAGATCAGAGTTTGGAAAGTTTGAAGAGACTAAAATTTTGGGGGCAGAGTATGGCAGAGGCTACACAAAAGTGCTCCAGCAGCTGGGTGCTGGTGGCTCACACCTATAATCCTAGCTACTCAAGATCAGCAGGATCTTGGTTCAAAGTCAGCCCAGGCAAATAGTTCGAGAGACCCTATTTTGAAAAAACACATCACAAAAAGGGTTGGTGGAATGGCTCAAGGTGTAGGCCCTGAGTTCAGCCCCAGTACCACAAAAAAAAAAAAAAAAAAAAAAAAGAAGTGCTCCAGCAATTTGTCTAGGGTCACTTAAGTCAATATGAAGCTAGACTTGAAGGGGTTGGCACCACAAGTCCCCTTCTAAGAACCTTGGGCCCTTAAGAACTATACCATACTGACCCTGCCTGTGCTCTATAAATAGAATGCAGCCTGAATGAAAAAGCACACCTACTTACAGCACAGTGTATTGAATATTTTAAGCCCGTTTCTGAGACCTGCTGTTGAGGACAAAAACTCCTTTCATGACAATGAACCTGGCCACTCAAGAGCTCTGATGATGTTGTTTTCATGCCTGTAACACGACACCATTCTACAGTCCTTGGGTTAGGGAGTATTTTCATTTCCAGGTCTTTATTAGTTAAGAGATTCATTTTCTAAGAGCATAGCTGGCATTGACAGTGAGTCCTCTGATGGATCTGGGCAAAGACAACTGAAAGCCTTTGGAAAGCATTCACTCTCTCTCCAAATGCCTTCAGTAATATCGTTATTTACGGGAGTAGGTCAAAGCATCAACATTAACGGGAGTTTGGAAGAAATTGGGTTTCAATCCTCATGGGTAACTCCGAGGAGTTCGAGACTCTAAGGGGTGGGAGAAGTAACTGCAGAGGTGGTGAAAACAGCTTAAGCAGAGGCTGAAGATGTGACTGAATTGTTGCAATCTCATGATAAAACTTTAGTGGATGATTTACTGCTTCTTATGGATGAGCAGAGTAAGTGGTCTCTTGAGATGGAATCTATTGATGAAGATGCAGTGACATTGTTGAAATGACAACATGGGATTCAGAATATGACAAAAACACAGTTGACTAAGAGCAGCAGGGTTTGAAATGACTCCCATTTTGAAAGAAGTTTTACTGTGGGTACAATGCTATCAAAGAGTATCACATGGGACAGAGACACCTTTTGTGAAAGGAAGAGTCAATCAATACAGCAGACTTCATGGTTGTCTTATTTCAAGAAACTGCCAGAGCCACCCAGCTTTCAGCAACCACAACCCTGATCAGTCAGCAGTCACTAACAGTGAGAGGAGACCCTCCATCAGCAAAAAGTTATGACTTGCTCAAGGCTCAGGTGATCATTAGCGTTTTTGGTAATAACATATTAAAGTATGAACACTTCAAAGACATAATTCTACTGTACAATGAATAAATTACAGTATGATGCAAACCTAACTTCTATATGCATTGGGAAATCCAAAAATTTGTGTGACTTGCTTTATTGTGATAGTCTGGAAGCAAGCCTGCAGTATCACTGAGGTTTGCCTCTATCAAGAGGTTAAAACTGTCAGTTAAAAACAAAGGCCATGAGAGGCAGGTTTTTCATTGCCAGAGAAACATGTATACGTAAGCAAGGGGGAAAGCTACAATGAGTCCTGTCCTGCTGAATATGATTTAGAGAGTTAACAGTACACGGCTATAAACTGCTGCTTATTTATACATTTAAAAGTCAGTTTGGCTAGAGCCAAATCCTGCAACCGGGAACATGCAGGTGTAAAGTTGCTCTTTGATAATTAGATCCCTCACAGTGATGTTCGAGAAGTGGTAAATTCTTCCACACTACAATATTAAATAGTGGCGAAGATTCTCTGTGAAGAAAAGACATTACGAGCTTGTTGGACTCTTCCAATTCACTCACATCCAATTATGCGCTCCTGTAATTGCCAAGAAAAATACGAACGGCCTGTTATCATACTATGATATGAATAACACAAGTGGATGGATGTTCTAAGCATTTAGTTACTGTGTAGCGATAAGTAGTGTTAACTCTGTTGCTGACTGGACTAAAACATCCATATACATTTATGCACAGTCAGTGGCTTTAGCAAGCAAAAAACAAAAATCCGAATGGAACTGTTAAGTAACTATGCAAAAATCCAGAGAGTCCATTTTCACTATACCAGGAAACTAAGAATTTCTTTTCTAAGCAATTACATACACAAATTTTTGTATAAAACAATTTAGCATTAATATATTATGAATGTTTATATTTTAACTTAATTTTATATGGATGCATAATTGATGTAAACACAGATTATGTATAAGGATGCTTATTTTTTTTCTTTTATTCATTTATGCATACGTTTGGGTCATTTCTCCCAAACGTACTTCCCCCCGCCCCCAAGGATGCTTATTATAGCCTATTTATTATAGCTAAATAAACTGACAACAACCCAAATATCTCATACTTGGAAATAATGAAGTAAATTATAGTACATGTGCAAGCTGCAATATTATAAAGTCATTATAACTCATGCTATCAAAAGATTTCTTTTTTTGTAGTACTGGGGCTTGAACTCAGGGCCTTTACCTTGAGCCACTCCACCAACACTTTTTATGATGGGTATTTCTGAGATAGGGTCTCATGAACTATTTGCCTGGGCTGGCTTTGAACTACAATCCTCCTGATCTCTGCTTCCTGAGTAGCTAGGATTACAGGCGTAAATCACTGGTGCCCAGCTCAAAAGATATTTAATAAGTACTTTAACTTAATCTATTTTGTTCCATTTTATGCATTTCTGTAGTTCTTTTGAAATCCTTTCTGAAATACAGTGTGGTGTAAGCAGAGAAGTAGTAAATGGGCATGATAAAAATATTACAAGTGGGAGAAAAACAGTCTATATCATTGTTTAGCTAGTACAATCCCATTATTTAAAACAAAAAGCATGGAAAAAAAGCCTTTTTACACATTTCTGTAATTTTATAGTTGGGGAAAATAATTGTAAAATTAGATATATGTTCATGGTAAGACAGACTGAAAAATGACTGCAGAAATAAAATACTTCTGAATCATATATATCTGCATCTTTACAACAGTGATTAAACTTATCATCAGGAAAAATGATAACATTTTGAACATGTACAAATATAAGAGAGTAGCTGATTGATATTTAAACAACCTGTCTCCTGTTGAGTTTATACAAACATTGCTCTTATAATTACACAAGGATTCAGAGAACTTGTAGTACAAAGGTTAAAACTCAACCAATGTCTCTAAAACAACATTTGGATCAGTAGTCTAACTTCAGGAAAATAAAAGACAAGCATTCCAAAAATATAAATATTTATTTACATAATATATATATGTATATATGTAGTGTTCATAATATACTATAAATTATAAAACACCAAGATAAAGGGATAAGATAAAAATGAGATAAACAATCTTTTAATAACTTATTTTATTTATTAACAGGTGGAAAAGGTCTTTAGCTCTCACTAAAAATTAATACTGATACTATCAGTGAAAAAATGTGATTAAATTAATTTCATTAATTTTTGAAGTCTTGGTTTAATACTTTGTGACAAAGTGATTTAAAGGTTCCAAGTTCTGTTTATTCTGACAATTGGCTTTAAGTCTAAAGGATGTGAAAATATCACACAAAGATTACCAAAGCCAAATGAAAGAAGCTCTTGGTGGATGTTTCCCAAATCATAGTGATTTTTAACTCTGTTCACCAGTTAGGCAGACTTTTGCTGCAATGTGACTAGAAAATTTATATTTTCTATAATTTTGTGTAATTGTACAAGCTAATCAGATGACACTGTACATTTATGCATTAAACAGATGATTTAAAAACCAACTGAAGCCTTTATCTAGAAATTTTTAAACAGATTAGAAAATTCTTATCAATGTTCTAAAGTGGGCAGGTATTCACGTACACAGGCAAAGTCATATACCAATGAAAACATCTCTAAAATTAATGAGCTCATAATTAACAGCCCAATCAATTTTGTTGATATAAATGAAGTTTTACTGAAACACAGCACACCTGGTCTTCATGCATTGCCTATGGTGTGTCTTTGGGGAGCTGACTAGCTGCCACAGAAAGTGGGTGGCCTACAAAGCTCTAAGGATTCCCTACCAGAACCATTACAGGGTAAAATGTGCTAAACTCTGCAACATAGCATCAGTTTCCTTCAAAAAGCAATTCACAGTATCATTTGTGTTTACCTTATTTATTTATTTGGTAGTAGGTTTGAAGTCAAGGCCTTTCATTTCCTAGGCAGGCACTCTACCATTTGAGCCACTCCACCAGCCCTTTGTGTTTTCCTTAAAGAGTCAAACTAAATGCTTTTTATTTTGCTGAGAGTATTTTCTAAGTATCACACTACAGAAGGCTACTTGTCATTCCTGAAAAGGACAAATCTCAAACACTTTCTAACTCACGTTTAATGTCTGCCAATTTCTGAAGTAAAAGAAATGCTGGATATGGCTCAAATGGGAGAAGTACCTGCCTAGCAAGTGGAAGGCAATTAGTTCAAACCAACCCCCCCACCAGTTAAAAAAAACAAGGCTGAAGTTATGGAAACAGCCAAGATGCCCCACCACTGACGAATGGATTAAGAAAATGTGGTATCTATACACAATGGAATTTTATGCAGCCATGAAGAAGAATGAAACGTTATCATTCGCTGGTAAATGGATGGAATTGGAGAACATCATTCTGAGTGAGGTTAGCCTGGCCCCAAAGACCAAAAATCGTATGTTCTCCCTCATATGTGGACATTAGATTAAGGGCAAACACAACAAGGGGATTGGACTTTGAGCACATGATAAAATTGAGAGCACACAAGGGAGGGGTGAGGATAGGTAAGACACCTAAAAAATTAGCTAGCATTTGTTGCCCTTAACGCAGAGAAACTAAAGCAGTATCTTAAAAGCAACTGAGGCCAATAGGAAAAGGGGACCAGGAACTAGAGAAAAGGTGACCAGGAACTAGAGAAAAGGTTAGATCAAAAAGAATTAACCTAGAAGGTAACATATACACACAGAAAATTAATGTGAGTCAACTCCCTGTATAGCTATCCTTATCTCAACCAGCAAAAACACTTGTTCCTTCCTATTATTGCTGATACTCTCTCTTCAACAAAATTAGAAATAAGGGCAAAATAGTTTCTGCTGGGTATTGAGGGGGTGGGGAAGAGAGGGAGGGGGCAGAGTGGGTGGTAAGGGAGGGGGTGGGGGGCAGGGGGGAGAAATGACCCAAGCCTTGTATGCACATATGAATAATAAAACAATAAAAAAAATTAAAAAAAAAAAAAAAGTCTGGCTGGTACAGTGACTCAAGTGGTATAGTGTCTGCTTAGCAAGTGTAAGGCCCTCAGTTCAACCCCCAGCACCACCAAAAAACTAAAACCCAAAACCAATAATAATAACAAAATTCCCTGTTCAACTATTACATACTAATAAAAACGTTTAAAAAAAAGAAAAAGCCAAGAAATGTTCCTGGATACTCTTCCTTGTTAAAAAGTATTAGAAAGATTCCATTTGTTTTATTTTTAATTTATTTTTTTGTGGAATCCTAGTGCATGGTAGGTAACGGTTCTACCACTGAGCTACACTTCCCAGCCCCTACTGTTTAAGATACCATAACTTGTATATCTACTTTACCTGTCTTAGGTAAAAGTGTAACTAATGAGGGCTGGAGGTGTGGCTCAAGCAGAAGAGCACCTGTTGGGCACCCGTGAGTTTAAATCCCAGGACTACCAGGAAAAGAAGTACAATTAGTGGCAATATACAGCAAACAAACAAGTAAGGGTTGGATTGTCAGTCCCTCCTCTAATGTCTTTTTATTTTTAACTCATCTGACATACAAACTGAGGGCATCAAAGTCAATTCCTGAATTAGCAAAACTGAATTACTTTTTTAAAAACCTAAAACAGAAAAGAAAGAAAGGTTCTACATTTTCTTTTTGTGTAGACTAGTACACATATGGCCAGGGTGCAGAGCTGCTCTAGACCTCCAATTCAAATCACTGGAACTAAAATTTTCATATACAGTAAGTGGAATATCAGAATTCCTAGAGTATATCAGATTCCATAATAAATCACTCGGTCTGCTAAAATTAGCTTAGGTCACAGCAGTACATACTGTGGCTATCTTATTCCCTATGTTAACACTAGGAACACTGTACATGAACTCTTGTAGATGACTAGCAAGATGAGTGATTATCACTATAAACTAAAATACTTCCTTCTATTTGATTTATAGAGAAAAATCAAGTCCTAATCAAGGAACAGTTTTATATATATATATATATATATATATATACATATATATATATATATTTTTTTTTTTCTTTTAAAAAAATAGCAAAAATTGCACCAATCTATATAAATGATGGGAGAATTATAGGTTTGGGGAATATTGCTTTTGTTCATTTATCTGACAGTTAATGAGACATGGAATACAGCTAGAAAAGACACCTATTTAGTCCTCCACTTACTGAATCAGAAGAGTCGATAGAACTTTATCAGTCTTCAAAATGATGAATAATTCCTTTTTAGGGAAAAAAAAAAAGAAATGGAGAAGAGCTGGGTAACCAGTTAAATATGAAGAATAAAAAACTGCCAGAAATTTTCTTCACACTTAATTGGTCACCAAGACCTATGAATTTTAAAGTATCTCATGCTTTGTTCCCTCTTTCTCACCTTTGATGTCATTAAGTCTTTATCTTTAACCAGATGTGGTTTTTTTTGGTGGTCCTGGGGTTTGAACTCAGGGTCTATACCTTGAGCCACTCCATCAGCCCTTTTTGTAATGGGTTTTTTCAAGATAGGGTCTTGCAAACTATTTGACTGGGCTGGCTTTGAACCACCATCTTCCTGACCTCTGCCTCCTGAATAGCTGGGATTACAGACGTGAGCCACTGGTGCCTGGCCAGACGTGTTTTTAAAAGAGCCTTCTCAATGATTTTTGTCCCAATGTCCCCTCTCTTCAATTAACTTTTCATATTATATATTATCTTGTAAAATAATATGATCATATCATTATTATAAAAAGGAGACATATTCTCATCTATAGCATTTGGATGGATTTACAGGTGTTAACTAGAATTACAGTCCATGATGTCTATCTTACTTTGTAAACCCTTCACAGTTTCCTCTTCAAACAGCTTAGATGAATTTACAACTTTGGCTATAATTAACTGGAGTTCCAGGAATCAGTCAACAAGTATTCCTTAACTGATGTATACTATGCTAGATTTATAAGACTGTCCCAATCCTCACAGATCTTAAAGTCTAGTTGGGCACTGTAAGACTAACAAGCTCCAGAGCTTCTTTGTTCAGTACTTAATTGCTCTGTGCTCACTGGAATTCAAAGACAGGCAACAGTGAAAAATTAAGACAGACTTCAGCAAGGTACTGGAATTTGAGCTAAAGTTCAACAGATACAGAGACAACTGGCCAGAGTGGGAATGCAAGGACAGACATGAAAAAAACCACAGGGGAGGGAACTGCAGTACTACATAGGGGAACTGTAAAGAGACCAGACTAGGATGGAGAACAGTGAGATTCAATCTTGCTTAGGGAAGTGGAGTCCGTTACAGAATGTCTTGGAAGCCAGGCAGAGGTGTTAAGTATGACTTTGTATGTGCCAATAAATAAAAAGAGAAGAGATTAATAAGAAGACTATTTGGGCATCTGTGTTTGATCCCATGAAAGACAGAAAGAGATACACAAAATGAAATGATAGGATTTAAAGACAGATAGCAGTTAAGAGAGGAGAAATCATTAAAGAAGAATGTGAGGTTCTGGCCTGGGAAACTGCAAGAAGAGACATCACTTCACAATTGCCCAGTTGGGCAATAAAAAAGGTTTAGGGAAGGGGACAGAGTGGTTTTGGACATGCTAGATTATTACATAACCAAGTACAGTTATCCTAAGGCTGTTCTGTAACACAGCATCAAGAGGAAGCCAAGATCTGGGGTGAGACTACATAGTGATCTATCAATGCCTTATAGCTACTTGGTGCTTTAACACTATGAAGCATATACTTTAAGCCTCAAAACTGAATTTTGTAGAAGAGCAGAATACCTTTGCTTACAAATAATGAAATGCACACTCAGAATTGATTCAACGTGCCCAAAGTCAGTTTGTTAGCAGAAAAGCCAGCAAAAACTTGGCTCTTCACCCTTGTCAATACACTGTACTCAAAAATTTCAAAAAAGGAGGTAAAGCCTTGTTTCAAAAGGAGTCCTGAACATGAAGACAACAGCTAAGGCCTTGAGGATGTATGATTCTTTGAGAGTAGAACAGATTCCTACCAGATACCCACAATTTATTAAAATGTAAAAGAAGACAGCCTAGTCAGAAACGGCAAGCTGACAGGAATACTAAAGCAGCTAGGGGGGAAAAATCTAAACCAGAAAAGTGCAGAGTCAGGAAAGCCAAAAATGGAGTGAGCACTCAGTGATCTTAAATGCCAAAGTTAGAAGAAGAGGAGGAATTGGCAGGGAGGCCACACGTTAGATAGCTGAACTGTTTTAAAAAAATTTAACTTTTACAATATTTTAAAAAATTTAAAAATGCCTTCAAAATTTTTACCAATGTTCACTTGGTTCACTAATAAGGGGGATTGGTTTTGTTTTTCATGTATTAAACTTCTATTTCACAAAGTTTTATTCACATAAAATAAGTGTGAATGGTTTTTTTTAGCATTGAAAACCACAAAGCCTAAGAAAATACAGCACCTGTTAATTTGTGTTATAGGAATATAATTTGATCTTTTATTTTGTTTTATTTGTAGTGCTAGGGATTGTACACAGGGTCTTGCACATGCTAGGCAAGCTGACCCCAGCCTAATTTGATGTTTTAAATCACATCTCAAATACATTTTGACATAACCTGATCAGTGATTTCACTTTATATTTGGCAAGAAAATACTTTGAGCTTTTACTTATTTGAGAAGCTTTTGATGAAACATAAACTAAAACTTACCATACTTTTTGCTGAACTCTTTTGGGATTTGAACTCAGGGCCTTTACCTTGAGCCACTCCACCAGCCCAGTTTTTTGTGATAGGGTTTTTCGAGATAGGTTCTCTAAAACTATTTGCCCAAGCTGGCTTTGTCTTAGGTGGGAGTTAGCAGGCAAAGAAAAAGTGAACTATATTTTATCCTTGTTTTAACATGACAGATATAAAATATTTCTAACTACAACCAGACTTTATTAGTGATACTTGTGGAACGCAGCACTGTCTTTGCACAAATCAAGTTTTAAAAAGATCCTAGGAACTTTTCTCTAACATAAAGGTTTTTTTTTTTTTTTTTTTTTTTATGCTTGAAATTGAACCCAGGGACTCACTCATACTAAGCATACCCAATCACCCTAGTGCCTAATTTTAAGTTTTTAACAGACCATCGATGAGTTAAAAAATTCTAAGACACAAACGAGCTAATTAAACAATTTGCAACTAACCTTGTTCAAGTCTGAACAGGGTCTTTTCCAGCTTGTCCATTTCGTTCAGAAGTAAAATTCGAATCTGTTTACTGTGTCCCATTTTGGCTTCTGCAAGATTTGAACTCCTTCAGAAGAATTAAAAGAACTCCAGAGTCGAATGCATTACCCCTAGGAAATAAAAGAGGAATTAGGAAAAAGGAAATAACCAGTACCTTCATCTCTCCAGAGCTGACACCGCACTTACATGTTCTAGCTATACGTTTAACCCTAGCAGAGCAAGAAGAAAGAAAGCCTCTTAGAAATAAAATCCGACAAGGGAAGTTAATAGTTGTTTCCTCCCTTCGAGCCCAACGAGAAAGGCAGAAGCAACAATACTGCGGATCCTGACACTTTGCACAAAACAAGGTAAAACATTCTTAAGAGAAAAGCAATGCCTTTGGCGAAGCCCGGGGCTCGGGGTGGGAAAAAGTCCAGATCCCAAGCCAAATGGCTCGGAAGGCTCCAAATGGCACTCGTGCTTGCAGATTAGTCTGCGCGGAGATAACAGGTGGGAGACGTCCCCGTTCCCAAATTCGGATCGGAAGCCACCAATGGGGAGATGACAAGAGGGGAGCAGTTGTCGCCCGGGAATAGCTGCGGCCGACAGGGGATGTACAGAGCGAGCTATAGATGGAAAGAGGCAGGTCCCCGCGGGGCCAGGCGCATTGCTAGCACTTACGGCGAGCAAGCTGGACGTGCCACGTCTGGGACACTGCAGGGCCGCGCGGCGTCGGCGCTCCAGCGGGGACAGAGAGCAAAAGGGGAAGGCCAGGCCGGCTGCCCGGGCGGGGGACCCGAGCCACCGCCCGCGGAGCGCAGGGCGCCCTGAAGGGCAAAGGGAGGGGCTGCGGCTGGGGACTCGCGAGGCCGTGTGGGCGTGGCAGGCAGCGCGCGTCCCCGAGAGTCCGTCCAGCCAGGTCCCCAAGAAGACTGACCCCGCCGGGCCGCGCGCGCACTTGCTCAGGTGGGCGGGCCGCTCCTCTCGCCCACTTCCTGGAGCCTCCGCTCTCGCGAGACTACCGCGAGCCCGTGTCGCTGGTCTCGCGAGAGACCCGGGCGCTGTGGAAGTTCGGCTGTCGCGGGCACCAGGGTAGAAGCCTGTAAGATTTTATGACCAAGGGAGAAGGAAAACCCACTTTTCTGGGACTTTTCCAGGACACCTGATCGTCTTGAGAAAATGGACAGAAGGTTGGAGTTAAGTTAGCAGGGTGGGGAAGAATTTCGCTTATTGTGGAATTACAGTACTGTAGGTCCAAGAAGGATGATGAGATAGACGATAGATAATAGATAGATGATTGATAATAGATGATAGATAGATAGATAGATAGATAGATAGAAGGATGCTGGAATAGCCAGGCGCGGTGGTTTACGTTTGTAATTCCAGCTACTGTGGAGGTAAGAGATGGGGAGGATCGCAGTCCAAGGCCACCCCCGCTCGCAAAAAGTCACACCCCATTTTAATCAACAAGTCGGATTTGCTTATATCTGCCTGTAATCACTGCTACACAGGAAGCATAAGTAGGAGGGTGGGGGTCTAGGTCGCCCTGGGCAAAAGCCCTCAAACCCTTTCAAAAAAATAATCTAAAAACAAGACGAAAGGGCTGGGGGCGTGGCTTAAGGGGCTGAGCACCTGCCTAACAAGTGCAAGCCCCACCCCCACGCCCCGCATTTCAAATCCCAGTACTGCCAAAAACAAAGCGAAAGAACAAAAGCCGAAATACATGCTTGTCTCAGGTTTTTGAGAATGGCTAGCTGCAAACGTGAGTTGGAGAACCCAGAGTTTATAAGTGTGCTGATTGCCAGGCACATTGGTGCTGGGAATGCAGTCACTGCACATGTGGAACTCCTGCATTTTACTTATGAGTGGCAGGTAAACAAATAAGCAAACTATATAGGATAATCGCCTGTAGGCAATAAAGCAGGGAAGGAGGACATGTGGAAGTCAGGAGAGAGGTTTTTAATTCTAAATACAGTCATCAGGAAAGTGACGGAAACAGGGTACAGGGTTGCATGCAGAGGTATGGGAAGTGCAAAGGCCCTGAGGCCTGGCAGTCCTGGTGGATTGAAGAAGGCCACTGTTACAGAGTGAAGAGAAAGGGTGGTGGGTCAGATCTCCTAAGGTTTGGTAGACTATCACCAGGACTTGGGCTTTTCCTCTGGGGAAAAGCAGTTAGAGGATTTTAAACTGAGGAGTGACCTTTTAAAAGGATCACTCTGCAACTTCATGGGGAATAGCTGAGTAAACTGCAGGGTAAAGCAAGAAAGGGACCAGTTAGGAAGTGTTTCAGTTAGGAAGACAAGGTGTTGTGTTTGCTGTGGGCTTGAGCACGTGCTGAAGAAAATGTATAGCAGTGGAAGTGGTGATAAGTTGTTAAATTCGGGATCTATTTGAAGTTAGAGCCTGTAGGATTTGCTCCTGAGAGAAAGGAGTCAAGGGTGATTCCAAGATCTTAATCCCGAACAACATAACTAGCACAAGGTCTTGAGTTCAAACCCCAGTGCTGCAAAAAAAAAGAAAAAAAGCAATGTATGAAATACTGAGTGCCAGGACTGGGGTGTGGCTCAAATGTTCAAATGGTAGATCGGTTGCCTATTAAGTGTGAGGCCCTGAATGCAATCTAGTACCACAAAAAGAAAGAAAGAAAAGAAAGATTGAGTGCCATATAGCTAAACGAAGATTTTCAAGTAGTCATCAAAAAACAGGTGAAATTAATTTTACTAATATACTTTAACTCAATATATCTCAGACATTATTTTTTCTATCATTTTTACATTTACTTACATGTGTATACATTATTTATGCCACCCCCCCAACATTATTTCAACATGTAATCAGTATTAAAAGTTACTGGTTGGACTGGAGGTGTGGCTCAAGCGGTAGAGCACCTGCTTGCTTTACTAGTGCAAAACCCTGAGTTCTAACTCCAGTCCCACAAAAAATAGTTATTGGTGAGCTGTTTTACATATCTTTCCCATCTTAAGTCCTTGCAATCTGGTGTGTACTTTGCAATTGCCATGCCTCAATTCCTATAGCTACATTTCACGTTAGTACTCTTCCATATGGAAGGGCAGAAATTGCCATTTATTGAGAAGAAAAAGAGAACGGAGTAGGATTGGAGGGTAAAATTGCAGACAGTAATTGGAAATGACTGTTAAACATCCTACTGGAGATACCGAGTTGACATTTGTATCTCTGATTTTATTGGAGGCTTGTAAAATCAATTAGTTGTAACCAGAAAATTTTAAAATAAAATGAAAAAGATATGAATACAGTCAATCCGGTAAAAGTATTATTTCACAAAACCTCTGTTGCTGTTCCTTATGTTTTGGTGTACAGAGTCATGATTCTCCTGGGGGGGTGTGGGGGTGTGGGGGTGGGGTGTCACAGTTAAAAACAAGATTGAAAGTGCCTGTTCTGGAATGTGTGCTGTGTGAAACTGAAATTCATGATTTTGAAACAGCCTGGATTTGAGTCCCAGCTCTGCCACCAACTTACCTGTGAAAATTTAAAAGGTACTCAGGCTCTTTCTGCTTTGGCTTTTCCAAATGAAAATGGTAAGAAAAAGTACCTGCTGTTACTTAAATGACGGCTTAGGACTGTGCCCAATACATACTAAGTACTGGTGTAAGTCCATATGGTTAGAGTGGGCTCTCACCCGGTTACATTTGTGCGTGTCTTCGGGCACTCCCTCCCCCGAACCCGTTCCATTTCGGATCTTCTGGCCTCAACACACTGCCCTCCTGCTGACTCCCAAATTAGCCTTTCCAGCTGGCCTGCGCTCACATTACTGCCAGGGTTTCACCTAGCTAAGAGCTAAAACAGAACACGCATTCCTGTAGTAGCATTTATTCTTGCACCAGTGTTTGAATTTGATAAGATTTGTTAGTCCAACCCATGCTAACTTTGGAGCTTTCATGTGAAATACAGTGAAGCATGGTGAGAAATGGAACCATGATTTATCAGGATGGCCTCTAAGAACAACTTTGAAAAGAAAAGACATATGAGTTGCAATTTGTAAAGTTCTTGGAATGCTGATAAATTTGCGGTGGAGAGCTCCAGTGTTGCCACTTGCCTGGCCCCATGGCGGTGAGCATCTGTCATGTGCCTGTCCTGTGCCTGACAGTGATCTATGTATAGCCAACAGTCTCCTGCTGTAGCTGGGGAGCATCTCACATCTTCTTGGCTCCTTGGCAGTGAGTCTGCTGTTTCTAAAATGCTGATGTGGATGCATTTGAGTGAGAGAAGGGCTGAGGTCAGAGAGGCTTTCTCCAGGCTTTGCATATGTGGGTATCTTCTACAAAAGGAGAGTACTTATTTGGGGTATCACTTGTGTTTGGGGCCTCGTCCTGGGATCACCTGGATCTGAAATGGATGGGCTACCTTACTCAGTTTTTATACTCTTCAGTATTTCCTGTTTGTTTTGAGACAGTCTTGCTGTGCAGCCCAAGGCTGGCTTTGAACTCTGGATCCTCCCTAGTGCTGGTATTGCAGGTGTGTAACACCATGCCCAGCTTTACTCTTTTGTGTGTTCTATGTACTTTATTTTATAGTGACATATAGTAACATAATGTCATAATTTTGTTTTTACAAAACTTTGAATCATGTTCTCAAAATCCTTTCTAAATGGAACAATTGGTTCTGCTCGTTTGCAATATCTAGATGTAGACAAGGAAGAGGAAAAGGGAAGACAGGAAAAAGAAATAACAAAGTCAGAGAACTCAGAGGACCTGAATGTAATAGGAAGAGGTGTGGAAAAAAGAGACAAATTTTTCAAAAATGAGATGGCTCAGTTTTACAAAATGAATTCTGGAGACTGGATTCATTTTAATCTTTCTAAATCACAGTTCAGAAATTCACCCATAAAATGGGGAAAACACCACCTTAAGTCAGGTGTGGTGTGAAGGATGAGAGTGAAAATTAGATGAAATAAAGCATATGAAGTAGTTTTTTTTTTCTATAGAAATCTGACTTTTATTCTTTTGAGTAAATTCCCAGAAGTGATGGAAGTTCTATTTTTTTTATTCATATGTGCATACAACGTTTGGGTCATTGCTCCCCCCTTCCCCCAACCCCTCCCTAACCCTCCCCGCCCCTCCCTTTCACCCCATCCCTTCTCTACCCGGCAGAACCTATTTTGCCCTTATCTCTAATTTTGTTGAAGAGACCAAAGGACCAAGGGTTTTTGCTAGTTGAGATAAGGATAGCTATACAGGGAGTTGACTCACATTAATTTCCTGTGCATGTGTGTTATCTTCTAGGTTAATTCTTCTTGAACTAACCTTTTCTCTAGTTCCTGGTCCCCTTCTCCTATTGACCTCAGTTGCTTTAAAGTATCTGCTTTAGTTTCTCTGCATTGAGGGCAACAAATGCTATCAGTTTTTTGGGTGTCTTACCTATCCTCATATCTCCCTTGTGGGCTCTCGCTTTATCATGTGATCAAAGTCCAATCCCCTTGTTGTGTTTGCCTTTGATCTAATGTCCACATATGAGGGAGAACATATGATTTTTGGTCTTTTGGGCCAGGCTAACCTCACTCAGAATGATGTTCTCCAATTCCATCCATTTACCAGCGAATGATAACATTTCATTCTTCTTCACGGCTGCATAAAATTCCATTGTGTATAGATACCACATTTTCTTAATCCATTCGTCAGTGGTGGGGCATCTTGGCTGTTTCCATAACTTGGCTATTGTGAATAGTGCCGCAATAAACATGGGTATGCAGGTGCCTCTGGAGTAACCTGTGTCACATTCTTTTGGGTATATCCCCAAGAGTGTTATTGCTGGATCATATGGTAGATCAATGTTTAGATTTTTAAGTAGCCTCCAAATTTTTTTCCAGAGTGGTTGTACTAGTTTACATTCCCACCAGCAGTGTAAGAGGGTTCCTTTTTCCCTGCATCCTCGCCAACACCTGTTGTTGGTGGTATTGCTAATGACGGCTATTCTAACAGGGGTGAGGTGGAATCTTAGCGTGGTTTTAATTTGCATTTCCTTTATTGCTAGAGATGGTGAGCATTTTTTCATGTATTTTTTTGGCCAGTTGAATTTCTTCTTTTGAGAAAGTTCTGTTTAGTTCACTTGCCCATTTCTTTATTGGTTCATTAATTTTGGGAGAATTTAGTTTTTTGAGTTCCCTATATATTCTGGTTATCAGTCCTTTGTCTGATGTATAGTTGGCAAATATTTTCTCCCACTCTGTGGGTGTTCTGTTCAGTTTAGAGACCATTTCTTTTGTTGAGCAGAAGCTTTTTAGTTTTACGAAGTCCCATTTATCTATGCTATCTCTTAGTTGCTGAGCTGCTGGGGTTTCATTGAGAAAGTTCTTACCTATACCTATTAATTCCAGAGTATTTCCTACTCTTTCCTGTACCAACTTTAGAGTTTGTGGTCTGATATTAAGATCCTTGATCCATTTTGAGTTAATATTGGTATAGGGTGATATACATGGATCTAGTTTTAGTTTTTTGCAGACTGCTAACCAGTTTTCCCAGCACTTTTTGTTGAAGAGGCTGTCTTTTCTCCATCGTATATTTTTAGCTCCTTTGTCAAAGACAAGTTGGTTATAGTTGTGTGGCTTCATATCTGCGCCCTCTATTCTGTCCCACTGGTCTTCATGTCTGTTTTTCTGCCAGTACCATGCTGTTTTTATTGTTATTGCTTTGTAATATAGTTTGAAGTCAGGTATTGTGATACCTCCTGCATTGTTCTTTTGACTGAGTATTGCCTTGGCTATTCGTGGCCTCTTGTGTTTCCATATAAATTTAACAGTAGATTTTTCAATCTCTTTAATGAATGTCATTGGAATTTTGATGGGAATTGCATTAAACATGTAGATTACTTTTGGGAGTATAGACATTTTTACTATGTTGATTCTACCAATCCATGAGCATGGGAGATCTCTCCACTTTCTATAGTCTTCCTCAATCTCTTTCTTCAGAAGTTTATAGTTTTCCCTATAGAGGTTGTTCACATCCTTTGTTAGGTTTACACCTAGGTATTTGATTTTTTTTGAGGCTATTGTAAATGGAATTGTTTTCATATATTCTTTCTCAGTTTGTTCATTATTAGTGTATAGAAATGCTAATGATTTTTCTATGTTGATTTTATATCCTGCTACCTTGTTATAGCTATTGATGTTGTGTAGGAGCTTTTAAATAGAGTTTTTTGGGTCTTTAAGGTATAGGATCATGTCGTCTGCAAATAGGGATATTTTGACAGTTTCTTTACCTATTTGTATTCCTTTTATTCCTTCTTCTTGCCTAATTGCTCTGGCTAGGAATTCCAGTACTATGTTGAATAGGAGTGGAGATAGTGGGCATCCTTGTCTAGTTCCTGATTTTAGAGGGAATGGTTTCAGTTTTTCTCTGTTAAGTATAACACTGGCTGTAGGTTTGTCATATATAGCTTTTATGATGTTTTGGTATTTTCCTTCTATTCCTAGTTTTCTTAGAGCTTTTATCATGAAATGGTGTTGAATCTTATCAAAGGCTTTTTCCTGCATCTTTTGAGATGGGCATGTGGTTTTTGTCTTTGCTTCTGTTAATGTGGTTTATTACGTTTATTGATTTTCATATGTTGAACCACCCCTGTATCCCTGGGATGAGGCCTACTTGGTTGTGGTGAATGATCTTTTTGATGTGTTGTTGAATTTGGTTATTTGGTTATTTGGTTATTTTATTGAGGATTTTTGCATCAATGTTCATTAAGGAGATTGGCCTATAGTTCTCCTTTTTGGAGGTGTCTTTGCCTGGTTTTGGGATAAGTGTAATACTGGCTTCATAACATGTGTGTGAAGTAGTTTTATTATTATTATTTTTATTATTCTTTTTTGGTGGGACTGGGGTTTGAACTCAGGGCTTCATGCTTGCAAAGTAGGCAGTCTGCCACTTGAGCCATGCCTTCAATTCATTTTGCTCTGGTTAATTTTGGAGATAAGGTTGTTTTAAAAATAGCACTTAGGGCTGGGTGCTGCAGGCCTGTAACCCTAGCTTCTTAGGCGGCTTGTTAGGGTACGAGGCCGGCCACCTCCTGAGAGGACAAAGGAAGTCACAAGGCGAGGTTTATTTCTAGCCGGCTAGGGTCCGAGCCTCCGCCTGATGCAGCAGGTTTCAACAAGGACCCTGAGAGAAAAGTTTAAGCAGGTTTTATACTCTTTAAAGCATCAATCATCGTCACATAGGAATTCCTCATGCCCCTGGGGTCACATTTTTTTGATCTTGCCCACATCCTGGTGGTGGGTAATATTATTTATTGGGAACTGGGGAAACACCAGAGGCTTACTTATCAGGTTACAAGGAATGCATTTTCCCATAAATTAGAGGCTAGTAGTGGAATAGAAACCTAAGGTTTAGATAAGAACAGCAGGGGAGTCCTGCTTTGGAAAGTTTATTTACAAGTGGAGACAAAGAAAGGCAGGAATGGGTGCTTATCTCTGCATGGTGCCTTTCATCTCAGTCCCAAACTTTTGCATGGCTCTAATGAGCAATTCCTCACAGCTCTGTCCAAGATTACAGCTTTTAATTGACAGTTTACCATGTTTTACAGCCCTGTTTCAAGGCTATCTTCTTCTTCACGAGGTTACCCAACGGTCATGCCGGTTATAGCTGATTTCTAGGCTAGGTGGGCTGCAAGTTAAAGTACCCCAACAGGCTGAGATTAGGAGGATCACAGTTTGAGGCCAGCCTAGGGAAATAGTTCATGAAACCCCATCTCTAAAAAATAATCAGAACAAAATGGACTGGAGGTGTGGCTCAAGCAGTAGAGCACCTGCTCTGTAAGTGTGCAGCCCTGAGTTCAAACCCTATCCCCCACTAAAATAGCACTTAGCATATGGTAGAATTTTAATAAATAATAGCTTTAAAAAAGGGTGATGTCTAGTTGTTTCTGTGGGGTGGAAGACTGTGGCCAGACAAATCAGCTGAAGGATGGGGCAGAGTTTTTTTTACTGTGTGAAGAGGGGGTGGAAAGGTGATTTTGGAGCTCATTGTTTTAGTCCAAATCACAGAGAACAGGAAAGGAATAGCCAAAGAATGAAATATGGATTAGTCAGTATACAATAGGTATTTAGGGTTTTTTTCTTCATTTTTTCTATTTGATGGTTTTTACATTTACTTACATGCTTATACATTGTTTGGGCCACCTCCCCTCCCACCCATACAATAGGTATTTGTTAGAAAACGTATTGAGATGCATACATGCTAGGTAATGATGCATGAGTTTCCGTTAGAAACAAAGCAGAGCTTGCATAGAAAGAAAATTGCTAGGCACTGATGTACAGATTAGTTGAAAACCGGGAAATTGTGTCAGGAGGAAACTCATGGCTTTTAGTGGTGATCTTTTTTTTTTATGAAAAAAAATGTTTTCCCTGTATAGCTATCCTTATCTCAACCAGCAAAAACCCTTGTTCCTTCCTATTATTGCTGATACTCTCTCTACAACAAAATTAGAAATAAGGGCAAAATAGATTCTGCTGGGTATTGGTGGGGGGGAGAGGGAGGGGGCGGAGGGGGTGGGGGCAGGGGGGAGAAATGAACCAAGCCTTGTATGCACATATGAATAATAAAAGAAAAATGAAAAAAAAAAAAGAAAAAGAAAAAAATGTTTAAAATATTTTAAAAGAAAAATTGTTTAAAATATTCTTCAGCCCCCAATTTGAAACTAGTTAATTTTACCCTTGCAAATAAATTTAACTTCCTGTTAAAATCACTGACTCCAGAGTTTCCATAATGGAGGGCTTGGGGCTGGTGGTTTGGCTGAGGAGACAGGACTAGAGCAACAGTTGTGAAGCTGATTTTCTGTATTTATCAGTGTCATTTCCACTGCTGCATGCAGAACAGGCAACAGTGACTCAAATAAGAGAAGTTTATTTTTCTCCCATATGAAAAGTCTACACATAAACTGGTAGGGCAGCTGGTAGGTTAGCTCTGTGAAGGCATCAGGAATTAGGCTCCTTCTACTCATACCTTCTTTCCTTTTGTTATGTGAGCCACATCTTAATTGTACAATAAGGTTGCCAGAGCTCCAGCTATCATATCCAAGTTTAGACAGCAGGATGGAGAAAGAAAAGAAGGGTGACTCGCCATCCTTTAAGGAGAATTTCTGTAAGTACCAGGTGACATTTCTTTTTGTCTCTCATTAACAAAAAACTTATAAGGTACGCCCAAATGTAACCTTTTATCTAGGCAGCAGTAAGCCTAGGTAAAGCTCAGGCTTTGTTGTTAAGGAGAGAGAATAGATTTTGGCAGACTATCAGTCTCTGCTTCAGTGTGTATGCATAGATAGTACTTCCTTGTAAATTTTTGTGTGTGTGTGTGTGGTGCTGGGGCTTGAACTCAGGGCCTTTGCCTTGAGCCACTCTACCAGCTCTTTTTTGTGATGGGGTTTTTCAAGATTGTGTTTTATCACAATGAGGTTTTCCAGAAATACCTATTTTTTTTTTTGTCAGACTGCTTGACTGAATCAATGACCTGCAGGAAATTAAGTTCACTCAAAGTGCACGTGAACACCTAAGTCCTGTTGGAGAATCCAGCTTTAGATCTGCTGGCCAAATGAGCTTGCTAAAACTCTTCTCGAACTGGGCCAACTTACCCTCCCAGTCACAGGAGGACTTGAGGGAATCACACTTGCTGCATGCTTACTCCCAAAAGGAAGGACAGAGGTGACCCAGGCTCATACAGCTATTGTTCCCAAGTTTACCAGCCAGATAAAATCACTGCCTCCCCAGGAATAGATTGAGTTAGAGTGAAGAGAAGCCAGGCTGTTGTTGGGGAGACTTTCTCTTCAAAGAAAATGGGAACTGGAGAGAAAATGTTACCTTCCTTTGTCCCCTAACTCCTAAGTTGTTACTGGTTTTCCAGTGATTGCAAAAGAAAATGTGTAAGATGTTTTAAAAATAAATTCATATATGCCCTATCAGTATTTGACAACAGCTAATATTTAATAAGCATCGAAGAGGTGTCAGGTAGTGTTCAAAGTCCATTGTATGAGCTAACTCAGTTCCCAAAACAAATACTATTATTGCCCCTAATCTTTCTTTTCAGTGTTAGGAAATGAACTCAAGACCTAGCACTCTGCCACTTGAGCCATGGCCTAGCCCTTATGATCCCCTCTTTTAAAAACTTTTTGTACTGGGATTTGAACTCAGGGCTCTGTGCTTGCTGCCACTTAAACCGCACCCTCAGTCCTTACCCCTAATTTAAAGAGAAGGAAACTGAGTCCCCAGGGTTAAGTGACTTGTGCAAGGTCATATGGTAAGCCAGCAGATGAATGTGACTTAGTAGTCTTGTTAAGTGAATTGTACATCTGAGGACACTGGTATTAGTCATACCTGATGTCAATAAAGACTTTATAAACTGAATTGGAACACTAACTTTACCTGTGACTGTGTTGGAGTGTGTTTGTTTTTTTGTTTCTGGGGATATTTTGACTCTTCTGCTAATGGCTTCCGTTCTTTGCCTTCAGGAAGTCTGCCTGCCTTGCTCTCCCTCTAAGGGTCTAGGGTCCATGCTGTTTTAAGCTCCATTGTTGTATGATTTATCGTATCTTGTGTGAGAAGTGCCTTTTTAACTTTTTTTCCTGTTAGAGTCTTTGAGATAGAGACTCTCACAAAATACACACTTGTGTTTTGTTTCTGGATGGTAGAGTTATAAAATCATTTATACTATTTAGATATACTAAAAGTGTATTTTACTTAGTTTTTTTGCAGTACTGGGTTTTGGACTCGGGGCCTCACACTTGCTAGGTGCTTATACATAGGAGGGCTACCACTTGAGCCACTCTACCATCCCTTTTTTGTGATTTTTTTTTTTTTTTTTGAGATAAGGTCTCACAAAATTATTTGCCTGGGCTGGCTTCAAACCTTGATGCTCCTGATCTCTGGTGCCCCTTCCTGTCCCATCTTTACTCAGAAATGGCAAATTTTTTTTTGTGTGTGGGACTGGAGTTTGAACCCAGGGCTTTGTGCTTGCAAAGCAGGCACTCAACCACTTGAGCCACACCTCCAGCCCACTCTGAGATGGTTTCTGGAACATAGAGCAGATTCTTGCAAGAACATGCACGAACTGGTCGTAGTTTCTAGTCTTGTTCCTGGTTACTGTGTTAGCACAAGCTACTGATGTCTGTAGCTGATAACTTCCTGCTCATTGTTTACTTTACAGAGTCTAAAGTCAGACCCCTCTCCCCCTGCCCAACACACTTGTGTTAAACTTCATGGAGTTCCTGCTTTCAGGTAGAGCCCTCTGTTTATCTGTGATGGAGTGGACTCCATCCACTTCATAAGCTTTTGCTAGAATCATCTCACTTGTGCCATGATGGTTCCATGAAATGTGTGCTGGGAATAAAAACCAGGCCCTGACTGTAACTGATTGCCTTAATTTACCCTCTCAATCATGCTGGGACCCCCCTTTCTGGATCCTCTTTTGCCCAGCATAGGACTCACTGTACACACAGAACAGAGAGCAAAACAAAAAGGCCCAGATTCACTCAAAGAGGTACTGACCATCCTGTGCACTAATTAAGGGATACAGTACCAAATAAAACAGGCAAAGTCCTTCACCACATGTGGTTTATCATCTAGAAATCTCCATACCTATCTGATTTGCTTTTATGAGGACACATTAGACCCTTTCCCTCTCTCTTGGGTCGCTTTACCTCTGCACAATTCCACAAGCCCTCTCTGTGCTCTCTGTAACAATCCGAGTCCCCTACTGAGGCAGGTGGGTGTCTTAGACTCCTGGAGAAAGAATTGCATGTTCAAAGGCAGATGAGAAAAGTGCATTAATATTGTTAACAGTACTCTATTACATCTGGGTCTCCAGTGTCTTGTGCAGTGCCTGGCACGTTACGCACCCCATAATGAATTAAATGGATTATAATGTCTATACTTTTGTTTCTGGTTTGATGATTAATTTACTTAGGCTAACTTTTTCCCACATATTGAGTATTGTTTTCACTTGTATTTCTTTCCTCCCCTTTGTGTAATTTTGTGTGTGTGTGTGTGTGTGTGTATGTGGGACTGGGGTTTAAACCCAGGGCTTTGCGGTTACAAGATGCTTGAGCCATGCCTGCAATTCACTTTACCCTGGTTATTTTGGGGAGGGGTCTCGAGAGCTATTTGCTTGGGCTGGTTTTGAACTTCAATCTCCCGATCTCAGATTGTCAAATAGCTAGGATTCCAGGGGTGAGCCATTGGCACCCAGCCCCTCTTGTGTAATTTTTAAAATAGCTCTTGGAACAAGTCTTCCAGAACAAACACAGTGAGCTGTTATTTCATTATCTCTTTTCTCCCCAACTCTAAAAATTTGTGGCAATTTTCAGTTGTGCATTTTTAGTCACTATCATGTGCAGCTATGTCTACCATCTCTGCAGATTTTTTTTTTTTTTTTTGGCAGTGCTAAGGAGCAAGCTCAGGGCCTCATACCTGCTGGACAAGGGCTCTACCACTGAGCTACATTCCCAGCCCCAGAGCTCTTTTCATCTTATAAAATGAAAGCTCTATGTTCTTTAGACAACTCCCTACCTCCTCTCTCTCAAATGCACGGTAAGCTCTGGCTAGCATAGTGTCAACCATGCTGCATTTACTGTTTTCCAAAGTAGCACCCTTCCTCTCATTGACTGTCATTAGTTTTTAATTTTAATTTTCTCAGCCATAAATAGGAATTGCTTTGATAGCTAATTTTGTGGGCCCCTTGCCCAGTTCGGAAGAGTGGAAAACAAGCAAATATTGCAAGACAAACCTTCCACAATGGAAGAGTTTGTACACTGCATTGTGTTTCCCGACATAAGCTGTATGTCTCTCTCCTAACAGAGAGAACCACTGTGCATGCCCTGACCTTTCTCTCCTCTCCTTGATCCAGGAGAGAGCACATGAAGCTCAGTAACTTCCATAGTTAATTTACTGTGAAGTATAAATGAAAGTATCCCAGTTCTACAAACAGTACAAAAGCAGAAAGTTATGTTCTTTGACTCAGGATTGTTGAACTGACAGATTTAGCATTTGGTATTGGAGAGCACTGTGCTTTTTTTTTTTTTTTGTCATATCATTATTGATTGCTTTTTCTTTTCAAAGTAATATAGACTCAACAGTTAAGTTGATAGACTCTTTGATGGTAGATGGCCAAATAATAATATAAAGCTAGAATTGGCAAATAAAGGTAATTTAATTAACCTCTCAAAGTAGGTCTTTATTTTTTGCAAACTATTACATAGTATCCTAGTGAAAATAAACTTAGCTGAACTATAAGCTGAGTGATACTTGCTGTCTGAATGCTCAGTGTAATGACCAACACAACCTAAGCTAGCAGAGCACTTGTCAGAACTATTTCACTGCCAATCAAGTCAACTCAGAGGAAAGGTCAGTGGTGTAACTACAAAGGCCAGTCTATTTTAATTGCCTAAGGTTTAAAAAAAGCCCTCTTCTCAATTTACTATGACTGCAAGAGTCATTTTCCTACTTACATAGTAGTAAAGGACTTGTGTATCTCAAATGCAATTTGTGGAAAATCAGGAAAACATTAAGTTAATCAGCACTTTGGAAAGTATTGAATGAATGTATGTTGTGTGTCCTTTTGGGGCAAATGATTGCTCCTTGATCACATAAAGAAATAAAGTTTCATATTCTTTATTTCTTTTTTCTTTCTTTAATTTCTGTGTTGTTGTTTTGAGACAGGGTCTCATTAGGTAGCCCAGGCTGGCCTCAAACTTGAGATCCTCGCCTCCTGAGTGCTAGAACATTTTTTATAAAAAAATGTTCAGGGCTGGGGGAGTGGCTCAAGTGGTAAGAGCGCCTGCCTAGCAAGCATGAGGCACTGAGTTCAAGCCCCAATGCCACATACACACATAAAAATTTTTACTGGATGCTGGGTGCTGATGACTCATGCCTATAATCCTAGCTCCTAAAGGGGCAGAGATCAGGAGGGTTGTGGTTTGAAGCCTGCCCTGGGAAATAGTTTGTGAGACCCTGTCTCGAAAATACCCAGTCCAAAAAAGGAGCCAACAGAGGGGCTAAAGTGGTAGAGGTCCTGCCTAGCAAGCATGGATCCTAAGTTTAAATTCCAGTCCCACCAAAAAAAATTATTCTACTGGAAAGAATGTACAAATCATCTAAAGTTACTTATATCCTGAAAAAAAAATGAAACCTACCTAAATTTTATAATGGTATTTTTGAAGTACAAATGTATGAAACATATGTTAAATTCTGAACCAATTCAAAATTTAGCCTTTGAACTTGCTTTAGAAGTCATGCCATATTTATTTAATGTATTCTCTAGGATCCATCTTTTTTAAATAAATTTTTATTAGGATATGTTTGTTGTACAGGGGGTTCATTGTGACAATTCCAAGTAGGCTTATATTGTACATTGGTTAGATCACCCTCATGGTCTCTCCCCCTCAACCCCCTCCCCGCCCCACTTGAAGTGGTTGCAAGAGGTTTCTTTGTTCTGTTTCATATAAGTATATGAAGTCCATCAACCATATTTCCTCACCTTCATCTCCTTCATTTACCTCCCCCTCCCACAAATACCCCCCTCCACACACACACTAGGATCCATCTTGGTCCATCTCTACTTCCTAATGTTTATTAGTTCTTTGATACTATAAAATAAGTTGTAAGAAGGAATGAAAATTTGAGGCACATTCTCATTCTGTTGTGCTATGTCTAAATAGTAACTTAGTATCAAGGTGTCAGACAGCCTCACTGTATTCATAATTCGGTACCACTCAGGAGAGCAGGAAACAAAAACACGACGTACATGTCAGGAAAGACAATTGGAGAACCTATTGACACACTAGTTGTGTAGACAAGCCTCTTTGGGAGACTAATGTTCACCACAATGGTCTCTAATGTAGAATGCAGAAATAGGAAATCTGTATCAGAAGGAGAATGCACAGTGAGATACTATTCAGAAATCAGGAATTTCAGCTACACAAAGTGGCGATGATACTACATTTCAGGAAGATTGGAGGGCTTTGGGGGCAACCTACTGTGGTCTCACTGACATGCCCTCACTCAGCAAGACACAAAGCATGGGATAAGGAAAGCCTTCAGGTTGTTGAGACTTCTACCAGGTCCTGTCCCCGAGAGAATTGACAGCAATCAGAATTCACAGAATTCCACAGAATTCAACCTGTGGAAGTTGTGATGCTTAGTCTTGTACTTCCCCCTGCATCACTCCTGTAAGAGCTGGTCCTTGGCTAATGGAGCTGCTCAAGAGGTAGTGTCTGCCTAGCAAGCGTGAGGCCTTGAGTTCAAACCCCCTACTGCCAGAAAAAAACAACCCAAAACTGGTCCTTGCCAGGTGTCAGTGACTCACGCTGTAATCCTAGCTACTTGGGGGCTGAGATCTGGAAGATCATGGTTTGAGACCAGCCCAGGAAAATAGTTCGTGAGACTCCATCTCCAAAATAACCAGAGCAAAGTAGACTGGAGGTGTGGCTGAAGTGGTAAAGTGCCTGCTTTGCGAACTTGAAGCCCTGAGTTCAAACCCCAGTCCCACCAAGAAAATAAAAAAAATAAAAAGAGCTAGTCTTCCATTGTGGAGCAAGACATGCACCAGGTAAGCTTAAGGACCCTCTACCCAGCTGTCCTCTTGCTTTTAGAGGCTCAGCCACATGAACTCTGGATACTACTCTGAAGACAATAATGCTGACTTCTTGCCTCCCAGGTATCTTGTATCCATCTTTCATTTGAGGTACTATGAGATTGGATCAAGACGGAATTTCTTTAAAGTCCTAAGAAATATTTAGTGAAATAATATGATGGTTTTTGTGGGAATATTGTAGAACAAATTTATACTTCTTATATGTATTTTCTGCAATTAAACTATGTTATTCATATGATCAAATTAACCATAGATTGTATTACCTCTGGGTTGCCAAAATTCCTTGGCATTTTGCACTGGATACTTAGTGCAAGATGATTTAATTAACATGTCTTTTTGTTGTGGTTGTTTTTCATGATACTAGGATTTGAACTCAGGGCCTCACATTTGCTAGGCAGGTGCTCTTACCACTTGAGCCACTCTGCCAGTCTTAATTATATCTTATAATGATATAATTGACTTATAATACCCCAAATAGGAAAAATTTAAACATGGAAGCACAGAATTAGTTTTCCTACAAGGAGTGAGTGAACCTCACGGTGTAGCATCTACATGCTCAGTAGAAGGGGGATTTGGCCGGTATCTACAGGAGTGCTTACATATATGCAAGTTGTTGGATACATTTTATTTGGTATCATTAGTACAGATCAAGTTGTCCCCTTAGTTCTTGGGTTTGAGAGACAGAATGTGGTGTTAACTGTTACTTCATTACTTAGGGCTTGGAGGAGTTGCTATTTAAAGTAGTTTATTCCTCTGCTAAATTAAACTTGCAATACCAGGGATATTTGATATTTATGTAGTACTTTACAGGTTTTCAAAGTATTGTAATATTTATGGTTCTGTTTAATCTTCTCCACAATTTTGTGAATAGTTACTAACTCCATATTGTAGATAGAAAAATAAGGTCTAGAAATGTAAAGTAGTTAGTTGGTCACAGAGAAACTAGCAGAGAAATCTGCTAGTTGGTCAGCAGATTTCTAAAACACTGCTGGGTGTGGCCACAAGGTATGGGATTACACAGAGATGAAAGGTACTGATTAGGCCACACGACTTTTTTTTTGTGGAATAAATCAGCAGTTTCAGAGACAGTGTGGGTCCTATCCAGGCTGGCACAAATAGGCAAGGGGTCCATCTGATGGAGTAAGATGTGTTAGCACTAGGCATAAACTGCAGTCCATGCACTCAACTGATGCCATCTTTGTGGTTGGGGTTGGTGTTAGACCACAGGTTGCAGATACAAATAGCTTGTACAGAGAAGGGGCTGAAAAGGGGCTCCGAGGACCAGGTATATCAGAGGCCCAGAAGTTGTACTGTGTAGGATCTTTACCAAGCTCCAAACTTAGTTGCAGAACTAGAATCCAAATGACTGAGGTAGTGGCTCCCCCTAAATATGGGCAAACATGATGGGAACTAGGCATGGGGCTGGGAAGTGGACTATTGGTAGTTAGTGGGCTGTGAATGTCACCCAGACAGGAAACAGCAGGAAAGTAGGCTGATTCTTGGTTCTTTAATGTGTTCTAGGCCTGGTTCTCATTGGTTCAGATTGGAGGGCTCAATTTGCCGATCAAATGTCTTTAGCCCTTCCTGCTGGATGGAGCACAGTGGGCAGCAAACAGGAGACACGGTTCTTTTGGTGCTCGAGCCCATGGCTCAACATGCAAGCACTTTACCTGAGATGTTTTCCTCAGGTAAGTCTACTCGATGTTTCCATGTTCCCCTGTAAACATGTGCACTGCATTTTATAGTGCCCCACTGTGTACCTTCATGGAATGTTGCCAGGCGGGCACATATTGCTTTATCAGCACTTGTAGGACTCTCTGGAAAAATAGTACAGGCTCTCTCATGATCCGGTTTTGTTAATAACTTTGATTATTACAAAGCAAAAAGCAATCCAGGATGGACATGCTGGCTCATGCCTGTAATCCCAGGTACTCAGGACGTAGAGATTAAGAGGCTTGCCATCATGGTTCTTGGCCATCCCAGGCAAAAGGTTAGTGAGACCCTATCTCAACAAAAAAGTTAGGTGTGGTGGCATGCACCTGTCATCCCAGCTATGAGGGAGACAGGAGGATTGAGGTCCACACTGGCCTGAACAAAAAATGTGAGTCCCTACTTGAAAAACAACTAAAGCAAAAAGGGCTGGAGATATGTGTCCATGGAGGAGTGCCCAAGTGCCAAGCTCTGAGTTCAAACCCCAGGACCACCAAAAAATTAAAAAATCAATGACTGACAGGTAAAGTGGCCTCTGCTTTTCCAGGTCACCAGTTTCCGAATCTTGTGAAGGTCTGTGTGTTTCTGTGTATGCATGCACGGCTGAATAAGGTGTGGGGACTTTCCATTTGCATTCCCGGTGTGCTTTGCGATTCTACGTGTGATGCTAGTACCATCGGCATTGCCCGGAGCTCATTAGAAATGCCTAGGGTGGACCTGCTGGAGTCGTGTTCTAACAAGATCCTGGGGGATCTGTAACACCTTCAAGTGTCAGTAGTTCTGGCCACGCCTTAGTGCCTCAAGTTCACGCCTTCCTAAACCTTCATGTTTAGAGGCCCCTTACTTCCTATTTTACTGAGATCTGTAGACTATCATATAGCCAGTTCAGTTGTATGATTTTTTTAAAATTATAGAACCTGCTACTTTGTGTGCCCTAAGCTGCCCCTCCTCCTTATTTTGTCAGAAAAGGGAGGCTTTTTAAGTTCCCATAGTTTCCCTTTTTCTCCTTGATGATTTTTGGGTTTTTGAGGTAAAGCATTACCTTCAGCTTTCAGAGGGTATATTCACTCTGATCACTTGTAGGCAGTTTTTCCCCATGGTGTCTCCCCTAACATCTGTGTGCTGAGATTCTGCTCACGGTTGAGTTCCCTCAGGAAATGTGAGTTGCCCTTCATCTCAATAGTGCATTTTTTTAGGTAGCTTTGGAGTACCTTTTAAATGAAAAGTCACAGAGAGGATCTAGCTTGTACTGTCTCTGTTAAGCTCAAGTTTTTGTTTTGATTTCTTGCAACACTATAGAAATCTTTCTTTTTCGAGTCCAAAAATTTGTTTATTTCTTATCAGCTACAAACATGAAAGGGAGCCAGAGGACTCACTAGATAATTAATAGGAAAATATTCCTTCATAAGTAACCAGCTACTTGGAATTGTGATGCCAAGGGAAATTATAGCGTGTGGGTTACTTACATCTTTTCCAGTAGAAACAATTTGTCTATTCACTGGAGACAACTCCAATTTTGGGGACAATCCAATAATTCTGAGATTCATATTTTATTTACAAGTAAATGAAAGTGTAAACTTAATTCTGGATAAGAAAAGCAGTACCAAGACAGAGCTGCTGGCTCTGCAGTGCCGTGTGTTGTAGAAAGGGATCCATGCCACTGTTTCTTTAAACAGTGATTTTGTTATTTAAACAAAACAAAATCCCAGGGTTTCTTCATGTGAAAGAATTAAAAGTAAAAAATTATTTCTTCAAAACTACAGTCTCTGGTCAAATGTGTGAGGTAACCAGGTTGTTATTTTCCTTCAGTGACAGCCCCTGCTCTCCAAGAGCAAGAGCCTGTGAGCAAAGGACCTAATACTCATCAAAGAATGGAGAGACCTCAATCTCTAAGGCTGACCTTTCAGCTTCTCTGCTTCCAGCTTGCTCTGCTGCTCCACCCTCTGTTCTTCTGGGATCTCTTCAACAGACACCTGCTGCCGGGGTGTGTCTCTCTCCTTTTCCAAGTTCATTTCTCCTAGTAGGACCACATTTTCTCCTCTGACCACAAAAATCCCTTAAGGAATATCACAATACTTTTTGCCCACATGAATATACTCCACAGTCTGATGCAGCACTAAGTTGGCAAACTGACCAATGCTTCTTAAAAAGCCACGAGTGGCCCGGCACCTGTGGCTCATGCCTGTAATCCCAGCTACTCAGGAGGCAGAGCTCAGGAGGCTCGTGTTCAAAGCCAGTCCAGGCAAATAGTTCAAAAGACCCTATTTTGAAAAAACCCATCACAAAAAAGGGCTGGCAGAGTGGCTCAAGGCGTAGGCCCTGGGTTCAAGCCCCAGTACTACCACCACAACAACAAAGCCATGAGTGCCCTTCCATGTCGAAGCAGGACCACATACTTTTTGTCTGATGGCCTCGTTGAGGCTGATGGTGCTGTGCATGTAGTTCATTTTGAGCTGAAAAACAGTTGCCATGTACAGCGGCGTGGGCCAGCATGTTCATCGTTGGGGGGATGGGACAAGAACCCCAATCCCAACCTGCACATCTGCCCCTGCTCTCAGCAGGGGGGCTACCCAGAAGTAGCTATAATTTCTGAGTCTTAGTCATGGAGCCTCAGTTATTTTATTCTCCGTCTAAATCAATTAAGGAAAATTTTCTTTTTTTCTTTTTTTTTTTTGGTGTTGGGGGTGTGCCTTCACACTTGCTAGACAGTTTTTGGTTTTTTTGAGATATGAACTTGCTATGTAGGCAGGCTGGCCTTGAGGTCAGGATCTCCTTCCTCAGCTTCCCTGAGCACTGGGATTACAGGAGTGCACCACCACATCTGTTGCCCAGGCTGGTCTTGAACTCCTGGGTTTAGGTGATCTGCTTCCCTCAACCTCGCAAATAGTGGAATTGCAGGCACACAACCCTGTGCCTGGCAAGGAAGAGTTTTTGTTGGACATGTCTTATCTGCTCTGTTAGTTTAGTTTTCTACTTTCCCCATCTTTGTTATAAAAGGGAAAAATCCTCATGGGACATGTTGTCATTTTGAAATTAATATATGTTTATATAAAATGTGTGTATATGTATATACTATTTTTGCTTATGTATCAGAAATCACATTTAGAGAGATTCTCTGTAAATTAAGCTTAAACCATTTTGGTTGGTAAGGGCCAACAACATTGTGGCTGGTTTCGTAAGAACCCTCTTCACTTTGAGACCATATTCTCTGTTTCTTCATTTTCTCTGCAAACCACACAGGATGATGAAGAAATAAGTGAGAGAAGTCTGCTGAAATATACTCACAGCAAGCTAGCTTAAGTGTCACCTACTGAATGATAGGAATTTTTAACACAAGCAGTGGCATTTTCTGAAAGTGACCCTAGGAGCTAGTTCTTGGTTACCTGAACGGATGGCCATATGGAACCTGGAAATAGCCTTCAACTAGTGGGAGAACTCAACTTCCTGTAAGACCCATGGCATTATTTCTCTGTCTTGCAGGGACTTCCACCTCATGCTCCCCTCTGTCTTCAGGTGTTGAACAGGGGCTTCAGTCACTTTCTCTGACTAGCTAGCATAGACAGCCAGCCTGATGGTCTGGTCTGAGGGTCTTTTCTGATGAGGTTACCACCATGTTTTCCATATGAGAAAGCATGGTGGGGTGGATGGTGTTGCTTTCCTGGACTGAGTGTCCATCAGAAGGTCCTGGCCTCTGCCTACCTTTCATGGAACAATCAAAGAACCTATGTTTTTCTTGTTACCTAGTTTTTAATCCCTACTATGTGACATTGTAAAATTCACCCCAAGCTGAGCTCCAGGTGACCACGCCTTACATAACACACTTACTAACAATAATCAAATAAGTACACTTTTGTGTACCAGAGTGTCCTGTCATTAGTTAGCTTTGGGACAGTGAACTTGGTTATCCTGTATCTCAATTCTCATCACTTGTAACATGGATTACTAGTCATATTCATACTCTGCCTTGGATAAAATATCTTTTTTTCTGTCTGTTAGCTTACAGACTTATCTATAACCCTCCTTGCCCAGCTAAAACTCCATGCATATAATAAGACTTTTGCCAGTACCCTAAGCTCCCTTCTATCTAAAACTGCAGCATCCTCAAAGACCGCAGTCATCGATAAACCACAGTGTCTGTTTTCTGCATGTGTGTGGAGCAGCCAAGCACTGGGGCAGGGGTTCCCAGTAGGCATGTTGATTTTACACACAAACACACACACACACAGAATTATAACAACTTCAAAATGGATCCTTAACACTGGGAATTCTGTCATGATTCTCTGTCAATAATAATTCTTTCATTTTCCTCTCATTCTCTGATTCTCAACTCTCACAGAGAAAAAGAGAGGCCATTCAGTGGCAGTTCCATCACCCGTCGCATTTTGTTTTTCTTTCTTAGTCACATGTAGCCCAAGCTGGCCTCACTCTCCCACGTGCTACATTCCATGTATGTGCGACCGTGCCCAGCCCATCTTCATCATGTGATCCTAACTGTCTCTGCCCATGCCATTTCACTTGTCTTCTGCTACTACACAGGTGGAACTGTTTCTCCTAAGGCCAAATCTTCCTCTTGTATGTTATCTTCTCCTACCTTCTCGGAGAACTGAAGTTATATGTTTTTTTCTATATTCACATTCTCGCTCACTCCTAGAGTTCAGTTTCCACCCAATTAAGAGAAAGAAAGAAAAAGAGGAAAGAAATTCCCACTGGGCCCCTCATTACTTTCTAGCTATCACCCTACTTCTTCGTCATAACAGAAAAAAAGTCAAGTTGTCTGCACTTCCTATTTCTCCTCATTTCTAAACTCTCTCCAATCTAACTTCTCCCTACCTGGCTCTATCTCAGTTTCTTTTTTCTTTTTCGTTTGGCAGTACTTGGGTTTGAACTCAGAGCCTCACACTTGCTAAGTAGGTGCTCTAACAGTTGAGCCAGCCCTTTTTTGTGTTGGACATTTTTCAAGACAGGATCTCTTAAACTATTTCCATGGGCTGGCTTTGAAACACAATCCTCCTGGTCTCTCCTCACCCCCTCCGAGTAGCTAGGATTACAGACATGAGCCACGGGCGCTCAGCTTATTTCAGAGTTTCTTACCCTCAGTGCTGTTGGTATTTTAGGCATTTTGTGGGGTGGGGTGGGGTCTGTTCTGTGCATTTAAGATGTTTAGCAGCATCCCTGACCTTTATCTGTTAGACACCAATAACAGCCCTCTCCCCACAGTTGTAACAATCCAAAATGTCTTCAGACATTGACGATTGACCCCATAGCGGTGAAACTACTGCTTTATCTCCCCTGATCCATTAAGGTCACCGATGACGTTCAATGTGAAATCTCATTTCTCATCTTACTTGATATCTCTCGGGCATGGACATTGTTAACCTTTCCCTTCTTGAAATAGTTTCCTCTTGCCTTCCGTAATTTAACATTCTCTTGATTTTCCTCTTACTTCTTAGACTTTTCTCTCAGTCGGTCCCTTCCTCCCCCCAAATCTCCTTTGCAGGTTCATCCTCTGCAGGATCATCCTTTGCAGGTTCATTGAGAAGTTGGAGTTTTCTTCCTATTCTGATCTTTTTCTGGGGAATTTATCTGCATCTTTAGCTTCCAGCTTTACACATCTGCTTCCACACGTGATGGACTGGCCAAGTCCTCCCACCAAGAGCAAGAAGAAAGGTTTACCCATGTCCTGTGAGCCTTTATATCCATTGGATAGCCTCTTCTTTCCCCCTGTATTTTGTTTCTGTGGCATAGAGGATCAAATCCAGGGCCTGTACACACTAGGCATGTGCACTACTATTGAATTTCACCGCTGGCCCAGCCTTCTCTTTTATGGGGAAAAAATCTGCATCCACCTCTAAGTTTTGAAGACAAAATCAGTTTTTTTTTTTTTTTTTTTTACAGTACTGGGGCTTGAACTCAGAGCCTTTACCTTGAGCCACTCCACCAGCCCTATTTTTGTGAAGGGTTTTTCTCAAGATAGAGGCTCATGGAACTATTTGCCCAGGCTGGCTTTGAACTCTGATCCTTCTGATCTCTGCCTCCTGAGTAGTTAGGATTACAGGCGTGAGCCACTGGCATCTGGCGAAAGTCAGTTCTTAATCAGAAAAATATCGATGTGATGAGAATAATAATCCTTAAATTAGCCTAGAAGGACCTAAATGGTCTGCCTTACCCACTGTCACCTGTCCACCCTCGCAACCTTGCTCACCATCCCTCTGTCCTTTCCTTGGTTCAGTCCTTTGTCCTCAGTACGGTCCCTTGAGAGGGCTTCTTTCACCCACTCTCCTTAACTACCTAAACTCATCTTTTTTTTTAAATTTGTGGTACTGGAGTTTGAACTCTGGGCCTCATACTTACTAGGCAGGCACTCTACTACTTGAGCCATTTTACCACCCCTAAACTCATCCTTTATCTCTCAACTCAGGAAGAGTCCCCCAGGGAAGCCTTCCTTGCTTTGAAATGCCAGGGAATGCCACAGGCATTGCACATCTGCCTCACACTACATAGTACAGTAACATAGTACCTCTGTGACTACTCAGAGAGTGGGTAGTTACATGTCAGGATTTTGGAGCCAAGACTGTTTGGCTTAGATTCCTGGCTCTTAACTTTTTTTTTTTTAGATAAGTGCTCAGTATAGCCCAGCTGGCCTCCATCTTGGGATCCTCCTGCTTCAGTCTCCTGAGTGCTGAGATTACAGGTGTGCGCCACCACAACCAGCTCTCTTCTTCTTGATGCCTCAGTTTCTTCATGTGCAAAATGGGGATGGTAGTTGCTGGGGATGAACCTCAGAGGTAGAGCACTTGCAGAACATTCAGGAAGCTCTGGGTTCAGTCCCAGTACCCTCCCACTCCAAAAAAAAATCCCTAAAATGGGGTTAGTAACAGGAGAATCTACCTTTAATCTTAAAATGTACAACGTTAAGTGCATCCAATGTGTAGAAGAGTGTCTGGAGTATAGTAAGCACGATGTAAGTTTCAGGTGAATGCTAAGAGCATAGTGAGCTCTGTGTGAGTAACTCACTTACTCGGAGTGAGAACGAGAGAGGCAGGAAGAACCTGGCAGAGCTGGCCCAGGAGCTGCAGCGGTAGCCTTGCCAGTCAAAGGGCTGGAGTTGGCCAGGGCTTGCCCCAGCAAGAGCACCTTTTGGGTGAGAAATAGGCAGGAAATGACAAATGTGACTTCATCAGTAATTACCAGTAATAGTGATGAAACAGAGAAATTTTTTAAACTAGCAATTGTAAAAAAAGAAAACATATCATTCATTCTGGAGAAAAGTTTCAATAGTCTTTCTACTTTCTCATAGAAAATAATGTAAAAAGACAGTCATTTGAAGAGATGACTAAAGGGATCCAGACAAAAACTGTAGAAAAAATTAGACATTTTAATCATACCATGATCCTCCTATGGTCTCCCACATAGCTGGAATAGCAGGTGTGTACCCCCACACCTGGTTTATAGATTGAGATGGGGTCCTGTGATCCTCCTAATCTCTGCCTCCCCAGTAGCTGTGATTACAGATGTGAGCCACTACTCCCAGCTCTTACATCTAATTTTTATTCATCATGCTATATTTCTTTTCTAGAAGAAGGCTTCACCTCAGATTATATAGGCTGCAGGCTGAACAAAACCTAACTCCAGAGTCAGGTGGTGGCACACACTTGTAATCCCAGTTCTCAGGAAGCTGAGGCAGGATTGTAAATTTGAGGCAAGCCTGGGCTACACAGCAAGACCCTGGCTCAAAACAAAACAAAACAAAAACAAAACAAACCCCCTTGAATCCATCCCTGGACCTGACAGCGTTCTTCCCTTTCTTTGTCCTCTGTTTCCCATCATGCTTTACATGCTTGTGAAAGCAGGACATGCACTAACATGTGTGGGCTATAAGGCAAAATTAAAAAAAAAATCCTTAGAAGACAGCCATATTAAGAGGAATTCCTCCCTTCCAGATGCTGTAATTTTCAGATGTAACATATACCATCATTTTCATAACGTAATTCTCCATCATTTGTTCTATTCATTTTGTCTGTGATTCCTTTTTTTTTTTTTTTTTTGCGGTTCTGGGGCTTGAACTCAGAGCCTACACCTTGAGCCACTCCACCAGCCCTTTTTGTGAAGGGTTTTTTCAAGATAGGGTCTCTTGAACTATTTGCTCAGCTGGCTTTGGTCCTCCTGATGTCTTCCTCCTGAGTAGCTAGGATTATAGCTAGGATCAGCAACGCCAGGCTGATTCCTTTATACAATTCTTCATTTTGACCTAAGATTAAAATTTGTCCCTAAATATGTAATCTGTTCAGAATCAAGAGGAAAAATGCAAAAGTTCATACTTTCTAAATCAAGATTATTTTTACACCAATTTCATCTGATTTTAAGTGTTATAACAAAGTAATTCTAATTGAAAGAAAAGCAAATCAATAGAAAATTGGTCACTCTAAATAAGACCTTTCTCACATATTTTCCAGAAACTCTGAAAATGAATGATTTGCATGATGGCAGAACAGACAATTTTGTAAACCAAATGGTTTCCAAGTCATCGCTCTTACCAAAATGTAAGTTGGATCTAAGTAGACTGCCATCTAAGCAGATCATTGCAAACTTTTTATTTTTTTTGTGGTACTAGGGTTTGAACTCAGGGCCCCACGCCTGCTAGGCAGGCACTCTACCACTTGAGTCACAGCATCAGCCCCAGTTAAAAACAATTTTGACAATAGATTACTGTTTTGTTTTTTAGTATTTAACTTAAAAGGGGTTGCAAGAAATGAGTGATAATTGCTAATAAAGCTCTCATTCTCACCTACTTACATATATAAGAACAAAGGTTGGTGTTTTTGTACTGAAAAATAAATCAAAAAGAGAAATAACTAAATCCTCACTAATTCTTCCTATAAAATAATATATTAACTTATGGGTAGATAAACTTCCAGCCATCTAAACGTATTTAAAATATTAAGTGACCAACTCCAAAACTTTGTGAAGGATACATAGGTTTTCAAACTTCTCTCAAGAGAATACAAGCAAAAACATTTGGAGATGCTAAGCTAGACAGATAAATCTGGAATACCTTTAAACCAGCCATGCAACGTCCCTGGACTACAGCTATTTTTAACTGTCCTGTTGGCAGACTGCAGAAGACAGCTGCATCACATAGATGAAGGCTGCCTGAGGTGTGGAAGGCTCAGTTATTTTTAGTTGTGAAACCATTTTTTCAAATCCTAATATTAGAAAAAAAAAACATAGTATGTGTGAGGAATTGCATTCAATTCCCAGCACGAAAAGTAAAGTAAAATAAAATGAAATATTAAAAAGCAAGCTTGCATGGAGCATTCTTCTGCTTGGGGAGGAAATTGATCCTGTTAATGCCTCAGAGAGCTACGAGTCTATATTGGCTGCAATTCTGGCCTGCACCCCTCCAAGCCCTTCTTTTGTTTATACAGGAACCTTGGGTATTTGCTGACAGTACTCAGGAGCAAGCAAGAGTGGGGGTGACTGGTGCAGGCCACCTTGATGCTTCTTGTTGGAAAGCCCTTGCTGGATAGGCCCTGTCCTCAGGTTGAAGGACTGCATCTGGGGCTGAATTCCTGGCTCTCAGGCTGCTGAGAGGGCTAGCACACCAATGGTAGTTGAATCTGAGGATTGGAAATCTCACCTCCCTGGTGTCAAGTTGGTCACTCCTGGTGGAAAAAGGTCTGTTCAAGTTGACCCCAACTCCAGCCTCATGGCTTGTTTCATTTCTTCCCCTCATCTGTTCCCAGGGTTTGACTCTATCACATCTCTCCGGGAGAGTGCGTTCTGTTTAGATCGTGGAGTCCAGTACTTCATGGACTTTCTGTCTCAGTCACCCCCAGAGTCCAGTACCTATGTCTTTGAAAGAACATGCGTGATCTTCTCTTTAGTGCATCTTTTCCCCCAGGTGGACTGGATTGGGGCAAAATCCTTCAAATGCTGCCTATGAATGCAAAAACTCAGTTCTCTCCCTTGATTCAGTTCTGGGGCTCAGACCTGGCCATTTGTCCCTTCCTTATGTTTCTGTGATGACTTTATTTCAGAAAGCCGATTGACTTTCCCTGTGACTAACTTAAATCCATACAATCCAAGCTCCCAACCCCAAATCTCAGAGAAATGAGTGGAGGGTTTCTTAACACTCTTAAGTTCCCTTAAGCAAAAATTCCCTCCCTCCCAACATGTAAGAGCGGCTCACTTTAAGATAATTATGAGTTCTCACCTGTTCTTCAGAGTGACTGCTGATCTCACCTATGGGTAAATTAGAGGGGCTGTTCAATGGACTTGTAGAGACAAATAATTCTACGGCTATCTTTCATTTCTTGTTATTCTGGGAGCACAAGTCACCCAAAATAATAATGCTAATAAGGATAAGACTAAGCAGTGGCAGGACGCTCGTTTATCCAGGTAAAACTGGAACCTGTGTATCTCACCTTCCCTTTCATTACTCACCCCCTGCCCCTGGCAAACTTCTTTTTAAGTCCATGCAGTTTTAAACCTGTAATGTATTACAACCCCCCTCCCAGGGACACTGTGTCATAGTCAGCGAACTTATCCTTAAATAAGTCCAGCACCTTCCCCTGTAATTGTTTTGTCCCCTGGAGACCACTCTTCTAGACCCTTCTTTCTGCTTCTGTACTGAAATCTGATCTGAGCTGTTCCACAGAGGTCATGGGGGATTTCACCAGGTTGGTCCCTAGGGTTAAAGTCAATGAAACAGGATCCCAGGTATAATAGGTATATACGGATTATTACAGTACACATGAGGTTCAGAGGAGCTTGGCTCCCCAACTCCAAAGAGAGCCGCTGACTAAGCTTGTACCTGCCACCAGGGTCTCAAGACCAGAGGGGTGGGATTTGTCAAAGACAAAATTAGTGGGAAGTGGAAGCTGCCTTGGGAGGAGAGCAGAGTTGTCTTAAAGTGTAGGGTGTGTGTGTGTGTGTGTGTGTGTGTATGCGCGCACTCCTGCGATAACAGAAGAGATTTGTAAGCCTGCAAGAAGGAGGAGGGAGCAACTGATTTCTCAGATGGACGCTGGCTGAACTTCAGAACATGGAGCTGTGGCAGAAGTATGGCGATGGAGGGCTTTTTGGGGGACTAGGGCTAACTCAGCTTCACATGGCAAAGCAGGCACTGTACCACCATGTCTCTAATCCATTTTGCTCTGGTTATGCTCTGGAGACAGGGATCTTACAACCATTTGCCCAGGCTGGTCTCAAACCATGATCCCCCTGATCTCAGCCTCCCAAGTGAAACACAGTGCCCAGCTGGTGATGGAACCTTAGGGTGCATTATCATGTGTCCTCTAGAGTTTGGCATGGCATGACTGTAGAGACCGGCACCTGTTTCCAGTCTAGAGATTTCTGAGGGAGTCCCTCTGGGTTAGCCCAGGCCTGTGGCTTGAGGAGGCTGTGGCTGTCCATTTTCAATGGACTCTTCAAGGCATTAACTATTCTATCCTTTCTTTAACTTGCTGTCTTTTCTTTTTTGGGTGCCAGGGATCGAACCCAGGGCCTCTTTCATGCTAGTCAAGTGCTCTACCACCGGGCTACATCCTAGTCCCCTTTCTTTTACTTGTAAATGAATACTTTTAACTTTTTTTTTGGTGAGGCTGAGGTTTGAACTCAGGGCCTCACATTTGCAAAGCAGGCACCTGAGCCATACTTCTATTTAACTTTGCTTTCTAATTTTTGCTGCTATTCTTTTTTTTTTGGTACTGGGGTTTGAACTCAGTTTCACTTGAGCCATTCTACTAGCTCTATTTCCTATTATTCTTGTTGTCAGAACTTGATTGGAAGACCATCTATGGCAGGAAACATGTCTTTTTTGTCATTCTTCCATTGTGATGAATGACAGGCCTGTAGTAATTGCTTACACAAGGTTCTGCACCCAGTATCCACTCTTAGCCCACAGTGAATACAGGGCACACATGCTGGAAATGATTTCAATGTATTTGTTTTTTAGCTACATAATCCAAAGGAAAGTGTGACTACCACTTAAAAGGAAAAAAATCTCCAGTGACTACTTTTTAAAATTTTGTTGAATAAGAAGTTATAACTGAATATGAACCAGGTATGTTTACTCAATGTACTGTAATTATTGAAGGAAAATACTCTGAGTTTGTCATAATCTAATAAACCATGCATTCTCAACCCTGATTATTTTTGGCTATAACCAATTAAATGAAGACTGAAAGTATTGGGAATTAATCATTTAGGAGTCAAACAGCCAGGCTGCAATGGCCCATGCCTGTAATCCTAGCTATTCAGGAGACAGAGACCAGGAGTATCGTGGTTCAAAGCCAGTTCAGGCAAATAGTTCACAAGATCCTATCTTGAAAAAACCCTTCAAAAAAGTGCTGGTGGAATGGCTCAAGGTGTAGGCTCTGAGTTCAAACCCCAGTATTAAAAAAAAAAAAAGAGTCTAACATAGCAAGGTCACAAGGTCAAGAGACGTATGACTAAATATTCTTTCTGCTTCTCTCCTCTTTGCTAACTCCAATCCAACTCATCACTGAGTTCTGCTGATTCTATATCTAAAATGCCTCACCATTCTGGGCATCTTAAATTTCATTTGTCCTGATCTAAACCTTGGCAAGCTCCTTAATGCACACACGCCCTTCCATCTCCCTCGTCTCTGTCTGTTTATGCTGTTATAACAAGATACCATACACCAGGTTTGTTGTGAACAACAGACATTTACTTCTTACAGCTCTGAAGGCTAGGAGTCCAATATCAAGGTTCTGGTAGATTCAGAGTCTGGAGAGGCTCATTTTCTGCTTCACAGATGGTTCCTTTTCTGTGAGTCCTTATACCTTGGAAGGGATAAGGGAGCTCCCGGGAGCTTCTTTTAGAAGGGCACCAACTCTGGGAGGTGTTTATGTGATATTTCCTTCACCCTGGGATTTTTCCAGCAATATTAACTTTGAACTAGACAGGCTTTATGCCAGACAAGTATGAGATTATTTTAATCAATGTAGTTCTGACATGTTTGGCTGTTACTATTTGATGGAAATCTTCATAAGTATCTATTTCAGGAGGCTTCATTACCCCTTACCACAACCCTTAGTGCTGTTTAGACCTTGGAGGAGTACAGTGCTAAATCTGGATCAGGATTCTTCAGAATTGATGCTTTATAGGGTCAGTGCTTTGGAGTGGGTGGGTTCAAAGGCACTAGTTACCTCCCTCCCCTTCCAATGATCTGACAAAGGAAAACATGGATTTCCATGTAGGAAATAAACTTGGATCTTCTGTACCTTCAGCTGCTTGATCCACTTAGAATTTCCTAGCTTCTACTGCCACCGTGTGGATATTTACATTTACTGAATTCAAACTTGTGTTTCCCTTATAAGGCTGGTTCTAGGCCCCAAAGAACAGTCCAAATACAAAAAATATAAAGTTTGTTTTATATTCTTGAATCTCACATTGTCCCCTGAATTCCTCTAAGTTCCCTGTGCTCTCAGACTCACAGAAAGATCCCACTATTAATTGCTTGTCTTTTCTCTTACGGTGCTGTACCAACACAGTAGAGCCACACTGAGGATACCACAGTGACTTCTGGAATTTTTGACGAACAAGTTTGAAGCAGAGAAACTTCAAAATGATCCCCAACTGTTCCGGTCCCCCAGTTTTCACAACTTGTATAATCCCTTTACCATGAGTGTGAGTGAGTAGTTTCTAACCAGTAGAAAATGGCAGAGGAACGGGGTGCTAGTTGGTGGCTCACACCTGTAATCCCAGCTACTCAGGAGACAGAGATCAAGAGGATTGTGATTTAAAGCCAGCCTGGGCAAACAGTTCTCAAGGCCTTGTCCTGAAAAAACCCACCCAGAAAAGGGCTGGTGGAGTGGCTCAAGGTATAGGTCCTGAATTCAAACCCCAATACCAGAAAAAGGAAGAAAGAGAGAAAGAAAGGAAGAAAATGGCAGAGGTGATGGGATGCCACTACCACAATGCATCTCATAGTATCTGTCACTTCCATGTTGCTAGCAGACTCTCTCTCTCTCAAAGGTAGGACTTGTTTATTTTGGTTCATGATTTCAGTGGTGTAAATCCATCATGGCAGGTAGGATGTAGTAGAACAGAGTGTCTCACAGGATGGTGGCCAGGAGACAGAGAAAAAGGGTGATACAAAGCCTGGACAAGACTGGCAGAGTGGCTCAAGCGGTAAGAGTGCCTGCCTAGTAAGACATGTCCCCATGGACACGCCCTATTGACCTACTTTCTGCAACTAGGCCCCACCTCCTACCTTTCACCATCTCCCGATAATGGCAGTACACTATGAGCCCCATCAAGGATGAATCTGTTCATTAGGTCAGAGTTCTCATAGTCAAATCATTCTGGAAATGCCCTCACAGACACACCCAGAGGTGTGCTTTACTGATCTCCTTGATTTTTCTTAATCACATCAAGTTGATGATCAAGATTAACTATCACAGGTCCACACCTTGTCAAACACATCTCCTTAAATCATAACACTCCACCCCTGCCCTCCCAAACGCTCATATCCATCCCATAATGAAAAATGCAGCCAGTCTATTTGCACAAGCCCCAATAATTTTAACAGTTCCCACATTGGTCAGAAATCCAAATCCAAAATTTCCTCTGAATTTCAAGGCAAACTCTTGTCTGCAAATCCCTGTAAAATCCAAAAGAAAACTACATACTTCCACTAGACACTGGCACAGAGTGACTGTCCCCATTCTGAAGGGAGCAACAGGGGAGTAGCAAGGACAGATTGGACCAATTTAAGACTGAGTCCTAGCAGGACAAACATTAAATCCTGTAGTTCTGTGTCTGACATCCAGGGCATGTGGCAACCTGTGGGCACCAATGGGCTTGGGCAGACATGTTGCCATCTGCAGCTCATGTGGCTGTCTTGGGCTGGTTCCCTCATTTTCTATTATTTTTCTCCACAGATGTTCCATGCTCCTGGCATCTCCAATATTCTTGGGTCACCATTGCAGCTTAGGATTCATCCTCACAGCTTGCCACAAAGCCCTCTCAGGGTCTCAGTGCAGTGAATCCAATCCTGCCACATATCAGCTGGCCTCCTAGGCCTTCATTTGAAATCTCAGTGGAAGGCTTCATCTCCCTGTAACTCTTGCATTTTACGTGCTTGCAAACCCAGCCTGTCATGGATGACACTAAGGTCTGCCTCCAGCTCGAGCAGTAGTGGGTGCCCTTGTAGCACAACTTCTCTGTCCTCTGAGTGTCTGGGTGGTAGACCCAGGAAGCACTTCCATTGGTGGCCTTGAGTGAGCTGCTAGCAGACTCTCTTGACTGTCTGCTAGGCTTGCATACATGAAGCCATGCTGGGGAGGCCTGGTCAAAAGTAGCCGAGAGTGGCTGCCTGCTGTCAGCCAGCATGGAACAGAGACTCTCAGTCCAACAGGACATAAGGAAACTGTAGCCTGCTAGCAACCATATGAACTTGGAAGCAGATTGCTCTCAGACCAGATCCTAGGCCTGAAGAACACCTTGATGGCAGCCCCATGAGAGACCTTGAAGCAGAACCATGCCCAGATCCTATGACAACAACTAAATGTGTGTTGTTTGCAGTCAGCAAACGTGTGCTGACTTTTATGTAACAGTAGATAACTAATACACAGCTCACTTTTTGGTTTTACTTATATCACTTCCCTCTTCCCCAGCGTAAATGCTTGGGGTCTGTTTTTAGAAATAAATATTAGTTTATTATTGACAAACACTGTTCAGAACCGTTTTTCCTTTCCCACCAAGGCTTTGATACTGAATCAGCTCACTGTACCTGATTCTTTTAGGATAAGTTCTCTGTCAGGAGATCCTGCAGCAACTCACACAAGGAGAGTTTTGTGGGACCTTCATGTGTAATTCCCCAAATAAGCGTGAATCCAGCAGGCTTGAGTCAGTAATAGGTAACGCTTAGCCTGAAGGTGAGACCTCAGACTCTGTCAGATAATTTATCATTTCCAGGTGCCTCACATCATTACAGCTATAGTTATAAGTTCTAATTGAAAAACAGATGCTTCAGCTGTGATCTCAGCTACTCAGGAGGTGGACATAGGAGAATCCTAGTGCAAGGTCAGTCTGGACTAATGTTAAGGAGGCCCTATTTCAAAAACGACCTGAGCATGGTGATGTAAGTCTGTGATGTAGCTACCGGGAGGAGGAGGCAAAAAGGTGAAGGGAGAAAGGTGACGGTAGGAGGATGGTGTTCAAGGTTAGCTTGAGACCCTATATGAAAAACAAACTAAAAAAAGCAAAAGGAGCAGGGGTGTGGCTCAAGTGGTAGAGTGCTTGGAGGCCCATAGTTCAAGCCCCATAGTGGGAAAAAGAAAAGCTGGGCACCGGTGGCTCATGCCTCTAATCCTAGCTACTTGGGAGGCTGAGGATGGTTTGAGGCCAGCCCAGTCAAATAGTTTGAGAGAACCCCATCTCCAAAATAGCTAGAGCAAAAATGGCTCAAATGGTAGAGTGCCTGCTTTGCAAGTGGGAAGCCCTGAGTTCAAACCCCAGTCCCACCAATAAATAAATAAATAAATAAAATAAAAAATAAGATGCTTTATTCTCATAGAACACTTGGCTAAGAGCAAGAAAGTGGTACTGAAAAGCAGAGGTATGGATAGGGAGTGTCACAATCAGTTAATCTCAACATACAACCAGGAATTAAAAAAAAAACACATCAAATTTAATATATGTTGTTGGAGAGTTATTTCAATGGCTGATAGCCAGTCTGATAAATATAAAGGAAGTTAACCTAGAGTAACTATTTATGAACTAAATTCCTAGTGAATACTGTTTGCTTTTCTTCTAAACATCTTTTAGCTTATCTATTCCAGGGCTTTTTTAAGGGATCACCGTCAAGCTTGCAGGTTCTAGAATATTTGCTGTTTTTTCTGAAAATCAGAGCAACAGTTATGTGGGCTCTGGTTGAAAAGCTTAAATATACTTAAACCTGTGAACTGCTCTGTACTGTCTTTTAGGAATAACTGAAGCAAGCTGGGCTCCTTTTAATCACAAGGGCAGTAGATAAGGGAGGAAGGAAGGCAGAACTGATCAGTGCATAGAAACGGCCCTCCTGATGGTAAATTGTTGAAGGTATAGTATATCCCCATAACCCTCGTAGACAAGCCTGTGAACATGAGCTTACCCATGTGCATCTTCTGCTACTTCAGTCTTTCTTCTTCACCCCTGGTCTTGGCATCTCACACAAAGCAAACTCCATTGTCCAAAGAGGTAGAAAGACTTAGACCTGAGGCAATATTTGACTTCAGATGATGTGCCATGGTGGGCTCTGATTTTTTTTTTTGTACAACTGAGATTTGAACTCAGGGCTTCATGCTTGCTTGGCAGGTACACTACCACTTATGCCACATCCCCAGCAACAGTGGTTCAAAAAAACTACTTTGGTCACAAGAACCCCCAGCTAATACCTGAGGGTTGGGAGATAAGTTCCAGTACCCCAGAGAAGTTGAGAGTAAGAGAGAGAGAATTTGCTCCCTCCTTTTTTTAATTGCTTATTTATTTATTCATATGTGCATACATTATTTGGGACAACTCTCCCCCCACCCCCTGCTCCCACTCTCTGCTTTTCTTTCTTTCCCAGACCATGAACTTGGGCTAACATAAATGCTTCCTGGGGTTGTGGTAAGGCAAGAGTTGACTGCAAAGGGTCAGGAAGGATCTTTTCTGGGGTGTTAGACATGCTCTGTGCCGTGATTGTGCATGTGTATACTGACAAGGGAGAACTTTATTCTACATGGAACTAAAGCTGTATAAACCTCAATCAACAGAAATACTAGATTGAAAAAAGTATTTTCAAGAACCAAAAAATGGAGAAGTAAATTCCAGTAATGCAAACAAACAAACAAAAAAAAATGGAGAAGTAATCCAAGATGTATTTATAGTTGGGAATCTTCATATTAACATTGGTCACAGCCAGGCGCTGGTGGCTCACGCCTGTAAACCTAACACGTGGACCTATTTTAAAGGCACATGGAGCTAAACAGGTTTGCTAAGGCACTGAATTTGGGGAGAGTTTTTTAAAAAAGTGCAATGAAAGATGAATCATTGCTTTCTGGCGGCAGCCATCAGGTAAGCCGAGATGGGGAATACAAGTACATCCAGGAGCTGTGGAGGAAGAAGCAGATGGACACGCTGCGCTTTCTGCTGAGGGTGCACTGCAGGCGGTCCTGCCAGCTCTGGGCTCTGCACAGCGCTCCCTGCCCCACCGGCCTGACAAAGCCAAGCAAGGTCATGTCACATACAGGATTCGTGTGTGCTGTGGTGGCCACAAATGCCCAGTTCCTAAGGGTGCAACTTATGGCAAGTCTATCCATCATGGTGTCTACCAGCTGAAGTTTGCACAAAGCCTTCAGTCTGTGGTCAAGGAGCAAGCTGGACATCACTGTGGGGCTCTGAGAATCCTGAATTCTTACTGAGTTGGTGAAGATTCCACATACAGATTCTTCAGGGTCATCGCTATTGATCCATTCCATAAGGCTAGCAGAAGAAATCCGGACACCCAGTGGATAACCAAACCAGTCCACAAGCACAGGGAGATGTGTGAGAGCTGACACCTGCAGGTTGCAAGAGTTGTGGCCTTGGAAAGGGCCACAAGTTCCACACACTGTTGGTGGTCCCACCGTACAACTGGAGAAGGTGCAATACTCTCCAGCTCCACCATTACTGCTAATAAAAATAATGTTTGTAAAATTCATACCTAATGAACAATTTTGGACAGTCAAAAAAAAAAAAGATGAATCCTTCTCAAGGTTCTGAGGATCTAGGAGAAGCTGGAAGAGGAAACATCCACAGGAGTGAGAAAGGGGAAGAGGAACAGGTTTGAAGGGTGGACACATTAAATTGTAGATACTATTAAAATGTCCAAGTGGAGGTATCTGTTAGATACATGTTTCTGGGAGATTTAAACTGGAATTGTTGCACTGAGGAGTGAGCCCAATGAATGGAGGAGATGTTTTTGAGGTCTGAAGTGAGTCTTAGGACACCATAATGTTTCTGGGTTTGGAAGAACAGTTGGATTTGTTACCAGATACTGCCTAGGTGACCTAGCTGAATTTCTACCCTACCCCAATTTTGTTTATCTTTGATACTAGATACCTGTAGGCTAGAAGTTCCTCTTCAGGTGGCCTAGGCAAAACTGGTTGGAACTAAGATGGCTGCCAGACCACCTCTAACTTCATTATAACCATCTTTCTGGTAAATGCCTCAGTGCTGGGAACAGTTGATAGTTGCCATGACAACAACCAGAAAGAACCATAAAGTGAGCAAAAAGAGGTGGTACCCCAATTCCTGGAAAATCCCCATCCATCCCTAGAAAGACATGAAAAGTTTACCCCCTCTTTATTAGCCATGCCCTTGCCTCATTTCTCTCTCTCTCTCTTGTTGGTACTAGGGTTTGAACTCAGGGCCTCACATTTGCTAGGCAGGCACTCTACTACTTGAGTCACTCCACCAGCCCTTTTTGTGTTAAACCCACAATAGGATCTAGCAAAACAATTTGCCTAGGCTGGCTTTGAACTGTGATCCTCCTGATTTCTGTCTCCCTTGTAGCTAGGATTACAGGTGTGTGCTATCATTTCTATTCTTAACCAAGAATAAGTCTTCTTCACTGCTCAGTTGGTGTTCAGTCTTGTTATTGGTTTCATAATTCTGAGAGGGAACAAGGATCCAATTTGGGGACAAAAACTGGTAACAAATTAAAAAAACGAAATTGGTGTGGAGTGGTTGGTAAAGCAGGAAGAAAAGGAGAGTAGTAAGCTGGAAGTAGCTGTGGACATGGGCATGACCAACTGTACCAAACGCTGTGGTGAGAAATACATTAGCAACTGAGAATTGGCAGTGAGCCTGCCTAGTGAGTGCAGGGCCCTGAGTTCAAACCCCAGTACCGCCACCTCCACCCCAACCTACTGAAAAAACCTGGCTAATGAGTACAGTTTTTCAAAGTTGTCTGTGGCCTGCCTGCATCAGAATTACCCAGTCAGCCACTACCACAAGTCACATGTGCTGATGTGACCAGGCACTGTATCATAGTCTTAGGCCACCTCAATTATTCCTGTTAGGAATAGAACTGGCTGATTTATTTCCCACAATAGCACTCGCTTCTGTTTCTTCTTCCTTTTATCCTCATCAGGTATTCTTTAGCCAGGCCTCCAAATTTGGGACTAGATAGGTGCTGGTGGGAACCATGAGGTTCATACTGGTGATGCACAATTTCTCTCTCTCTCTCTCTCTCTCTCTCTCTCTCTCTCTTTCTTTAATCATATATGTATTGCTTTGGTAAAGGATATTCTGTTTTCTCATTCACTCATGTTTGTAGCAGATATTTAAGTGCTTACTGTATGCTGGACACTGTGTCAGTGCCAAGGCAAATGAAGGCAATATCAAAATCTGTTTTAGAAGATAAGGCGAGGAGGCAGACATAGCAAACAGGAGGTAAAACAACACAGTTGAGAGGACAGAGTAAATGGACAATAGAGGAAGGAGTGACTGATTGTACTGGGATTTTCACATAAGGCTCTGTAGAGGACATGACCTGCAAATTGGAGGCTGACTCCTGGGTTCAGCAGCATTCCATGTGGGGCTTGGGGAGGGGAGGTCATCTCAAGAAGGGGAGCCAGGACACTTGAGGAGTTTTAAACAGTTTAGTTTGGGGTTTTAGTTTACACAAGGGTGGAGAGAAGAGGTAGAGGGAACTATTAAGGGACGTGGCAAGAAGACAGGTGTGAAGTTGGGCTTTGCTGGTTGCTGGTGGCTTACACCTATAATCCTAGCTGCTTGGGATTGGGAGGATCGTAGTTTGAGGCCAGCCTGGGCAAATAGGTCACGAAACCTTATCTCCAAAATGCACTGGAGGTGTGGAGTGTCTGCTTTGCAAGTACAAAGCCCTGAGTTCAAACCCCACTCTCCTTCACACACACACACATGCACACACACGCACACACACACACATGCACACACACATGCAAGTCGGCCTCATGCTGAAAAAGGAACATTCCTTTGAACTAGTTGTAGTTATAAACAGGTTTGTGGGAGTGGCCGGTTGAAGGAATCAACCCCGCCTAACACAAGTTCTATCTAATTTGCTAATCTGGTGTGAGTCTGTGAATATGTGTGTGCCTGAGTGTAATGTGTGTTGTGTTGAGGTGGGAGGATGCAAGCTCTGAGCATTCACAAAATCTTCTCTGTACTTTCCTCTACTGGCCCATGTTTTCCCACCTTTTTTCAATAAGTTTGATTACTTCTGACTTCAGAACCTTTTTATTTTTTGGCTCCTTGGAGGATGCTATAAGATTTGACAAAGAAAAGGACAAAGGAAAGAAAGATTTCAGCTGTGGTGCAAAAGTGCCAGGGAGATGAGAAGAAATGAACATGAATAGAAAAAGAGAAAAAAGAAAATGTGACCGTAAAAGCCTGGCTAACTCATCCCTTTTATGTGGAAGGATGTATGATACAGTGTTTCAGGGCTGAAGGTGTGGCTCAAGGGATAGGGTGCTTGCTTTGCAAGTGAGAAACCCTGAGTTCAAACCCCAGTCCCGCCAAAAAAAGATAAATCATATAGCATCTCAAAGTCTGAAGCAAGGAAGAAAAGGACAGACAGTAGATGGGTCTTGCTTGTACAGGGGAGCACTATTTGAAATGTCACAAGTTAAGGGTACAAGAATATACTTGGCTTTTCTGCCAAAGCACCAGGTGGGCACTTTGATGGGTTTAACCTATGAGATAATGGGCATGGACCCTGATGAATGCCCTACAATATCTGAGACAGTTGCAGCTGTCATTGTTAAAAAGAAAGCCATCTTAATTCTGGCCACTGTTGAGGCACGTTCATGTAGTGCAGAGAATGGTGGCAAACATTCTTTCCTATCAGATTGGCTTTCGGTTCATGCAGAGCTAGCCTCAGACAGGCACCTTGGAGTTCTCACTCTCGTTTCCTTTCCTCATATTTTCCTACCTCTGTCTACTACCTCCTCTGCCTGATTCCCTTGATACCACCCTGGGTGCTAATTCTACCCTGGAGATGCTGTGCAAGACCAAGCTTGAGAACATTGTCCTTGGGCTGGCCCAGTGGCTCAAGTGGTAGAGTGCCTGCCTACCAGTGCGAGGACCTGAGTTCAAACCCTGGTACCACCATCCCCCACCCCCCACAAAGAGAGAGAGAGAGAGAGAGAGAGAGAGAGAGAGAGAGAAAGAGAGAGAGAGAGAGAGAGAGAGAGAGAGAGTTGTTCTTGACTTTGGTTTTCTTCCATTTCTCCTAACTGTGGGCTGAGGTTCTTAATATTACTCCAATAGTGCTGATATTGATATTCTCTCATAGAAATAAGCCTTTGGCTTAATATGAGGGCACCTTCCCACCAGGGAACAGGAGTGGGGGAGCAGAAAGGGTGGGCAGTCACACCAATTTCTGGAAAGAGCTTAGTTAAAGCAGGTCACTATGTTAATATTCATTTGGCTTTTTCACCCTAGGGAAGGATGGATAAAGGTTTGTGAATTCCAGGCAAAGGGGATGGCATTCGAGAGGTTTGGACCTAAGAGACAGCACATCGTGTGCCTTGGATGATAAGTGACTAAGTGTTGCTGGACCATAAAGTGTGAGGTTAAGAACTAGGGAAAGATGAGTTTGGAGAGGTGAATGAGACCAGTCCTTGGGGGGACTTTGCCATTTTAATAAGTTTTAATTTGGTAAGCTATTGGAACTTTTAACTTTTTTTTTGGGGGGGGTGTAGACTGCAATTTGAACTCAGGGTTTTGTACTTGTAAAGCAGGCACACTACTACTTGAACCATGCATCCAGTCTATTTTCTTGTGGTTATTTTGGAGATGAGGTCTTGTAAACTATTTACCCAGGCTGGTCTCGAACTGTGGTCCTTCTGATCTCAGCCTCCCAAGTAGCTAGGGTTACAGGTGTGAACCACCAGTGCCTGTCGGGGACTGTAAAGTATTTTCAAGTTGGGGAGTGGGGTGGTCTTGTTTGAATTTCTAAGTAGATCTGACAGCTCGATAAAGGATGAACTTCAAACGACAAAAGATCTGGGGGCAGCCAGGCATGGTGAGACGTAGCTGTAATCCCAGCACTGGGGAGGCCAAAGCAGGGGGATCTCAAGTTTGAGGCCTCAAAAGAAAAAATCTGGGGCCGTGGTAGAGCACCTGCTTAGCAAGTAGGAGGTCCTGCCCCCCCTCCAAAAAAAAACCCAAACCAAATCCTATTACCCATAAACCACTTGTGTTTTAGAGTCACCACCCATTCATATCTGTGAAGCCAATGGCGTTTGTTGTCTTTTCCTGTCTGGGAAGTCCTTCTCTTTCCTAGCTGTGGGGAACTCCCAGCTGTGTTTCCTTCTCTGTGAAGATTTATGCAAGATGCATTCTACACTTTTTACACAATCTCCACAGCAGGAAGCATCCATACCACTTACGCTGATTAATTAGGGTTGGAGGCATGGTTCAAGCAGTGAAGAGCACCTACCTAGAAAGTGCACAACCCTGAGTTCAAATCCCAGTATTGCAAGTAAATAAATAAATAAATGAATAAACTGATTAATTAGATTTCTGTCTGTTCCACTAAACTGGGAGCTCCCTAGGTCTGGGGCCAAGACTTATTTATCTCTGTGCCTTAACATTTGTTGAATTTAAAATTCTACAACTTTTAAACTTTACTCAGTGTAGAAAAAAAGATGCTTTAGAAATGGTTAGGCGATCTACCAGCTTTGATGGTAAATGCTACCGTGACATGTGATGTTTTGTGCCTAAAAGAAACCAATGGCTTGTTAATCGATTGATAAAATCTATTGCTTCTTATTCTTACTATAGAGACCATGTATGTTTTTTTTCTGGTATTAAGACTACTCCACACACACACACATACACACACACTGCTCTTCCTTAACAAAATGAGAACTGAGCTATCTTATAAATGACTCCCCTCCTACCCAAGGTGGTACTGGGGTTTGAACCCGGGGGTCCATGCTTGAACTCTACCAGTTGAACCAAACCTGTGAGCCCTTTTATGCTTTAGCTGTTTTTTAGATAGGGTCTCATGTTTTTTGCCAGACTAACTTGGGCCATACTTGCGTCTCCCGTGTAACTAGGATTATAGGTGTGCACCATCACGCCAGCTTTTTCTTTGAAATAGGGTCTTGATAACTTTTTGCTCAGGCTGGCCTCAAACCTTCTTCTTCTCAATCTCCACCTCCCAAGTAACTGGGATTGCAGGTGTGAGCCACCGTGCCTGGCTAAGTGACATTTTTCTAAGTCATATGGGAGCTACTAAAGTGAAGTTCTGCAGTAATAGAATTATACTATTCTTTCATTGTTACAATTTGGTAATTAAAAAGTTAGATTATTGATAAGTAGATTTAAATTTTATATTACTCTTTTCCTCATTTTTTGAGTTTCTTCTTTTTGCTTGCTTTAATATGCTTAATAACAGGTATGGTAGAAATTTTAATGTATATAATTGTAACTGACAGAAAATAATAGTAGCCATGGGTTGTAATAATCAGAGTTTTTGACTTTATGTCATATCTAGATGTAATCAACAAAGATGGTCTTATCTATTTAGTTAAGTTGAGTCAGCCCTTTAATATTTACTTTGATCAGCAGTTCCATCTCTGTGGCACATAATTAAAAAGCATTAACATTGTCTTGCACTAAGTTAAAAATGCCACAAAAGAAAATTACACAATTAAAAAATAAAAAAATGTCTGCTATGCTTTCATTATAGTCAAACAATCTGACCTTAAAATGAACTGAAATTCAAAATGGCTTTAAAGGGGGTAAAACAAAACACAAGGGACTTTCTGTCTTTCTACCACTTAATTAAGGAAAGACCTTATATTTAACTTTGCTTTTTAATTCCTAGAAAGGAGAATTAAAAATAATGACACAGTCCTTACTCCAGGGATTTCTCGTGGTGAGTGTGACTTGTGTTCATGGGTATTGACTGAGTAGTTGATGTGAGACAGGGAGAAGTGTTCTGAGGCTGGCGGGGTTCAGGAGTGAAGAAGTGGAGTCATCAATGATGGGATGATGACTAATGGGATGTGGGTTTTCATGTCTCATGTTAGATATTGAAGACAGAGCCATAGACAAGTTTTCAAGACCACTCTGGCGCTAATGTGGTGAAATGCCTCCTCGTGAAATTGTACACCACAGGAACCCTGTTTCCCTTATACCAGTGGGGAAAATGGATCGGGGTAACTTGCTTCAAGTCAACCAGCTATTAGTGAGCAGAGCTGGGATTTCAGCCTACGTGGGGCTGACTTTGGAAAGCATGATCTTTTGCACTTGGTCAGGAATTCATCTGGGTTTGCTTTTTGAGGTTTTGAACTTGCTGTGTAGTGTAGACTGGCCTTGAGCTCACCATCCTCTTGCCTCCATCCCCTGAATGCTGAGATTACAGGTGTGAGTTACCACACCTGGCTTCATAAGGTCATTTTTTGGGGGGGGGAATGGGAATGGGGTTTGAATTCAGGCTTTGAGCTTGCAAAGGAGGCATTCTACTGCTTGAGCCACATCTCTAGTGTGTTTTTCTCTGGTTATTTTGGGATGGCGTCTCATGAACTATTTACCCAAGCTGCCCTTGAGCTGTGATCCTCCCAATCTCAGCCTCCCAAGTAGCTAGGATTACAGGTGTGCCACCAACGGCAGCAGTACTGTTTGTACTAGAAAAGAGTAGTGTTCTAGGTATTTCCCCTCTGGATAATATTTATTTTCTTCAAAATCTTCATTCCATTGGCTCCCAGAGTCATCTGTCTAATCAAAGACAGTGGATTCAGGCTTTTATTTATTTTCTCCACGCTTCTGTCACAACTTTGGGAATGTGTGTGGGTTTTTAAGAAATCATTACAGTGGAGAGGAGGGCCTTTGGTATTTCATGCTGGGGTGCAGGATGTTTTTATACTCTGCGGTGCACAGGACAGTCCGATAGGACCAAGAAGTATCTCACTTGAAAAGAATTAATAGAAGATAATGTCCTACACCACCCTAGAGCTGTCTACTTTGCATTTATGTTGGAGTAGAGTAGGATTTTATGAATTTAGGTAATCTCCAAGTGGCTTTAGAGTTTAAAAAATCCCATTACAGAGAAAAACCTTTTTTGCCCCTGAGCTCAGGGCCTTGACCATGCTAGGCAAGAAGTCTACCATTTTGCTGCATCCCCAATGCTTGGTCTTTTGAGACAGAGCCTCAAAACTTCAATTTGCTGTATATATTTAGCCTAGGCTGGTTTGAACTTGTGATCCTTCTGCCTCTGCCTCCCAGGAGCTGGGATTACAGGTGTTGGCCACCACACCTGGCTAAAAAGAAAATATTCTGAAGAGATTAATTTTATCTAAATAATTCAAAACTGGGTTTCAACAGTAATGTCAGTCAGCACTATATGGACGGCTTTAGCAAGGGCCGGGGATGAAGTGGCAGATAGTCTCCAGGATCTGTTATAGGGAAATCACATGATGTTGAGTAATTTATAGATGTTCAGAGGAAAAAAATGTGACGTGGCCTTGAAGTGGTGGGTAAAACAATGTGAAGAATGTTGTTAGCATTAATTGAATGCTGAGGACAACTCCGTGTCCTGAGAGAACAGGTAAAATACCGAGTTAGTGAACAGGTTACTTGAGTTTTAGGGCAAAAGTCCAGAGTTCAAGAGTCTGAAATGACTAGGTTTGGCCACCTGCCCAAATGTGTCAATTAAAGAGAGGAGTAGTAGCTGGGCACTGGTGGCTCACGCCTGTAATCCTAGCTGCTCAGGTCGCAGAGATCAGAAGAATCAAGGTTCAAAGCCAGCCCAGGCAAAAGGTTCAAAGCCAGCCCAGGCAAATAGTTCACGGGATCTATCTCGAAAAAAACCCATCACAAAAAAAGGGCTGGTGGAGTGGCTCAAGGTGTAGGCCCTGAGTTCAAGCCCCAGTACTACAGAGAGAGAGAGAGAGAGAGAGGGAGGGAGGAGGAGTGGTAAGAGGCTAAGAAGAGAGATATAATTGAATTTGGCCTGCATCAGGAAGAGCAAAGGAGTTCAGGGACCCGAAGTCCATCTTTAGAGCTCTGGCGTGAGCTTCTGGACTTTTCAGGGAAGGGGCAGGAAGCATGCATAGGTAGTCGGTCTTGGTCACACTGTGTTCCAAGTAAGAAAGTGGGGCTTCGGAGTGGCTCAAATGATACAGCACCTGAATTCAAACCCCACTGCAGCCAGAAAATAAAGGGTTGAGTGACCTCAATATCATCTTCAAGGGGCTTACGGGAACTTCGAGGTTTGTAGAAAAGGGAGTCAAAGGAGGGGTTTGAAAAATGGAGAGCTGACAGAGCACGTGATTTTGGTCAGACCAGTGGCCTGATGGATTATTATCTCAGTTGTGGTCCTTTGAGGGGACAAAGTTATCACCATCATCACTTGAGGAGAGCAGTCTGGCTCCCCTGGGATGATTGCTCCTGCTCTAGGGTGCTGGGATTACTCCAGCTCCAGGGGGTGGCCCTATTTGGGGTGATCTGTCCTGCAGGCTCACTGTTGCTTGAGCTAAGTTTTGGTCCCTCAGCAGGAAGATTTTTTCCATCAGTCCTATCCTTCTTGGAATCCAAGGTGACTGCAAAACAGAAAGACTCAAGAGGAAGGAATTGAAGAGGGAAAAATAGAGCCAGAAAGGAACAAGATGGAGTTAGGTCAGTGATCAGTGCCGTCTTTCAAGAATGAGTTCATGCCAGGTGCTGGTGGCTCACGTCTGTGATCCTAGCTATTCAGGAGTCAGAGATCAGGAGGATTGCAGTTTGAACACAGCCCCAGCAAAGAGTTTGCAAGACCCTTTTTAAAAAAAACTCAACACAAAAAAAAGGGCTAGTGGAGTAGCTGGTAGAGTGCCTGTCTAGCAAGCCTGAGGTCCTGAGTTCAAATCCCAGTGCCACCAAAAGAAAAAAAAAAGAGAATGGGTTCATTTTCAGTGGATGTTTGGATTTGAGTTGAGGCGGGGTCTAATCAACGGGAGATGTTGTACTTGAAGGTAATCTTTTATAAAATGCTGTGTACAACAGAAAAGGGGAGTTGATGTTTGACCCATCAGAATTCATTCAGATGTGGCAGTGGGTGTCAGTGGAGTCAGCAGTTCTGGCTTAGATAGAATGTTGTCTGCCACTTCCCTCTTTTGATCTTGGCCAGTTTAGCTGGACACACATATTCTTAGTATTCTTGGCTGGCTGTAGACTGTCTGAAAATAATGCCTTTCCAGAATACCTAGTACAGGTTAGATAATATACGTGCTTTGTTCAAAATGGGTGCTTAATAGTTGGTAATTCTTCTTCTTTTTTTTTTTGGTGGGACTGAGGTTTGAACTCAGGGCCTCAGGCAGGCATTCTACCACTTGAGCCACTCCACCAGTCTATTTTTGTGTTGGGTTTTTTGAGATAGGGTCTTGAGAACTATTTGTTCAAGCTGGCCTCCAACTGAGAGCCTCCTGATAGCTGCCTCCTGAGTAGCTGGGATTATAGACTTGAGCCACTGGCACCTGACCTATTATTCTTGTTATACTTCGTTTGCCTTATTCATTCTTGTCTCATGAATATACAGTGCAATTTCCCAGTGGCTGTCTGCTGTGTTGTATGACTTCATAGTAGACTGAATATGGACGGGTTACTGGAATGTTTAGTGCTGGTGTATATCTCAGTACTTGTTCCTGTGAGAGGAGAATTCAGGCAAGACATGAAAATCGTGAAAGTGAGAGTAAAGTTTGTTAGGAAAGCAGTACCCTGAAAACAGACTGAAAGCAGGTTGTCTCTAAAGGTGGAACTCCCACACCAGCTTTCTGGGCTGGAATATTTAGTGAGGACCTCTCAGCCCCAGGACCATCTGTACTTCCAGGCCTGGGTCTTTATTTTATTAAATTAAATTACCTGTGTGAAAGTCTTAGTCTTTGATCTGTCCCTGTGAAATTCTCAGCCTCTGGTTTATCTGTTGCCTGGGTGCAGAAAAGAGAATACCTATGTGAAACTCCCTGTCCCAGGCTAGAAGATGTTTAAGGTGTGGCTTTTTCTTTTTTAGGGGTTGGGGACTTGAACTAATGGCCTTGCACTCTGCCATTTGAGCCACGCAGCCAGCCTGAGATCTGTAAGATTTTAAACAATGATACCATTATGTAAAAACGACAAGAGGCCATTGTTTTCGACTTAGCTCTTGTACAGACCAGGCTAAAAATCAAAATGGAGTCACTAATGCCAACATTCTACCTCACCAAACTGCACTAAGCTATTTATGTGACCTTCAGAAACATCAGGATTAAAAACAGCCTAATTTCTCCAACAAGCCAGTTCCAGTTGATATTATAATGGAGTTCTCTCTGCCTTAATCCTTCCACAAAACAGGCAGCCTGAAGTACGTCCTTACTAACCAATTAATTGTTTTTCTGTTAGGTTTCTCCCTTTTCACGGTAACTGGAAATGACCAGTCTGGTTCTTGTTTTAATTTTTGCTTTTTCTAGGTGCTTTCCATAAACTCAACTCCTTTGCTCAGGCCATTGGAACACTTTTTTTGTAATTTTTTTTTTGTGGTACTGGGACTTGAACTCAGGGCTTTGAGCCACTCCACCAGACCTTTTTTTGTGATGTGTTTTTTTTTGAGATAGGTTCTCACGCACTATTTGCCTTGGGCTGGCTTTGAACCATGATCCTTCTTATCTCAGTAGCTAGAATTACCTGGTTCTTGAATTGAGTATAAAGTCAGTTATTAAATTAAGTTGTTCTAATTTTGACCTTTGAAATACTCTTTTCACTCCTTTTTTTTTTTTGTGGTACTGGGATTTGAACTCAGGGCCTACACCTTGAGCCACTCCACCAGCCTTTTTTTGTGATGGGTTTTTTGAGATAGGGTCTCATGAACTATTTGCCCGAGCTGGCATTGAACCATGATCCTCCTGATCTCTACCTCCTGAGTAGCTAGGATATTCACTAGATTTTTAATTTTGAAAAACAGTTATAAAAGAAATAGTAAGCTGGCGCTGGTGGCTCCCGCCTCTAATCCTCCCTACTCAGGAGGCTAAGATCAGGATGACTGCAGTTTAAGGCCAGTCTGGGAAAATAGTTTGCAAAACCCTATCCACAAAGGACCCACGGTCCACAGTGGTAGAGTGCCGGCTTCGCAAGGGTGGGGTCTTGAGTTCAAACCCCAGTCCTGTCAAGAAAAAAAAAAAAGAAATAGTAAGAAGCATTTATGTGAATGTGTAATAAACTTAATATTCTCCATGATACATGATTTTATGAGTAAGTATTTACATATTTCTGTTTTAATTTATCGATGTAAAAATATTGACAGATATCACCCAATAAACAAACAGCTCTCTGGCAAAATTTTGGGAGTTGTGCAGGGGTCCTGAAAGCAAAACGAGTGAGATCTGCTGACTTAGAGGCGTGTGAGTGGAAGCCAGGTAAATTGCATGGGCTTCTCAGAGGTCAGGCTCTGCTGAACATTTTAATAACTTTGATTTAAGTGACAACTGAGAAGTAGCTGGCCAGGAAAGAGCTGGTGGAGGTGATCTTCTGGGAGGGAGCGATAAGAAGGAGAACAGCTGGAGGGAATGATAGGCGGGAGAGGGTGGCTTGGGGGAGCTGGCATCTCTGTTCTGTCTTTCCAGTCCTTCCTTCCTTCAGCTTCCTAACTGTGTTTCCATATGTAAGATTTTGATAATGTATTCTAAGTATTTGTTTTGTCGACTTTTTATACTATTAGTGTGCAAAAATAAGATAAAAAGTCTATGTGAGCCTCCCACGTGAGGCTTTGAACCAAAGGCCAAAGATGAGCTGACTTGGTTTAAGGAGTTCCTGTTCCAGGCAGCTTTAGGACAGCCTCACTTTTACTTAAAGTTCTCTTCAAAATCCTGCGGAGAGGGCTTCTGTTCACTGAGATGAGAATGATTAAAGTGATAGTGACTGTTCTCTCCTCTCCTCTTCCCTCCTTTTAAAACGAATTTAGAAATTTACTAGTGTTGAATAAGCAGTGGCCACAGGTCAAGACTTGTGTCATACAGTCTGTTTTTCCCCCAGGCTGCTTGTCATTACTCATGGCCTGAAAGTGGAGTGTTGGAAATTTTCAGATACACTATTTTTTCCTGGCCCTGGAAATCTTCTTTTGCAAAAGAATGCAAACTATAAAGATTAAAAGCTTCACAAGATTCAAAAACAAACAAAAGTCACCCATTCAGATTATATTTTACAAAATAAAAGAGTTTTTTTGCATTTAACTGAATTTGTTTAGAGAGTGTTGATAGGTTTGAAAATACAGGGTTATCCTGTAAATTCTCATGGTAAACTTGAATTTCAGATTAACAACCAATCTTTTTTTTTCTTTCTTTTATTATTCATATGTGCATACAAGGCTTGGTTCATTTCTCCCCCCTGCCCCCAACCCCTCCCTTACCACCCACTCCTCCCCCTCCCTCTCCCCCCCACCCCCTCAATACCCAGCAGAAACTATTTTGCCCTTATTTCTAATTTTGTTGTAGAGAGAGTATAAGCAATAACAGGAAGGGACAAGGGGTTTTGCTGGTTGAGATAAGGACAGCTATACAGGGTATTGACTCACATTGATTTCCTGTGCGTGGGTGTTACCTTCTAGGTTAATTCTTTTTGATCTAACCTTTTCTCTAGTTCCTGTTCCCCTTTTCCTATTGGCCTCAGTTGCATATAAGGTATCTGCTTTAGTTTCTCTGCGTTAAGGGCAACAAATGCTAGCTAGTTTTTTAGGTGTCTTACCTATCCTCACCCCTTCCCTTGTGTGCTCTCGCTTTTATCAAGTGCTCATAGTCTAATCCCATTGAACAACCAATCATTTTTTTTAAGTGTAAGTATGTCCCAATTATTGGTATAGGGTGATACTTATACTAAAAATGAAATTCCAGCCTAATGGGGTATCCTATTCATTTGGTAAATTTGGTCACCTCACCTAGGCAGAAGTAAGTCCTTTTGTATGTCTTTAAATTGTATATAACAGCTATGTATTTTCAAATAGTTTTGCAGTGAAAGATTAAAAACATATTATCCTCAGTGAAACAATTACTAGTTAGTAATTTTTTTTTTAAAATGTAAAACATACCCGTACTTTTCACAAATGGAGCCCTAAGAAGTAGTACCAGGCTAGTCTTGAAGATCAAGTTGAGCAGCTGGACTTGGCCATGTTCCCTGCGGTTACTGAGTGAGCCTGGCTCCACCCAACTGTGATACAAGCTAACAAAACCGGAAGTTGGTCAGGCTCCCTTGCTCCTCGAGGTAAGTGTCTCCTTCAGCTCGCTCTGTGTCAAAGCTCTTTGTAAAGCATTGAAAAATGGATCTTGGTGACAGAAGTGACGTTAGGTGCCTGTGCTGACTGGGGCAGTGGTGGAGGCAGGATGGATGGTGGACTCAGAGATTATGTGCTGGAGTTTGTATTGAGCTGAATGTTCACTAAGGAGTTAGGTTTATAATATGCTTGTGACTTTGACTAACGACGTTTAATCCTATAAAATGGTACTTAGAAGTAGAGACGTGGCTGGGATCCTTACTTTGTGCGCCAGTTTGTTTGTTTTTAATTTAAACTGTGGGAACTCAACTCTCTTGTACATTTAAACCTCATGGCTTAATTACGCATGGGAAGGTTCCTTGGAGTTCCCCCCTGCTTCCCCCCTGCCCCCGCTTTTTTTCTTTTTTGTATTTTGTCATGTTGCTTAAGATCAAAGGGAATTTTTCAACTAGTAAATGTATCTAGAATATTTTTTAAAAAAGCCTTAAACTTTTCAGCTGTATTGTTTTCTGTCTGAATTTAAAAAAATTGGAATGATTGTGTTACCCTTGGATAATACAGAGGTGGGATGCTTACCTTTGGTCTTCTGGCTTATTGAGAACCAAAGTAGAATTTTCAGTGAAAGGCTTTGGTCGTTGGAGGGCTTCCCATTAGCGAGACAGCGTGTTCTTTTGGTCCACTGGACCTTCTGTTTCACAGCACTCGTTTACTGAATGTCAGATTCTCTTCAAGCTCAGTTTCAAAAGTATGGCTGGCAGCATGCCTGGCAAGTTCAAAACCTCAGTGCTGCCCCCCACAGAAAAAAGATAGTTATAGTATTTTCAAAATGGAAGGAGATTTATGATACCTCTGCTGTTATTCTGCAGTTTGCCATAATACAAGTCACCAGTTGTGGCAGAAAAATGTGATCAATCGATCTATCTATCATCTATCCATATCTGTTTATATGGATATAGATATCTCTGTAGTAGATTATATAATTAGCTAAGACAAAAGTTTATGGAATTTTAAGAGGAACAGTTATATCAAGTTGGCAGAATTAGGCAAGTTTCCAAGGAAGGAAGGTTATTTTGATGGGGGACCTTATTTATGGTGACCATTGTGCTAAGTTGCAGAGGCCCTTGACATTGGTGGCACTGTCTCCAACAAGTAAGACTAAGTCTCTGTGAGAATAAATACTTTCCTCAGTCACTATGGTGGTACCTGCTTGATGACATGGGATGAGTGGCCAATTCGAACCCAGGTCTATGAGATTCCAAAGTCTGTACAGTTTACTGCATTGTGTCTTTGGGCATAGTAGCTATGGCATTTAAAGTGGGTGTTGTAAGAGGGGCAGAAAAACAGCAAAAGTAACAGAGTGTTTGAAATTAGAAACAGAATCTATGTTAAAGTCAGTTTAATGTATTTTTTTGTGGTACTGGGGTTTGAACTCAGGGCCTACACCTTGAACCACTCCACCAATGGTGGGTTTTTTCGAGACAGGGTCTTGAGAACTATTTGCCCAGGCTGGCTTTGAACTGCGATCCTCCTGATCTCTGTGAGCCACCAGCCCATCTAGTTTAATGTGATTTTGTACTATAAATGCATACTTTGTAGTGTTTTTTTTTTCAATTATAAAACACCACATATTTTAAATACATGTGTGAATACACCCATCTACTATAAAAGTGTTTAAAGAGAGGAAGTCACTCTACTTCCCATCCTGAAAACTTTTAAGGGCAACTGCTGTTGAGAACAGTTAGAAGCCTGGTGTGGAGTTTTTTTCTCTTTTCCTTTTTTCTTCTAAGTAATCCATATTTTGGTATATTACAGACTATTTTGCAATATGCCTTATCTTCATTTCTCAATGTGGCATGGACACCCATTTAAATACATGCAGATTCATGTTTCACTTACAGATATGCCTCACTCCTAGAAAGTTCTTAATAATGTTAGCAGTTGTCTTTGTGTACTGTTTCATTCTTTTTAATGTATATACACAGTATTTTCCTTTTTTTTTTTGGTGGTACTGGGATTTGAACTCAAGACATCAGGCTTGATAGGCCAGTGATCTTACCACTTGAGCCACTGATGGGTTTTTTGAAACAGGGTCTTTTGAATTATTTGCCTCAGGTTGGCTTTGAACCATGATCTTCCTGAACTTGGTCTCCTGAGTAGCTAGGGTTATAGGAGTGAGCCACTGGCACCTGGTGCAAGGTACATATGTTTTTTTTGGGCAGTACTGGGGTTTGAACTCAGGGCCTCATGCTTGCTAGGCAGTTATTCTACCATTTAAGCCACTCCAGCATGTGCATTTTTAATATCATTTAAGCTTACTGTACAGAGATTTTTGTCTTATTTTTCTATTTATCTCTTTCTCTAGCTATACATTTTTCACATGGGTAGGAATTTTTTTTTTCTTTTTGATACTGGAGTTTGAACTCACAGCCTACACCTTGAGCCACACCATCTGCCCTTTTTCGTGAAGAGTTTTTTTCGAGATAGGGTCTTGTGAACTATTTGCCCAGGCTGGCTTCAAACCATGATCCTCTTGATTTCTGCCTCCTGATTAGCTAGGATTACAGATGTGAGCCACCACGCCTACCAGGCATTTGACAGATGGAAAAATGGAGGTCTTGTAAGAGGTGCTTAAACTGCTTTTGCTGAAAAGGACTGTCTCCTTACTGGGGCCCATGAATTATCTAAAAGTTGGTGAGCAGCCTGGCGTCCCTCCCTCAGTTTTGCATCTGTCTTTGTCTGTCATTCACCTTACAGTCACTCTGGAATCCAGGAAAGACAGGATTTATTGATAACATGTTTATAAGAAGGCTGAGATCTGGAGGATCAAGGTTCGAGGCCAGCCTGGGCAAATAATTCCTGATCCCCCCCATCTCCAAAATAAGCAGAACAAAATGAACTGGAGGTGTGGCTCAAGTGCTAGAGCACCTGCCTACAAGTACAAAGCCCTGAGTTCAAACCCCAGCCTTACCAGAAAAAAAAAAAAAGTAGGATTGAGAAATCTGCCTCAAACAAAGGAAGGGAACATCAGAGCCTGCCCTGGACAAGGGTTAGCAACTCCTCCAGAGCAAGGACTGGGGTAAGGGTTAGCTAGCCATACTTGTGATTGGGACTGTTTAGCTATGCATACTTTTGTCCCCTGCCCCTGTTCTTTGTCTATTGAAAGCTAACGCTCATCTCTGCACCCTGAAGATGGCTGAGTGTGGGCTGAGTGCTTACCTAGCCTTTTCCCATGGCACACCCTGGGTTCTCTATTTGGCATATAGGGCGAGTGGCCAGGCCTGACGTGGAAGCCCAGGAGTTTGGGCCTGGGGTTCAGAACTTTGGCTTCAGTTTCAGTTAGAAGGCAGAACATGAATAGTAAGAGAGGACCTTATTCTAGACAGGGCACATGGTGCATTGTCATTTTGACATAGGGAAAAAGTCTCCTTGCCATCTGAGTTGTGCTGAGAAACCTGGAACTTAATAGCTAATACCCTTCCCTTCAATGGGTAATTCCCAGGAAGCTGGTGAATGTTTTGGGGAGGGGCAAATTGTGCTTTAGGAAAATGATCTGCCTGTGTCAAGTGAGAGTAGAGTAGAATAAAGAAACAGGGAAGCCACTGGGTACTGGTGGTTCACATCTGTAATCCTAATTACTCAGGAGGAGTGATTAGGTGGTTCAAAGCCAGCCTGGGAAAATAGTTTGTGAGATCCTATCTTGAAAAAAAAAAATCACAAAAAAGTGCTGGTGGAGTGGCTCAAATGGTAGAGTGCCTGCCTAGCAAGTGTGCGGTCCTGAGTTCAGACTCCAGTACACTTAAAAAAAAAAAAAAAACCAAACAAAACCAACCAACCAACCAAACAAACCCAAGGAGGCCAACTGAGAGTGTTTCATTACTCTGGTAACAGGTGAACACTGGTGCTCACAGGTGGTGACAGAATGGGAAACAGGCAGACGTAATTGAGGCAGGAAATGGAAAGTAGAAGAAAGATGAGAAGGGACAGGTTAGGGATGGGCACTAAAGATTACTGCCTGTAATCTTTGCTACTTGTGAGGCAGAGATCAGGAGGTCTGAGGTTTGAGGCTAGCCCAGACAAAAAAGTTTGGATGACAATAAGAGACTCCAACTCAATCAATAGGCTGATCATAGTGGTGTGCTCGTCATCCCTTTTTAGCAGAAAAGTCTCTTGGGATGGAGCTCAAGTAGTAGAAGTCTGCCTAGCAAGTGCAAGGTCCTGAGTTCAAATCCCAGTACTGCCAAAAACCAAAAAGGGGGCAGGAAGGAGTACAGAAGCGTGGAGGGGAATTTGCTGGTGTGGAAGGTGGTGAGAAAGCATGGCATCAAATATCGAGAGCTGGGGGTTTCAAATCTTGCTGATTGGAAATGTACTGACTGGCTCGGGTCAGATTAGGACCGCCAGGTACCAGAACTAGACTAGAAGGAAAGATGCCGGTGTTCCCTTCAGATAAATGGAGCTTAATGTCATCCAGGCAGAAGCCTGTGCACACAGTGGGACATTTGAGGCCCAGCGTGGTGGGGGTGGAGGCAATACTACCCTGGAGGTGTCAGTCAAGGCATGGAAAAGATGAGCCTGCGGAGAAGCTGGGATGGGGAGGTAGGAAGATGGGAACATGACGCCCAAGGGACGGACACCTCCTTGCAAAGGCAGAAAGTGGAGCCACACTTAGTACTCTTTGAACTCAGGGCTGTGCACTTGCAAAGCAGGCACTCTACCACTTGAGCCGCTCCTCCAGTCCATTTTGCTCTGGTTCTTCCTGAGATGGAGTTTTGTGAACTATTTGCCCGAGCTGGCCTCAAATTTTAATCCTCCGTATATCAGCCTCTTATGTAGCTGGGATTATAGATATGAGCCACCAGCACCTAGCTTCTGGTTCTCTTGTTCCCATTCAAATCAGGCTCATTCTGACGCTCTCTTTCTCCAGCTGCTGAATTCACTCATCAGATCAGCCTTAAGAGTCTGATCCCCAGTTGTGGACAGGTTTAGTGGTTAAAACCCCGGAGACCTCTTGTTTGCTGTAACTTTGACAAGTGTCTTAATCAGAGCCTTGTTTTACACACTGGGGATAATCATGCTCCTGCCTCCTCCAAGACTCCCGGGCTATTGTGAGGAATGAATGCTAAGTCCTTGACGTTAGTCTGATCTGTTCTAAGCCCTAGGTGTTTGAGCTTCTGACTGGAGGTATGGCTCAAGCGGTAGAGCACCTGCCCAGCAAGCATGAGGCCCCGAGTTCAAACCCCAGCACCACCAAAACAAAAAACAGAAAACAAAAACCTCTGAACTTCTATCGCTTTTCTCTCCCATACCTCTAAATCACTGTAATGAAATGCAGTCGGTTCCTCTTCCGCTCCTGTGTAGTCTTAGGCAGTGCTGTTTTTCAGAACCTCTATGAACCTCCCGTTTCCATGCCAGTAAAAATCCTTCGTATGTTTTATGTTTCTTCCAGGGGTTGGAGTAATGCACATAAGTCACCACATGGTCTGTGGTCTGTGATGACTGGGGCAGAAGTCAGTGAGCTGAGCATCGGTGGAAGGTGCTTTTGTTTCATCTGTCAGTTTGATCTTTAGCGAAAGGGCCGTCTCACTTAGCACCTAAGTTTTCGTTGAGAATATAATTGTTGAGAGCCATGTGGAATGATCAGATGAAATCTCTATAGCACACATAAGATACAGGTTTCCAGTCAGTTTTCCAGAAAATGAGTGAAGAAACTTGGAAAATGAGTGCCAAGTATTTTTTCTTTTTTTTATGAAGCACTAGAGTTTGAACTCAGGGCCTCACACTTGTTAGGCAGATGTTCTACCTCTTGAGCCACTCCACCAGCCTGAAAATGGGCAAATGATTTACTGCTGCTGAGGGAAACCAGGGTTAGATTGTGGGCTTTCTTTCTTTCTTTTTTGTGGTGGGACTGGGGTTTGAACTCAGGGCTTTGCATTTGCTGATTAGGCAGGTGCTCTACTGCTGAAGCCACATCTCCAGTTCATTTTGCTCTGGTTAATTAATTAATTAATTTGTTGGTGGCACTGGGGTTTTGAACTCAGAACCTTACTCCTTCTAGGCAGCACCACTTGAGCCACTCTGACAGCCCTTTTATTGTGATGGGTTTTTTTGAGATAGGGTCTCAAGAACTATTTGCCTTCGCTGGCTTTGAACCTTGATTCTCCTGATTGCTGCCTTCCAGCAGGGTGGGATTATAGGTGTGAGCTGCCAGCACCTGACTTGGAGTTTCTTCTTCTTCTTCAATTATTAGCATAAATTAAGTTGCACAAAGGGGTTTTCATTGTGATATTTCATACAGGCATGTAATATACTTTAATCAAGCTCACCCATAGCAGTTTTTAGTTGTTTTCATACATATAAAATGCTCTTCCATCATGTAGATTATAGAGTTTCTAACTGACCCCTCACCACCCATGGTCTCCACTTTTCTGTTACTTTTTCTTGCTTTTGCTCAAGCTCTAATTCAGAAGTCTTTTTAGCCATCTTAAATTGTTCGATCTGACACATCTCAAATTGTTATTCAGTGTGCCTTTTTAAAATTCTCTTTGTTTTTCAGAAACTTCTCTGAAAATGTCCTAACTCCAATTGTTAATTTTAAAAAAATCATTTTTTTTCCCTCTGTGTTTCCTCCTGTGAAAATGGAGTCTCTGGACAAATGGAGATAGTTGACCTATTTTTCAATCTCCCTATAATTTGAGAGTCAGCTATCAAAGTCCATTTAATTCTTGATGTAGAAGTTTCCTGTGGAGGTGAAATTAAGTTACTAGAAAGAAAGGTGTGAATTTTCTGAAGTGTCTTAGAAGGTTGGAACAATTTAAACATAGATGCAAGAGGCAGGTGAAATCTGTTGCCTAACCACAGTAGTGTGCAGAAGAACTTAGCAGGTAGTGTAGGGAGTTCATAACGGTACTAAACATGACAGCCAGCGTTTATTGACAGTCTTGTTTTCAGGCCTTGAGCTGATTACTTTTATATCCATGCTTTCTGGAGCATTAGGTCTGTGAAAGAAATCTCTGCATTGTCACTCAGCCTCTCATAACGTGGATGCAGCATTCTAAATTTGTGTGACAAATGTTGAAATGTTGACCCACTCCCACTGTTCATTGTGAAATTTGGATTCTTGCTGGACCTGTTTGCTTTCCACATTCTCTCTCCCAATGGGGAGCAATGCTGAGGAGAGAAAAATAACACCGAGTTGCAGTAAGATTTAGGTCCTAATCCTGAAGGTAATCATGATGAAAGGCTCACTACAATCCCTAGTCCTTGCTTGCTCAGTTCTAGTTTGTGATCCTGCTGGCTAGGATCACATCAGATGTGTCACCTAACACAGCCAGGCTCTCACCAAATGTTTGTTGCTTTTCCTCTTTCTCTTCTCTGTGTACCTTCCCTTCTTCTTACGATAAAACTGGGTCTTTCTTGTTGTCATAAATTTTTTTTGCTTTACATACATATCTTGTCTGTTTTTCTGACTATCAATCCTTCTGCAGGTCTATTTTTCTAAAACTCTTTCTGCCTAATTCTGCCAGTCAGCAGGTGAACACCTATTTCCTTCTGTCCCTAGCCCCTCTAGGTTTTTAGTCACAGTGCAAAGCCTACAAGGCTTGCCTGGGATCTTAGGAGAAATGTCGAGCTTACAGATGTGCTGTGTCCCCAAATGAGTTTCTAATTCGGCTTGGAATTAAAATTCCATTTTCCAATAGAAGCCACATTGTAAATGGTGGCTCTGGCTTTAGGCCATACATAAGCATATTTAACTCAAAAATTAATGGCAATATTTTGTACTTGTGCTGAAATGAAAAGAAAAAATGCCATTGTAATCATGCACTAAGATAAAATGGAAATAGCATTCAGTAAGTAGTAGCTATTTAATCTAGAATGTGGAAGGTGGCTGATGGGATTTTTTTTTTTTTTTTTTTGGGCAGTAGTGGGGTTTGAATTCAGGGCTTTGCACTTGCAAAGCAGGTGCTCTACCAGCTTGAGCCACATCTCCAAGTCCATTTTGTTCTGGTTACTCTGGAAATGGGGTTTTGTGAACTATTTGCCCAGGCTGGACTCCAACTGTGATCCTCCCGATCTCAGCCTCCCAAGTAGCTAGGATTATAGGTGCGAGCCACAGTGACTGGCTTGATGAAAATTTTGAAAAGAACTTTCAAATGCTTTAAAAATAGGTTTTTTTTTTTTTTTGGAACTGGGGTTTGAACTCAGGGCTGTGCTCTACCCCTTGAGCCATACTTCCCGTCGATTTTGCTCTGGTTGTTTTGGAGATGGGGTCTTGAGAACTATTTGCCTGGCCTGGCCTTAAACTGTGATCCTCCCAATCTCAGTTTCCAGAGGTAGCCAGAATTACAGGTGTGAACCACCGGCACCTGGCTGGTAGTACTGGTTTTATATTACGGTTCGTTTAAAAAGAACTCTCTGGCAAGAAGATCACTGTGGGAATGCTGATTTATTATGTATGAGTGTATTTATAGTTTTTGATCAGCCTCAAAGTGGAGTGAGGAGAGAAGAAGGCATTCTCCATCATATCCATCTGTCTTCTACCTCAAAAACCCTCCTTGTTGCATAGACTGTTTGCTTCTTTTTTAGTTCTGAAAACTTTCCTTTTTTTTTACTGGAATCCTTGATACTTCTAATTTGGAATTTGATTCAAGGGTAAAACCTAAAGGCCTGTGTATGCTGTAAAATAATGTTTTTCAAACTGCATGTTAAAATCCATTGGTTAAATTGTGAAATGACCACTTCGTAGGATGCAAGAAGCATTAAAAAGGGAAGGAGTAGAGAATATGTGAGTTTATAATGAGGTAAAGGAAAATCCTTTGCGGTGTTTGTTGGGTCACAGTGTAGGACTGTGTCTCACTTTGACTGTGACTAGAAAAACAAACAAACAAACAAACAAACCCAAAAACAAAATCCCAATATATATAGCAAAATCTAAAACCGAACCAAACCAAACCAACAAACCTAAAAATCTTTCCTAAACTATTTGTTTCCTTTATAGTGAAGTGTTTTGGTTGGCTTGCTTTTTTGCAGCTGTTTCTTCATTACTAAGAAATCCTTCTTACCTCACCTTACCTCACATCCACTCATCAGTTAGTCTGCCCAAGCATGCCTACCCTCATGTCTTGGGGATGTGGAGTGTGTGTTACTGGGCTGAGTTCCCGCAGTTTTTTTGTGTTCACGTTAACTTTTGAACTCCTTTGATGCCTTAATTTAAAGTAAATTAACAATAAGAGGTAGAACTTGAATGCAATATAACCATACTACATTAGTCATTTGCTGGCTTAATCATCAGATCTATTTTTTTTAAGGTGTTGGGGCTTGAACCCAGGGCCTTGCACATGCTAGGAAAGGGCTATACCACAGATCTACACCCTCAGCCCTGACGTTCAAATGTTTCCCCCCCCATTTTTTCTTACTCTTAATGTTTTTGGAGTTAAATAATAAAAAGACATTTAGTGACCAATTGATGAAAAAGATAAAAACAGCTTTAGTCTAATGACTTTCTTACATCTAAGTATTTCTCAATTGGATCTTTCTTATTTTACCATTTTATTTGAATTTTATTTTGTTGTAATAAATACATCCTGATTAATAGCACTTGCCTCTGTGCCCCAAGATCACAATAATAATTATATTTTCATCTAAGTACATGGATTTTCTACAGGGCACTGGAGGCTATGCCTGTAATCCTGGCTACTTGGGAGGCAGAAGATCAGGAGGATCACGGTTCAAAGCCAGCCCTCCTTTGATCCTCCTGCCTCAGCCTCCTGAGTCCTGGAATTACAACCTGTGCCACCAAACCTGGCTCCTGCTGTTTTTTGATTAGTGTTAGTATGGCATATCTTTCTCCATCCTTTTCCTTTTTTTTGGCTGTGTTGGGGTTTGAACACAGGGCCTTCTACTTGCTAGGTTGGTACTGTACCACTTGGCCACACTGTCAGCCCTCCTATCCACTTACTTTTAATCTACGTGTGTCTTTATTGTTAAAATGAATTCTTTGTAGACAACCCCTGTCTTTTAATTGGTGCATTTAGACTGTTGAGGTTCAAAGTGATTATTGATACCTTTCATGTTAGAATTTTCTATTTGTGAACCTCCTTCGTTTCTGTTTTTATCTTCTGCTCTTTTTCTGCCTTTTGTGAATTTAGTTGAGGATTTTATGTGATTTCATTTTTCTCTCCTTTATTAGTGTGTTAATTGTTCTTCCTTTTCTTAGCTAAATTACCTGCCCATTGCTACAGCTATTTAATGGGAATTGGGGAGAAGTTATACCAAAGATTTATTTAGACAATGATATTTATATTGGCATAGATACTCCTTTAAGCTTTCTAAGATGAAGTGGGGTAAAACCTTTTGCTTTTATTGGACCCGATAATTAATTCTCCAGCACACTCAAGAAAGCTATCATTTGTTATCTTTGTCAGACTATGAGCTGTATCGTCATTGTATTGAAACAACATTGAAAGGAGGGTCTTAGTTTCCTCACTTTTCTGGAAGGGAAGCAGAGACTTGAGTGATTTCCCCAAAAGCTCCCAGTTGATACACACACACACACACACACACACACACACACACACACACAGATGTATTTTGGTAGTACTGGGATTTGAACTCAGGGCCTCACACTTGCTAGGCAGGGGCTCTACAACTTGAGGCACTTTTCTAGCCTCTTCCCCCACCCCCAGTTGATATTGGACAGTGAGATTCAAACCCAGGTATACACTTTGCAGGGCACATTTTTTTTTTTTTTGTCATGCACTTCGAGAATATGGATAGCTGAAGGTTGAAAGCAAGTAGTTCTGTAGAATTCCTTTGTTGTATTACAAAAGCTTTTGTATTTTATTTTAATCATGTCTGAAAATGATGTCCTTTTAACTTTCTTTTGAGATGGCAGCTCCTGGATTTACCCTTGGTACCTTCGTGTTTGTGTTGCTCGTTAGTTCTGTGGTTAATTACCCCAATGGAAAAGTCACAAAGTCGTGCCGTGGAATGGTTCCCCTTCATGGCCACAGCCCCCAGTCTGAGCCCATCCACCACATTGCAGTGAGCCAGAGGAAATTCCGACCAGGAGATCGGATAGAAGGTACTGTGCTGGCAGTAACTACTCTCATCTTGAGTTCCACTCTTTTACTATGCATTGAGTCTTTATTAATAGGATTTAGTTGATTTCATTCAAATCTATTCACTTGTTTTGTAAGATATCTTATACTTGTCATTTTTTGTTTACATATGTTATATAAGTGGTATATCTACTCTCTACTCAGAACAGGTTTTTAAAAAATTTTTTTTAGTCATAGCTTATGTATTTACTTCTATTTTAAGAAAAATAATATAGTCTCTTGTGTTTCCTTAAGTATTCTGGCAAATTGTAGGCTGACTGTTAAAAGTGTACCTATAACAACATTTAATAAACTCTAGTTTTTGCAAGTCTAGAAATGCAAAATATTAATAGGTACCTTTAACAGAAAGGTTGTATGAAGAGATAAGTTTGGGGCTTGGGATGTAGCTCAGTGGTTGAGTGTTTGCCTAGCGTGCACCAGAGTTGGATCCACCTGAGTTGAATCCCCAGAACCTCAAGAAAAAAAAATAGAAAGAAAGAAAAGAAAAAAAAGAAACAGGTTTGGAATACATGTATGTTATCTATCTGTCATCTATCATTCAATCAATCAATCAATCAATCAATTATCTATATTTATTTTCTATCAATCAATCAATCTATCTTTAGAATTTCACATTACACAGTAGAATATTAAAGACCCCATGGGATTTACAGTAAGGAAGCGTGTATTTACTTTCATCTAGCCTTTTCAAATGAATTTTGCTCTGTTGACTGCCCCTGGGCCATCACCTGTGTGATGGAATGGCTGTTAACAGGTGCTGCAGAACACGGTGTAGACACTCTCTATCTTCAGGATGACTTTTACTCTTTTCTCTGCAGTAGTTTTGTATACATGTGCTTGATTCTGTGGTAACTCCCCCTTGGAACATTCTGTTTTAGGTCTGCTAAGTCTTTTAACCTGTTTTATCATTTCTCAGTTACTTTGTCAGGACCACCGTTTAAGGGTTTTCTCTTAGAAGCTCATGATGCTGAGGATCTGAGTGGCCTTCCTATTGGCTCCTTCACACTGATTGACAGCCAAGTGTCACAGCTTCTGACTTGTGAAGACGTACAGGTTTGTGTTTAGTTTAAAACTGGTTATTGTCAGTTTTCTGAGGTCTGTTTTTTATGGGGTGGTGATTATAGGATAAATGATGACATTACCTTGTGTTGCAGGCATTTGAATTGATTTACAGGACCAAACTTTCCCCTAATTTACTTGTCATTTGTGCTTATACATCAGCATCTCAGGAAAGGTAGGGCAATAACTTGAAGAGTTTATGGTTTGTGATGTTTTATGTCAGATTGACTCTTATTGTGTTGATTTTTTAAGGGTTTCAGCATTGAAGGTATATATTTGGTGGTACTATGGTTTGAACTCAGTTTTGCATTTGCTAGGCAGGAGTTCTACTACTTGAGACATGACTCCAGTGAAGATAGAGCTCTAGAATGGGACAGAGGTCTAATTTTTGTCATTCATTCATTTCATAAACTTTTTTTTTTTGCGGTACTAGGGCTTGAACTCAGGGCCTATACCTTGAGCCACTCCACCAGTCCTATTTTTGTGATGGGTTTTTTTGAGATAGGGTCTCACGAACTATTTGCCCAGGCTGGCTTTGAATCATGATCCTCCTGATCTCTGCCTCCTAAGTAGCTGGGATTACAGCCATGAGCCACTAGCACCTGGCTTAAACATTTATTGTACTAGGAATTGCCTTGGGTACAAGGGATATGGAAATGAACAAGACTTACTCTCTCTCCTTGAAGAACATAAGTCAAACAGATGGACACAGGACATATAACTTAGAAGTAGAACCATGTAGAACATCATTCTGAGTGAGGTTAGCCTGGCCCAAAAGACCAAAAATTTGGAGGCTACTTAAAAAGCTGGACATTGATCTACCATTTGATCTAGCAATACCACTCTTGGGGATATACCCAAAAGACTGTTACTCCAGAGGCACCTGCACATCCATGTTTATTGCAGCACTATTCACAATAGCCAAGTTATGGAAACAGCCAAGATGCCCAGCACTGACGAATGGATTAAGAAAATGTGGTATCTGTACACAATGGAATTCTATGCAGCCATGAAGAAGAACGAAATGTTATCATTCACTGGTAAATGGATGGAATTGGAGAACATCATTCTGAGTGAGGTTAGCCTGGCCCAAAAGACCAAAAATCATATGTTCTCCCTCATATGTGGACATTAGATCAAGGGCAAATACAACAAGGGGATTGGAATATGAGCACATGATAAAAGCGAGAGCACACAAAGGAAGGGGTGAGGATAGGTAAGACACCTAAAAAACTAGCTAGCATTTGTTGTCCTTAACGCAGAGAAACTAAAGCAGATACCTTAAAGCAACTGAGGCCAATAGGAAAAGGGGAACAGGTACTAGAGAAAAGGTTAGATCAAAAAGAATTAACCTAGAAGGTAACACCCACGCACAGGAAATCAATGTGGGTCAATGCCCTGTATAGCTATCCTTATCTCAACCAGCAAAAACCCTTGTTCCTTCCTATTATTGCTTATACTCTCTCTATAACAAAATTAGAAATAAGGGCAAAATAGTTTCTGCTGGGTATTGAGGGGAGAGGAGAGGGAGGGGGCGGAGTGGGTGGTAAGGGAGGGGGTGGGGGCAGGGGGAAGAAATGAACCAAGCCTTGTATGCACATATGAATAATAAAAGAAAAATGAAAAAAAGAAAAAGAAGTAGAACCATGTACACATGGGACAGGTACATAAGTAGAACAGTATGACAACTTAGGTTAGAGCATACACAGGAGAGTGGGACATACAGAAGAGGGAGCCACAGACAGGCTGGAGGGAATTGGAAAAAAGATTCCTGGAGGATGTGATCATTAAGCTGGCCTTTAAAGAATGTGTAGCAGTTGTCAGAGTGATGCATGTCTATAATCCTAGCAGTTGGGAGGCTCAGGCAGGAGGATTGTGCATTGTAGGCCAGCCCGGGTTACATAGCAAGACTGTGTCTCAAAACAAAAGAAAAGTGCTGGGGCATGGCTCAAGTGATAGAGCACCTGCCTAGCAGGCACTAGGCTCTGAGTTCAAACCCCAGTGTTGCCAAAAACCAAAACAGAACAAAACAAGCCTGAGAATATGTAAGTTTGCCAAGTGAAAAGTGGGAAATAAACTTGTTCTAAAGAAAAGGATTGGGCTGGCAGAGTGGCTCAAGCAGTAAGAATGCCTGCCTAGCAAGTGTGAGGCCCTGAGGTCAAACCCCAGTGCCTTAAAAAAAACCAAAAACCAAATCCAAACAAACAAAATAAAAGAATTACTGCCGGCCACCAGTGGCTTACACCAATAATCCTAGCTATTTGGGAGGCAGAGATCAGGAGGATTGCTGTTGGAAGCCAGCCTGGGTAAATAGTTCATGAGACCCTATCTCAAAAAAGCCCATTGTGAAAAAGGACTAGTGGAGTGGCTCAAAGTATAGGCCCTGAGTTCAAACACACAAAAAAAAAAAAAAAAAAAGGAAAAGAATTACTAAAAAATGCTGTTTTGGGAGGAAGGAAGGATTCCTTTTTTCTTCTGAGGAATCTTTTTCATTTTATTTGCTTTGATTAATGGAAGGAATATAAATTTATAGGGTAAATGAAGCAATGACCAGGCTTTGTCTAGTGTTAGCACAGGCAATATTCACTGCTCCTTTCAGTTCTGAATTTCCAACTGCTAATATGTTGACAACCAATCTACATGAATTTATTGAGTACCTGAGTACTTGTAAATAAAACAGTCTTCACCAGATATCATGACAAGTAATGACAAATTACTTTGCAGGAGGATAGCGGTTCCATTTATGCTGATTTACCGGGTGACTGAACGGTAGCTCTTTTCCATTTTATTTCAGGGATCGGCAGTGAGCCACACAAGTTCATCCAAAAAAACAGAAATTAAAGTCTACTGGAATGCTCCAAGCAGTGCCCCTGATCACATACGGTTTCTGTGAGTAGAAGAGTTTATATCTCTCAAACCAATATAAATCAAAATCATATGGTCTGCAGTATTTTCTATTCTACTCTGCATTCACACATGTCACAGAGTTTTGGGACAGTAATGTCACCAGCTTAGTGATCTGAGAGTTTGTTTTTTCCACCAGTACCCAGCACCTAGCCAGGACTCGGTCTTCTCTTTTTTTTTTGAGTCAGGGTCTTGCTATATAGCCCTGGCTTGCCTCAAACTTGCTGTGTGGCCCAGGCTGGCATTGAACTTGAGATCCTCCAAGCCTCATCCTCCACCAAGCCTGATGTGACTTGGTACTTAACAGGCACTTAATAGACACTTGTTGAGTGAATGAAGTATTGTATTACCTTAACCAGAACCACCTGTTAATACTTGAGTATGCTGTGTAGGGAGTAACATCTTTTAAGATATTTGCTCCTGTTTTGCTATGAGAATACAAATAAGACAGTCCTGAAATTTGGATGACATATTTGGTTTTGCAGTGTTACAACTTGCAGATTGGATTGTCAGAAAAGTAAGTCTTTGAATGTTTCTCAGAATCATGATTCTCAGGATTAAAATGTATTTCTTCCCTGTTCCTATGTGAAAGGTCACAAAACCACATAATGATGGCTGATGTTACACATACACACACACACACACAAATATATAAATTAAATACATATTTTTTTGTATGGTACTGGAATTTGAACTCAGGGCTTTGCAGTTGCTAGACAGGTGCTCTACTACTTGAGCCACGCCCCCAGCCCTTTTTGCTTTCATTATTTTTGAGATAAAGTCTCAAGTTTTTGCCTGGTGCAGTCTGAACTGCTATCCTCCTATTCTGGCTTCCCACGTGGATGGGGTGACAGGCATATGCCATCACGCCCAGCTATTGGTTGAGATGGGGTCTTGAGAACTTTTTGCCTGGGCTGACCTTGAACTTTGATCCTCTTGATCTCTGCCTCCCCAGTAGCTGGGATTATTGGTGTGATCCCTGCTCCTGGCCCCAGATGTATGTTTTCAGGGAAAATGATGTGTGTCTGGTTTTTGCTTAACTTTGTACACAGGCCGCCAGCACATTGTAACATAGCTTTGCACCTGTGGGTCAGGTGGAACGTGAAAAAGAAGTGACCCCAGTGAGAGCTGATGTCACTTTGTTAGCAGCCTCTACAGAGCTGCCTGCTGTATCTGCCTGCTATGCATGGCCTTTGGAAGAGATGGATAGTACACCATGAAATGAGTAGTATTGCCTTCCTTGCATGTCAGGACACAGAAGTCTTGAGTCTGGCATGCATGTTTGCTGCTAATATGCACAAAGAACAGACAAATAAGAAACAAGAGAGACAGAGGAGAGAGAGTGAGGAAAGTTTACCTAGGGATGGGGTGGAAGAGCCCTTTAGAGATTTATCTCATGTAACTTGCATGTTCCTAATTCATCTCCCCCTTTTTCCTTTAAGTTTTGATGTGGTTATGATGGTCACGGTCAGTTTTGTCTAATCCCACTGGTACTGCATTTCAGAGTCACAGTTGTTGAGAAGTATAAAATCTACTGGGTGAGGATTCCTAGTGATGTAATTTCACAGCCAAACGCACTTCCTTTAACGACACCTACAGTTACAATAGCACCTTTGTCACCATCACCTCCAGTCTCCCATTTAACCAAACCAGTAAGTAACTTTTTTTTTTTTTTTTTGATAGTTCTGGGGTTTGAACTCAGGGCCTTGTGCTTGCTAGGCAGGTGCTCTACCATTTGAGCTACACCTTTAGTCCAAGTACTTTTTTTTTTTTTTTTGGTGGGACTGGGATTTGATTTCAGGGCTTTGTACTTAGCAGAACAGATTCTCTACCGCTTGAGCCACACCTCCAGTCCACTGTGCTCTGGTTATTTTGGAGATGGTGGTCTTGTGAACTTTTGGCCTGGACTGATCTTGAACCTTGATCCTTCTGATTTTAGCCTTCCAGGTGTGAGCCACCGGTGCCTAGCCCAAATCACCTTTTTATAAAATCTACAATTGCCTTCTTGAAAATTGTGGTTCTTTATTTGGCAAAGTGTATTGTAAGAACTAGATGTACTGGGTAGCAAGTTTTTGGGTTCTCTGTAGGAATCTGAAGGAAGTCTTCATTGGAACATTATGATTTACAGGTTAGAATAAAGGAAATGCAAGGCCTTGCATATTCAGATATGGCTGTAACATTCACATATAGCTTCTACTAGTGACGGATCTATTTTCACTTGAAAATAAATGAGGAAGTTTCTCCCTCTCTCCCTCCTTTCCTTCCTTCCTTCCCCTCTCCTTCCCTTTCCCTTGCTTCCCTCACCTCCCATTTCTTTCCCTCCCTCTCTCCCTCCCTCCCTTTCTTCCTTCTCTCCTTTTATCATTTCTCCTCTTTCCCTCCCTCTGTCCCCTTTTCTTTCTTCCTTCTTTCCTCATGGTCAATATGATTCAAACATGAAGAGAGAACATAAGCTAAGTTTAGACAAGATTTGGGAGAGATTCTTGAAGTGGCAGTATAACTCTTAGGTCTTAATTCATTAAGGTTAAAGATATTGGGGAATTCTATGTACTAAATTGCATAAAATCTCTTGCAAGTTCATCAGCTAGAATTCCATTTAGGCCCTCTGACTCTAAAGAATTATGACTGAAAAACTGTTGGGGAGAGTAATGCATCTGAGAATCGTTAGCAGAAGCATTTCACTGAAGGAGATTCTGATCAGTTAGACTGGCTAATTCAGAGGTGGATACAGGGACAGTGTCTCAAGGCAGGTTGTGATAGTTGAGTTGGGGCCTCATGGCTGACGTGTCTGCTTTCTGTGGGTCTTTGGAGAAATTACTCAAATTTCATCTTCAGTTTCTTCACTAATAAGGACGAGAAGCAAGAATATCTAGCTCTTAGCATAGCCAAGAGAATTAAACAAAATAACGAGTATTAGTTTTCTAACTGTGCCTCGAACTTAACAGTCATTAGTAAACAGTCCTTTTTTTCCCTTTCTTTGTCCTTACATATCACTTTGCTCAACAGAGAAGACTAAGTAAAGACTTTTATCCTATGTAATAGTCTTATTTTTGCTTTCCTTCTCTTTTTACAATTTTTAATTTACATATGGCTATTATAATCGACCACATTATTATGCTGTACCTTTGTTTGACATGGTTACATCTATAATTTATACTAGCTCCCACTTTTGTCTTAATGCTTATTTATTTGAAAACTGCTTTAGGGGAATAAACAGTTTGTACCTCAGCTTCCTAGTAGGAATCTGTTGACAATCTTGATGTCTTTCTATGTAGTCGATAAAGGCATTAGCTTTTGTTGGAGCTTTTACTGTGTCTCTGTGCCAAGTGTGTAATCTAATTACAGGGCGGTTCGTTCAGGGTTATGGGATTGTAGCATTTTTAGAGCTAATAGAGACCTGAGGCTCTGTTTTGCTCAGGTTTCTTCTTGTACAGTTGAAGGTAGGAGGACCCTCATTTGGCATTTCACAAACGCACTGGAGTAGAGGAGAGAGAGAAACCAAGGCCACCTTTTCCACTGCCCACTGGCAGGATTTTGTCCCCTTACTATGACCAGTCTTTGTGTCTCATTAAAGCTTGTTAAATAATCACTTTCTCTGAAATGTGCTCTCACAGCTCATCCTCACAAGGCCTGTTTGTTTACTCTGCCAAATTGTAGGGTTTTTTTTTTTTTTTGAGACGCTTCTTGTGTGCCATGCTAAGAAACTCTGGATTAAATTATTATCAATCCTTTCCTATTCTTCCCATGCTGAATTATTACTCTTATTTAGATTGAAGCTATAGATCAGGGTAACATTTTTTCCTGAATTACTTTAGCATCAAATTTGAGCCTGAATATTAGAAGCAAGATCTAAATATTCAAACTTGCCAAGAGTTTGTTTATGGACTTTTTAAAATCCCATCTCTGAAAACTAGAAGATATCTGTTAGGCAAAATTGCTGGTGTAGACGTATGCCCCAAGAAGTTTTTCAACGTTTACCAGAAACTTTGCTCCAGAAAAGAATGTGAAAGCTTTTGTATCTTAAAGCAATTATGACACTCTTGTACCACTGCAGGCTAACTTGTATAAATTTTCCAAATTTCAATTAAAAGTAATTAAGTTTAAGAGTCTATAAACTACCTGCTGCTCCAGTCTTTTCTAATTTGGGATGTGTATCCAGTTCCCTTACTTGAATCCTTATTGTGACAAGATTTCTCATTAGAACTCACACTTGAAGGTGGTGGCTCTTCTGAGATTGGCAGTGAAGTGCCTGCTTGATCATTAACGTTTTTCCCCCTCTGTCACTTTTCCAGTTCAGTGCTTCAGATTGTGGGAACAGGAAGTTCTGTGTTAGGAGTCCTGTGAACTGTGATCCAGAGAAGGAGCCTGCCTGTGTCTTCTTGTCCTTCACCAGAGAGGACCAGTCGGTGATGGTTGAGATGAGCGGTCCCAGTGATGGCTATTTATCCTTTGCCTTTTCTCATGACCGGTGGATGGTTTGTAGCTCTCACTTACATAAGCGGTAACGGAGGGAGCGAGTCATAGCTTAGCTACTTCTTCTAGAGTTGAATGACCATACTTAAGGGTGGAATGGGAAAGACAACACTAATACAGAACAGATTTAAAGTTAAATTACTGTGTTTCATGATTTGACTATTTTTTTGGTGGTACTGGGGCTTGAACTCAGGTCTTTGTGCTTGCTAGGCAGGTGCTTTCCCACTTGACCCACTCCTCTGGCCCCTGTTGCATAATATTAACAGTTTCTAAGAACAGACTGTCCTAAAGATAGCTGGGAAGATAATTTCATTTTTGGTAAATTTTCCTCTTAATGTCTGTCTGTCTCTTTGTGATAAAGTAGAAAGCACAGTTAAAAAAATTGAGCACAAAATGTCACGCTTGCAGTACTTTTCAAACATAGCATATTTACTCAAGTAGCCTGATGTGTAGCATGTGCTCCCATGCTTGGCATCCATCTTGGCTGTCATGAGTGCAGGACTGACCTGTGTGGCAGACAGAATGTATTAATTTTTCCATGGGCTCCTTTGTCCCCTCTGCAAGGCACATGTTTTCCCTGCTTCTTGCTCTCACTGGGTGGTGTCACTGGTGCTGTAGGTGGCAGCTTGTGCTGTGGTGTAAGACAATGCTGCCCAGGTATCCTGATATCCAGGAGAAGGGAGAAGAGTCTTTTGGCCAGGTCCAGTGTAATTCTGCTCAAGCAGCATTGCAGAGAGGACAGGGAAGGTGCCCAATGCTAATGTTACTACATTAGCAAAGTCAGAGTCTTTTGATATTTTCTTTGAGTCAGGATTTAAACTAAACACCACTTCTTTGGGGAATCATTTTTCCAAAAAAGAAAAGGAATTCTGAGGCAGCTGTGATAGAAGAGCCAGTGCCTTCTTTAAAATGAACTCTACTCACCTTGGTCCTGGTGCACCAGGTGGTTGCAAGTAGCAGGAAGCCAGGTGTAGCTGTTTTTGGGGGAGACGATATTTCGGTGAATGTGTACAACACAGACAATTAACTGTAAAGCTACAGAAGGCTCTTGCTGTCATCTTTACAAAACCCAGGATATACCTTCAATCTACAAGAGTCAGGCTATTCTATGTGTTTTCAAAAATTAGAAATTTTGATTCTTTCCCCTTCAAAGTTACCTTTATAAGAAGTTTTAGACATTTGTATGGAAAATGATGGTGCAGTTGTTCAAAGCACTTTCCCCAATTCTCCTTTGTATTTATCATCGGACCTGCAGTTTAGTCTTTTGGTACTCTCAGAGCTGGCAAATGAATCAGGTTTGGTGCACAGGATGACCCATGAGCTGGCTTACACACCAACTGTCAGTATAAAGCAAATATGAAAGGTGGTGGTGGGTTGGGGGCATGGCTCAAGTGGTAGGGCGCCCTGAGTTCAAACCCCAGTACTGCCAAAAAATAGGAAACAGAAAAAAAGGTAATAAAGGTGGTAATGCTTGTTGTATGAATGTAACAAAATTTGCAACAAAGAAAATTCTGAATATAAGTCCAGCAAGGATTAAGAGGCTTTGTTGGATAAATACATAATTTCATTAATATTTATCTCTGGTATATAGCACTCATTTAAATATCTGTTTTAATCACTAAAGAAAAAAAAAAAGTAACAACTTACTTCAGTCACTTTAAGCCCAAATTCATGCATGATATATTTCCATATTTCTTTTACTGGCCACATAAAATCTGAAAGTGAGAAGGAAGGACACTGTTACAGCATTGTGTGTGGACGAAGAGCCAACACGTAGCCAGGTCTACACTGTAGGCATAGCTAGCACAAAAGCACTTCTCTCTAATTCAGGATGTGGTTATCTTACTTGGAAACCTTCTGTTTCTAGTGTAGTACTCATCAAAAATGTTTATAAAAAAGACCTAATTATGCAGGTGCAGTTGATTTACAGAATGCGCCTGTCATGATTAAAATCAGCTGTACACCTGCTTGCCTAAATTGGTGGAAATGAATCATCTTCAAAATATATTTTTAAAGTTGTTATTTCTATTTTGGGTTGTTATTTTTAAATTGTGAGAGTATTTTTATGACCTGTATTTTTGAGTACGTAATGTTAATTTAAATACTGAAAATATCTGATGTTATAAATTTTGATTAGATAACCTAAATTACAACCTTTAAAAAATTTGGCTTGTAAATTAATGATAGAAATTGTTTTAGTATTAGACCTAATCAAAAAGTTGATGGAAAGTAGAGCTTTCCATATTTTTGCTAACAAAAGTCTTGCTGATGTTTGAATTTTAACTGAATTTCCAAGTACATACATTTTCCCTATCTGAGATATTTTGTTAAATAATGTGAAATCTATCAAGGGTCCACATTAGCAGCTTCTATCTCTTTCCCTGATGAGTGGAAAACAAACACAGACTCAGTTTCTCGCACTGTGATCCCAAAATGTGTGGGGGCTTCAGCCCACACACCAGCTGGTTGTCTTCTAATTCAATTTGGTTCTGACACCACCTACCTGGAGATAGCGGCAGATCAGATTCCACAGGATGAGGGCTCAATGCCCAAGGCTGCCTCTCCTACTTCAGATGCCTTTCACAGCCTCAGATTGTTTTACCTGGGCTTCTGAGTCCACAGGCTTCAAACCAGGGCTCCTAACACTCCCTCCCGGGGTTTGGTTAATTTGCTGGAGCTGATCACAGAACTCAGAAGCATTTGTATTTACTGGCTTATTATAAATGATACTACAAAGGATATTGGTAAAGACATGCAGATGGTGAGAGATGGGAGAAGGGACACTGAACTCCCACACCCTCTCCTGGCTGTCACCCTTCAGGAACTTCCATATGTTCAGCTATCTGGAAGCTCCCAGAAACCCTTTGGGTTTCTATGGTAGTCTTCATTACATAGGCACAATTCATTAAATTCTTGACCACTGGTGAGTAATTTAACCTTTAGCCCCTCTCATTTCCCAGAGTTTGGGGAGTGGAGTTCAAAGTTCCAACCCTGGCTCAAGCACCAGTGGCTCACACCTGTAATCCTAGCTACTCGGGAGGCAGAGATCAGGAGGATCATGGTTTGAAGCCAGCCCAGGGAAGTAGTTTTTGAGACTCTATCTTGAAAATACCCAACACAAAAAGGGCTGGTAGAGTGACCCAAATGGTAGAGTGCCTACCTAGCAAGCATGAGGCCCTGAGTTCAAACCCTAGTACTGCCAAAAAAAAAAAACAAAAAACTCCCTATCCTATAGTCCTATTACTACTAGGGGCTGCCAGCCATCAGTCAAACCATTACAATAGAAGATGATAGAAAATTCCAAGGACTTTAAGAGTTCTATGCCAGGAGAAAGGGATGGAGACCCACTATATATTTTGCATCTGACCCTTGCTGTGTACCATTTTGTGGCTTACACCACTTTCAGTGGCCAATTCTAGGATCATCCCAGATGTGGGTTCTCATCCAAGTAATTGCTCTTTTTTGTTGTTGTTTTGCTTTTTGAATGGGACTAGGGTTTGAACTTAGGCTACTGTTCTTGGACAACACAAATCACCAACTGAATTTATTATTATTTTGCCTCCTAAGGTCTCCTTGTGTTCCCTGCTTTTGTGATTAACAACTCTATAGAAAACACAGTTACCATTATTGTTTGCTTGCTTCTTGTCAGGTACCCATCTAGGTAATCTATAGAACATCTGATTTGCTTCTGCCAACATCTCCCCTGGTTTTCAAAGAATATGTGACTTAGATTCCTCCCTTCGTTCATCTCTCAGGTCCTTCCTCTCACCTCCAACTTTTCCTTATAAAAAACTTTAAGCCTCCATAAATGTTGAAAGAATAATTTAGTGATCACCCATCAGCCCTTTACCTGGATTTGCCATTTTTTCTTTGTCCATTCCATCTGTATCTCTCTACCTCCATTAGTTTATGTAATATACATAATGACATATTTTTCCCTGAACTATTTGAAAGTAAGTTGTAGATATGAAATTTCAGCATTTCATATGATATGAAAGTTTTCAGCATATCTCTTCTAAGAACAAGGACACTCTCCCATAATTACCACAATATCTTTATCATTCTGAGAAAATTTAATAAAGATATAATTTATGCAATACATTGTCAATCATTAAATTTCTTCCATTGTCCCAACAAAGTGCTTTTCTAGTTTTCTAGCTGTTTTTTTTTTTTTTAATTCTGATCTAAGATCCACAGTTTTCACTCAGTGCATTTCATATATTTTTGTTGATCTCCTTTGCCTTAGAACTGTTACCCTACCTTTTTTTCTTGACTGTTTTTTTCCTTTTCAGGCCAGATGTTTTGTAGAATGTTCTGCGCTTTATACAAATAGATTCACACTGAGACTCACCTCTACTGCACAAAGGATGTTGATTCCAAATCACTGCACCATGTGAAAAGGTGCACGCTGTGAAATCGTCCTGTTCTTAACGGTGCTCTGTTGTATGATTGTGTCTGTCAGATTTCCATAGGGTGCAGGTGCATTTCCTCTTTGTGTGTAATCAATAACACGTGGGGTGATGCTTTGAGACTGAGTATTCTGCTCCCCAACAGCCTGCTGACAAATGATTTTAGCATTAATTGGTGCTGCTTCTCATCAGTGGTTACATTGTGGTCACAAAATGGTGGTTTTCTACCTTATTTATGAGCTGACATTCTTCTGAAAAGAAGAGCTTTCTTCTCCTGGCACCTTTCCTTCCCTTTTGGAGTAGCACAATAAACTAATGGATCTCTTTTGTCCACTGTGCCACAGTTTACTGCCACCATTCTTCTTTTAGATGGTCCCATTGACCTGGAGGTGGCCGATGGGTGCCCTGTCTAGCTGGCTTCTGTGCTCTTTTGATGTCCCTCCGTCAGTTTCTGAGCATGTCCTTGTCTTCTGCTGTAACAAGGTGTCAAGGTGTGTTTTCCACTATAGTTTCATGTTTTTTTTTTCAGTGCTGGGAATCAAACTCAGGCCCTTATACATGCCAAGCAAGCACTCAACCACTGAGCTGCATCCCCAGCTCATGCATTTCCTCGTTTTCCAAAGGGGCTGTATTCCCACTAGTAAGAACAGTGTTTGGAAATCAAGTTTTGAGTGCTCAAATGTTCATCGCACTTTATTTTTTTTGTTTTGGTGGTGCTGGGGATCACACTCCAGTCCTCATGCGTGCTAGGCCAACACTCTATCACTGAGGTACCCCTTGGTCCTCCCATGTACTTTCTCTTTTGTCGTAACTCTACCACTCGAGCCACACCGCCAGCCCTTTTGTGTTTAGTTTATTTTTCAGATAAGGTCTGGTGCCAACTTTGTTAAGGCTGGCCTAAGCCTTGGTCCTTCTGTTTCCTCTGCCTGAGTAGCTGGGATTATAGGTTTGCACCACCACCTCTGGCCCGTCATGTACTTTTGATTTGTTCCTTGCTGTGTCTCTTTTATTCTCTTGAGTGCACTGTCACTATCTCTGACGTGGCTTGTACCAACAAAAGTATTCCTGTGTCTCGTCAATGATAGACATTTTAGAAAACACATTCTTTACAACCAGGGTTCAGCAAACCTTTTCTGTAGAGGACCAGATAGGAGCTGTTTTAGAGTTTGTGGGCCTTATGGTTCTTGTCCCAGTACTCAGCTCTGTTGGAGTACAGAAGCAACCTTGCATGCTACATGTTCCCACAAAACATTTATGGACACTGAATTTGATATATTTTCATTTGTCATAAATAATTCCTCTAACTTTTTAAGCCATTTAAGTTTGTACAACAATCATTCTTAGCCCCAAAGCAGTGTAAAAATTATCCTCAGGTTGAATTTGGCTTGCAGGCCTCAATTTGTTAACTCTTGTTTTAAATCATGTCCATTGAAAGTTTCTTGTCTTGAATTGAGCAAATTCTGATTTGACTATAAGTTGTGTAACAGTGAATAATTGCTTTGCTAGGATTATGTCTTTGAAAGATTTTTTTTTTTTCAGTACTGGGGTTTGAACTCAGGACTCTCACTTACTAGGCAGGTTCTCTACTACTTGAGCAATGCCCCCAGCCCTTGAAAGTTTTCTAAAGTGTAACATTTTAAATTTGGACATACAGAAATATATTAGAATTTCATGTTAGATTTTGAGACAAGTCACTGTGTAGCCTAGGCTGGCCTAATCCTCCTGTCTGAGCCTCCCAAGTTTGGGACATATTGGAATTTATAGCAAAATTTATTATAGTTGGATAGTCTGGGATCTTGTTTAAGAAGTTAGTGACTAGAACTGGGTGTGGTGACATTGCCCACAGTTCCAGTTACTGGGAAGGCTGAAGGAGGACGATCCCTTGAGCCCAGGAATTCAGGATCAGTCTGGGTAACGTAGAGAAAGACCAGCTCATAAAAAGGTGAAAAAAAGCTAGTGACCAGAGCGCATAAAAGACCTTGTTAGCTTATGGTCTATAAAAAAATTCCTTAAAGTGGAGGTTATTCGTTGCTTCAGTGTACTTTGAGGTTGAAGCCTGTCTTCTCCCAACCATTTTCAAGAATAAGGCCTAACTTTCAGTTAAGGAATATTAGAGACAAAAGGATAAATAAGAATTATACTGATAAAAAATTCCTCCTTGAGTTCAGATAGTTTTGTTTCAGTTTTGTAACAAGATATCTATGGAGTATGTATAACATGTAGCAATATTTTATTACAATATCTGTCCATCTTAAAAGTTAACCCCAAAATATCTAATATAATACAGTGTATTCACAGCCATGAATATACAGGACATCTGTATTTGTTCACAAGTAAATATCTGAAACAATATTTATAGTAAATTAAGTGAAAAAAAAGGTGAAACTGTATTTTTCCACTTGGGAAGGGAAAAATAGGTAAAATTACAAAGAAGTTAAATGATGTACATGAAACATGAATAGTTGCATCAACTCGTGGTGGGTTTGTGGACATATAAGCTTATCATATGTCTGTTTTTTTCATCACTGGTGATTGAATCCAGGTCTTTGCACCTGCCAGGCAAGAGCTATCTCACCGAGCTACACCCCCCCCCCAATACACGTCCAATTTGCTCTGTTATTTTGCACTAAAATTTTAGTACTTTTCTATTCTAATGAATTGTTTTTTAACTAACAAATGAACAGCCAGTTCTCTAGAATTCATAGATCATTTAACATTTAATGGGTAAAGTGTGTTCTAAAATAACATCTAAAGACTTTTAAACCATGGCTGAACCTTTTTTAAGAGTTTGTCCTTTGCAATTGTTTTCAGGGGCACGACGATGCTTACATGTGTATTCGTGAAGATCAGAGTGTGCACATACAGCCTTCTCATTTGACGGGGCGAAGTCACCCTGTGATGGACTCCAGGGTGAGTGAGAGCCTCCACCTGGCTGGTCCACCTTCCTGCTATGGGGCTGTGACAGAGTGTCCAACTCCCCTGCAGTCAGCAGCCTCACTGGACAGCAGGGTTCCTCTCATGAGGATCTCTGAGAAGTTGTACAAAAGAGTTTCTCTTTAGGAAAAGATGAATTCTTGCCGTCACTTAAATTCTTTTAGTTGCATCTTAACGAAAGAGTGTTTTATGGTTTGCTAACATGCGTTAGCATTAGCTCCTTTACAGAAGCATGCAGTTTTAAGGAGAGAATTAGGTGAGTGTCACTAGGATTCCCTAATTAGGGAGCAGAAGGACACATAGGTAAAGACTCAGTTGGCACCCTAGGCAGTTGTCTTTTGTGTTCTTTGTTGGTGTCTGTGCCCAGTGTGGACCATTTGTGATAGAGAAGTGTCTTTTTCACAGGGTGATTACAAACACATGAATTGTAAAGGAGCAGTGGCTGTCACTTAGTGACCTCGAAAGTGAGGTCTGATAGAGCAGTAGGTGTCATTCATGATCCCATTGTGAATGGCTTTCCTCAGCTGGTCGCAACTCCTCCCCAGTGGTCAGCTGCATTGGGCCCACTAATGTATTACTTTTTATTTGTTTCTTCAGTGTTTCTGTTTGTGTGCTAGGTGCCAGATGGAATCAGGACACCTGCCCAAGTTTCCAACCTGGGTCGAGGAACCATGGGGTGCTGGCTCAGTGTAAAAATCTTATTTTTGCCAAGTGGGATCAAGACAAACTGGGAGAAAATGTTTCTTGTAGTCTTCAGAGAGGAAGTGACAGACAATGACACTGCATACAAAACATGCACACACCATGATGGGGAAAGGAAATCGAACAGGTCAGGGTTTTGATAATGTCTTATTTTTAGCAAGTCTCTGGAGAGTGCTAAGAAGACCCATTGTGTATGTTTGTAGGGGATTCTTGAGGATATGGCTTGGAGGTTGGCGGATGGTGTAATTCAGTGTTCTTTCAGAAGAAACATTACCCTTCCTGGGGTTAAGAATAGATTTGATCTGAATGAGAGCTTCTACATATTTCTAGCAGATGGTGCAGTGAAGGATGGTAAGTGTACACCATTGATGAAAACTATCTTTACAAGTGTTTTATTCATCTTCCTTCCACTTCTCCCCCTTTTGCAAAGACTCCTGTAATTGCTCATTTTTAAGGTACACACTGGAAGGTAAGGCGCTATAACCCTGTTCCTTTTTCTCCTGAAATTTTGAGTTTTGGTTAACCTCTAGCTTTCTTTCTCTGAAAATGACATAGAGTGTCAGCTAGGTTACAAATCACCATTAAACGTGATCAGAACAGCCTCTACTTGGTAAAATGCAGTTTGTCCAGAAGAACTAGAACACCTTGTAAGAAGCCATATGTTTGTATTTCCCTGAGTGTATTGACAAGGGCATGTCTACTGCAGGGGTCCTAGAAACAGTATGTGTGTGTGTGATGTATGGCAATGCAAAAATTTCTTCATGGCTCAGAATGTATTTTCTTTTCCTTCCTTTTGTGTAGTACTGGGATTTGCACTCAAGGGCTTGTGCTTGCTAGGCAAGTGTCACTTTAGTCAAGCCTCAGTCCTTTTTGCTTTACTTTATTTTCACATAGAGCCTCTTGCTTTTACCTGGGGCTGGCCTTGGACTATGACCTTCCTACCACTACCCCACAACTGGGGGTAACTGGGTGCTATCGTGCCTGGCTTTCTTCTTCTTTTTTTCCTTTTTTGCTATACTGCGGCTTGAACTCAGGGTCTTGTGCTTGCTAGGCAGGTAGATGCCCTACCACTTGAGCCGCACGTCTAACCCCTGGCTTGTTTTTTTGGAGATAGATCTTGCTAACTTTGCCTGGGTTGGCCTTGTACTATGATTCTCCTATTTCTTCCTCCCAAGTAGCTAGGATTATAGGTGTGAACCAAGAACATTTTTTTGGCAGTACCGGGTTTGAATTTAGGGCCTTGAGCTTGCAAGGCAGGAGCTGTACCACTTAAGTCATGCCCCCAGCCTGGAAACAGTATTTTTTGGTGGTGGTAGTACTGGGATTTGAACTCAGGGCCTTGTACTTGCTAGGCAGGTGCTCTGCTACTTGAGCCACTCTGCCAGCCCTGTTTTTTTGTTGGATATTTTTCAAGATAGAGTTTTGAGAACTATCTGCCTGTCTGTCCTTGAACCCAATCCTCCTGATCTGCCTTCTGAGTTGCTAAGGATTACAGGAGTGAGCCATGGCTATGAATATATTTATTAATAAAAATATAAATATATTGAGGGCATGCCTTATTTTTTTTTAAACTGGTGGAGTGCAAAGCAAATAAAACAAAAATTCCAAAAAATAAAAATGGAGATTGTTGATCAAGAGAATTCTTTTTCCATTTCCTTTGTACTGGCCAACAATGGATAGCTACTGCATAAATAACTCTCTCCTGTTGTTTAGAAATCTGTATCTGAACCTTTTCCTGGTTTTTCTTTTGTTTTTTAGCTAGGGTTATGCTGTACAGCATGGTCAAACTGTCAAACGCATGGTCCTCTTTCCTCAGCCTCCTGAGTGCTGGGATTACAGGCATGTACTAGCATGCCTGGCTTATGTGGACCATTTATAAGTTGAACTCTATTTCAAACAGTGAGACTTTGTAAGCTTTAAACCATTTCTCATGGTAATCATATAATCATACAGCTTGTAAATGTAAAGTGTATCCAGTTTCACTAAAGTGTTTCAGATTTTACTGAAAGATCTACCCATTTTAAGCTTTCTGTTTCCCCAGAATGCTGACTTTTTTGTTGTAGCTTGATGCAAGAAGTCATAGGAAAAAGCTGAGTGTTTAAACCAAAAGGTAGAAATCACTTGGGCAAGTAAATAATTCATAATTAAACCTATCAACTTATAATGAAGAGACCTTGATACCACGTGACCTGTTCTTTAAACAATGTGAGTGTAAAACAAGCCACATACTTCTATGGAGTCTTGTAAGAAGCAAGTCAAGCTCTCGTACAGTAGAGCTGCTCTTTGATAGAACCACACAATGTTATTCTAAAACTGTAATGGACTCCTGCTTTCAAGAAGGTTCAGTTCATGCTTGGTCCTTGGCTCTACAGTGATTCAGAATATAAGAACATTTTTTTCTTCGACTTGTCTTTCAGGCTTGTTGGAATGTGATTTCTCTTCTATCACTCCACTCATGCAAAATTTTTAGCTTCTTAATGCCTTTTCTTGTCATTTTTGATAGTTTTCTTTATCATTTTGATGGTTTTCTTAGTTCCTGACAGGTATTGTTGCTTTGCTCTTGGTACTTTCTTCTGGGTGTTCATTGCATAAACCTCTCATTTTCTGCTCTATGTCTGGTCTTCTCTGTTATCATGGAGAATGGTGTAATGGTAACCCTGAACAAATAACTAGGTGTCCCAAAATAATTTTTATCAAATGCTAACAATCTGTCAGTAAATCGAACTATTTCTCATTTTTCTGTTCTTCCCTTCATCTATTTGTTTATTCCTGCTGTAGTTGGAATTGCTATAACCTTACCATAGGCTGTGGATTTTGAAAGAATATGATTCCCTTCTTGGTCTTCCTTTTTTTTCTTTTTAAAAGACAGACTCTTGCTACATTGCCCAGGCTGGCCTTGGACTCCTGGGCTCAAGTGATCTTCCTGCCCCACTTCCCAAGTATTTTGGATTATAGGCATGCACCTCTGCACCCACCTTTTGGCCTTTTAGCCCCAAGAGTTCTTGCCTCCCTGTTGAGTATCTGTTCTTTTAGATGAGCTTTAGAAATGATTTGTTAAGTTCTGTGAAAAATTTGTTGTTGTGATGGAAAGTGAAATGAAATTGTAGATTAATTTGGGGAATAATAACTCTATAATAGCAAGTCTTTCTGCTATCTTCCACTTATTTAGGTCCTGCATATGTTTCTTTCAGTGGAATTTTATGGTTTTCCTCATATTTTTATATAGGACTTAAATATTTTTTGTTCCTAGGTATTTTACAGTTTTTTTCCCCTAGAACAAACAACTGTGAATAGGATTCTTTTTCATATATTAAAAAAATTTGCTAGTATATAGGAAGGCTACTAGCTTGAATATTTATCTTGAGTTTACCCACCTAGTTTTTCAGTTGATTACCTTGGGTTTCCTGGATAAATGTCATGCCCTATGCAAATAACAGGTCCTGTGTAATCTTGTCTGATTGCACAGTCTAGTTCTAGAACAACAAAGAATGGCACTGGTGATATGGCAAGTGTTCTTGCATTGTTCTGATTTTGATGTGAATGCTTCTGAGAAATGTCCTGTCTTCTTACTGTCTTCTTTTTTTCTGGTGTATGTCCTTTTAAAAAAAATATCAGTTTAGTTTTTTGATTTTTTTTTTGGTTAGTATTCATTAATAGCACACGTGGGTTTCTTTGTGATAATTTTATAGACGTGTATAGTGTCCTTTGAACAAGTTCATTCCCTCTATTTTGTTCCAACACCCCACACTGCTTATTTAAACAGAATTTGATGGGTTGTATTATGCTACCTTCACACACACACACACACACACACACACACACACATATACCATAAACACACACACACATACACATACACCATAAACACACACACACACATATACACCATAAACACACACACACACACACACACACACAAAATGTACTTCAGTCCTCTTTTGCTCCTATTATCCTCTTTTTTTAACACTGCCCCTTCTGCTGACCCCCCTCCACATCAGCCCCCCTTTTATACTCGTTGCCATCATTGTTGTGGTCATCATCATTTTAGGTCTAGATTCCATGTAGGAGTAAAATGCGTATGATATTTGGCTTTTTTGAGCTTGCCTTATCTTGCTCAACTAATTATCCAGGTCCATCCGTTTTCCTGCAAATGGCATAACTTCGTTCTTCTTCATGGCTGAATAATCTGCATTGTGTATATATAGCATTTTCTTTTCCATTTCATTGGTTGTTGGGCATGTAAGCTGATCGCTCAGCTTGGCTATTGTGAATAATGCTGCAATAAACATGGGTGTGCAATAGCTCGATTGTATGTTGATTTTTGCTCTTTTGGTTATATGCCCAAGAATGGTATGGCAGGGTCATAAGGTCATAGGGATGCTGATCCTTGCCAGTATATGTTGTTTGTTTTCTTGATGAACATCAATCTGACTGGAAAGAGGTGGAATCTCAGTGTTGTTTTGATTTGCATTTCCTTTTTGGCCAAGGATGTTGGGCATTGTTCATATATTTATTTGTCATTCATACCTGGAATGGCTTGGAACTGTGTGCTGCTTTTCTCTGCTGCCTCAGTTTCCCTGTGCTTTTGGTGATTCCTGACCCTCTTCCTCTCATTCCCTCTTCAGAAGATGGTCTCTCCTATGTTACTGACTCTTCTCACTCATGGAGACAAAATGGTGGACACTTCTTATTCTCATCCTGCCCCACCCCTCTCTGCTGTAAATCCTTTTTGTGCTGAGGACTTGTTCCCAACGTTCTTAAGAGTTTATATCATGAATGAGTGCTTGGTTTCCCGTAATGTCTTTTGGGCAGCTATTGAGATATTTTATCATTACTTTTATAGATTTCTGCATGGCAGATTCCTGGGATAAGCCTCACTTGGTCACATTTTATTGTTTGAATACAGAACTTAGATTTGCTAATATTTTGATTAAGCTTCTTGTGTCTATATTCGTAAGTGACTTTGGTCTGTGGTTGTTGGAGTGTGTGTGTGTGTGTGTGTATTCACAGGTATTTTGCTTTCAGTGTATTGCTAATCTCATAGAATGAACTCTAGAAGAGTGTAAATAAAATAAGATTTCTTTTTTTGTGGTACTGGGTGTTGAACTCAGGGCCTTTATCTTGCTAGGCAGGAGTTATATCACTTGAGCCACACCTCCAGCCCTAAAATAAGAATTTATTTATTCATTTATATTCATTTATTCATATGTGCATACATTGTTTGGGCCATTTCTCCCCCCTGCCCCCCTGCCCCCTCTTTCTCCTCCCCACCCCTCTCACTTCCAGACAAAACCTGTTCTGCCCTTTTTTCCAGTTTTGTTGAAAAGAATTTTTAATGTTACAATTGTTCTCTTCATGATGTGGTAGAACTCACAGCACTAACAGTCTAATGTGAGATGGACACAGTTGATTATGAACAGTTCTTGTATTATTATTCCTCTTACGAGTTACTACTTCCTCTTTGGTTGTTTTCTGTAATTCTGTACATTTCATTTAGAGTTCATTTAGAGCTGGACACATCTTGGCTGATTTAAAGTTGCATGCAGGGTTTTCATGTAATGACAGCATTCCTTCTGTGTCAGCAGCCGTGCCACTTGTTAATTTCAAACAAGGTAATATTTCCTTTTGTCTTGTGGTCAGAGTTGATGGAAACTAAGAATTGTATGGGCCTTTCTGGTTTACTAGGCTATATTTCTTATTTATGTTTGTTGGGATGCAGTTTTGAACTCTGGGCTTCTCATTCACAAAGCAGGCACTCTACTGCTGGAGCTATACCTCCAGTCCATTTGCTCTGGTTATTTTGGAGATGGTGTCTCTAGTACTGTTTGCTAAGGTTGGCCTCCAACTTCCATCCTCCCGGTTTCTGTCTCCCAAGTTGCTAGGATTACAGGCGTGAGCCACAGGTGCCTGGCAGTTTTGTTGTTTTAAATGCACCTTACATTAATGATTACTTCAATTTTACTTCAATTCTTTGTCTTTACCTTGATTGCATCCATGTGGTGCTTTTTTTTTTTTTTTTCAGTACTGGGTTAGGGCCTACATCTTGAGCTGCTCCACCATCCCTTTTTTGTGACTTTTTTTGAGATAAGGTCTTGTAAACTATTTGTGTGGGTTAACTTCAAACCGTGATCTCTTGATCTCTGCTTCCTGAGTAGCTGGGATTACAGGAATGAGCCACTGGCGCCCGACCACATTCGTGTGTTTTGATATGAAGTTTTCTCACTATTACACATCTCTGAGATTTATGATTTTAGTTTTGATTTCTTATTTAGTCCAAGAATTTTTATAAAGAGTAGTTTTTATAAATGTCTAGGTGGACTATATATATTTTTTGGCAGTTCTGGGGTTGAACTCAGGGCTTTGAGCTTGCTAGGCAAATACTCTGCCACTTGAGCTGTCTCCAGTTTTCTTCTGGCTTTTTGTTACTTTTTAGTTTGGCTGCATTTTAGTCAGTCAATATAACTTGTATCCCATATAATTATTTATAGATTATTTTAGATAAAAAAATCTGTTACCTAATATTTGTTTGAGACAACGGTTCATATATATGTCTGTTATAAAATTTCTTAATTATTTGTATACTTGCATAGCGTTCTAAAAGTATGTATGTTCCATAATTTATTTATTTGTTCTCTTAATGATGGACATTTGGTTTATCTATATTTTCTTTTCCACCAGCATTAAAAAAGTTGCTGTGAACATTCCTCTACATATGTCTGGTTAAAAAGTAGATATTTCTGTTGGTTAGAATCCTAGAATGAACACACACCTGGAATAATTCTATACATTCCTAGATTTAATTTTAGATGTAATGAAGAGTAATAAGAGACAATGCATTCTCAATTCATTTATGTCACTATTATTTTGGATTTGGATTTGTTACTCAGACACAGTCTGAATTGACTATATGCCAAGTACCATATCATCAGAATGTTCTTTTTGGTCCTCCTCTCACCATCTCTCCCCAGGTCCAATTTCTGTTAGTATGTTCTAGGATTTTGGATGTGGTGATGGTCAATAGCTTGTAGATAGTTTTAAAACTATCTGTTCTCTTTCAAGAATTATACTTGACATTTTCAGTGATTTGCAGCCAGATTAGTAGTTGGGGTCACTTCTTACTTAACATATTTCTTGCGTACTTCCAGTTCTGTTACTGTAATTTGTCCAGTCCTGGTCTTTATTTTGATTCATCTCTTGCTTGGCTAAATTATTTCTTTAATTTTCATGAAGGCCATGTGCGTTTGCTTCTATCTTCATTTTACTTTTGCATATGAATGACAAGTCTGTTGATATTCAATTATTTTTCATTACCATAAGAAATTTTCTTTCCATCCCATGCCTCTCTCACAAGTCCTCCTCCCTGAGGAAATATTTTTTTCTTTGTCATCCTTAGGTCGAATTTACAAGCACTCTAAGCAACCTCTAATTACATATGAAAAGTATAATGTGACAGACTCTCCAAAGAACATAGGCGGATCCCATTCTTCACCCCTTTTGAAGGCTCATGGTAAGTTATTTGTGTAGTATGGTTACAGCTTCAAGCAATAAACTTACCTGTTGACTTAGTGTTGGCTGGATTATGAAGGGTGGCAGGTATAACTTAGTAAATTATCATAAGTCTTTTATGTTTAACATTTACAGGTAGGTCGTCTATCTGAATGTTTGCTATTTTTTATTAAAAATGGAAACTAGGTTTACTTCTGTGGTTTTAACCCTGGCTGCATACTAAAATCAGCAATGGAACTTTTAAGATATCTGTAATTCTAAAGAAGTATTCCAGTTGTTTATAACTACAGTGGGTTGATTAACTTTCACAAGACCTTAAATTTTGCCATTTGTTAAAATAAATGCCAGTTTTCACAAGAGTGGTTTAGTTGTAACAGGAGCTTGGTTCCACAAATACAGTTTTGTTGAGGAGCAGGTCAATGTACAAGCATTTGAGTGTGCACAGCGTGCTCACTGCAGTGCTTAGGAGTCATGTATTTGAGTGAGAGCAGCACGAACGTGGAAGAACAGTAGTCTAGACACAAGGCTCTCAGATGCTCTGGTTCTGCCAGTGAAAGGTGATTCCATTTGAAACATAGCCTAGTTATTGTTGAAGAGATTGACTTTAAAAGCAGGAAAATGCTGTAGTATAAAACAACATTTGGAGGAATTTGTCTTGTTTGATTTTCTCCCTTTATATTCTCCAGAGTTACCCGTTATGCAAGAGTTATCATAAATATCATCACAGTTGAGCTTGAAGATTACTTTATTATTAAGCTGGGGGTGGTAGTACCTGCCTTCAACTCCAGAACCTGGAACTGAAGCAGGGCTGTCAGGAGGTCCAGGCCAGCCTAGGCTACAAGGTGGTACCTCCAGTTGTTTAGTAAATGGTTTTGGAAATCATTTTTTCCCCTGCGCTATTTCTTGGAGTGAGATGTGAGACCATTCTAAAATAACTTTAGATATGCTGTATAATAGTTAAGAGCACAGTTGCTGGGCTGGGGGAGGGGCTCAAGTGGTAGAGCACCTGTCTAGCAAACATGAGGCTCAGAGTTCAAATCCCAGTACCTCCAAAAACAACCAAAAGAGCACAATTTAGTTCCTGAAGCCATACCAGGTTCACATCCTGACTTTGTCATCCTGGGGAAGTGACTTAGTTTCCTCATCCAGAAAAACTGAAACAATTGTAGGATTGTTGTAAAGATCAGTTTGACAAATATACCAAAAGCACTGAGCGTGGTTCGCATGTAACAGTGGCTAGAGAAGTGTTGGCTGTTAGAAGAAGTATTTGTGGTGAAAACTAGGACACATGGGGTCTTTTTAGGTCAAACTTAGCTTGGCCAAAGGGACTTTGTAGGATGTTTATGTTTTCTGAGCATTTTGTTTGGTCATTTAAGAAATAGCTTAACCTGTTTGTAGTGTCAGCCTTTGTACTTTTCTCACCTGCAGGTGCCTTGATGTTTGTGGCATGGATGACCACTGTCAGCATAGGTGTACTGGTTGCCCGGTTCCTCAGACCTGTTTGGTCAAAAGCTTTCTTCCTTGGTCAAGCAGTTTGGTTTCAGGTAGGTGAAGGAAAAAAACGCTGACTGCTATTTCCATATTATTTGAACATTGCAACATGATGCATGTGTGCTTTTTTGTTTTCAGTTATAACTGTTGTAGCTTTTAGGTCCTCTTTGGTTTCCTAACCAATTGAAAGCGGACACAAGATTTTTTTTTTTGGGGAGGGGGTGCTCAATACTGCAGTTTGAACTCAGGGCATCACGCTTGCACTCTACCACTTGAGCCACTCCACCAGCCCTTTTTTGTTTTGAGGATTTTCGAGAGAGGATCTTGTAACTGTTTGCCCGGGCTGGCTTTGAACTGCAGTTCTCTTAATCTCTGCCTCCTGAATAGCTAAGATTATTGGTGTGAGCCACCAGTGCCCAGCCAGACACAAGATTCTTGATGGAGGTCAAAATACAGACAGCTTTGTGAAGAGTCAAGCTGGACTGGAGAATGTGTCAGGGCCACACATAGATTTTGGGACCCAAATGAGCCTTCCTTACACCTGTGTTTGTGGAGGGAGAGGCAGAAAGAGCACTCACTCTTGCACTGAACAGAGCTGGTCAAGGAAAGCTGGTGAGCCAAAGAAAGAAATAGTGGCACTTACTGCCTATCAGAGAAGGGTTTGTCTGCTGCTCCACGGGCCAGTGAGTGCTGGACCATCCCACATTCATCAGGTTGTGTGCCTGGGATGAGAAACTTCCATGCTGTCCCTTCCTATGTAAAGGGATAGCCATCTCTTAATGGAAACATAAACAGGGTCAAGAAAGCAAAGATAGCTGGGCCCTACAGCTCATGCTTGTAATCCTGGCTACTTGGGGGTGAAGATCAGGAGTTGTTGTTGACCAGTTCCTGGTCAGGCCAGGCAAAAAGTTTGTGAGGCCCCATCACAACTAATAACCTGGCATGGTGTCACATACCTGTCATCCCAGTTACGCAGGAAGTGTAAATAGGAGGATCAAGGTCCAGACTGACCCTGGCATAAAGTGAGACCCTACTAGAAAAATAACTAAAGCAGAAAGGGCTGGGGGTGTGTCTCAAGCGGTAGAACGTCTGCCTAGCAAGCATGAGGACCTGAGTTTAACCCCCAAGTACCACAAAAAAAAAAAAAAAAAGAAGTAGAACCTTATCCCTTTTCCACAGATCATGGCACAGAGATTCTTGCACATACAGTAGAAGATCAGTGAGTATGTGCAAGCACAAGCCTGCTTGCAGAAATAATACCACTAATAGGACAGTTGTGACTTTGTCAGGAGGTGTTCTTCACACTTCATGTTCATATAAATTTACAGCTTTTGCAGTTTCCCTTGTTTAATCTTCATTTCTCACTATTGGCTGGGAAGGTTATCTGTTTTATTTATTCTCCAAACTGCTGTATGCCTTGTTGCATCTGCCTTGTGACTGTGCTCTTTCTCATTCCCACTGTCTTGTTCTCTCTCTCTTCTGCTCCAATACACTCATGTGGGTGTTCCCAACTGGAAGACTCCATGTCAATTACCAGCCCAAATCCTCTACTGTCTCTGAAAGCATGGCGTTGGACTGGGAGTGGGGTCAAGTGGTAGAGTGCTTGTCTAGCAGGTGTGAGGCCCTGAGTTCAATCCCTAGTACCACCAAAATAAATAAGTAAATAAATAATGGTGTTGGTATATGTGTGTGTGTGTACACTGTGACATTTATAGATAAACATAGGGTAACTATTACACCCCACTTTCTCTGGGATAGTTTGGCTTGCATCAGTTATTCAAGGCATGATCAATGAACAGTGCCTATTTTCACTCTTAAAATTCACTTGATTTTACACTGAGCTATTTGTTTTATACATTTTTCACTTACCTGGTCGGGTATATTGCAAGCTCTTCAGGAGCCAGTATTTTTGCACCTGCAATAGCAGCATACTTGGTAGCAGAGGTTAACAAATGTCTGTGGAAGGAAAGGAAGGCTTGGCAAGCACATGTGCTCTGTGTGCGAAATACCCACCCCTGCTGCTCTGTGTTGGTGGCCTCAGCAAATACTTTTGAACAATGAGGATGGAAGCTTAGAGTTTTCTTTCAAGTTTAATAAATCTTAATTTTCCTGGCTATAAACTGTGATTAGATGTTCAGGGAACCCTTCCACCATGATCTCTGCCTGCTGTAACACCAGCTCTTTCTCTTACATACTCAGCTGTCATCTCACTTTGTCATCTCACCTGCAGGTACATCGGGTACTTATGCTCATCACTTCTGGACTCACCTGCATTGGCTTTGTCCTGCCTTTTATATACAGAGGAGGCTGGAGCAGGGTAAGTATGTCTCACACAGATGCTTTTATGTAAACCCGTATGACCTCAAAGCAGATTGCTGGGCACAAGACATTCCTGTGTGTATCCCCCTTTCTTTCCTTTTTGAGTCAGCTAATGGCTATTTCACATGGTTGGAGATCAGCGGTGAAGCGAGGGTGCTAGCAGAGGTGAGCTGGAGATGAAATATAGTTTTAGGCTGCATCAAATGTATATACTATTGCTTTCATGACTTTTTTCTTATAAAGTGGTGGGAATTCAAAGTCTGATGTCTAAGGAACATGAACAGTCTAAGTGGTGTTCTCTAATTACTGCTATGATGTCCTACTAACACAGGTTGTAGTCCTACTATGTGACCAGGTGTGTCAAATACTTTATCAAATTTAAATCTCAAATGAAGCAGGTATTGATATAATACCATACCACAAGGAAGAAACCAAGGTTTGCTTCTGAAGGTTTGTCTTTAGCTCAGACCTCTACCCTGGCTCACGAATCTATCTTAAGGAGAGTTCAGGACCTCTGTGAAACGTCCAAAAGCTCTCAAGCTTAACAAGTCCAAATGGAATTCCTGACCTTGTCTCTCAGTCCTGCTCTGCCTGCTGCCATTCTCATACTAACCATTGGAGCCCCATCTTTAAAGCCTGGCATTTCCCTTAGCTGTTCTCTTGCACCCCTGTCAATTTCAGTGGCAATCCTATTGGCTCTATTGTTAAACACTTCTCACCCTACCCCTGACACTGCTCTGTGGGACTGAGCTAGCATCATCTTTGGCCTGGACTGTTGCAGTAGCCACCTGTGTTAGATCTTCATTGTGGTGACATATACCTGAGGGAAAAAGAAGAAAGCTGCATTGTGGCTCTTGGTCTCAGATGTCTCAGTCTGTGGTCACTTGGCTCTGTTGTTTCTGAGTCATGGGGAACCACCACGTAGTGGGGAGCAGGTAGTGGGGTTGGAGATGTTTGCCTCAGGCAGTCAGCCAGCAGAGAGCAAGACAGGAAGAGGCCAGGGATAACACATCTTTCAAAGACACATCCCAGTGACCTCCTTCCTCTAACCAGCCCCATCTCCCACTACCTCCCAATAATGCTGTCAAGTTAGGAATCCACAAGTGGATTAGTCATTGGTTAAGTCAGGGCCTCTGATCCAATCACCTCTCAATGATTAGGTCTCCCAATCATTGAGACACCAGGAGCCTTTGGGGACATTTCATATCCAAACCACACCACCTGTCTGGGCTCCTCACTTCAACCCTTGCTCATGTACAGTGTATTTTCCTTAAAGAAGGTAGAGTAATTAAAAATAATATGTATGTCAGATTTTGTTTCCCTGTGCCCCCAACTGGTTTCTGTAATGTTTCTTGGTTACTCAGAGACAAAGCCAAAGACCTCTTAACAACCCCATGATCTGGTACCTAGTATCATCTATTTCATCTTCTTTTACATTGACTTCCTTGGTGGACTGCAAAGATGCCTGGCGTGCTTGATAAAGTCCTGCCTTTTAAAAAGTCTCCCTATGGTCTACGGCCATACCACCCTGAACGCGCCCGATCTCGTCTGATAAAAAGTCTCCCTATGGAGCCCAGGCTGGCCCAGAACTTGCCTGGAACTTGCAGTCCTCCTGCCTCTGCTTCCCAAGTGCTGGGCTTACAGTGTGCACCACCACATCTAGTTGAAATTCTTGCTTTCTAGAGTTTTCCTCAGGTTTTCCTCACTCCCTCATCTTCTGTAAGTCTTTACTCTGAGAGCCCTCCTTGCTCCATTTTGTCATACACTCTTGAGAGACGAGATCGGGCGCGTTCAGGGTGGTATGGCCGTAGACTGTCATACACTCTTTATCTTATAAGATGTCATATAAATCATGTATTCATGAGGTTCTTTCTTTGTGCATCTTCCCACACTGGCATGCAAGCTGTGTGATAGCGGAGATATTTACTGGTCTGTCACTGGTCTGTCCGAAGCATCCAGGTCAGATTCTGGTACAGTGAACGTACTCAGTCTGCAGTTAGTGAATGAAGGAACAGGCTTATTGAGAATAAAGGATCCGCCTAAGTTCAGAATAAAACTGGGCTTCCCTTCCACTCTTCTGGTTTTATAGCCAGTCAGAATTTGATATCAAAATTTAATATTTCAGAGTTTGGGCTGGTGCGATGGGATAAGTGTGAAGTTTGGGCTGAGATGTTACAAGGGAACCTCCTTCCTGCTCTTCAGGAAGTTGATGTCCTATCGGGCAGCCCATTTTTAAGGAAAACTATGAAGCTTTTCTGATGTGAAGTGAGGCATCAGAACTTTGTTTTACCAGGCATTTGGAGTGAGCATTTGCTTTGTGATTTTGGGGTTGTAGTGATGCAGTCTCTTTTTTTTCAAATAGTTTTCTTTGGTGGTTGACTCTACACACGTGGAATCCACAGATGCAGAGAGCACTATTCTACAGCCAGGCTACTTGGGTTCGCATCTTGACATCATCACTTCTTTCCTGGGACATCTGGGACAAGTGACTTAACGTCTCTGCTTCTCAGTATACTCATCTGTGAAGTGTGATGATTGTACCCATCTTACAGGCTTTCTGTGAGGACTAGGGTTCACTGACTGAAAGCACATACGAGAGTTCCCAGTACACTCTAAGTCTGTGTAAGAATTTTGTTGCGGTTTCTATTATTTTTATTAGGTAGCGGTCTTTTACATCTACATAGTCATGCTTATAATTTTATGTATGTACAACTGAGTCCATGGTTTTACAGTTTTTTTTTTGAGGGGGCCATACTGGGTTTTGAACTCAGGGCCTCATGCTTGCTAGGTAGGCACTCTATCAACCACATGAGCTACTCCGCCAGTCCTTTTTTGTGTTGGATATTTTCAAGATAGGGTCTTGCAAACTATTTGCCTGGGTTGGCCTTGAACTGTGATCCTCCTGACCTCTGCCTGAGTAGCTAGGATTACAGGTATGAGCCACCTGCGCCCAGCATTTGTACAGTTTTGATATTGCCCTTTTGTCAGCCTTTAGCTCCTATTTACAAGGACTCTTTAGCATGGCCTGGATGCTACTTTGTGCCTATTGTAGGTCACAGAGTTATAGCCTACCTGAGCATGGAAGCCAGTGACCACAGGCCGTAGTGTCCTTCAGGGTACTAAATATGTTAGCAGATAGAACGTCTTCTCAGTCCTTCTCTCAGGCTCTCGAGTGTTAAGTGGAACGGCTGTACAAAGCATTCTGAGCTGACGGCTGTGTGAGGAGCACAGCCTCACTGTGCAGAATTGTTGCAGAAACTGTTGAGATTCCGTGTTGGCATGTTTTCCTTGAATTAAGTCTTCATTCTGAACAAAGGAGACCAGCTTTCAAGGTAGTAGCTGCACAGGTTATCCACTTAATCAACAAGCATTTATTGAGCTTTGGGTTACAGGGAATCACAGTTAGGGGAAACAGAGGTCTAATCAAATCATTATCACACACCAGAATGATTGCTGTGTGTGTGTGTGTGCGTGCGTGTGTGCGTGCGTGCACGGTACTGGGGATTGAACCCAAGGCCTTGTGCTTGGTAGGCAAGTGCTCTATCACTTGAGTCACCCCCCCCCCCAGCCCAAGGGATGACAGCTCTTGACATGTGGATACCAACTAGCCGTAGCTGTGTTGCTAATGACTGTCTTGCTTTTGGGGTCACCTAACATCCTAATGCGGAAGAGGCAGCATTGCTGGACCCCACCCAACCATGTGCACTCCATGTGGTCTTGGACACAGTTGTAGATACCCCTGAGCCTCAGTTCCCCCATCTGTATAATTGGGGTATTGGTAGCCAAATGTAAGGCCTTGTAGAGGCCGTTAGTGGTAATGTGTGGAAAGCATGTGGTTGGCACAAGTACATTCTCAGGGAGCATTACCTCTTATTACCACCATCACTACCCCCACCTTTACCACCACCACCATCATCATCATCTCTACCCCACCATTACCACCATCACCACCACCACTACCACCATCATTACCCCCACCTTTACCACCACCACCATCATCATCACCATCACCATCACTACCACCACCATCACCACCACCATCACTATCATCATCATCACCATCACCATTACCACCACCACCATCATCATCTCTACCCCCACCATTACCACCATCACCACCACCACTACCACCATCATTACCCCTACATTTACCACCACCATTATCACCATCACTACCCCCACCATCACCACCACCACCATCATCATCATCATCACCATCACCATCACTACCACCACCATCACCACCATCATCATCATCCACCCCCACCTTTACCACCACCATCATCACCATCATCATCATTACCATCACCATCACGACCATCACCATCATCATCATCACCACCACCATCACCACCACTACCACCACCACCACCATCACCACCATCAGAACTGAGTGGTTAAAGTCATGGAAAAGCACTGAGAATGCACTTGTGTATATTACTTTGAACTTGAGGATTTAAATTGCTGAGAGAGACAGAGACAATTAAGATGACCCAACTTTGTTCAGCATGCAGGTTACCATCCATACCTCGGCTGTATAGTGATGACTTTAGCAGTTCTTCAGCCTCTTCTGGCAGCCTTCAGGCCACCTTTATACGATCCAAGGTACCTGCAGCTTTTCTGTATAAATGCTCTTTGTGAGTATATCACCACTTGGTAAGCTCATCCCTTTTCAAGTAGAAGCATTTTGCGTCTTAGAAAATATGATGACAAATTGTATTTAGTTTGAAAGGCAGGCTCTCTACCATTTGAGCCAGTCCATCAGCTCATTCCTGCATTGGGTATTTTTGAGCTAGGATCTTGTGAATTATTTGGCTGGGCTGGCTTCAAACTGATCTTCCTGATCTCTGCCTTCTGAGTAGCTAGGTCAAATGCTTCTGATAAAAAAAAAATGCTTCTGATATCTAATTCCCAGACAATAAGGGCAATTGCATGCCTTTTAATTCCTTGGGAATTAATTGTCAGTACATCACTTTTAAGAATACTGACTTTTTTTTTTTTTATTTTGCTAGAAGGCAAATGTTTAACTGGACTCATTGGAGTATAGGAACAGCTGCTAGAATAATGGCAGGTAAGTATTTATGATGCCACTAATTCTCATATAATTGCTGACTGTTTAGATCACAAGTTGTAATTTGGCTTAAATGATTTTTTGCTGCATTAGTAATTGGAGTAATTGGCTGTTCAGGGGAAATCAGCCTTAAACAATGAAATCCAGAAAGTAATTTCTAGAGGCAACGATTTAAGTCATTATTTCAGTTCTAAGTTTAAGATTTTTCAAATGGCTTTAAAATTCTCTAAGACTTTATTTTAGTGTTTGCCTTTGCCAGAAGAATAAACTAGACTGATGGGCAAACATTTGAGCAGCTCAAGTTGAGGGTCATTGTGAATTGGGTTTAGGTGGGCTGTTGGGCTCAAGCCCTCCATCCAGGCAGGTCATTTCCATAGTGTGTGGACCTGGCAGGGAGGTGGTTTTCAAAAGGCAAGTTTGATGATCTGAAACATTTTGGTGCCTTATGTAATAAACCTGCAGGTAGTGCTTGCTACCCTTACAGTCTGTCTGTGGGATTCAATAGGAGAGGAAGTACAATCAGCCTTGGTTTCTGTCCCTTTTCTCTCTTTCTACATTGCAGATTTAAACTTTCTGGAAAGTTTGGGTGCTTCTTTTTTTATGAATTGGCAGATCATAATTACCATTTTTTTGCTTTATGGAGCCTTCTACTAAAATACTAAATTAACTAGTAGCCTTAAATAGTAATCTTTTTCCTCTCATAAACTTTGCATACATTTTAATTGATATAATAGACACAGTTATTTCTTTTGATGGGGATTGTACTTGAATATAATTTTTTTCCTCTATACTTAGTGGCAGCAATGTTCCTAGGAATGGATTTGCCAGGACTGAATCTCCCTAATCCCCAGAAGACCTATGTGATGATTGGGTTTGTAGCCTGGCACATAGGGACAGAGGTTGTTCTGGAGATCCATGCCTACCGACTCTCTAAAAGAGGTAACCTGCTTGGAAAGCCATGTGATGTGGCATCACTTTTATTTTATTCATCTATTTTTTTATTTTTGTTGCATCACTTTTATACAGACTATTGGGACCTTAGTTTCCTGGTACTGGTGGTTGACCCTTACAAGGCATCTCATTACTAATTTCTATTGTGATTATTCAGCAAATGGTAGAAACTTCAGCAGATTCCATCTCTGTGTTCTTACATCTGTTGGTATTACAATGTGTGAATAAAATAGGAAGGAGAGATTTTAGGTTGCAGGGAAGAAGTTTTCTTCATATGTACCTTTACTTTGCATGCTAATGTGACCTAGAACCAGTATACACTGGGAACTTGGGATACCTGGAGGAAGGAGAGAGCAGAGTCAACACAGGGCAGAGCTGCTCTTGGATTTTAGCTCTTTGACTTTGGTCGCTATGGAGATAAGTTTGTAGCTAATAGGAACTACTTCTCCCCTGTTCTTTAGTGGCAAGGTCTGGCTTGGTCTCAGTGCCAGGCAAGCTAGCCATGGGTGGAAAAGTTAGGAGAGAATGAACAACATTTTAAACTGGTTTGGAGTCTAGATTATGTGTCCTCTATGTCCTATCTAGTTTTCAGCCCCCCCACATAGTGACCTAAAAACAAAAACTCTTTGTCGTCTACATGTTATGAATCATAGGAGCCAGGGCTGTTTTAGATGAGATCGGGCATGATCAGGGTGTCACGGTCACAGTTGAGCAGCTTTTATGAGCCAAATAGTAAATATCTGTCCCTCTATATTTGGTTCTTTTTTTGTTTTTGAGACAAGGTACTATGTAGCTCATACTGGCCTTAAACTGGAGGTCCTTCTGCCTCAGCCCCTGAGTGCTGGGACTATTGGTATGTGTCACCACACTGGTTACATTTGACTCTTCTTCTCTTTCTCCTCTCCCTTTTCCCTTCTCCTTCTCCCTCTTCCTCCTCCTTGTCCACCTCTTCCTCCTCCTCCTCCTCCTTCTTCTTCTTCTCCTCCTTCTCCTCTTCCTCCTTCTCTTACTCTTCCTCCTTTCTTCTTAATTATACTGGGGTTTGAACTCAGGGCTTTGTGCTTGCTATGCAGGTGTTCTACTGCTTGAGTCATGTCTCCAGCCCTGGTTCTTTAAAAAAAAAGTTAATTTCTTTTAGTGGTACTGGGTTTGAACTCATGGCTTCATGCTTGCTAGACAGGCACTCTATCACTTGAGCCACACCTTCAACCTTACTTTTGGTTGATGGGGTTACATACATGAAGTTTTGATGACCACTGAATTATGGCTTATTATTTAAAATATATATGTCTTTAAAATTTGGGTTGTTGTCATCTGTTAATTAGCCTGATTTAGCCATTCCACAATGTATACATGGATCAAAATATAATGTGATATGCCATAAACATGCAATTTGTATTTTGTTAATTAAAAAAGTAAAATGAAAAAACACTTGAATTATTTGGGCTTTGGTCTGGTGTTACGGACTAGAAGAGGAAAGCTTATTTTAAGTTCTTTGAAAACCGTGTGCTGGAGTTAACTTGTTTCTTTTCATGAGAACCTTAAATATTCAGAAAGTTTGCAGCATTTAGTAGCTTGAAACAGGAAAACTTGTATCCTAGAAATTGGTGGAGCACAGACATTAGGTTTTATTTCAGTTTTTGAAAGTGAATTTACCTGAAGAATATCATTCTTATAAGCTTGTATTCTTCTTGACAGGTGAGATCCTGGATGATGACAGGATTCAGATCTTTCATTCAATTACTGTAGCTGAAGCAGAGGTAAGTCCATCATTCCTTGTTTATTGACACAGCCTTGGTGGTACTTTCTTTTGCATCTGATTTTTTTTTTCTTTCAGGGCCATGTTTTTAAAAAGGTGGTGTTGGCAATTTATGTCTGTGGGAATGTGACTTTTCTCATCATATTTTTATCTGCAATCAACCATCTATAAGCAAGCAAAGACCTTGGCTTTTGTGGGCTAGCTGACAATTATCTTCAAACCAAAGAAACACAAAGCTTGGACTGCCTGCCTGGAGCCCACCCATGACTAATGGAAGAACAGTGACACATCTGAAGAGGAATTCTGAAGTCAGGTCTCCATAGATCCAATGTGAGAGGGTCATGTAGACTACACATGGATGTCACGCCCTGTGCGTAATTCTGTGATTTAAAGGCAACATTGTACTTGAGGAGAAATGACTCAAATCTTCCCTGCCAACATTTTAAAGAATGTTATCAATTAAGAAAGTAAGCTACAAAACAGATATCAGGATGAAAGGAGACTGCATTAAGGGTAAATACATTTTGGATGACAAAGCTGCTGTGGAGCTACAGAAAACATTTTATTACTTTATTGGAATGGTCTTTGGACTTTTTTTTGTTTTTTTAAAAAACTGCTTTTCGGGGCTGTGGGTTAGCTCAGTGGTAGAGTGTTTGCCTAAGTATGCAAAAGCAAAGATTTATCTTTTTTTTCGTGCTTGTACTGGTATTTGAACTCAGGGCCTCATGCTTGCCAGGCAGGCACTCTATCACTTGAGCCACTCTAGCAGCCATGGTGTGTGTTGGGCATTTTTGAGATAGGGTCTCACAAACCATTTGCCCAGCTGGCTTCAAACCATGATCGTCCTGATCTCTGCCTCCTGAGTAGCTAGGATTGCAGGCGTGAGCCACTGGTGCCTGGCTATAGATACATTTTTTAAGGGTGTTTTCTTTGCTTTGTGTATTTCAGTACTTTTCTGATTAAAGATGGAAGTGGGATTAACCCCCCTTAAAGGCTTCATTAACAATTAATTATATTCAAGATCATTTTTTTTTTGAAAAATAACTAAATCAGAAGAGGCTGGAAGGCCCTGGGTTCAAATCCAGTACTGAAAAAGATAAAAGGTTTTAGTCCTTATAGCATTTGGAGATTGTAGATTTGCATTTCAAAATTAATAAAGTTCACCCATGTGAGCACATCAGACAGGTGTTCTCTTTCCTGGTGGAGGTGACATTGTAGTCTTTTTTTTTTTGAGTTTTTTTTTCTTTTATTCATATGTGCATACAATGTTTGGGTTATTTCTCCCCCCTCCCCTCTCCCCCCCATCCCCTCCCTTTCCTCCCCGCCCCCTCCCTTACCCCTCCTACCCCCTCACTACCAGGCAGAAACTATTTTGCCCTTATCTCTGATTTTGTTGAAGACAGAGTATAAGCAATAATAGGAAGGACCAAGGGTTTTTGCCATTTGAGATAAGGATAGCTATACAGGGAGTTGCATTGTAGTCTTTTGTAAGAAGTTCCTGACACTTTCATGAATGGCACGTTGTTTTCCTTTCTAGTTTAGTAATTTATCCTTTTCATGGCCATGTCTCATTCGCTATGTGGACTCGTAGCCAGTGGGTGGCGCTGCAATACCAAAGTACTCCTTTGCTCTGTTTGCTGCGACTCACCTGCAGTGACGGGATGGCAGTTCTTTGTTTTTGGCCTTTTTCTTTCTAGGTGCTGGGATCGAACCCAGGCAACTCCTACCAGTTCTTCTTAATCTTTACTTGAAAACTTCCTGCATTTCCTTCTTGGATCCGAGTTACGGGTGTTAGAAACTCAAATGAGGGACCAGTGTCATTATTTGTCTGATATTTCCCTTTGCAATCTCCTGACCATGGAGAAATTGAATGCAATTATCTTTGGCAAGGGAAACAAGCAAAATTGGGCTTTTTTTTTTTTTTTTTGACAGTACTGGGGTTTGAATTCAGGGCTTCACACTGACTAAGTAGGCTCTCTACCACTTGAGCCACCCTGCCAACTCCTTTTTGTGTTGGGTATTTTTGAGACAGGGTCTCACAAACTATTTTCCTGGACTGGTCTTGAGCTGTGATCCTCCTGAACTCTGTCTCCTGAGTAGCTAAGATTATAGGCATTATAGACCAGCACCTGGCAAAATTGGACATTTTCAAAATAAAAAAGTTTAGGTAGTCAAACTTTGTTTCTCTAGGCGTTTTTTCCGACTCTGATCATGTTACAGATCTGGTTGGCCCAAGAACCCGACTTCCACCCGTGGATAATGGTCTCAGCTGGGTATCTACAACTTCTGTTGTGTGAAATGGGGGGAGTTTGTTTGATTCCTTATACAGGTGTTTATCATAAGTACCTTAGGGTTTAGATAGGAGCTTTCTGTGTTCCTGTTCTGTCGTGCCATGCTACCAACAGGCTCAACTTTCCTTGTAAGTGTCTTTACTTAAAAAAATGTATCATGGCAAATACTAAAGTATTTTCCTGAAGTTTTCCATGATAAGGCTAATACATTTGTCTTCATAAGCTGTGTTCTATGTCTGACAAGGAAAAATTCTTTTAAGGGAAAGATCAGCATTGGTTGTGTTTGGTCTTCAAACACAACCAGCTTGCTGGATTCCTAGTGCTGAGGCTGATATTGTAAACTTCTTTTTTTCACTGATTCATATATTGGGACTATTTTGATATTTCAGCTAATAAGCAGAGTTGTCCAAAGAGGGCTTGCTCACTTAATTTTTCTTTTTAATGTGGTGTAGGGAATTGAACCCAGGACTTTGCATGTGTTAGGCAAGTGCTCTACCACTGAGCTACCTCTTGAGGTCTTGGTTTTTTGTTTTTTTTTTAAGAAAATGTCTTGTTATGAATCCCAGGCTGTCCTGGGATTTCAAGTTTGCTGGCGTCAAACTTGAAATCTTTCAGCCTTCACCTCCCAAGTGCTGGATTGCAGGTGTGTACCACCACACCTGGCACTGAATGAACCAAATCTTTTTACTAGGACCAAATTATAATTCTTCTGATCAGGAGTGGTTGGTACCCACAATTTCAAATGCTTATTCTTCACTCCTTTCATTTTTTCTTTTTGTTTCTATAATTAAGCAATGTGGGTAGTTTTTAACTCTTTTCATAGGAGTGACTATTAAGGTAAATGCCTTTCTGTGTTTAGGAATTTGACAAAAACAATGGCCTAAATTATAAGTTTTCTTAAAGACAGAAAGCTTTATAAAATGAAGATAAATATGTATCTTGAAAATTAAAAGAAACATTCTAGAAAATTTTGGTTAGGGTAGCATTTATAAGTCTTTCTAAAAAATTTCTTTTTTTTTTTTTAACTCCTCTTTTTGTTCCAATTTTAGTATATGTGTTGCTGAAGCAAGGACAGTGTCTTTTGGCTTTTATCATTTTCTGGTCTTTAGAGCACACTTGGTCTATAACTTGAGTTATTGAAAAAGTAAGTGAAATTCACATTAGTGTTTGGATTTCATTAGGGCTTTCGGCTGTAATTTGGTTAAGTGATACCTCATCCCTTCCACATCTGACCCCACTCCAGGATGCCATAGGAAAAAGACAAATACAGTAAGTGCCAACTATGAAACTCTGGGGCACATACAGCATCTAGCTGAGATTCTGTTTCTGTGAATAGTGTGGTGAGTGAGCATGAGAGCAAAGGTCCCTGTTCAGGGTAATCCATCATAGGTGAGAATGAGAGAAAAGATCCTCTAGGTGCTTTCCAAACCAGGTGATGATTCTTGGGGTTCCTATCCATATCTACTGCTTTCTTCCCTACCCAGTCCCCACCATGCTTGTCTTTGGACCATGTCGTGTGTAGTCACCTGTCTGGAATGCCCTTCTGTTTCCTCATTCTAGCAAAACCTAATTTATCAACTTTTCTTTTTTTGGCAGTACTGGGGTTTGAACTCAGGTCTTTGTGCTTGCTAGGAGGCTTTCTACCATTTAAACCATACCTCCAGCCCTAGTTTATCAAGTGTTAGGTCAAGTTCATTCTTCTCCTTGGAGCCTTTGCTGAATCTCTTTCCAACACAGGTCTGTCATTCACTTGACCATCCTTGTAAATGGGTGGTGGTGTGATGAGAGGCAGCTAGCTGGTCCTGTAAATCAGAAAGGACCAGAAATTGGAAGACTTGAGTGTCTATGTTTGCTTGTTGATTTACAAGCTGTGTGTTCATGGACAGCCAGTGGGTCTTCTATGAAGCCATTTCCCCCAGCGCAGCGAGGATGGAATGAAGTGAAGCCAACCCATGGTGCTTGCTTTAGGCATGTCATTGAGGTCTTTGCCATTTGATTACAGTGTTAAACACATACAAAATGTGTAATTTTTATCATATAAGAATATTTGATGTTTCTCTTGAAAAGAAATATGCTAAATGAAATAAGCCAGACACAAAAGGACAACTATCGTATGATTGCAGTTATCTGTGGGACCTAGGGTACTCAAATTTGTGGACACAGAAAGTGGAATGGTGGTAGTCAAGGGTGGTGGGTGGGTGGGGAAGGGGAATGGAGTTGTTACTAAAAGAGCAGAGAGTTTGTATTTGGGATGATGAAAAAGTTCTGGAGGTGGAGCCTGGTGATGGTTGTACAACACTGTGGATGTACTGAATGCACTGAAGCAGGATTAAAATGGTAAAAACAAAGAAATAAGTACTGAAAATGGAGATAAGTGTTCATAGCCACTGTACTCATACCAGCCAAATGATGGAAACAACTCACATGTCTTTTCAGGGTATGTACACACAATTACTCAGTAGAAAGGGGGATGAAGTAATGATATACAGTGTTCATGAACCTCTGAAATCTTCATGCGATGTGGAAGGAGTCAGACACAAAGTTCTGCCTCTGTGTTGTGTGATTTCATGGATGTGAAGTTTTTGGAGCATCAGGACCATAGTTGCTAGGGTTGGGTGGGAGGCAGTGGGCCAAAGAGGCGAGTAATGGAGGATAATTACTTAGTGGGCTGAAGGTCTTATTTTGAGCTGATGAGAATGTTCTGGAACAAGGTGAAGGTGGTAGTGGTCACAACCGTGATGGTGGGAACGGCCTCTGCATTGGCCATTATAAATGGTCACTTAAACCATATGAACTGCACCTAAGTCAAAAGGATATTTATCTTATTGTTGCTCTTGGATTATATCTTTGGGTGTAAAGGATTTGGGGTTTTTGCTAGTCAAAGAAGTTATTTTAATTTCATCTTATGCCTGGTTTTATGTCTCTGGCTTTTTGGGAGAGGAGCGTCCTACAGTGCACATTAAGTGTATCTTTCTCACGTGGCGGCTTCTTCACAGGTAAAAGAAACTATGCTGCTCTGGCTTAGCCGTGATGACTTTAAAAAGTTTAGATTTCTCAGACACTCATGTGATAAGCAGGAAGACTTTCCTAGCGGGCATTGGTGGCTCATATCTGTAATTCTAGCTACTCAGGAGGCAGAGGTCAGTAGGATGGTGGTTTGAAGTCAGGCCAGGCAAATAGTTTGTGAGACCCTATCTCAAAAATACTCAACACAAAAAGGGCTGGTGGAGTGGCTCAAGTGGTAGAGTGCCTACCTAGCATGCACGAGGTTCTGAGTTCAAATTCCAGTACCACCAAAAAAAAAAAAATCCTGAAACCATACATTAGATGTCTGACATCTACTGTCAGTAATATGTGTAAGATCCTGCCAAACCAGCCTCTTGCAGAGTTCTGCTGTGAACTTCAAAATGCAGTACCTGCTATGAATTTGTGGTGTGTTATAACAGTGTTTGGGTTTGTATTGTCAAATGAGTAGCCACTAGCCATATGTACCTACTTAACTTCAAGGTTAAATTAAAAATTCATTTTCTGAATGAGATTTAAGTGATCAATAGCCACATTCTCTAATTTTCCAGTGTTAGAAAACACAAAATAAACATTTCCATCTTTGCTGGGTGCTCTCTTGAGCTATGCTTGCTTAGGAAGAAACGTAGCGTCTTAAATGTTTACATTAATAGAAAATAGAAAAAATTTTTTTTGATGGGACTAGGGTTTGAACTCAGGGCTTCACACTCACAAGGCAGGTTCTCTACTGCTTGAGCCACCCCTCCAGTGCATTTTGCTCTGGTTATTTTGTAGATAGGGTCTCCAAAGTTTCAAAGGCCTGGGCTGGCCTTGAACCACGATCCTTCAGATCTCAACCTCCTGAGTAGCTAGGATTACAGGTGTGAGCCACCAGTGCCCAGATAGAAAATGCAAATCTTTAATCCACAACAAAAGTTTTTACCTTAAGAAAGAAAATGATTGAAACCTAAGTAGGGGAGGAGATAAAGGAGAATATGGAGGGGATGAATTTAACTTTTGTAAATGTCACAATGTACTTCTAGTTCAACAATAATATGATAATAATAAAAAAATGAAACCCAAGGTAAGTAGAATGAAAATATAAAGATATAGAAATCCAAAACTGAGACACGAAACAAAGAAGATACAAATTTAGGAATTTTAGGAAATTTAGGGAACAATACTAGCTGGGGACCAGTGGCTCATGCCTGTAATCCTAGCTACACAGGAGGCAGAGACCAGGAGGATCATGGTTCAAAGTTGCCCGGGCAAATAGTTCACGAGACCCTGTCACAAAATACTCACACAAAAAAGGGGTTGTAGAATGGCTCAAGTAGTAGAGCGCCTGCCTAGAAAGCATGAAAAATGTGAAGCTCTGAGTTCAAACTCCAGTGCTGACAAAAAAAAAAACCAACCCTCCAAAATGGACAAATAGGATTATATCAAACTAAAAAAGCTTGTGTTCACAGGGCCAGGGGCAGTGATTCACCCCTGCAGTCCCATTCCTCTGGAGGCTGAGGCCAGAGGACTGCTTGACACCTGCTTCAGCATCTTGAGAACCAGTCTCAAAAAAGAAACTTTTTAATAAACAAGAAACAACCAACCAACTCCCCCAAACAAAAACCTTTGTGTATCAAAAGAGAACACAGAAAAAGTAACAAAGAATGAAAAGGGCCAGGCTCACACTTGTAATCCCAGATAGATACTCAAGAGGCAGAGATCAGGAGGATCAAAGTTTGAAGCCAGCCATGGGAAAATAGTTCAAGAGACCCTATCTCAAAAAAACCCTTCACAAAAAAGGGCTGGTGGAGTGGCTCAAGGTGAAGGCCCTAAGTTCAAACTCCAGTACTGCAAAAAAAGAAAAAGAAAAAGAAAAAAGAATGAGAGGGAATATTTGCCAATCATATATCTGAAAAGGTGTTCATACCCAGAATGCATAAAAAACTTCTATGACTCAACAAAACCCAAATAACTCCATTAAAAATCAGACTTAGGGGACCTGGGTACTATTTACTGGCATGGCCCAGGGGACATTGTGTGGGACCATGTGTGTTGGATGGAGGACTGTACAACTAGCCAGGGTAGGAGAGAATTTGCTGGCTTGGGTGTATTTTCCTTCAAATTGCGATTTAACATCCTGGCAAGAATACTTAGGAAGAGAAGATTTCCAAGATGGTGGCTAGAGGGAGGAAGCAGAAAGCATGTCTCCTAAAGTGAAATCTTGGAGAGACGCTGGAGACACACCTTGCAGGCAAGGCCACCGAGAAGGGCAAAACTTTGACCCCTCCACACCTCCAGCCTGCACAGAGCATCTCCACTTCACGTTGAACGGAGAAACCAGGAGGCCCCTGGGTAGCCAGTTGCCCGCGCCCGGGCAACTTGGAAAGATGCGGACAAGGTTAGCTAAGTGGTATGTGGTACTCCCACAGACAACCCTGGGCCATTCAGCATAGCCCCCTGGACAGACTGACCCCCACCCAGGGAAAAAAGAAAAACTGAGTAATAAGCAATAAGAACAATAAAGACACGTAGCAAAGAGGGTGGGGCACCCTGAGCTCTGAAGAGGGGGGAGGGGAATCCTGCCTGGAACTGTAAATAAACAAGCCAGGTTGGCTGGAGAGGGCGGGAGCAGGGGCGAGTGCCCAGCAACTAAGAGTGGAAAAGCTTGTGAGAGTGGCAGTGGGAGGAAAACTCCATAGGAGAGGGGGGAAGACCCACTTCCCACATGAGCTGTAAACAAACATGCAGGCCAGAGAAAGTGGGTGCAGTGTCACCTCCCCCAGTGTGCTTGGAAAGGGGAAAGCTTGTAGCAGTGGCTCGTGGACAGGAAAACTCTGAGTAAACAAAGCCTGCAGGGCCAGGTGAGTGCTAAGCTCACCCCTGAGATCTGCATAAATAACGCCTCCAGCAACAGCAGGCTGACAGCAGTGGGCAGGCAAACCACAGCCTCAGATAGCCATTCACAGACCTGTCTCCAGACTCTTTTTTTTCTCTCTCCCTTTCTTTGATGAGAAAACAACTGAACTACACCTGCATGCTGAAAAACTTACTGAAACTGTATTGCATTTGAACTTGTGATGCTTGGTGGGTTTTTTTTTTTCTTCTTATGTTACCCCTTTGATGAGACAACTACAGAACAACATCTGAGGCACCATCTCCAGGATTGGAGGCTGAGGAACGAACACCAAAATTATTACGACTGAAACTTCATTGCATTTGAACTTGGAGGTTTTTTAAAAAAATTTTTATTTATTTTTTATTTTATATTATTTATATATATAAAATTTTTTCTTTCATTTACTTATTTTTTATATTTATTATTACCTTTATTTTTATTTTTTATTTTCAATCCTCTCTCTGTCTCTCTAATACCTTTTCAGCTTACTGTTGATTAGTACACTCTCTCCTGTTTATATCTTTGAAACTTTTTTTGTTTGTTTCTTTGTTTTGCTTTTTGTTTTTTTTTCTACTTATTTGTTTTTCCCTTTTCCTTTAACTTCTTTGCTTTACATCTCTCACCCTTCCATTCTAAATATCACTAGTGCTATTATTACAGCCAGAAAATACTTAATTGCACACAGTACAGGGACAATAGCAACACCAAGGACAATGACGGGAAGACAGAAAAAACAGGGAAACCAGTTTCAACACAGTAAAAAATTAGTACAGGAACCAGAGGGAAATGAAGAAAATGGATACTCAGATCCAGACTCCAAAAAAATGAAGATAAACTATGCCAAAGAACCCAATGAAGCCCACAAGAATAATCTAAAAGGAGACATACTACAGGTACTTAATGAGAATTTTATAGAGATGATACTGGATATGATCAACCAAAATGTACAGGAGACACTCAAGAAATTCCAAAACAACAAAAATAGAGAATTTGAAAAAGCAAAAGAAGAAATAAAGGAAACCATAGAAGCACTGTATAAACACCAAAGTGAAACAGAGAACACAATCAATAAACAGATAAATGAACTCAGGACAAAAATAGACAACATTAAAGAGGAAAACAGCCAGGATATGGAAAACCTCAGAAAAAAGAACGAAACAGAATTGCAAAACAAAACAGAAGGCCAATCCAGCAGAATAGAACAAACAGAAGAAAGAATCTCAGAACTTGAAGATGAAATGGTAATTAAAGGAAAAACTGAAGAACTATTAATTAAACAACTCAAGATCTGTGAAAAGAAAATGCAAGAACTCACCAACTCCATCAAAAGACCAAACTTAAGAATCATGGGCATCAAAGAAGGAGAAGAGGTGCAAGCAAAGGGAATGCGTAATATATTCAACAAAATAATAACAGAAAATTTCCCAAATCTAGACAAAGGTAGTCCCATACAGATGCAAGAGGCCTCCAGAACACCCAACAGACCAGATCAAAATAGAACTACCCCACAACATATCATCATTAAAACAACAAGTTCAGAAACTAAGGAAAGAATATTGAAGGCTGTAAGAGAGAAAAAACAAATAACATACAAAGGTAAACCCATCAAAATCACAGCAGACTTCTCAACAGAAACATTAAAAGCAAGAAGAGTGTGGGGTGAGATCTTCAGGGCACTGAATGAAAATAACTTCAACCCCAGGATACTCTACCCAGCAAAACTATCATTCAAAATAGATGGAGCAATAAAAGTCTTCCATGATAAGCAGAAACTAAAACAATATGTGACCACAAAGCCACCACTACAAAAGATTCTTCAAGGGATTCTGCACACAGTGAATCCCAACATAACCATGAAAAGACAGGCAGCACCAAACCACAGGAAAAGAAAAAGCAAGAATGTAGAGAGAAACCTCAACTTAGGTACACACAATCAAACCTTCAAACAACTAAGACAACTAAATGACAGGACTCACCACATACCTATCAGTACTAACACTTAATGTTAACGGACTTAATTCACCCATCAAAGGCACCGTTTCATGAAATGGATTAAAAAGGAAGGTCCAACAGTTTGTTGCTTACAGGAGACCCATCTCACCGACACAAATAAGCATATGCTTAGGATGAAAGGCTGGAAGAAGATTTACCAAACCAGTGGCCCCCGAAAACAGGCAGGAGTAGCAGTACTTGTCTCTGACAAAGTAGACTTCAAACCTACATTGATTAAATGAGATAAAGAAGGACATTCCATACTAATAAAAGGGGAAATAGACCAAAAGGAAATAATAATTATCAACCTATATGCACCCATATATTAAAAAGATTGAAAGATCCCAAATCAATGACCTAATGATACATCTCAAACTCCTAGAAAAACAAGAACAAGCAAATCCCAAAACAAATAGGAGAGAAATAATAAAAATAAGAGCTGAAATCAATGAAATAGAAACCAAAAAAACCATACAAAGAATTAATGAAACAAAAAGTTGGTTCTTTGAAAAAATAAACAAGATCGATAGACCCCTGGCAAACCTGACTAAAATGAGGAGAGAAAAAAACCCAAATTAGTAGAATCAGGAATGCAAAAGGGGAGATAACAACAAACACCATGGAAGTCCAGGAAATCATCAGAGACTACTTCGAGAACCTATATTCAAATAAATTTGAAAATCTAAAAGAAATGGACAGATTTCTAGATACATATAATCATCCAAAACTGAACCAAGAGGAAATTAATCACCTGAATAGACCTATAACACAAAATGAAATTGAAGCAGCAATCAAGAGTCTCCCCAAAAAGAAAAGTCCAGGACCTGATGGATTCTCTGCTGAATTCTATCAGACCTTTAAAGAAGAACTGATACCAACACTCCTTAAACTGTTCCACGAAATAGAAAGGGAAGGAAAACTGCCAAACACATTTTATGAAGCCAGTATTACACTTATCCCAAAACCAGGCAGAGACACCTCCAAAAAGGAGAACTATAGGTCAATCTCCTTAATGAACATTGATGCAAAAATCCTCAACAAAATAATGGCAAACCGAATTCAGCAACACATCAAAAAGATTATTCACCATGACCAAGTAGGCTTCATCCCAGGGATGCAGGGGTGGTTCAACATACGAAAATCAATAAACGTAATAAACCACATTAACAGAAGCAAAGACAAAGACCACTTGATCATCTCAATAGATGCAGAAAAAGCCTTTGATAAGATCCAACACCATTTCATGATAAAAGCTCTAAGAAAACTAGGAATAGAAGGAAAGTTCCTCAACATTATAAAAGCTATATATGACAAACCTACAGCCAGCATTATACTTAATGGAGAAAAATTAAAACCATTCCCTCTAAAATCAGGAACCAGACAAGGATGCCCACTATCTCCACTCCTATTCAACATAGTACTGGAATTCCTAGCCAGAGCAATTAGGCAAGAAGAAGGAATAAAAGGAATACAAATAGGTAAAGAAACTGTCAAAATATCCCTATTTGCAGACGACATGATCCTATACCTTAAAGACCCAAAAAACTCTACTCAGAAGCTTCTAGACATCATCAATAGCTATAGCAAGGTAGCAGGATATAAAATCAACATAGAAAAATCATTAGCATTTCTAGACACTAACAATGAGCAAACGGAAAAAAAATGTATGAAAACAATTCCATTTACAATAGCCTCAAACAAAATCAAATACCTAGGTGTAAACCTAACAAAAGATGTGAAAGACCTCTACAAGGAAAACTATACACTTCTGAAGAAAGAGATTGAGGAAGACTATAGAAAGTGGAGAGATCTCCCATGCTCATGGATTGGTAGAATCAACATAGTAAAAATATCTATACTTCCAAAAGTAATCTACATGTTTAATGCAATTCCCATCAAAATTCCAATGACATTCATTAAAGAGATTGAAAAATCTACCGTTAAATTTATATGGAAACACAAGAGGCCACGAATAGCCAAGTCAATACTCTGTCAAAAGAACAATGCAGGAGGTATCACAATACCTGACTTCAAACTATATTACAAAGCAATAACGATAAAAACAGCATGGTACTGGCACAAAAACAGACATGAAGACCAGTGGAACAGAATAGAGGACCCAGATATGAAGCCACACAACTATAACCAACTTGTCTTTGACAAAGGAGCGAAAAATATACAATGGAGAAAAGACAGCGTCTTCAACAAAAACTGCTGGGAAAACTGGTTAGCAGTCTGCAAAAAGCTGAAACTAGGTCCATGTATATCACCCTGTACCAATATTAACTCAAAATGGATCAAGAATCTTAATATCAGACCACAAACTCTAAAGTTGATACAGGAAAGAGTAGGAAATACTCTGGAGTTAGTAGGTATAGGTAAGAACTTTCTCAATGAAACCCCAGCAGCACAGCAACTAAGAGATAGCATAGATAAATGGGACCTCATAAAACTAAAAAGCTTCTGCACAGCAAAAGAAATGGTCTCTAAACTGAAGAGAACACTCACAGAGTGGGAGAAAATATTTGCCAGCTACACATCAGACAAAGGACTGATAACCAGAATATATAGGGAACTTAAAAAACTAAATTCTCCCAAAACTAATGAACCAATAAAGAAATGGGCAAGTGAACTAAACAGAACTTTCTCAAAAGAAGAAATTCAAATGGCCAAAAAACACATGAAAAAATGCTCACCATCTCTAGCAATAAAGGAAATGCAAATTAAAACCACACTAAGATTCCACCTCACCCCTGTTAGAATAGCCATCATCAGCAACACCACCAACAGGTGTTGGCGAGGATGCGGGGAAAAAGGAACCCTCTTACACTGTTGGTGGGAATGTAGACTAGTACAACCACTCTGGAAAAAAATTTGGAGGCTACTTAAAAAGCTGGACATCAATCTACCATTTGATCCAGCAATACCACTCTTGGGGATATACCCAAAAGACTGTGACACAGGTTACTCCAGAGGCACCTGCACATCCATGTTTATTGCGGCACTATTCACAATAGCCAAGTTATGGAAACAGCCAAGATGCCCCAGCACTGACGAATGGATTAAGAAAATGTGGTATCTATACACAATGGAATTTTATGCAGCCATGAAGAAGAACGAAATGTTATCATTTGCTGGTAAATGGATGGAATTGGAGAACATCATTCTGAATGAGGTTAGCCTGGCCCAAAAGACCAAAAATCGTATGTTCTCCCTCATATGTGGACAGTAGATCAAGGGCAAACACAACAAGGGACTTAACTTTGATCACAAGATAAACGAGTGCACACAAGGGAGATATGAGGATAGGTAAGACACCTAAAAAACGAGCTAGCATTTGTTGCCCTTAACGAAGAGAAACTAAAGCAGATACCTTAAAAGCAACTGAGGCCAACAGGAGAACGGGACCAGGAACTAGAGAAAAGGTTAGATCAAAAAGAACTAACCTAGAAGGTAATGCACATGCACAGGAAATCAATGCGAGTCAACTCCCTGTAGAGCTATCCTTATCTTAAGTGGCAAAAACCCTGGTTCCTTCCTATTATTGCTTGTACTCTCTCTTCAACAAAATTAGAGATAAGGACAAAATAGTTTCTGCCGGGTATCGAGGGGGTAGTGGGGAGAGGGCGGGGGCGGAGTGCGTGGTAATGGAGGGGGTGGGGGCAGGGGGAAGAAATGACCCAAGCATTTTATGCACATATGAATAATAAAAAAATAAAAATTAAAAAAAAAGAATACTTAGGAATGACATGCTATATATACCCCTATTAGTTTTAATGCTACAATTATTATTTAAAAAAATTTTTAGCAAGGATTTATTTTAATACAACAGGATAAAGTATAGACAAGGTGGGGGCAGAAAACCTCCTCTCAAACTATGAGGGTAATTATTACACTCACCTTTTTAGTTGTGGGTAATGATTTTGAGTTTCTACCAAACCAGTTAGCAGGAAAATCCTAATTATGTTGTCTTAAGGCATTATTGATTTACGGTGGTGACATGTGTACTTGTCAGAGTTGAAAGTGAATGCTTTCTTTCTTTCATCCTTCCTTCCTTCCTTCTTTCCTTCCTTCCTTCCTTCCTTCCTTCCTTCCTTCCTTCCTTCCTTCCTTCCTTCCTTCCTTCCTTCCTTCCTCCCTCCCTCCCTCTCTCCCTCCCTTCATCTCTTCCTTCCATCCTTTTTTCTCTTTCTTTTTTCTTTTGGTGGGACTGGGGTTTGAACTCAGGGCTTTGTGTTTGCAAAGCAGGTGCTCTACTGCTTAAGCCATACCTTCAGGCTGTTTTGCTCTGGTTATTTTGGAGACAGGGTTCTCTTGAAGTATTTGCCCATGTTGGTCTCAAACTTCAACCCTTCTGATCGCAGCCTCCAAAGAAGCTGGGATTATAGGCATGAGCCAATGGGGCTTGGCTAAAGGTGAATATTTCTATGATGTGGTGTAAAGGCATCCTATGGTCTTTCAATCTTTGTATTAGCAAAATTATAGTGGAGTTAATATAATATAGTCAAGATATTTTAAATAACTTTATTCCTAAATTTAACAAGGTCTTATTAGAAATGCTTTGGTATTGATACAAGAAAAATAGACTGGTTCTCTATACCCCCCCCCCCCCACTAAATCACATCAAGTAACTGGAAAAGTTAAGCATTTGTTTTCTCCAGTTCTTAAAAAGTTTGTCACAAATAATGACATGGCTTAGTATGGGTATAATGATATATATATATATTTGGATTTCAAGAAAAAACAAAAATATGCAGAAGAGACTTCTGTGGACATTCCTTAGTTTCCTCCCTGAAGGCTACGTAGGGAGGATGGTCTCAGATCACCTTTTTCCCCAGCTTTGCCATTCTCATCCTTAAAGCTGTAAATAAAGAAAAAAGAGAGAGGTATAAAAAGAAAGTCTTCATTTTTCTCTAACTGACCATTTCATAGAATGGAGGAAAGTTTAGAACATACCTCAGATGGTTTTATCCAGCAATGTGAGCATTGTTTTAGTAGCACAAAAAATAGTAGAAATAATAAACTATGGTTAACTTAGGGCAAGAAGCAGGTTCAGCACGAGAAGGAACCTAATTCTACAAAGATCAGAAAAATTAATAGAGCAAGCATAGTATAAGTGGAATAAAATTGAGGCTTGAACACAGTTTTACCACTAGACAAAGATACACATTCCATAGGTCAATGACTGTTTTGTATATATTCTTAGCTATGTAATACTAAACAAAAGCATATTGATACGTAAGCTACAGTTCGTGATTGGGATTTCTTTTTATGCTAATTAAATTTTATCGTCCAAAGGCACTCTGCCCTTTGGATAATCAATGACCAAACAAATTTATGTAGAAATAAAGTAATTGAGTTGGATGGATAATAAATTATTTTTGCAAAGAAATAAATATGCCTTCAAATGACAAATGCTTCTTTTTAAAAAAGTATTCTACCACTAATGATGTGTTGGCTGTAGGAAGCATTTTTAAATTGTAGATTTACGATGTGTAACACTCCTTTGGTACTCTGGTGCAACGTCTTCATATTTAGGACTTCGTCGTACAGCTGTTTCAGTCACGTTCCGAAAGTTTGGTGATATGTTCAAAGCCCTGACCTAACGGCTGTATTAATGACATATGATTACATCCGTGCGTAGTGTGGCCAAAGAACCAGCTGTTTATCTAACTGCACAATTTTGTTTACTGAAACAATAGGAGGGAAGACATGCTGTGTCATTTCTGCCACATTTTAGTTATGTATTAACAAAAGAAATGACCCTATCTCCCAGAAGCCCTTTTACACAAATAGGAGAGGGGATGGGGACCCAGTACTACCACAGGACCATGGTCACTTTTATTGAAGGTCCACTTATAGGAAATATTCTCATTTCAATGACATTAAAAGGCATTATTTTCCTTGAAACTGTAAGAGGAACAATCATTTGTAGCGTGAAGGCCCAGAATATTCCTTGGAATTCAGGACAGGTTGAGAGGATTTCCTTTGCTCTGCGGTTTCCTACCAGGGAACTGCGGATAGTGAACCCTGAGAGGAGGCCTGGAGGAGTAGAAAGAGTGAGGCTTCATTCAGTTTCTACTCTCCAGCTTTATGGACCTCTACATTACTGATGCCAGGAGAGAGCAGAGGTAGAGAACTTTTTTTTTTTTTTTTTTTTTGGTGATACTGGAGATTGAACTCAGGGCTTTGAGCTTGCTAAACTAGACAGGTGCTCTACCACTTGAGCCACTCCACCAGTCCAATCATCAATTTTTTCCCCCCTCAGTACTGGGGTTTGAACTCAGGGCCTCACACTTGCTAAGCAGGTGCTCTACCACTTGAGGCATTCTGCCCACCTAGGGACTTTTTAAGGGTCTATTTTAATTACTCTTCCTTCATCAGCTTGAGAGCTGTGAATCAGGCAGGCACAACCTGTGTGACACATTCAGTGGTGATGTGTGTTAGGTTGTGCTCCTCTTTCTCTTCCTTCCAGCCCATGGTAAGTGTAGATGGTATGAATTCCAGGTAGATGTGTGGCAATGGACGGCCCCCAGGTGAAGCAGCTAAAAACCCTGGGCTGTCAGTTTTATTTTGACTTTTTTGCTCTTCTCAAATCCCTGCCTTCTCTTCCCAGAACACAGTTTTAGTTCCCTAAATTTGGTGGAAGAGAACTTTGCTCCTTACTCTCAGTATCCCTTAGACCCTACTGGTTGCTATCAGGTGTTAATTTCAGCACCAATAGTGTGTGATTCCCACTGACAGCTCTAGGAGGGCAGAATGGAACTAGAGCTATGAGAATAAGTGTGTGAGGACTACCAAAGAAAGCCAGTGTCTGTTGGTGTGGGAGGAAAGAGCAGAGGGATCCCAGGGAAAGCTCGCTTGGGCCACCCAGTGGTGGATGTGTCTGGCATTGAACTGGACCTTAGAACATAACCTTGTTATATTTACATGAGCAGACGGATGTAACATTGCCTAATTTTTTTCTATCATATTTTACCCTGATCAAAATTTTATCTAAAAAGAAATCTTATCTTTAGATCACCCAGGCTCTACCTTTTCTCATCTTCCTCCCTCACGTACTTTTCCAAATTAAAAGTTGCTGTTTCGATAAGACGTTGGTAACTGTATTTATACCAAAGGAAAAGAGATGAGCAATCCTTAACTGTTATGTCTGCCAGAACCATTTCTATCTCATAGGTGACCTATACTATAAATAAAAGAATTGACTTAAATGGTAGATGCTGTGAGAAGCTCAGTCTCCTTTGTGCCTGTGAACTTGAAGTCCATAGGTGGCTAGATGTTCTATGTATATGGTGGCCCCAGAGGATGTATGATGATATGACTTACTTATTTTAAAAACTTATTTAAACAAGCACATCAGTTTTGAATTGGAGAAGAGGGAGGTAAAACAATGCCATGATGGAAGGCAAGGAATTTGGAGCATTTTGTTTATATGGGACTTAGATTGATCCCACAGAACTCTGTATTGTTACTTTGTCTGGAATAGGTTTTCCTGTTTTCATTATTTTAGCTCAGTAGCATGGTTAGCGTTGTCTGGAAACATTAGTCACTTCCTGTCATTTTTCTTGGGGTAGATGTGTTGACATTGTTGGGGAAGAAGGAATGAAGGTGTTTGGGAGGAGCTGGCTAATATCCCAGTTTAAAAAAGGGAGATTTTATAGTGGGGAATGTTATGGCTGCTGGTGATAAACACTGTGGTCCTTTTTGCTACATCTTCTGTGCTGCTTTAAAAATGAGTTCGAGATTCAGTGTTTAATCTGCAAATAAAGCTCATTCTCAAAGCTGAAAGGAACTTAGTATCTGTAGGTTTTCATGGTGGGCCATATCACTCCACGTGGTTGAGGAAGGTATGTAAGTGGACACTTCCCAAGTGGTCAGAAATTCTTCAGATGACTAACTCTAACATTGGTACACTAACTCAACTACTTAAAAGAATAGGAGTTAATCCCCTTTAGTATAGTATTAACAACCCAAGATTGGGCTTATGGTTGGTTGAGGAAGAAGCATCTTGAATTCATAGGTACTGTTATACTTCTGTAGAATTGTCAGTTCGATTTCCTGGACTGGCTGGTATTTAATATTTATTGTTTTTTATTTATTTACTTTATTGGTTGTACTGGGTTTGAACTCAGGGCCTTGCGCTTGCTAGGCAGGCACTCTACTATTTGAGCCACTCCTCTAGCCCTTATTTATTGCTTTTTAATGACAGTTCTTCAATTAGAGACATTTAAAATTGCTATCACTTTCTAACATCCAGAACCTGTTTGTTTGGGTAATTTGATCTGCATCTTAACTGTGTTAAGGTAAACACAGTTATTCTAGCTGATTTTGTCAGGTTCTTTTCTTTTTCTTCTTCTTTTAATAAATGATAATAGAATTGATATTTAAGTGATAGCAAGGGATCTAAAATTGAGAAGATACTATTTTGGTAGAAAAAATGTTAAAGTTATTTTTCATTCAATGCCAAAATAGCTAGATAGCTATAAAGCTATAAAAACTTGATTGAGAATGAGAAATGAAAACATAGAAAATATAAAAGAATAAATATTGGAGATTACACAGAGTTATGTGTTATCGATAGTGTAAGATAAATGGACATTCTATTTTAAAAATGTAGAAAAATTAAAGAAATAAGGTTTATAAAGCCCTCAAGATAGAAAGAAGATGTAGCAAAGTAACAAAATATTCTAAAAAGTATGTTTTTCTTGTACTTTCTTGCAAAATTAAGGCAACTTGTTAGCTTATGTAGGAAGTTTAAGTCACAGCAAGGCACCAACAAGCAGTTGTCATGATGGGACAGGTATGTCCCATCAATTTCATGGAAACACACATGTAATTGATGACCCAGCATCTTAGTAACTCCAATGCATTCATGCCCAGCCTCATGCCATGATAGAAGACAAGTTTCAAGTGACTGAAGTCAGCCAATGCAATATCCAAATAAGGCAACAACTTCCTTTCACTTTCTTAATCTTTTGAAGTGAATTAATTACCTTATTGTGGTGATAGTTACTCAGATCAGCATTATTTAAAAGTCATAGCGTGTCCTAGTACACGAGGTGGTCAAAGAAAGCCAAGAGAGTTGAGTAACAGAGAGAAGATTGTCACATGACCAAACAGCAGTGGCATGCCTTGTCATGTTTATTACCTGTCAAAGCTGGGTCCTCGGTCCCATCTCCTGCTGTTGGAACATCAAGAGGTGACCTTTGGGCTGGACTGCCTAGGCTTTCCTCTTGCTCTTTCAGAGATATGGAATTTTTGTGGGGAGACTTATGGTTTGTGTTTTCCTGAGGACTAACTTCTGATCTCTTTCTAGGGAGTGGCGTTGGTTTGGCTGGCTGGTAAACCCGACTACAGGGAGCAATGGGATGGTAGGATGGCTTCTCGGCTTCTGCTTCATGCTCTCCCTCCTCCTCGTCATCAATCACAACCAGCTCGGCGTGGATGATCCCATCATACCCTGTCAGAAGCTTGTGCTCGTCTTCGTTGTCTTCTGCCTGCTGATACCCCATGAAAATCATCGTTACAGGTTCTGAGTCATCCACATCAGAAGGTAAGGAGTGCATGATGTTGTATCTGACATCCTCCTCCTCCTGGGAAGGGGGTGAAGAACCCTGGGGTTCCAATGTCCCAATTGCTGCCTTGCTGGGGCTCAGTCTGGGCCTTGGAGAGGGCGCACGTCTGTCCTGCATGACCCTTGGTTCTTCCCAAGGAGTCATCTGTCTCTTTTGTGGGGTGTGGACCATCTCTTCTGCTTCCTGGGTCATTGATTGGGGATGAGGTGTGACACGGTCAAAGTCATTGCCTCTCTCCTCTGAAAGTCCACTGTCGGTACTGTGAATGGATCCGTTCTCATCACTGCCCAGTCCGTTAGCTTTCATCCTTATCCTTTCTGGGAAGTTTGGTGCAGGGCTTCCCTTTCCTCTCTGTGGGGTCGTAGGCCTGCAGAAGGGGTTGGCGTAAACTGGCTCATGGTAGTCTGTTGGGGATTTCGAGTTTCTCTCTGAGGCTTGTCTCAAAAGTTCCTCTACCTCCACGGGTGCCAGGCCATCGGTGCCATTGTACGCCGCCCCGTGATCGGAGCTCACCGCGTACACTGACTTCTGCCCGTCGTCATACACTTTGATTCCTGTGCCTCTGAAGTCATCGGAGGGCAGAGGAATCGAGGACAGGACCGTGCTCGCTCCCGTCTTCAGGTCTCTTTCAACTCGAATTTCCATGGCATACAAAGCTGTCAGGAGACAAGTCGGATCTTTGGTTCAGTTAAGTTTTCCTTTTATAAACAAGCTTGCTTTCACAGTCTTTTTTTTTGCTCTTTTTTCCCATTTTTATTAAGTTACATTTGTTGTACGGGGGGATTCATTGTGGCAATTCTGAACAGCCTTTCATCATACATTGGTTACATCAACCCCACCATCTCCCCTCCCCCCCACTTTTATAGTCTCTGATTCTCTCTCTCTCTCTCTCTCTCTCTCTCTATCTCTCTCCCTCCCTTTCTTTCTTTCTTTTTTTTTGGCGGTACTGGGGCTTGAACTCAGGGCCTACACCTTGAGCCTCCAGCCCTTTTTTGTGTTGGGCTTTTTCGAGATAGGGTTTCTGGAACAGTTTGCCTGGGCTGGCTTTGAACCTCGATCTTCCTGCTCTCTGCCTCCTCAGTTGCTAGGATTACAGGCGCGAGCCACTGGTGCCCAACTGAGGTGGTCTTTAAAAAATTCTGGTTTTACTCAGTTATGTAATGAGCAACAGTATTGTAACATACTTTTTTAGGTAAGGGTGTGTGTTTTAGGAAAACAGCTGAAGAACTGAAGAAGAGAAGTCGATGGATTCATGCAGTAAGAACTTTCACTGGGGAATCAAAAGATACCCTCTCTCCAATTAATAAAACCTACAAGAGAGATTCGCACTCTTGAAGGACTCTTTGGGAAGAATGTGCTGTGCCGTGCACTACGGGAGGTAAAATGCTTACCCTCGCACGTCTTAGTAAGTGCCACCTGCTTTGCACAGGGCCACCAACGTGTTGAAATCACAGTGTTTCACATTTGTACAACAAAGGTCTGAAAATGGAGCGTTATTTTGAAGAGAGTGGAAGTCTACAATCACGTGCTGCTTTTTGCATTGTATTTTTTCTCAATTTTATTCTCATTTTCAAATACAGGAAGACCTAAAAACACAGTGGTATCAGCTGTATGGGGACAAGTGACTGGAGGCAACTGGTTGATTTGGGGGAAGCTAAAATCTGTTTCATGATCCAGGCAAGATTCCTATGGTCAGAATTTTAACCGGCAAAGTAAAGTCAGTAAGATTCTGTGCAAAACTACACCGTGTTTTGTGCCTTCTCCTCTCCTTCATCTCATCTTGCATTTCTTAGCATCTAGTAGGTATTCACTAAGTGTTTGTTGAGTGAATGAATAACTGCTAACTGGAGACAGAGAATAACTTTTCCTTCCATGTTACAATTCACATGCCTTCATTTTTCCAGAGCCTTTGAAGTGTTAGTTTTATGACAATCATTCCCCTCATGAGGTAAAGGATACCTAACATTCCAAAAAACTACTTTTATTTTCAAAAAGATTTTAGGCTGGGCATCTGTGGCTCATGTCTATAATCCTAGCTACTTGGGAGGCTGATATCAGGAGGGTTGAGGTTTGAGGCCAGCCCGGGCAAATAATTCTCAAGACCCCCATCTCTAAAATAACCAGAGCACAAGGGGACTGGAGCTGTGGGTCAAACTGTAGAGTACCTGTTTTGTAAGTACCAAGCCCTGGGTTCACACCCCAAACACACACACACACAAGATTTTAGTGACCCTAGAGAGTAGAGTATCTGTGGGATGAAACATTCCGGGGGAGATATTTTTGACTAGGAAAGCTTTGCTTTTAAGAGCTTTCTGTCTCCAGGTCTGTATCTTACCTATTCCTAACTAGTGTAATAGGGAATAAGAAATACGGAAAAAATATTGTGACCTCTTTATCCCTAACTATGAGGGGATAAAGTTATAAAGTCCATACCTGGCAGAACTTTGGAAAATGGACCATTGCTTGTCTGAAAGCAAGTTGTGAATAACTCACATTGTGAAATCTGAAATTGAAGACATGCTGCTGAACGCGGTTTGTTACACACCTTTTCTGTTTTGTTCGTTATCTTCTGTTCCTTCCTTTCTTTCCTTCCTTAGTCTGGAAGGTATGTAGGACTTTGGAAGGTCAGGGATGTTAGCATAGATGTCCTCAATTGACTCTGTAAAATCGATAGGAATTCAAAATGCACTTTGGGTATATTTATAACGATGGGCAAATTGCAGTGAGCTTATCAAAAATATCTTAGACATGAAATAGTGTGCTCAGAAAACATACCTCCTGCTGTTTCTTCCTTTTCCACCTTCACAGACTATAAGAAAAGAGAATCCACCATGATTAATTCAGTTTACAAAGTAAAATTTAAATGTCAAAATACTGGGAAAACGTATGCTTGCGGATTCATTTGGGAGGGAATCCTAGTTTTAAGGTCAGTTCGCGCTCACTCTTATTATGTCTTCTGTGGTCCTCTCGATTGACTTCAGTTTCTTTAAAATCGCCTCTTCACTGGCTGACACTTGAAGCTCAGCTTTTTCAAGACCTTGGATGTCTTTCTCCAGCCTGGCAACAAAAAGAGTTATTTACATATATATATATATATATATATGTATTATTGTGTAACACGGTATATATACAAGGTTCTCATGTATTTTCCTTATTTGTGAACTTTTCTGGGGATATTGCATGTAGGTGGCGAAACACTTCATAAGAACATAGGGTCACCACTTACCTCACCCCAGATGTGGGTAGAGGTCACAATGACATCCCCTGGAGTTCGTTTTAGGCATGGGTGGATGCTGGGTGGGTACCAGCTTCCTGAACAGGCAGACGGCACCTTACACTTGACTTTGAACAATCTTCATTCCAAGTGGCTTTTGTTTTAGACACAGGGACTTCCTAGGTAAAGTATTTGACCTTTCCCACATTTTCCTCACTGCGATTAACAGTGTTACTTCCAAATGGGATAGAGCCAGTTCTTTTTATTTTTTTGTTTTGAGCAGTTTCTTTTATAAAGAGACTTCAGTTTAAAGATCAACCAGGAGCTACATTTGCAGCCGTGTGGTTACTCAGTTTTTTCTTACTCAAATCTTCACCTAAATTATTCAGAGAAGTGTGTGTAATTATTAAATTTAATGATGATAGCAATTTAACATGTAAACTCCCCGAATATCCTAACGTTGAAAATGACACTGTTTTAAGTTCCTCCTGAGTGTCGTGCTGCATCCCATGATTAAGGTGAAAAGTCAAGGATGGACAAAACCTAGGACAATGGCCTCAGTTGTTGCTGGCATAGAGACATTTTTGGAGAAAAGTGGCCATATATGGCCTGACAATGTATAAGGGGACTAGAGGGACAAAGGGACATGTTTGAAATTGCAGTGTTGTGAACATTCTGAGCTGAGGGCCAGCCTGCAGTTGCATGTCAGACTCAAGTGAACTCCAGGAGGCGTCATAGAGACCTTTACTGGGTGTGAACACCGCCACTAGCAGTCACTCAGTTACTAAGGCTGGCTCTTGGCAGCTATAAAACACTGTGCCAGTCAAATATGCTGAGCTCTGAAGTCAGCTGCCTCAGAGGAGGGCTGATCAGGCGCAACAGCTCGTCCAAGAGATGACAGCTGTGGATATTTGTGTCAGCTCATGGAATTGCCGGTTTCCTTGGCTTCCTTCTTGCAGATGGTCATGGGCCTGGCCGCTGCAGAATTCTGGACTGTTGTCATAGCAACAAAAGCCCAAGATGTGACCCACTTGGCCACTCTGCTTCTCATTGCATCACCTCCAAGGTTCATGACTGTGATGCTGCGTCTGGACATTGGTAGGTGGCCATTGATAGCCAAGGAGTTTCCTGTGCATGTCACAGAACTCCAGTGAAGTGCAGTACCCATGGCTTCTTAGAAGTTACTAAGGTGCGTCTGCCATTCTGTTAAAACTCCTCCACGTCCATGGGCAGCACATTTGCCTGTCACCAGAGTTGCAGGGATTTATGCTGGTCCAGTGGAAACCTCTGTTAGAAGCAATACTTCTGGATTCTGTTGTCTCTGCCACTCCTGACAGCCAGTTCATTTCAAATCCCTGAAACTCCGTTTGTAAGGTGCACAAGGAGAGCAGCAATGCTCGCCCCACTCTGTGCAGGTGTTTGGTGGAGCTAAGAAGAGGTGAAAGCACATTGAATGTGGATGATATGTGGAATAATTTTTCCAGCTTTTCTGCAACACACTGTGTGTCTGTCTCCTTTCACCCATGTCTTACAGGGTCCTTTTCCTAATATGTGTTAGAGGCAGTCTACAGTGGGGAGCCTTTTGGTAGAAAACAAGGGGTTTCAAATCATTGCTGCAGACAGCTCTCAGACCAGCTGTGGAACAGGGGAGTAATTCAAACCCAGAATTCCAGCTCATCTGCTGACTTCCTGTGTGACCCAAGATTGTCAGGAGATGTCATTAAGACTCCTTGTCTTCGTTCATTCACCTATCCATTAAAGTGTTTACTAGCATTTACTTTTTAACAGGAAGTACTCTAGGTGTAGGGATTGAAAGTGAGCCAAAGTCCCTGTCCTCAAGGGGTTTGTATTCTAGCAGGAAAGAATGCACTAACAGGACTGGGCTGGCAGAATGGCTAGAGCACCTGCCTAGCAAGAGAGGCCCTGGGTTCAAGCCCCAGTTCTGCCAAAAAAAAAAGAAAGAAAGAAAGAAAAAAAAATGCACTAATACATGGGCTGGTTACCTTGTTCTATAAAAGGCCAGATACAGAAGGTTGAGGCTTTGTACTCCCTCTATAGTTTTTGTTGCATGCTTATTCATTTTTTTCTTACCCCTCCCTTTTTGTTTTACAACCCTTTAATGATATAAAAAAGCATTCTTAATTTGTGTCTGTAAAAATGCAGGTCAGGATTATATTTTGTTCTGAGCCACAGTTCGCCAGCCCCTGCATTAATAAACAAATGTATTTGTGTGTGTGTGTATGTGTGTACTTATATACACATGCCTACTTACACATATACACAATGAACAAATGTCTATATATGCACACATTTCTTTATGGAGAAAAGTCTTTTCCATGAAAAAAGCAAGTAAAGGACCACGATAAGGGGAAGTTGTCTTTGATAAAGTATCATTTGAGAAAGGAATGAGGGTGGACACAAGAGTGTATGCAAAGAGAAAGCGAAGAGTAACCACAAGGTTTGAGGTTACAGCAGAGGGAGCGAGTGGTGAGCAAGGTGGCGAGGTGGCAGGGTGAGCCACTGCTTGTTGCAATAATTGGAAATGTGCAAACGCAGTTAGCTGAGCTGAAATCTGGGAGAGGGAAGGTAGGCGACTGGTGCATGTGTTAAAATTTGAGACAGTCAAGTGTGACATGGAGAAGATGGGTTGGATATAAAAGGGTGGAGCGCAGAGGGGTCTGGGTTTGACAATATTAACTTGGGGGTTGTAATTTATAGGTACAGGAGTGGGTAAGATTTCCTAGAAAGTAAATGAAATAGATAAAGCTTCCAAAGACCAACCTGGGGCAATTTGACAGGTAGAGGTCTGGTCAATGCTAACTACTTCACAGGGTGCAAAACAGAAATAAAAGAAATAGCACTCAGCGAGTGCTAATTTCTTCCTGTTTCTGTCCCTATCTGTTCAAGACCTCTTGGTCCACCAGGCCAATGACATCTCAGGGAATTATGAAACGCAGGGGTATTTGTGGTTGTGTCACTCTGAAGAAAAGGCCACACAAGTAATGTCATTCCATCTGATTCTCATGAATGTTTCTAGATTAATGTGGCAAAAATATGAGGCTGGGAGCTTGCTGACCTCATCAAAGTATCCACTAATGAATGTTTTTGAAGCTTGTCAAGCTACAGGGTGAAAGTTGACTTAAGAGGAGGCTGTAACCTAATGGCACATCATGGCATATTTGTAAAAACTAAACAAAAACAAACACTTGCTTCCCATTCTTTATCACTTAGTTTCAGCCAGCCCTCTGTTAAAAAAGGATAACAAGGAAATATCTTGGTGCTGATGACTTGGAATCATTAAGTCCCTGACAGGATGTGCTTACTGACGTAGAACATTCCTTAAAGTTTCTACTCAACACAAAACACAGTTTCTTAATTTTGTACCTTGATTTGCCACATCTATTATCTGTGGATAATATAAATACCATTAGAGGTAAATGTTAATGACTGGTTGTTCTAAAAAAGCTTTTTAAAAGATCAGAATGCCAGTGTAAGTGGTGGGGGACCTGAAACAGTAATGGAGAGTGAGGAACTGGATGTTCCCAGAGTGCCCAAGCTGTGGAAGGAGAGGAGGCCTGAGGACCTCCACACAGACAGTGCCACAGCTTCTGAGGACTGGCCATTCCTTTTCTTTCTTTTTTTTTTTTTTTTCAGTGCTGGGGGTTGAACTTGGGATCTCATGCCTGTTAGACAGACACTATACCACTTGAGCCATTTCACCAGCTCAGACTGACTATTCTTATGGAACATTAAAAAATTACAACCAGAAGGTGGGGATTATCTTTGTATATCTAGTAGAGTGGTTGTTGGTAGGGCTGATTTTGCTCTCTGGGGACTTTTTTCAGGGTCTAGAGATATTTGGGTTGCCATGGCTGGTGAGGAGGCTGCTATTAGTATTCTAGTGGGAAGAGGTCAGATGCTGCCATGTATCCTGCAAGGCACACAGTGATTCTGTCACAACAAAGAAGTGTCTGGTCCAAAACGTCATTAGTGTGGAGGCTAAGAAACCCTGGCACCCAAAGACAACCCCTGGTGTAGTGCAGGCTCTTAGTACATGTCTTTAAGGGGATTCCTTTATCTCTTACCTCTCTGATATTTTCATCTTTTTCACATCGCTCCTTCCTCTTATAATTTCTTCTCTTTCCAATATACGTATATGTTTGTGTATCCACGCATCCCCTCCCTACTTCAGTGACCAATCATAGTTAAATAAATTCTCAACTCTGGTTTAAATTTCCAACAAGGCAGAGCTTAAATTAGGGACTCATACTCAAATTCTTTTTCAAAGATAGTTTTTAGGAAAGAGAAAAAAATTAGCAATTACAAAAGTTAGGGAAATACTCAGGTACGTATGTACACACATATGCATGGATGTACGCACATCTCTATATCATATATACTACCTATGTGTGAGTGCATGTACATCCATGTACATATCCATGTGTAAATGTAAAAGCTTTTTTTCACAAGGAAAGCTTTCGGGGAAGTCCCTGTGGCCTACCTCTCTAACCTTCACCCAACTATCTCTTAGTTAATGGCTTAGACTTTCCATAAGTGCTGCCATGGCTGTCTTTGGAAGGTATAACCTTTCAGAGTGGGAACTGAGCTCTTTGAAGTGCTGATTCAGTTTGGTGAGAAGCTAGCAGTAGAGAAAGAGAACTCTCCTTCCTGGTGCCTCCGGGCTGTTAGGCAGGGCCTGATGGATGAGTTAGAACCTCCCTCAATTTCTGAGAGATGGTGGGCAGGGATCATGGCCAATTTAGATAAGCAGAATACACGAAAAAAGGATTGTAATAATATTCCATTACTGGAATCTTTATTCTTCTTGCTTATTTTCTGGGGAAAAAGAAGGTTATTTTCAAGAGCTTCCTAGGTACAATCCGGTAGCTTTCATTTCACACACTGTGGTGGGAATAACCTCCCTTAATCATCGCAAAATAATGTCCCCAATCCAATCCCAACATGCAATTTTTTTCTCTTAAAAAAAAAAAAGGACAGCACAGAAATACTGGATGAGTCAGGAGAGCTTATTTCAGAAGGCAATTTTTCTGCAGCTAAGGGTCCATTTATCTCTCTCAGTTTTTGTTGGGGTGTTAACAACGGATAACAACCTGATGGCGTTTGTCATTAAAGGCCAAACAGACTGGAACCCATGGGGAAAAATAACCACAGACCCAATGCAAAAGTTTATACCCCTACCTTTCAGAACTGGACATGTTAGCAATTACATTTAACATGCTTTGCACAGTGATAACATTCCAGGCACTGGCCTGATTATTTAGGTCTACCCTGTGAGCACTGTTATTAGTTCCATTTTAAGAAAACCTAGAAAGGCCCTGAGTCTTACAGGTAGCTTTAGGCAGGATGGAACTGTGAAAGCCTGAAGTCTTAACTTCTCTCCCCAATTAGCCACTGGACAAACAAAATTTAATTAAAAACAGTTTCTTGTTTTTTGTGTTTTTTTTTTTGTGCTAATAGGATTGAACTCAGGGCATTGTGCTTGCTTGGTAAGGTACCAAGCCCAAGATTTATTTATTTGTTTATTTTTTTAGTGGGATTGGGGTTTGAACTCAGGGCTTTGTACTTGCAAAGCAGGCACTCTACCACTTGAGCTACATCTTCAGTCCATTTTACTCTGTTTATTTTGGAAATAGTGTCTTGCAAATAATTTGCCTGGGCTGGTCTTGAACTGCAATCTTCCCTATCTTAGCCTCCCAAGTAGCTAGGATTGCAGGAGTGAGCCACCAGCGCCAGGGCCAAGATTTAATTTTTAAAGTTGATTCTTAAGAACTTAGATGCAGCATTCATTTCACTTAGCAGTATAAGAGGATGTCTACTTTTCATGATAGTAAAGTGAAGAGTGAGGTAGCTGGGTCCACCAACATGGGAAAGTGCCAACCCATGACACAGAAAGGAAGTATTTCTTCCTAAACTCCATTGAGGCTATTTTTTATGATTTTTTCTTTGTTTGGGCTCAGTGAGCCAGTCTGTCTGATCAGAATTAAAGACCAGGCATTATAATTGTATTTCTTTTTTAGATGCTCGACTTTGATTCTTGATAGCAGTTCTTAAAACAGGCTCCTTTCAAGAGTGCGGGGATTCCTAAGCTAAAGATAGCTCAAAGCTGGGCCTTCTTTGTGGGAACACAAGACTGTTGTTCAAACTAATTGAAGCTGTGTATCTTAAATGTAAAGCCAGTTAATGCAATTTGATGATAACACTGCAGTTTGAATGTAACCGCCAATGCTACCTTTGAATAAAGTTTATTAGCTGTGTACATACTTTGAAAGACTGATAGATTACCTGTATCTTAGTCACCCAAACTCTCCTATTAAAAGCCAGAACTGCTAGATTTCCAAGGCTTATGCTTGTAATCGTAGCTACTTGGGAGGCTGAGATGGTAGGGATTGCGGTTTGAAGTTAGCCCAGGTAAATAGTTCACAGGACCCCCTCTAAAAATAGCCTGGACAAAGTGAGCTAGAGGTATGGCTTAGGTGGTAGGGGGCTTCCTTTGCAAGTGTGAAGGCCTGAGTTCAAACCTCAGTCCCACCAACCCCCATCTCAAAACTAACTAACGAAAAACCCCATAAAATGGAAAAGAAAAAACAAATCCCAGGACTACACCCAAATGGAACATTCAAAGATTATTGGCTTGGGACAGTCTGAGTCACAGGCCGTGCTGTGCAGATGTGCCTCTGAAACCAGGTGATGGAAGTGTTGGGACGATTTACCCACTGCCACCCTCCTTCTTTCATGCTAAACAAGGAGGGACCAAGTTTTTTGGGGACTCAAAGCTGTCAGAGTGTCTTTGCCTTAACCATGTGTTGATTTCCACCTACCGAGGAGAGCAGCTGTAATTTGGTCTCTTCCCTGTGGCTAGAGACTATCTCCCATCTCTTCCCCAGTGAAGGTGTATTTTAGGGTTTTTGTGTGAAGGCCCACTTTTTTAAGAAAAGGAAAGAGTCTATCTTCTAGCCTGACCCATGGAAACAGAAAGTGAGCCCCTATGGAAGTCAACACACTTGGCTCCATGATTTAACTCCTTCAAACTCCAGTTTTCTCATTTGAGGAGTAATAATGGTTATCTACCAAGAGTCTTAGGGAGATAACTGAGATAGATGTTTGTAAGCCCCTAGCACAGGGTTGAGGTACAGGGGTTCCTTAATAAAGATCAGTTACCCCTTTCTCTTCCCCACTCTGCCTGGGAGAGGAGGGTATCTGTGAAGCTGCCAGTGGATGAGAAAACCTATCAGGTCTAAATTTGATCTTCAACTGTAACTGAGTTTAGAGCAAGCATGGTTTTAATACAGCTTCAGGTACACAAGCTGACCTTGAAAAGACTATTGTAGACAGAAAACCCCAGCCTACCCCAGCATGATCAGAACTGTCATAATATTTATTATGGTATCTATTTAATAAATGTTGTATGAGGAACAGACAACCCAATCCCCTGCTCTTAATTCTACTTCTTTTCTTTTTAGTACTAGAGCTCTCTGAGTTTTGTGCATCTCCCTGGTTATCTTGTTGTAGACTATGCTTCCCAGTCTCCCTTGTGTTTAGATAGTGCACTTGACTAATTTCTGGTTAGTAGGATATTAGCAGAAGTGACCTCTGTGACTTTGAGGTCATATCCTTAAAACAGAGCTGCCTGTCTGTCTTTATCTTCTCTTTCCTCACATGGAAGGCAGATGTGGTAGTGATCTGTTTTTGACCGTCCTGCCAAGGGCATCCCTTAGGGAGAAGCAAAGTGACCAACAGAAAGGAGCAGGGTCCCTCTGTGACCCTAGGAGACCCGCTTGCTCCCTTCCACTTCAACGTCTACCAGTTAGGATTTTTGGGTGTGAGAGAAATGAGGCTTTCTGTCTCATTTACATGAGTGTACGTAAAGACTCTCAGAGCAACAAAACTAGTATGTTAACTATTGCAAACCTTATGGGGGATGAGTCACGATGACAGATTTTATGTGATTGTTCATCATCCTTTTTTATTGATTTGCAGAATTCTTCAGTATGCTGAATTTTAGGTAGTTAACTAGTGAAAACAGAAAAATTAATCATGCTTTGCTCCTAGTGATTAAAAGGGCTTAGATGTTTCCAAGTAAAGTATTAAATCTTATATGGTTTATGTTACTAGCTAACCTTTTTGTCTCCTTTAATTTTTTTAAACGTTTGAACAACTAGCTAGTATTGTTTGCAACATTTTTTCTTTAAATCATTTTTTCGATACTATTGAAGATACTTAGTTGGTATCTTTTTTATTTTTTAAAGTTTTTGGTGGGACTAGGGTTTGAGCTCAGGGTTTCATGCTTGCAATGCAGGTACTCCACCACTTAAGCTACACTTTCAGTCCATTTTGCTTTATTTTGGAACTGGGGTCTCTTGTATTATTTGCCCAGGCTGTCCTTGAATCTTGTTCCTCCCAATCTTAGCTCCCCAAATTGTTAAGATTTTAGGCATGAGCCACTATGCCTGACTAATTAGTTGATATCGTTAGTCAGGTTTCTTCTTGTTCTTGTGGCACTGGGGTTTGAATTTAGGCCCTCTTGCTTGCTAGATAGGTGCTCTGACACTTGAGCCATGTCTCCAGTCCTAGTCAGTAATCTTGATTGGAGTGTGTCAGTCTTATGTGTAATGGGCAGATGAGTTGTTACTAGTGGGTCAGAAGTTAAGATTTGTAATGCCAAGCTATACTTTTTTTTTTTTTTTTGGCAGTACTGAGGTTTGGATTTAAGGCCCTGTGCTTGCTAGGCAGGAGCTCTCCCACTTGAGCCATTCTATCAGCCCCAAACTGTAATTTTTCAATAAAATGGAGGGTAAGCAATTTAGTATATTAAGGAAGATCTAACCTGCCAGTGTAAACAGTCATATGCCGAGGCTAAGCATGCCAGAGAATTAGAGGACATTTGGCACAGAGCAAACACTAATTTTGTCCTGAGCCAGATCTCTTGCCTCTAATCCTGAGCATTTAAGAACAGGACAGCAATACAACACGACAATACAACAGCTTTAAGATAACTAGAAAGAAGTTTGGTGCCAACCCAACAAAGACATTGAGACAGGCGTCAGTCTGCTCTGACGACTGAGAGCAGCAGGTGTTTAGAGAGCTGAATAATTTACAATCCATGTAGACAGCTTTTTCAAGGGTGAATTTCATCTCCTGATGTAATTCTGCAAATGTTAATAATTGTCTGACGGGCGATGATGCTGACATGGTGGCAGCTGCCAGGTAAGCAGGTCACATTGAAAATGAGGGACTTAGTAGAAAAGCCAACCCTTCAATCAGAATGATATTTTGTAAACTGAGAGTTTCACCCGTCATAGAAACTTTTTTAGGGAATCAGTCATGTCATATGTAAGTTACAAATGTAATTTTCAAATGAATGCAAATAAGCGTGTGGCAGAGGGAATCGGTTAGCTTTGAGCTTCTCAAATGCTCTTGAGAGGAAAGAAACAGAGCATGTGGACTTTAATTAGGGCATGGGGGAACCTTGTAGCCCATGCTAAACTTTTTAACACATAAATAATTGTAATACTAATTCAATCTGACCTCTGCCCAGGTGCTGTGAGTTTCCCATGGGACCTTCAAGGAACCTTACTTAGCCAGGACATGGTTCATTAACTGAAGACTTACTCATTGATGATTCTGGGAAGCTTTTTCCTTTGATAGGTCTGGGGTTTGAACTCATGGGTTTGCACTTGCAAACCAGGTGCTCTACCACTTGAGCCATCCCTCTAGTCCATAGTAAGCTTTTTTTTTTATTATTAAAAATTGTGGAAAAATATTTCTGGTGAATAAATCACTTGGAGTCGTATAACGAAGTAACAAAACAGATTTGATGATGTAGCCATCATCTCTCTATTCTGAAATAATCACAGGCTTTGAGTCTTGTAACCCTTCATTTTTATTCTGAGCCATATGACAGAGCAGACTGTATTTTCTATCTACTTCATTTTTGGTTCTTTGTGTCAATTGTTCTATTCTGACTCTAAAAACAGGATCGTATTATTTGAAGACCAACGAATATAAATTCCAGTCCTAATATAACATAGAATCACCAACAAGGGCCTCATTAACCTTGGGTGGTCTAGACAGACTAAGTGACATTTGTCGTATGGCAGACAAAGGATGCCTTGCAAAGGGTGGGGGTGGGGTTTCCCAAGTTGGCACAGTTGGTCACAGGGACTGTCCTAGGAAATGAAGTTAGGGCCCTATGGTCACACACATCTTTTCTTTGATGCAATGCCTCTCTGCTTTTGAACATGCTTTCCTTGGGACCAAGACTTGGATCACTAAAATTAATTCACCTCCAACTTTCTGGATTGTTCCATTGCTCCTTTGTTCTTTCTTTACTCATGTCAACACAGCCAAAGATCTATGACAATCCTGCTAATGGTCTTAAATTTGTGTCTTAAGGTATTGAATATCATTTTGAATGAGAACATTAATGGAAAAGCACTTTGAAAAGTTAAAGGCTCTAAAGAGAGGTAGAGACAAATATAAGTTTGCTTTCAGGAGCATATGGTTCTAGAATCTCCTCTAGAAGACCCAACGATAGGTCAGGTTCTCGATAATGTTTAGTGAAATGAAGCAAGAATAAACAGATGTCACATGGTGGAGAGGGTGTGAAGTCAGAAAGACCTATGTGTGATTCCTGGCATGACTGTTACTAGATTTATAACTTTCTCTGTGTCAGCATCCTTCTGTATGAAACGAGACAAAGACTTCCCCATCCATCCATCCTCCATTTCATTCGTCTATGCATGTACCAGTATTCCTACCATGTGCTAGGCATTGTGCCAGACACGTGTGTGTTTTGTGTGTGTATGTGGTATGTGTGTGTTCGTGGAGTGGGTAGACTTCTCTTTTTTGCTGGAAGTTTGGCTTATCTTCTTTTGTTAAATTAATAATGAGGCTCCTGAATTAAAAATAATCAGACTAGCTGGGAAATTAAAAACAACAACAGATGAACTATTACAGATCTGGTAAGCCAATTAGTCAAATATGGAGAGTGAAAAGCGTGCTTGAAATGACTTTGACTCATATAATTGCCTCAGAATAATTTCTTAAGTGTTTCCAGGCAACAGCAAATTTAATAAGACGCCAGTGGTGGAGTTTTTTTTCTCTCTCCTGTTTTTCTTTCTCTTCTCTCTTCTGTATCACAGAGAGCAGCTTGTCTACCCTCCTATAGTCAGTTGGGTCAGAGCAGGAAGGCAGAAACATCTAGAATGTGACATTTTCATGCAGATACTTCACTTGTGCCTGATGAAACATTAGTTTCTTTAAGGTGCACTTGGACTGCATAGGTTGGTAAAATCATTAAACAGGGGCTAACCTTGCATAGAAGTCATTGTGAACTGAACTCAGTAAACCATACCCAACAATCAAAAAACAACTGGCCTTTGTATTTCTGTCGGTGTTTTTGGTTTCCTTTTGTGATTGAATCTTGCCTGCCATCTTTTGAGTTAATTAATTGTTGCTCTATCTGGTGTTGAGCAGAATGCATTTCCCCTCTCCCAGCTCCATTTATGAAGAATGTCTCAAGTTATGTGGGATGAGGCCACAGCTGCTTCAACAGCTTTTCTCATGACATATGGTCACACAGAATGCCAACCTTCACGTGTACCTTTGCCTGTTGGTACCACATGTGGGAGGCAGTTTCTAATTGTTTAGCAAAAGTTCACTAAAAGAAGGCAGAGGGTGAAAAGGGTACTTTGGAATATGAAAAAGAAAATCCTTCCTAGAGAATATTTAATCATAAGTAGCTTATCCTTTTTCTCAAAGGGAAAGCAGTGTATTTGCATCATTCTCCTTGGCAGTGAACCTTTTAGATTTTATGCTTATGACATTTCTGCCAGGCTCTCTGTGTGTTGCAATTAAAGTCAGAGGTCTTTGGACCCAGGTCAAGACGTAGCACGTGGCTGGAGAGGAGCTTGTTGCAAGGCAATTTGGTGGAGGGAGGGAGGTCACGGAGAGCTTCAAGGGAGCAGGGGAAAGGACCCAAATGTTGCTGGGAGGATAGCTCCTTTGGAGGCTCCCTGGGGGTGTTGTACTGGATAAGGGCTGTGGGAAAGTAAATCAGCTTATATATTGTGAGCATAGCTTTTTGGACCAGAAGTGAGGGCTCCTGTGCCTCCAACCAGGAAGTGACGTTTCCTGATCACAGGAAGAGCAGGGCTCACAGGAAGGCAAACTGAAGGTCTGTGTAAGTGAAGTGATTCAGGAGGAGGTGTCCAGTAGCCTTCTCCTGGGGACTTTGCATCCTAAGGTAGCAATCAGGGAACCAGGCAAGATGCTTGACAATACTGTTCCAAGGCTAAGAATGTGACTCAGGGACAGAAACCATGGAAACCCACTTGCTTTGTGAAATGGTGCTTGTCTTTGGAATAAAAGACAGGATGAATAAGGAGTCATGTGGGAGTCAGGGAACCCCGTGTATATTTTCAGTATGTTAAATTGTCAGGTGAATGTCTATGAAAGTTTCTGCATTTAAGAGTGAAATCATGGCATGGATCAGAAATAAAGGTGCTATGAAAGGCAGAGTTGACAAAATTTAGCCTTTTTTGGGGCAGTGCTGGGGTTTGAACTCAGGGCTCCACACTTACTGGGCAGGCACTTTACTGCTTAAGCTATGCCTCCAGCCTCAAATTGAACTTCTGTAAAAATTTTCTCTAGGATCTAGGGCATAATTTTCTTTCATGAGTAGGACTTTTAATCTTGGCTCTTAACTTTTTTATCCATGTAATTTGGGGGTAAGTTAACCTCTATAAATGTCATTTTTCTGTTAAACCAGCATAAGGTGATTATAAGAATTCAGTAAAGTAATATGTGTGAAGTGTTTAGCAAAGTACTTTGTCCATAACAAATGTCCTATAGAAGTTAAGCCCTATTAGAATTTTAGCCTTTAAGTCATAAAAAAAGTTCCAGATTCAATTACTTCCAGATGGAAAGAATCCTAGTTGGGTGGTATTTTCAGTTTATACAAAGAAAAGTATTATTTGTTATCACAGAATAGAGAGATCTTGGCCCAAAATAAAAACATGTGGGTAAAATTTTGGGCAATATTCTAATTTTAATTCTTTTTGACTTTTAATCAGAAATAGTATTTGCTATTTTTTTGAACACTTACCATGTGTCAGGCACTGGAAGTCATTTTATTCACAGCAGTTCTGTGATGTGACTATAATTGTCCTGCTGTTACAGGCGAGGAAGCTGAGGCTCGGCGAGGCAGATAAACGTGAGCGAGCTCATGGACTGTGGTTATCAGAATGGAGATCTGAACACCAAGCCAAGCTCTGTCAGTTTGTCTCACAAAACCATGGATAGAGAAGGAATGAAAAATTCCTGCGCAAAGTCTGGCCCTGGTATGGATTCTGAGACAACAGCAATATTTCTATTTTTTTAAAAAAAGCAGTGCTGGGGGTTGAACTCAGCAGGTTGCCAGGCAGGTGCTTGAGCTATCACCCTGGCCCCTTTTGCTTTAGTTATTTTTCAGATAGGGTCTCATGTTTTTTGTTTTTTGTTTTTTCTTGGAGCTAACCTGAGACCAACCATGATCTTCCTGCCTAGCTGGGATGACAGGCACACACCACCATGCTTGGCTTAGAAGTTGAGATGGGGGTCTCACGGACTTCCTGCTCAGGCTGGCCTTGATCCATGATCCTCCCAATCCCTTCTCCTGGAGATTACAGATATGAGCCATTGCACCCAGCCCTGCAACACTTCTATTTAACTCTTATCCTCCAGCTGAGTGGACTGGCAGAATTAGCAGATGTCACTCTTGAGGGGGCACCTAAGTTCAAGTGATAAAGTCACATGCAGGATTTGGGCTCCTTTCTCCGCCTAGGGAACAAGGATGTCTCTACTTGGTTCAAGTTCATCAGTGGGGTCCATTGCTGTTCAGCACCAGCAGGAAACGGCACCGATCTATTTAGGTGGCAACGAAAGCCTCTTAAGCACATGGTAGTTGGTTGGGAGAAAGATTGAATTTGCAAACACGCACCGGATCATTCCAGCAGCTTTAGAGACAGCTGAGAAGAAAACGTTCAGTGTCAGGTCAAGCTGCTTTTAGCAGCGTGATTTCTACAGTGACACAGGTATTTTTTGTCTTCCTATGTGGCCATGGAACATTCTGTGCTTTGCCCATTTCTAACTAGACAGACATGCCTCTCACAGATCACCAGCATGCAAATTCCTTACTAATTCCTTGCGACCTCATCTCACTGCAACTGTTCTTTACACAACGCTGTTCGTTGGTGACTAGATGGTTGTCCCACGGTCAGCTGTTTCACGAAATGGAACACTTACACCTTCACTTTCCAGCTGTCATGCACTGAACCTGGCTTGCTTTAAACCCTGCTCTACCCTTGACTGGCTCTGTGGCATCTAAGTCCCTCACCCTGTCTGAGCCTCTTTCCTGATTTATGAAATGCAATGCTGACACTTTCTTCTGTATTAAAGTAAATGCAAGGGCTTTGTAACTTGTACAAGGCCCTTTAAAAACGAACTGTCCTTATTCTTACGTGTATTTGTGGACTATAATCATTTGGTGTTCGTTAAGAGTGCTGATGGGTTAATAGCATCCTGAAAATCTAAAATTATGTTGTTGTGAAATGCCAGAAATTGGGCACTGAGCAGACATGTAAGTAGTGATTTCATGGAGAGAGCAGAGAGACAGGGAAGAATAGCCCAAGTGTGGTAGGGAGAAAGGACAGGAGGACACAATAGACTTCCAAGACCTCTGTGAAAAGGGCTGCTGGAGTGGCTCAAGTGGTAGAGTGTTCCCTAGAAAGCGTGGGACCCTGGGTTCAAACCCCAGCACCGCCAAGACTTTTCATAAGACAGTTTCTCCAGTCCACAGAGGTTGCTGTGACATCGTTTTATAGACAGTGTAGGGCAGTCAAATGAGGTCGTCCCCGACTTACTTCCTCCTAGTTGTGTTACTTCTTTAGTTTTCACCAAAAGTGAAGGTAATACCTCTCTCTGAAAGTCATGAAGTTTAAATGGGAAAACATACGTAAATCACTTGGTGTGTAATCTACCTCATTAAACATCTCCTCCTCAAACTTCTTTGTAATTTTTGGTCAGGCAGGAGCTCTGCCCAGACAGGTCACTAGCAATATAGCTACTAGAAGCTTCTGTGCTTCTGAGGGATTTAGACAAGCAAGTAAAAGGAAATCTTTGGGGATCACTCACAACATTGTCCAAACCTGCTAAGGGAGACTGAGTGTGTATAGCTGCTTCAGTTATTCCCAGGTGCAGAGAAACTAGGGGCTCAGTATGGGGAATGACTCTCAAGAGAGGTTCTGAAGGGGCCAAGAAGGTGTCTGTGCAGCAGGAAGGGATTATAGGGATTGACTTCAGGACTCATTCAAAGATAAGGGTGCTGTGTGGAGGAAAGAAGAAAAAACACATCAGCTTAAGTTGGCCTCTTGGTAAGAAGACCTAGCAAAGGGCTGCTTCACAAAGAGTGGAGTTTTCCAAATTGTACAGGTGATTTATTGTTTTTTTTTTCTTTACAGACAAAGTGTTTATTATCTACTGCTTGGAAGCACTTTGAATCTTTGAGCAAACAACTGAGGGGTTTACAAATGCAAAAATTCAAGTATGTAATCTTTTAAGAACTGTTAGTTTCAAAAACATCTAAGTAAGGATGAGCAGTCAATGATTTTAGCTCTTAACTGCACATGTGCACACGGAACTCATGTGACAACAGGAAACCTCTCCCCTGAGTTGTCCATTTTAGGCCAAATGAGATCTGTTCGTTTTTCTGCTGTGGATGACAGTGAAGCAAGTGTGTTCGCAGAATAGCCACCAGGTCTCTCACATAGTCTTCACAAAGGTAACAAATTAGAACAAAGATCGAAAGTGCCCTAAATTTCAAAGTTGGTAGTGTTTAAGATATTGTCACGATTATACTGCAAGAAATTCCCTCATTTTCCATGAGGCTAGAATAGGACTTGGCCTTCCTATGTCTGCTTCTCCCACACTATTTTTTTTTTTTGCAATAATACTAACAATCCTATCTTACATTTGAGGTCTGCAGCTTTTTCGTCTATATCAGCTCATTTTCAGGTAACACAATTGGAAGACTTGTTACACTAGAAGTCACTTGACCCCACACTGACTGTGCATGAGAGGAAGGAAAGGACACGGAGAAATAAGGGAACCCTTGTGACCAAATAAACATGGTGGCAGAAGTGGAGGATCTCCAGACATAATGTCTTCCCTTCCAAGCTGTCATGGTTGTCACTAAGGACGGTGTGTGGGAGGGTGGTGTAAATTCAGCTGTAGACCTGTCACCTGTCTTAAGATGAGAGTGGGGGTTGGGAAGGACTGATTTTGTGCAGCTGCCACGTGCCACGTGCCAGGTAGGTGCTAGAAGTTTAGCACAAAATCTGCTCAGCAACCCTAAAAGGTAGGTGTGTCAGGAAATAGGGGCAGAGAGGTAGAGTAACTCACCAGTGTGCAGTTCAGGGATAAATCTAGCATTGGTGTGCTCAGGTGAATCATCTGTAATTTTACAGTGTTTTCTGAGCCTTTTTTTAGACATCCAAATGGAAGATGTGATTGTGCCCCTGAAAGTAACAATGACTCTTCTACACGTACCATGAGACAAAGCCAAAGTAAAGTAGCTGGTGGGGTAGTACCTGAGGATGCTTTGTTCTAGAACTTGGATCTGGTGCTGGTCTTGCTGATTCTGCTTCTTCATCTCCTCCTGTTCTTTTCCACTGCCGACGCCATCGAGGAGCCATTTCTCCCTCAAGGCCTTTTTCTGATGTCAGGAAATACAAATGTACGTTCTTACAGTAGTCAACAATTTCCAGTGTCTCTTGCTACTTTCAAATCTTATGAGTCACAATAGTGGGCATAGTAAAGAGGAATTATTTTCTTCCACTGGCCTGCCTAAATAAATCTGGTATTTTCCTTCTTTGCAACCTCTTCTTGACCCCCTTCCAAAGACAACTTTTGTGAATTTAAATTCTCTTTATCTTCTCAGTCTAGTTCAGGACCCTTCGTCTGTATGAAGACTCCTGTCCCCTACCACCTTGGCAGCCCCATCCTTGCCTTCAGGGAACTGTCTTCAAAATCATGCTATACTTTAAGTTTACACAGTCAAGGTGTGATGTCTTTACTGCTTTCTCATTGGTTGATGAGCGTTTATCTTATGTCTGTAAAAAAGTTAAGAACTTGTTGAAACCATTTTGATGTAAGCCCAGTGACAGCATCGAGTGACCACTTACTCCAAAACTTGCATAGGACTAATTGGAACAGTGAACACCAAAGAAGTTTGCCCTAGTGTCCTACACTGATTCAGTGCTAATCTTAGGCTGTGTGGTGGACTTTCATTGCTTCTCCTACCCAGCACCACTTCATCATAGGAGCCTCACCAGTTCTAGACATCGCTAAGACCAGCATCTTACCTGATCCAATGAGAGATGCACTAAGTTCATTGATCTAAGTATTGGTGAATGGAATGTTTTGTCAACTTTAACAACCCATAAGGCTTATTCTTTTGTAATATGAAAAAAAAGCCACTTGAATTTTCATGACAGAATTAAACTCTTGGACCTGAGTCTAAGAAGACTTTAAAAAATGAAATAGGCCTATAATTTTGGAGGGGTTTTTGCTATTCGCTAGTCCATCTCAGTAGAAAGGGCATGATACATGTTGTTTTATTTTAGGGGATTTGAGTTTGTCACCTTCTTCTTGAAGAAAAGGGCTGTCATATGTATTTAATATACCTCCATAACTGATTGCCTCAGTTACTCACTGGGGATTCACCGTGCCTCTGATGATGAGGTGAATGGAGACTCTTCCATATTTCCTGAGACTTTTTCTCTTATATTACAATGAAAATAAGAACAAGGAAGAAGAATTATTTAAAAAATGGTAGGACTAATACCATGGGGATAGAAATAGCTCAGAATAAAAAATTAATTAAGCTTGGTTGGCCAGATAATAACCAAAGGATGTTATTTTAACTAAGGTAAATTTTTTTTTTTAATTTTGGTGCTAGGGCTTGAACTCAGAGTCTTCACCTTGAGCCACTCCACCAGCCCTATTTTTGTGAAGGGTTTTTTGACATAGGGTCTCACAGAACTCTGCCCAGGCTGGCTTTGAGCCATGATCCTCCTGATCTCTGCCTCCCGAGTAGCTAGGATTACAGGCGTGAGCCACTGGTGCCCAGCTAAGGCAGTGTTTTTCAGACGAGATCGGGCGCGTTCAGGGTGGTATGGCCGTAGACAGGCAGTGTTTTTCAAATCATTTTTTAAGGCTTTTTTTTTTTTTTTTGACAATGCGAGGGCTTGAATTCAGGGCTTTGGAGTCTCTGGGCAGGTGCTCTTGAATCATGCTTTTAGGCTTCAAACCATTTCTTTTTATTATTATTTTTAATTTTTTAAAATTTTCATATTATTGTTGTACTGGGTATAGAGTGACATTTATAAAACTGCTTACATATATCTTAATTAAATTCACCCCCCATCATTCTCCTTTATCCTCCCACCCTCTTCCCAGAATACTTTCAACAGGTCTCATTTTTCCATTTTCATACACGAGCACGTAATATTTCCACTACATTCACCCTTTCCTTATTTTCTACCCCCCCCCCCGGTACCAACCCCTAGACAGGACCTGATTTATGTTCCTGTCCTCCATTTTTGAGGAAAAAAAGATATTTTTGTTGGGTTAAGATATCTGTACAGAGAGTTTCATTATGACATTTCCATGTATATATGTAGTGGATCCTGAATTGGTTCAAATCATTTCTTAAAAAAGAAAACCAACAGCCAGGCACCAATGTGGCAGTGGCTCACACCTGTAATCCTAGCTACTTGGGAGGCTGAGATTGGGAGGGTCTTGGTTTAAGGGCAGCCCAGACAAATCATGAGATCCTATCTTTAAAATAACCAGAGCAAAATGGACTGGAGGTGTGGCTCCAGTGGTAGAGTGCCTGCTTTGCAAACTCAAAGCCCTGAGTTCAAACACCAGTCCCATCAAAAAGAAAAAAAGAAAAGAAAGAAAGAAAACTAAAATTAAGCTAATTACAAATAAACATACTATTGAGAACAGACACAATCTAGACTGCGCTAGTTGAAGCAGTGGGCAAGGGTGGGGATTAGTGGCTGGAAGCTTATGGATGTACAGAACGTGGTTTGCAAAGCACTAGCTGAAGTGAGGAAGAACCTCGCTGAGATTGTCACATTGGTGTTGACCCTTTCAGAATTCTAGACAACTCCATGTGGCCAACACACACCAGAAGAGACATTTATTTATGTTATTTCCCCCAGAGTTAACTTAGCCCTTTATTATTGACTAGTCAGCTGTTTGCAAAAATGTTTTCTATAAGCCCAGTAAATATTAACAATATAGGTCAAGATTTGGTTGCTGAGGTCAAAGATATCTAGAAAAATCTGATTGTATCATCATTCTAAGCATTTACCTTGACTTTAATTTATTTTTCTTGAGGACATTTAAAGACAGCTAAGGTATAATAAAGAAGGCAGATGACACCTACAAAGTAAATTACACCCCGTACAAATCAGCCTGTTGCATGCTTACCTCTCCAAGAAACAGTCAGATGGGAATGTTTTTAGTTGCAGCGGGCAGAGAATGAACTTGTGACATGATTAGGTTAGCTTCAGGCTACATTCTAGGTTCTTAGTCCAGTTAGTAATAAAAATCATTTTAATTTAGTCTTCTAAAACTTTGCCCACACTTCACAAATTGTTATTTTCCCCAGTGGGAGGTCTTTGAATTTAAGTGTAAAACAATTTGGATATGCAATCCAAATAGTCTGGTACAATCACATTGTGGTCATCAAAACAGAGTTAATTTGCCTTTAGGTCGCAAATCTGAATATAATTTCATAGCAATGAAATGAGAAGTAAAAGCCATATGGGGTTGGGAATGTAGCTCGGTGGTAGAGCACATGCCTAGCATGCATGAAGCCCATGCTGGGTTTGATCCTGACACTACGAAGAGGGAAAAAAAAGCATCAAAAGCCAAACAAACTCAGTGAAAATTGAAGTGACATGCAGGCAACAAAAAAATCTTTTGGCTGTTTTTTATAGGAAGGTTTTTAGAAGCATTTCAGCTTCTACTCCCCAATTACAGTAGACTTTTAGAATAGAGTTTTCATGCAATGAATTGAATGGATTTGCAAAACGAAAATTTTCTAGATTTGAGTGTATTTTGTATTTCCTGGTGGCATGAATGATTGTGGCAATATTACTAGATGAGAAGACCCACAGTGGTAGCCAGGCTGCAGTGGTCATGCCTGTAATCCTGGCTAATTGGGAGGCAGAGATCGGGAAGATCATAGTTCAAGGCCAGACTGGGCAAATAATAGTTTGCAAGACATCATCTTGAAAATAATCAGAGCAAAATAGACCGGAGGTGTGGCTCAAATGGTAGAGCACCTACTCTGCAAGTGCAAAGCCCTGAGTTCAATCTCCAGTCCCCCCCCCAAAAAAAAATCCACAGTGTACTAATCTCAGATTTGTTTGAATACCAAATATTACTGATGTCCCTGGAAATTCTGTGCACAGACGTTATGTGTACGATTATCACATTCAGGAGGTAAAGATCGGGGTGAGTTACTACAGCTGTTTGGAAATGTGGGTGCACTGATCCAGGAAGAGTGCTTTGTAAACATTTATGCTTGTGTTGTTTGCTGAGCTAGTTTGCAACCAGGGAAGGGCTGAGGACAGTCATGGGAGCCAGGACAGATGAATGAGAAAGAAAGTAAGAGACAGGACAGGAACTGTGGAGGCCAATGGAGCATTCTTGACTTGGGGAACATATTGTAGAATGCATTTTAAAATACGTTTGTGCACTTTTGAGCCCTATTTTGGATTTGTGCCTGGTTGCTGTTTGGAATAGTCAAAGACTTCTGCAAACTCGGAGGAATGTTCTCTATGGAGTGGCCTCTCCTTCCTCTCTGTTCCCTTCTCAGTTTGCCCCTCCCACAGACTGTTCATCACAGGACAATTGTTGTGATGAGTTTATGCGTCAGTTATCATTTTAAGAGCACAGGTCTAGTTTTATTTATATTATATTCTCATGTGCAGCTTTGAGCCTTGCATGTAGTAGGTGCTTAATAAATGTTTGTTCACTGAATGGCCCTGTGTATACCCATATAAGTTCCACTTATCAGTTAAGACTCAGCTTTAATTCTACATTTTTGATAGAATCTTCATTGACACCTCAGATTAAAGAGTTAATACTTATATGCTAATTTAAACAAAAATACCTCATTTAACTTGTTTTACTTACTGACTCTCTAATTTCCCAAATTAGGAAAAGGTGTTATCTTCTCCTCCTTCCCCTCCTCTAATACGCTTTGGGGCCAGTGCACAGTTTGGGAAAGTAGTATGCACCTTTGTACAGAAAAAGTGAAAAACGTCTTGCTTCAGACCCAGCAGCCCTGGGCCAGAGTGCTTGGCAAGGGTAGGATTTTAGCACCACCATTTGTACTTTGTGCAGTACACAATCTGCCCAACTGTGTACAGCAGTCCAAAGCACAATAAATGTTTTGATTGGATTGGATTAGCAGAGGCCTCCTGGAAGCAAGTCAATAGGGAATACTGCGTATTACTTTCTGGACAGTTTTTTGGCACGTACTGAAACGAAGCCCACTTTTTAGTGAAAATGGACCTTTTAATGACTCAGGCTTTTCCTATGTGAGCCTCACTTTCTAGAATGAATCGAGGGGATATTAAAACCTTTTCTTCTACTGTGAGCTCTGCTGTGATTTGAACTTCCGGTTTTGCAAGAATAGCAGTTGGTGATTGCTGGAGAGTTATCAGTTTACTCAGAAACAGGATGTGCCCACTTCAGGTTCCAAACTGTGTGTGTGTGTGTGTGTGTGTGTGTGTGTGTGTGTGTGTGTGTGTGTGTGTGTGTGAGAGAGAGAGAGAGAGAGAGAGAGAGAGAGAGAGAGAGACAGAGAGACAGAGACAGAGAGAGAGTACATTCTGGTTTTAGAGTTAGAAGTGATCTATCTTGTTCTAGATTTGACTGACTTCATTTGAATCATATTGAAGTAACTTGGCAAACTTTGTTTTCATGTCATTGATTTTCTGGGAGTATACACTGCATTTCTTGAGTGTGTCTGCTACTCATGTAAATTCATTGTGACATTTTGTAAGGACAGCAAGTTAACTATAATTTGCAAATATCCCTCAAACAACGGAAATGTCATCTTCTATAGGAGCAAAGAGGCCAACAGAATCCAGACAGCTGAGGCTAACTGGAATCTTAAATGAGGTTTCCTTCCAGAGGGGGTTATTTGTTCCATCAGAAAAATGGATTTAGCTGAATTTGGAAAGTGTAATTGAAGTTTGGAATCCCGTGGTGGGGAAGGGGGGCATTGTTTCATTGAGGGGATTATTGTAATCTATTGATAGCAGCCCTGCCAGATAAGTACAGCTTCCTGCCTTGGGCCTGTTCACAAGGAGCTCCTGTTTGTCATTTGCTTGTATCCTGTGACTAAGCTACGTAATAAAATGTTGAAACTCAATGTACTTTAATTACAAAACAACCACACCCTGAAAAAGATGTAAAGTCTGATTTTAAAAATGGAGATTTATTTATGACTATGATCTCATGTTCTGACCAAACAAAAATCAAACAGAAATCCGAACCACTCTCAAACAACATTGGATTCATTGCATCAAGCTTTGAAACACAGCATCTTTGACCAGGCTAGACACTGTCTGTTCTGCACCGCCTAGGGAATGGCTGACCTTTCAGTGATTTCAAAAGGAACTTCCTAGCTTGATCCTCTCCCTAGGGATGTTAGGCAAGACTGTGCAAAGGCCAAATTTTCAAGGCTGAATTCTCAAGGTTACCCAAGAAAATTAGGAAATTCAGAAGTAAAGAATAGAAGTAATAATGCCATGTTTTCAATTTTCTACATGCTTGCCAGAGGCAGTAATCTCAAATGCAAATATTACTAGTTGTTGGCTTCTTCTAGATTAGAATATTAGTAGACCTGTTATGGGAATTTTCTTTTTCCTAAAGCTTTTTTATGATTGAAATTTGAATATTAGGATATTTGAATAAAAAAATCATTGAATTAAATTGAAGTCATAAGTTACCTTTAAATGCTGGTGTTTTAGTTTTTCCTCTTCTATTTTCAGGCGCTTTTGTGAGATTTCTTCCTGTATTTTTCTTTTATCCTGAAATAAAGAAAGTTCCAGCATAATTAATTTAAAAAATTTGTTTAAGTAGATTTTCTTGGGTTGTTATTATCTGAATGGTCAGGCAGCAATATGCTCTTGACTTGGTATGAAACCATTCTGGAAGCTTCTATTTCAAAGCAAAGGAGAGAAAAGGGAGACAAAGGGTTTGGCTTATGGGAAATAGTTTGAAAAGACACAATCATGTCTTTCTTTTCCTGCTCCCCTCTTCCGTCTTCTCCATTCATCTACCAAGGTGGGCATACTGAGTGATGCAATGGTAAAGGTGAATTTGAAAGAAGGAGTTGGAAACAGGCATCAGGAAACCCTGGGAGAGGGGAGGTCATTCCTGGCACTGGCTAAATGAGCTGCTGGGTGAAAATCAGGACAGCCTGTGGATCAGCAGAGAACTGGGAGGTTAGAAAGTGAGACTGTTACCTCTTTAGGAGTCCTGTGGACCACAGAGATAAAAGGGTTCAGATAATGTTTCTAAATACTAGCTGAGGCTAAAAAAATTCATGGTGATGTTGCAGAATAACGCCCTGAAGTTTATTGCCCAAAAAATTCATGGAGAGATACAATAATAATTTTCACTAATTTTACTTACGTTATCTCAGAAATACACACACAGACACACACACACACACACACTGGGAAGCTTAATCAAAATACACAGAGGCTCTACTTAGATGTAGAAAATACAGCATCTAAACTAAATAAACAATTTGGCCTTGATTTCTGTCTTCTTTACTTAGTAGTTCTGTGACCTTAGTAGTTTGTTGAACCTTGGTGACTTTGTCTGTAATATAGGGAAACTAAGAGGACTTACCTTATAAGATGTGAGCGCCAAGTTCCTGGAATAGTACTTGTTACTCAATGTTCTAGAAGTATTTGCTTAATAAAATTGAGTGAATAAGCCCACAACTTGTTACTTATACAGAAAGCACTGCATTCTTTCTGATTATTCTTCTATTGAAATATCTTAGACATTCCCTGTTTGAAACTGACACACATAATGAATCAGGCAAAAAAGTTTCTGCTTTTTCATTTTTTTAAAAAATCAGAGGGTGACATTATCTTCCAGCTTATTCACAAAAGTTAGTTTTAAATCTACTTTCGAAATTGAAAACTCCCAAAGAAGAAAATTTTGTTGTCAACAAAGACATCTAAAAGAATTTGAAGCTAACTCGGAAGGTAATTTAGAAGGAAGAGTTCCAAAAATATTTGGCAACATTACTGAAGTAAGTGCACGGCTTCCGGAGTGATTCCTTTGAACATTACAAACTCTTTTTTGATGTGTAAGTTCAGGTACATTTGTTGAAGAAAAACAGTACGTGGTTTCCCAACGTTACGTTGTGTTTCTCTTTGTGTAGAGGAAGAATACATGACTTCGTTAGCATCACTTTCTTAATTTTAGTAGGAGTTCTTTTGGAAAAAAATAGCAGGGCAACAAGTGTGGATCTTTAGAAGCACTTCTTGTTTTGGATGAAATCTAGTCATTGGTCATGAAAACTCTAAAAACCTTTTTGAGTCAACTCTTCACTGTTATTGAGCAAATATTAGTAATAATTTAAATACTAGTTATTGTGCCAAACATTTTGGTAAGCTCTTTATAGGCATTATTTCACTTAATAGTTATAATAACAGAGACACTATAATGATTTTTATTTTTACAAAAGAGTAAGTTTAAGTTTAGGGGAGATTAACTCATCTGATTTCTCATAGTTGGTAAGAGATAGAGTCAGGATTTGAACCCAGGCCTGGAGTTCAGCCCAGGATAAGCAATGGGATTGACTATTAGGATGGAGCACATTTTTAGCTCCCTAGCTCTGGTACTGTGACTATCCACCCTTCTCCATGTGTAGCCCACAGAGGAAGGCTCAGGATGTGTGGTGGACAGTGGCTACTGAGCCAGTGGTACCTCCCCACCCTGGCTGGTTGCCAGTTTGGATTGGTTTCATTTTGGAATTGGTGATCAGGTAGTGGACATTGTGGGCAGAGGCAGGGTCTCCACACTGTTTTGGCAACACTAGGCTTAGGCAAGGGTTGCTTTGTCACTTAGAAGTTAATGTGATCTCATCAGTCTAGGTAGGTGGGAAGGGAATTTTATAATGTCATAGACTTGATCCTATTTTAATGTAGGAGTACTTTTTCCTCATAAGATATGTATCAGCAGTAAGCTATTATCTCTTTGCCAAGTTCAATAGGAATATATAAGCATTACTGAAATAAATAACAAAAATAATATTTTAGTTTCAATATGGCAGAAGAGGGCTGGGGTATGACTCAAGTGGTAGAGTGCCTATCTAGCAAGTGCAAAGCCCTGAGTTCAAACCCAGTACCACCCTCCCCCCAAAAAAATCAAATGAAATTTCAAAATCAATATGGCAAAATAAATTCTAAGTGAACCTTAAGATTTTTTTTTTTGGTGGTAGTAATGGAGTTTGAACTCAGGGCCTCATGCTTGCTAGGCAGGTGTTCTACCACTTGAGCCACTCTCTGTTTTGTGTTGGGTATTTTTGAGATAGAGTGTCATGAACTATTTGTCCAGGCTGGCTTTGAACCACCATCCTCCTGATTTCTGCCTCCTGAGTAGCTAGGATTATAGGCGTAAGCCACCAGTGCTGGGCGAACCTTAAGTTTCATATCCAGTGTATTGCTAGTGTACCAGAAGTTACACAAGCCAGCTAATTCCTTCCCAAATCAGCATGAAACAAATAGATGGGAAATTCTACCTCCTTTTCAAAATTTCCCCAGGCTGGAGCAGCTCTGTAGATAGCTGCTGTTGCCAGGCACATCGGACATTTATCAGTGTAACACTTCTGAGGACCTTATATTGTGTGCTTCTTCAGTGTTCAGTTACCTAGACTTTTCATTCAATGAACAGTCACCTAGGCTTTTCACTGTTTGACTGCCCATTTAGCAGTTCACGTCCATAAATCCTTCTGTAAAAGGCTACCTCTTATTTTGCAAATTATTCATTACGTGCAACTGTAAGGTCATTATGACCCAAAGATGTTACCACTTGCTGATAGTAAGCACAGTGCTTAAGAATGCATTCTGGAGATGTAATTGCTTTACCCTTAGCTCGCATTTCACTCTGGTTAACTCTGTCAAGATGGCAGGATTTATCCTGAGTTATCTAGTTATTAATTTATCCAGAATTTAGGTGCTTCTGCACAAATCTTATGTTGAAAGTGACACCAGGAATTCTGCAGTGTTTAAAACTTGTTCAGAAATTGATATTTTCCCTAAGAAGCTTGCCTTCTCATAAAAAAGGAACGTCATTTGTGCAAGGAGCAGTCATCTGAAGAGTGTCACATGTCATTACTAAGGCAAAAGAAAGGTCACACGAGGTTAAGGGGAGGCCAGGAGAGGTTGCCTGTAGCTGACAAGGTTAGCTTAGAAGGGCATCTGATGGGTGTGTTGGGTGGTTGCTGGGGGATGGGGAGAAAGGGCACCCAAGTCAAGGACTCCTTTTGAGCAAAAGCCTAAACTGGCATTATTTGGAACAACACATCTGGAATCTAAATTGCCATATCGGGAATAGAGGAAAGAAACTAAGACTGACAGGATGAGGACAGATTCTCAATAGACAACATTGAACAAGGCGTTTGGAATTTACATATTGAGATGGGGAGCAATGAAAAGAATGATAGTTAAAGCCACATTTTAAGAGTTTAACATAGCCTCACTGTACACTAGGTTATCAACTTGGTGGGGAGGTGACCTAGAAAGGGTCAACCAGTGAGGCTATTGCAACAGCACAAAATTTGACCAAATGTGCAGAGTGCATGGATGACATGGATGGCTGAGAGAGCAAGTAGTGAAAATCATCAGGATTTGACACCTGATGACGCATGGATGAGAGAAAAGTGGAATACCAGGTAGCTGAGGGGAGAGTAGAGTCTGATAAGAATGGGGAATTCAGGAGAAGGAAGAGAGTCTGGATCCACACCAGGTTTGAGGTGCCCATTGGAAGACGTGGTGGAGTTTTCTGGTAGATGGTTGGGATGCTGGATGGAGAGGTAAGGAGTCAGAGCTAGAGATAAAGATGGGGAAGTTTTGGAAGGCATGGATGAGAGCGTGATGGAGGTGTTTTTTTTTTTTTTTTTTTTTTTTTTAAAGAAAAGGAGGGCCAAGACCAGACAGTCCATGAAGCACTTACATTTAAAGAGCAGAGGAAGGAGGGATCCCACCTGGAAGTTTATTGGGGGGCAATAAGATATTATTTACAATGAAACTTGGTGAACTGGGCTCCATGACTGGAAGAAGTGATGGAAGGACATGTGGACCTCACATAAAGATTGCAAGAGGCAAGAAGTCAGAACAACGCTGCTGTGATATTTCAAGAAATTCAGCTCCTATGGTCCAAATGTGTCATCTGACCCGGAAGTGTTTGAACCTTGAGAGGTAAAGTGATTTGCTTAATAAGGTATTTAGCAGCAGAGCCAGCACTAATAAGCAGATCTTCTTCTTAGTTCTCAGTCCTGGGCTCTTCTTACTTCTCTTCACAAAAGAAAGGAATAACATGGTTGCAGGCATTTAGGTAAATTTAGATAGAAGAAAAAATAAAAACATCATCTTGCTTTTGTACTAGATACTACCTGACCAAACAAAGGGCATTTCCCTAAACCAATGGGACAGACTGAGGGGGCAAGTTAGAGAAGCGTTGAGAGAATTCAATTAGTCAAATGCTTTCAGATTCATTCTGTTAGAAGCCAAGTATCTCATGGCTTCATGACTAGCTTTGCTGAGACTTTCATTCTCAGAGTTGAAAAGGAACCATAATAGAGGCTGCTTATTTGAATATATTTCTTTTTGTTTTTTGGTGGTACTAGGGTTTGAGCTCAGGGCCTTTATGCTTGCTAGGCAGTACTCTGCTTCTTGAGCCACTCCTCAACCCTTGCTGACTTGAATTTAAATACTACCAATGGTGTGGGTTAGGTGCAAATAATGGCAACCCTGAAAGAAAAGGATGTGTTAACACAATATTCCTAGAAATGAATTCTGGGCAGTTAGAAGTTTATTATATTTTAATGCTAGTGGATTTTTAAAAAGTCTTGAAAACATTTCTTTAAAAAGTTCTTGAAAGTTGAGCCTGTGTCGCAGCTACTCAGGAGATGGAAGTAAGAGGCTCACAGTCTGAGACTGGCTAGGGAAAAAGCTGGAGACCCTATCTGAAAAGCAAAGTAAAAAGCAAAAGGACTTGGGTGTGGCTCAAGTGGTAGAGTGCTTGCCTAGCAAGCATGAGGCCATCAGTTCAAATCCCAATACTACCAAAAAAATTTCTTGGAAGGGGGGTTGTCTGGGAATATAGCTCAGTGGTACAGCACGTGCCTAGCATGCATGAAGTCCTGGGTTCAAGTTCCCAACACCAAAGTCCCCAACACCAGGAAGAAAAATTCTTGAAAAAGGAGCAAATACTTCAAGAGGAAGGCAGCTCATGAGGCATGGGCAGTTTACAAATGAAAATATGTATGCACAATTAAAAATGATCTAAGGTAAGAAGAAAAGGGAGTTACCATAAAACCCCAAATAATTTCATATCTAACTGGGCCCTTCCCAATGACCTCATGTGATCAAGAGTTCAGATAAGAGGGTGGCACCTACTATTGGTGGTGAAGATGAGAAGAAAATAGAAAACACTGAAGTCACAAAAAGTGTGTGTGTGTGTGTATGTATGTTGTGCAGAGAGCAAGGATAAGGTGGCAAGACTACTGGTGACACAGACTAGTGTAGTACATATTAAAATGACAGAAAACAATAGAACTGTCCCTTTTCTATTTTGTTTCCGTATTTATATATATTTTTTGGTGTGACTAGGTTTTGAACTCAGGGCTTCACAGTTGCAAAGCAGACACTCTACTGCCTGATCTGCACCTCCTGTCCTTGTTTTCATATTTTTGATTAAGGAGAATAATCTTGGTTCTGGAAAGGATGGAACAAATCTACTTAAAGGAGAAATGGATGCCCTAGAGGAAGTCAAGCCTCTAAAATGGAGCTGCCCTTAAGTCTTCAGTCTGTGATGGGCTACATTCCAGAGAGAAGAAAAAATTATAAACATGACAGAAAAATGTTGTTATGTAATCTTGGAATCTTGAAAAGGTACCAGAAGAGTGCAAGTGGCAAATGCCCTTCAATTTTTGGAAGAGGGGAAAAAAGTGAATTATGAGTATTTAAAGAGTGGGGAATTTATTCACTAAGTTCTGGCCAAGTCGTAGAGTGAATTGTAGACAAGGAATGCTGCATTTAGACAGGAGTGCACAGCAGGTAGGATTTGCTGATTAAGAACAAGGTTTTCAGGGCTGAGGGAGAGCGCAGAGGTGAGGTGCCTGGCTAGCTTGTTTGAGGCCCTGGGTTCCATCCCTAGCACCATGAAAACAGAAGCCACAAATGAAAAGCAAAGACTTGAAGCTCACTCTTTCCTTGTGACTTAAGATGTGCAGGTGATGAAGGTTATGATGGCCAATGGTGACTGAGAACGTTTTGTGTGTCAGGAATCAAAGAATGCACATAAAAGTGCCAATTTCTTTAATCTTCCCCATTCCTGTGGGGGCATGGACCGTGTGGACTCCCATAACGTTCCTGAAGGAACCAAGTTATCTAGATCACAGAATGCGCTGTATCTTGGTTCTCCATGGCTGTTTTTAAAAAATTAGTTTAAAATAAGCATGTATTAATTGTACAAAGTAATCCACATGGCTTTTGCCAAAGGTTTTTACCTTTCTGTTTTGCAAGTTTGTGGAAATGTATACAGAACGGTCACTGTCTTAACTTTTCCTTTTGTGTTTTGGTGGTTCTGAGGGTTGAACTCAGGGCCTTGTGCTTGTTAGGGAGGTGCCCTACCACTTGAGCCATGCTGTCAGCCCTTTTTGCTTTAGTTATTTTTTGGATAGAGTCTTGCTTTTATTCCTGGACCAGCCTGGACCGCTATCCTATTTACACTTCCCGCATAGCTGGGATGACAGGCGTCATCCAGCCACAGCAGCCATTGGTTGTGAACTTTTTTTGCCAGGACTGGTTTCCTCCTGATCTCTACCTCCTGAATAGCTAGGATTACAGGCGTGAACCACTGTGCCCAGCTGTCTTAACATTTTTTTGACTCACTCCACCAGCCCTTTTTGCAATGGGTTTTTTTGAGATAGGGTTCTTGTGAACTGTTTGCCTGGGCTGGCTTTGAACCGTGATCCTCCTGATCTCTGCCTCCTGTGTAGCTGGGATTAAAGGCGTGAGCCACTGGCTCCCGGCTTACTCCAATTATTTTCAATACACGTGAGCCACCAATGCATGTGTTTACATAAGCCACACAAGGAAGTCGCTCTAAACAGTTCTGGGTGCCATTTTTTTGTTTGTTTGTTTGTTTTCTGCATTCAGAACTATGCCATGAGCATTTCCCATCTAACTAAGTTTTATTAACAATAAAAAGATTAAAATTTATTTCTGAATATTAGTTTGCTTAATCACCCCCTTTATCTGCCTTTTAGGTTGTCTTTAATCTTTTACTGTTACAAGTGATTGCATGGTGAGGTTCCTTATATGTAAATTTGGACCACTTTTCCTTAGACTTGGTTCCTATAAAGTCACTGAGCAAAGGCATGGATGTTTAACGATTCTTTTTCTTTTCTGTTTTTGCTGGGACTGTGGTTTGAACTCAGGGCTTTGCACTTGCAATTTGCTTTGGTTGTTTTGGAGATGGAATCTCTTGAAAGTATTTGCCCAGGCTGGCCTCGAACTTTGATTCTTCCCATCTCAGCCTTCCAGGTAGCTAGGATTCCAGGTGTGAGCCACTGGTGCCTGGTGATGTTTAACAATTCTTGATACAGATTGCTAAAACATTGTAATGAGAAGTTGTTTTAACTTATATCACTATAAAACAAAGCTCGTCATTTCACCCTGGCTAGTTATGAATACTTATAATAATAAATGAAAGTAACATTTTGAGTAAGTCAAAATACACATCTTACAGAAGTACTGAGCTCTCTGGGATGGGTGTGGTCATAATTGCCTTGGCTAATTATATGAATGATTAAAAAAATTTCCTGTTTGCAATGTTAACTCATTTCTCCGTGAGCCTATTATTTACTTATCATTTTGTAAGATCTCCATAATTAGTGGTAGTAATCTTTTGTTGCCATAGTAGACATAAAAATACTTTTTTCTTATTTGCCTTTCAATTTTATCTGTGATGTTTTTTAGAAGTATTTCAGGTGTTTTACTATTGCTCTGCTATTATTAAAATCTTTTATATTGAAAGCTCTTGTTTCTCCACATTTCTGTCCAGTTTTCTAGCTATTAAAATATTTACTTCTTTAATCCAGCTGAATTTTACCTTGATTTATGGATGCTAATTTCCTTCCCCTGGAAGGAAAATACATGTATTTGGTGGTACTGGGGTTTGAACTCAAGGCACTTGCTCTACACTTGTGCCATGCCCCAGCCCTTTTTGGTTTGTTTATTTTAGCATAGGGTCTTGAGTTTGTGCCCAGGCTGGCCTGGACTGTGATCCTATTTATGCTCCCCCTCCAGCTGAGGTGACAGGTATGCACAGCCACTCCCAGCTTTTGATTGGTTGAAACTTTTTGTCTGGCCTGGTCTCCAACTGTGATCCACCTGATCTCTACCTCTGGAGTGGTTAGAATTACAGGTGTGAGTCACTGTGCTGACCTCCCTGACTTATTTTTAATAGGTACATTTTCTTCCATCACACAGTATTTATTCAGCTAATCCTTATTTTTGGACATTGAGTTTGTACTATAAGAAATGACTTAGTTATGTTATGGACATCTTAGGTGTCTGTTTCTGTTTGTAGCTTTTATTTTTCTTTAATATAAGTTTCTTATAATGAAATTTTAGGTCAAAGGGTGAAACAGCTTTACAGTTTTCTCATACCAGTTGCTAAATTGTCTGTAATTTGTTTATTTTAGCAATTTCAGGCTTTTACCAGCCGCAAGTGAGAATGGTCCCTGAGAGTGAATTAAACTTAAAACAAATTTGGAGGTATGTGATGACATTTTTTTCTACTCAAATGGCACATCCAGGAATGGTGTGGCTTGGGGTCACGTATTCTGTGTCACTTAGCGAAGTGTCAGGATATGAATCCGGCATATTTCCCTGGTAGGTACAAAAGTATAAAAATTTCTTCTTGTAAATCTGGCACATTTACTCATCAGAATTATTTGGAGGTTTGAATTCCTTCTTAAATTTTGTAGCTATAGGAAGTGGGATCTGTTCAAATTACGTTTTCTGACTAATTGTTCAGTAGTTTTCCCCCAAACTATTGAATTTTGTGTGCTCATTGTATATGTGGCTGTCAGGTCTTCAGATAGATTCTTACCCCTAGCATTGGAGGGTTGAGGCTGAGGCTTAGCGAGTTTGGTAACCTTCTTGAGTCGTGCGTTTGGTCCAGATGTGGGTCTTGTGGTGAACTTAACTGTCTAAATCTCCAAGGTGATGCTTTGTGTGTGTGTGTGTGGTACTGAGGTTTGAACGCAGGCCCCTGTATTTGCTAGGCAGGTACTCTACCAACTGAGACACACCCCAGCCCTTTGGCTCTGATTACTTTTCAGATAGGGTCTTGGATTTGTGCCTGGGCCAGTCTGGACTGTGATTCTCTGATTATTGCTTCCTGAGTAGATGGGATGACAAAGATGGACCACCATGCCCAGATTTTTATTGGTTGACATGGGGTCTCACTAACTTTTTGTACCAGATGACCTTGAGCTGCAATCTTTCTGATCTCTACCTCCAGAGTGGCTGAGATTACAGGTGGGAGCCACCATGCCCAGTTTCAGTGATGCTTTTTAGATCAACTCTTGTTGCTCACCAAATATGTCAGGAGAAATACACTTCTCTGTTCTAACAACAGTCCTGTTCATCCGTCAGCACCAGTTTTAACAGTGACATTGAATGAGTCTGTGATATGAGGAATGATCCAAATCCAGACAATGAAGATACCTAGCTCCCGTGCCAGAGTCCTGATGGTTGAAAGGAAATGAAAGGAAGCTGGATTGTGGTGCCTCACATCAGAACTCCTAACCCAGAGGGCTGCTCTCAGATGGACTGGGGTCGGGGTCCCCTGACCCTGGAGATTTTCCAGGAGAAGCTGCAGCACAAAGCAATGGGGATGGGAATGCAGATAGAGAAATTGCTAAGTTTTCTCTGGGTCCCCAATTATGTCTGCATCTAGCTTTGGGGTATCCCAGCTCTTAAGTCAGCAGTGGGAATTGGGCATGGCTATTGAAAAGCACAAGTTTTCTGAACCTCATTTCATTCTGCAATTTTTATCTTCTTTCTGAACCTTACAATAAATTCTAACAGGTTTCTAAATAGAATGTAGTTTATGTTTGAATCTTTTATGTTGTCTATCCTTTCTTGTTTATTCTAATGAATAGTGCAAAACAAGGATGACCAGCAAACACATGATCCACCCCCGGATTCTTAAGGGGTGATGGTGAAACTGGCTGGATCTTCAGTGAAAAAAAAAAAATCCAGTAGCGAGCCAGACACTCTTTAGCCTTCTGCCCTTTCTCAGCTTGACTATACTTGTCCATCCATCCATCCATCCATCCAGTCATCTGTTCATTCACTCACAGGATCTTTTTGGTGCCTCAGCTAGTGATGAGCTCATTGTTGGGGGAACTGTGAATGATGCAAATATGTCTTGGCCTCAGGAAAGCCTGGCATAAGAGAAGAGACTGCATGATGGAAGTGGGGAGGAGGTAACAAAGGCTTGAAATATTAGATGCTTGAAAAGTGACTTTGATTCCGTCACAACCCTCTTAAACCAATCACAAATGCTTCCAAGATGGTGTCACACCTGTTCTCATCCACTTCTATTCCTGGCAGACTTAGAAAGGCAAGAGGAGACTTCAGTGCATGGAGAACTGAATTAGTTACAAACTGTGGATGAACAAAGAAGAACCTCCTTCAAACTCCATCCACAAGAGTGAACAACAGGGCCAGGTGTGGTGGTTCAGGCCTGTAGTCCCAGCCATGCAGGAGGTGGAGGTAGGAGGATCTCGGTCAGAGACCCTATTTGAAAAACAAGCTAAAAGCAAAAAGAACTGGAGGTGTGGCTAGAGCCTTGCCTAGCATGCACAAGACCCTGAGTTCAATCCCCAGTACTGTACAAAACAAAACAAAATAAAACAAAACAACACAAAACAAAACAAAACACAATCAGAGGAAGTGCCGAATGGGGGTGAGGGTTGTAGTTTTGACCTTTATGAGAATTTATGGTGTTGTGATTTAGAGAACCTGTCAAACAGAAGAACAGATTCAGATTCCAGTCTTTAATTAATCCTTTAACTTTTTCTGGCCTCACATTTTCCACCTATAAAATGGAGATGGTACCACCTGCTTTTGAAAGTACTCATAAGCTTTTTGAGCAAGTGACATCATGGGAGTGAAAGTTTTTTCTTTTTTCTTTTGGTGGCATTAGGGTTTGAACTCAGGGCCTCAACACTTGCTAGGCAGGTGCTCTTACCGCTTGAACCACTTCACCAGCCCTCTTTTGTGATGGGTGTTTTTGAGATAGGGTCTTGTGAACTATTTGTCCAGACTGTCTTCAAACCATGATCCTCCTGATCTCTACCTCCTCAATAGCCAGGATTACAGGCATGAGCCACCAGTGCCCGGCCAGTTTTTATTGTTTTAAGCCTAAATATAGCTACATAAGAATAAGTGCTGATCACTGTTAGTAAGCTCTGAGTTGTTTCCCTGTCTTTAGTGGCTTGACCCAATCCTATCAGTCCATAGGATTCCGCTCCTTTCCTGATTGTTTAGGAAAGGATACATCCCACGCAGTTCTGAGTGAGGGACTCAGAACTAAGGTAGTAAGTATTCACAGAGTCTCTTCCCCCAAATAATTTAAAATATTCTTATTTTTATCTTAGAGAGGCTAGAAGGCTTGAGACAGGAGATTCAGAAAAGGAAGTCTATTTCCATTAGTTTTAGCACTGACCTGAGCTGTGTTTGTTGAGTCTGAAGCTAGACTTAGGTGCTCAGACTCATTGCTTTCATTGCACTTTTCTAGAGAAACAGTTTTCTCTTGACTGTCCAGTAATTGTCATAAAGTTCCCAGGGGTCCTCGTCAGGACAGCTAGCTAAGTAACACTATCATCCTGTAGCACACTGGGAAAACCTTCCCCCGTTATCAAAAGCAGCTTCCTTAATGACCTCCCCAAATTATTGTACGGTATCACGTGACCCCTTCATGGGTGGACTGTTGTGTTTGGCAGAGAAATGTGACATAGTACACTTGTTCAAAGAAAGCCTTCCTTCTCTGGAGGAAACGTGTAACCTTGGTGCAACGTGAGAAAAACTGTGTATAGGCTTTGTTGTTGGACCATTTTGGCACAGAGCTGCTTGACTTAGATCTTCACGTATGTTCATGTGAACACCTCTGGATGCTCAGGACAAATTGGAAGTTGCTCTTGTGACCATCTTGACTATGAGACACGCTGCTGAACAATGGCACATTACGTATTCTTTTAGCCACAGTGCTTTAGGAAGTCCTTAGGACTCTAATAAGACCATGGTCAGATGGGATATATTGGTTAAGATCCAGGCCGGCTTGCTCTGGTTGTCTAGTTTTCATTCTTTCATTTGTGCAGGTAGAATGAACAGGGAGAAATGGATTCATGACATCACAGGGGCCCAGCTCTTAGTGTAATGTTTTGGTACCACCATCTTGAAATTTTGAACACTTTTTTTCTCTTTTTGATGGTACTGGGGGCTGATCTCAGGGACTTGCACTTGGTAGGCAGGCGGTCTACTACTTGAGCTGTGCCTCCAGCCCTTGAATACTTATTGAAGGAGGCTTTCCTCATTTTCATTGTGTACTCACTGGAGGCCTGGCTCAGGTGGTACAGTGCTTGCCTAGCAAGTGCAAGGCTCTGAGTTCAAACCCCAGTGCTGCCAAAAGCAGAAGGCAAACTGATAATCGTTGAGCACCAGCCCTACAAATTCCATAGCAGGTCCTGTCTTTGTCCCTAGCTGTTTTATTGTTGGTTAGAGGATCCCAAATATTGACAAAAAGAGAATGAGATGAGGTGGACAGGGAACGTGAGCTAAAGAAATAACTAGAACCCATCTGTGTTTATGTTACTGCTCTAATATGGGTTCTTGTATGGAGAGATTTCTGTTTTATGCAAAAAAATTCCTGCCTGTGAAATTCCTGTATTTACAAGTGAAGATGCTATCTTCTGGAAGTGGAAATAGGGAGAGAATCCAGGGCAATGTGACAGCTTCTTACTGTCACATGAAATATCTTTTCTTCTTTTTTGCGTCATGAGCAGCATGGGCCTGCAAATTTGGCTCTGCTGGTGAAATTCCAATGCCAGGGATTTCTGGTGGCTCCTTTCCAAATGGAGGCAGCCCTGGGCAGGTGCTTCGGCTGTGATCCCTGTTCTTGTTTAGCATGTGACCAAGCTCATGTCCTCCTTGTTGGTACTCAGATGGCCCCTCTGGTGAAGCCCACCCTGGTCACAGTTACAACTGCGGCTCTCTCCCTTCTTCACTCCTCATCCTCCTGAGCCTATTTCACTTCTTTTCATTGGTGTGCAAAGGCTTGACACATAGTAGGTGCTTACTAACCATTGTTGGGTGAAGGCATGAGAGAGTAAGCTGACAGATACATAGCTAACTCTTGAACTTAAGCCTTAGAATAAAAATGGCAGCTACCCTGTGAGCGCCTATCTCTGATGGGTCTGTTCTCTGCAAATCAATCCTAGTGCTCACAAATAATCTGTACACACCGTCAAGCAGCACTGTTTTGGAAAGTCTAAGATGTCCAGCGGTTTTCCCTTTTGGGTATCCCCATGTTAAGATTGGTTTTTTCAATGTTCCCCTAGGGGTGGAGATAAGGCAAGGTGCTCCAGGTAGAGGAGGATGCCAAGAGTGCATGGGATGTAACTTATCCCAAGGGCATGGCTCTGTTTCCCAAGCACTCACTGGCCTCTGCACTGTCCTTCAGTGTGGGCCAAGTTCACTTTCAGAGAGGAACCCTGGAGGGATAGTTCGGTTTGTGATAAGTTCTCTCCTTTATCTTACTTTTCTCAAAAGTACTGGAGACATTGATATTGTCAGTTCCTGTAACATTAAAAATGAATTTCAGCTAGGTGCAGTGGCTCACATCTGTAATCCCAGGTTTGAGGTTAGCCTGGGCAAAAAGTTAGTGAGACCTCCCCCACCATCAACCAATAAGCAAGGCATTGTGGTGCACGTCTATAATCCAGCTACTTAGGCGGTATAGGTAGAAAGATCAGTCTGAGGCTAGCTCAGACTATTCAAATAGTCTTTTGAATAGCTCAGCCTATTCAAAAATGACAAAAACAAAATGGGCTGGGGGCAGAGCTCAAGGGGTGCAAGGCTCTGAGTTTGAACCCCAAACCACCAAAAAAAAAAAAAAAAAAACCCAAAAAAACCAAAAACCCAAAACTGAATTTCAAATGACTAGCTCTCTCTTTGTATTAACAAACTGGTTATTTGTCAAAATATGTACTAACTTGAAAATTGCCTCAAGAGACTTTTTAGGTAAGAAGCATGATATTTAATCACTTTGAAGTAGACCTGAGTTTGAATTATAGTTGAAAACTGAGCTCTTTGGCTAAGTTTGACCATTTAGCAAGAATCACTGCATTGATGAAGGTAGAACATGAAAGTCAGTCATTAAGCAGAGTGTATGTTTGGAGCACCAAACTGAAGTGAATTCTTTTAAATAATTGCTTCAGAGTACTTTCATAATTTTGCCTTCATTGTCCTCAAATGTTTTTTGTTTTGGTGGTGCTGGGCTTTGAACTCAGGACCTTATGCTTGCTAAGGCAGGCACTCTGCCTCTTTAGCCACTCTGCCAGCCTGTCCTTAAATGTTTGAAAAGACTTCAGACTAATCTAAAATTCAATTTACTGATCCGAGAAATGAATGACACCATTACAGTAATTTACTTTTCAATCTGAGAGCCTAAGTACCACTTTCTATCTACTTAATGCGTTTAAATTTTTTTTTTTAGAGGAAGGCTGTCACTTGGTTCTATCAAATTATAGGCTTGTATATTATTTCTTCAATTATTTGTAGTGGAAATAATGAGGTTTTTTGGCCCTTGAAAACAGATGGAATTAAAATACCAAAGTAAAGTTTATTTAATTTTACAGCCAGGAGTTGGAGGAACACATTTTAATAAGAAAAAATCAAATAGAGCTTATTGTGTGAAAGGTTTTTTTTCCTTCCAAAGTAAACTCTATGAGTTGCTGTGTCTTGCTACTTTGGTGAATTTCCTTCTGATTTTGCTCTTGAAGTACATGAAAATTACTTCAGTACAGGAAAACAGTTAAACGAGAAGACTGTCTCTGAGTTTTAGTGTTGGTCAGAGATTCTGAAGATTTTAATGTTTTTCAAAAATGAGACAATCCCTGCAAGTTCCCTTGGTTACCATGCATTTCCATTTTCTCAGGAAGAGAGAGAACAGTGAGGTGGCTTCCTGGGGAGGGTCAGGGTGGAGGGAGCTGGCGTTCCCCAGTGTCCAGGAGGAGAGTGGATGTGTTGTTTCCATGGACACACACTGCTCCATTTTCCCTCTAGGTGGTGACAAAAGTGACTGAGTTTTGTCTGGCGAGGTGGAGGGTAATGGAAATTTGTTCCTACAAATTCTTTCCATTTTCCCCTACAATCTTCATATAAGTATTACTTCTAAGCTATAATCACTTTGTGACCTTACTTTGAAGACTTGCTTAATTTTTTCTAATGGGATAGGTTTGGGTTAATGGAATAATCCATAAAGCCAGTTTATTATTTTTAATAATAAAAAAGCATAGATCAGTATATTCAGGAAATCACCTACCCACTTGACTCTTTTTAAGGAATTATGACCCTATTTCTATTCCTAGTTGCATTTGGCCCCTTGCTGAAAATTTCTACCCTTCCTGAATAATATATCTTGGGACCAAGTGTTGCTTCAGTAAGAGATTGTAGGTCACTAGAGGTAGACCAGGGTTTAAACTAGTCTGTGTCCTAATTCATAAGGAAAATACAGAAGAAGGGTTTTGTCTACCTGAGTATTTCATTGAGTATATGACTTCATTTAGTTGGTTAGGTGGCAGGAGCCTTAGGACAAATGGAGCCTGTGACCACACAACTCTCACGGTCTGGTGAAGTAACCTTTAGACAACAGCTGTGGTGTCAAAGGCCTTGCCAAAAACAACAGAGCAGAGAGGAGTTCCTGTCCCTTCAAACAGGACAGCTGAAATGGTGGCCAGGTTTAACAACAAAACAAAACAAACAATAGTCCAGGCCAAGCTTTTATGATGAGAAAAAAATAGAAAAATTAGAACTTTGACATTGAAAATGTCTTGTCTTTGAGAAAAGTGCCAACCCCATCTGTGGACTCTGGATCCCTTACCACTGGGCAAGCACACATTTACCTGATTGAGTCCTTTCTGGGGAGAAATGAGACCATGTATCCATTTAATAAAACTCCTAAATTAGGATTAGCATTACTAGTTATGACACAAGAATTTAAAGAGCAAAGAAAAATTACCTCCTACCTACCCTGTTTCAGTATCTGTTTTTAAAAAACACTTATTTCTTCCTGAAAGCTCATTTCAGTGGTAGAAAATATGAGAAACTGGGTGTTGATTTCAAAAAGGTATTTTTTCCTTAAACTTGAGAACAAAAGTCACAGCTAATGATAAATGATCGTGTCACAGATTTCCAGGTTTTTGGCAAAAACGGTGCTTAATAAAATTAAAAAAAGCTGGATCACTTAAGAAAAGTAATTCATTTCTTACTTTGACTCTTTCCCCAAACAAACAAAAAATGTACTCATCTCCTTCCCAGTATTAAGGAAATATTTTCCAGACTCATAGCATGTACCGCGTTCCTCTATCAGGATCTTTTTAACTCTATGCCTGTGTTGGAAAGTGATCTCAGAATTAATCTGATACGCATTTTGCTACTTTTCTCTTGTTTAACACTTAGCTTCAGTATCCCAACCTTCATTTTAATGCTGCTAGACTTTCTGGAACATACCTAGTGTCAACCAAGAATAAAAAGTTTCAGGTCATTTGTTTTATTTCTTTTTCTCTCCCCCTTTAAAAACATTTCAACTTTTTGCTCTATTCATTGATTTAAAAAGTTTCTAAGCTGACGATCTGGTTTTTTTTTCATCTAATGTCTGTCAAAAAGAAATGTAAGAAAAAGCTGCCTTTGTAAGGTACACAGAAGGTGGAGGATTTAAGCACAGTGCTTTAAAAGCTGTTTAAAATGTAGGCACCGACTGCGGGAACCAGGACATTTGCCCTGCACTCAGCCAAGAGTCACAGAGGTTTCACCAGGGTTGAGAGAGGCAGGGAAGTGTCCCATGAAGGCTGACAGTGCCTTACAGTGGCTCAGCGACAAGGACAGCTAGCAGCCGGTGCCTTTCTTCTAAGCAACCACCTTAATGAGCTCAAACTGGAGGCAGACTTACTGTGATGGCCTGGAGTCTTCCCTTCACCAGCTCGGCTTCTTCCATTGTAGAAGTCAAGGACAGGAGGACGTTGAGGGAAGTCCAAAGCTACCATAAATCGAGCAGCCTCCTTGGAGAGAGATCAGGGGTGACAGCAGAGAAGCAGGGAGAAGTCTGCGTTAGCACAGGGAGAAAGGGAGAAATTCCTGAGTTGTCAGGAGCGTCTTTGAGCAGATGCATAGATCAGGCCAGACAGACACATGTAATAAGGGTGTGGGGGGAGGCAGAGGCCGAGGCTGCTGGCACAGTTGACTGACAAGTTTGAACGGCAGCGGCACAAGCCCTTTTCCTTCAGGAGCTGCCAGCTCTTTGTTGTAATGTGCACAGTTAGCAAGGCACATTTTCTTATTAACTGTTCCTTCCCCAAGTCATTATTTCCCAGGAGTGGCACAGACAACCAGTGCTGAGTGTTTTAATCAGCACATGCTCCAGCCACACACAGCCAGCCCCCTACTTGTGGGTCTGTCTGTGTTTGTCTGAAGTTAGTTCACCCCACTCCTGCTCCAGAGTTGCCAAAGTAAGAGCCTCAGGTTGACAGGGCACAAGTGCCAAGCCCCTTGTTTGCCTTTCTCCCTCGGTGGCATCTATAGCTTCTTTAGATCCTCACATGGAGGTAGATTTGCATCAGGCTGGCCTCCCCTCCCACCTCCTCACCTCCAGCAGTTTGTTGCAACCTTAGACTTTTAGATCAAGGAGAATCAAAGGAGTTAAGGTGACAGTTTTAAAAGGTTGGCCCACTAGGGGTCAAGAGTGTCCCCTCAGTTGCTGCTTCACTTGGACTTCTGTGGAATGTGGCTTTTTCTTGGACCTCGTTCAGAAAAGACACTCTGGGCTTTCAGGAAAGCGTCCAGTTTGACCTCAGCAGTTATGCAAGAGAAAGAAGTGAGCCTCTGTGACTGCCAGCAGCCCTGCACTGGGTGACACTCCCATGCCCTGTGGAGAAGGCTGTGAAGCCCAGTGAAATTTGGAGGTTGAAGCCGAGACTGGGAAGCCTTGCAATTGACTTTTTCCCTACCAGTTCTTTAATTAAGTTTTGATGCGCTCAATCCTAATTGCCACCTGCTTCATTATTACTGTTCAGATGCTATCAGGACCTTTGTGTCAACGTTCAGCTGAAGAGGTTAAAAGGACAAACCAAACATTGAACATGTGGTTTAATTTCCTTTGTGTTATTTTATATTAATAACTCTGATCGCTAATATTTGCCGAGCACACACTCTTAGACACATGCATTGTGTCTGCCTATTTATCTTAAAAGGTGCTGGCCAAAAGGTACTATTTCTCTTATTTTTAAAATGAGGCAACAGGTTCAGAGAGATAATTTGTTACATGGCAAAAAAGTAGCAGAGTGAGAATCAGAACCTCAGTTGTCTGACTTTGTAACAGCCATTCATCAAGGTTTGCCCAAGGTGAGATGCAGGCTGAAGGTTAAATCAGTCATCTAGCTCCCAAAATGCTTACAGCTGGGTATAAAACCTTCAGGGTGAACCCTGTGTGAGTATCCTCTGGAGACAGGGCCCTCGTGGAATAAGATCTCCGCATATTGTCATTTGGGGCTCCCCCAACATGGAGGTCACATCCCTGAGTCAAGCAGCCTCAGAGGAAACCTAACTCTTCCAAGGGTCTGAAATTATACTTGAGAGTAGTTTACTTTATCTTTGTTCTTCCATCCTCAAAAGAGACAGTTAAAGAGATTACAGAATAGAATGGATGACACATGGACCAGGTTGATTACTGTGGGGTGGATATTTAAGCTAAAAAAGAAAAATTAAACCTTCAAAGCATTTTGATTTTGTTTATCTGCAGATCTTGGCTGAAATTAAAGAGAAGCAGTAGTGATAAATATCTCCATCAGAACCGCATATTCACTGCCCAAAACAAGTGGGCACTCATCCAATTATTCATCTGGATCTTTTTCTAAAATCAATTTATCTCTCAAATCTCATTTCTGCTATGGGAAAACCCGAGGGTTTTCTAGTGGAGGAAGGACTGTATAAAATGAGAGGATCAGGGAATTCTAAATCAGGGAATTTAGAAAGGACAGAGTTGTGCCAGCCAAATGGTGATAGCGTGTGTTTATTCATCTGTACAGTTGACAAGACAGTAGTTGCTAATACTTTAGAAGTGTTTGTTATTCATTCACCCTGTGCAGATTTATTGAGTGCCTGTCATGCACTGTGCTAAGTGTTTGGGATACATGAATACAAAGATTCCTGCTTTCCTGGAATTCATATTCTGGGAGACAACAAGAGAAAAATATACTAAGTAAGTGGGAGGTAGTAGATGAGAAGGCGACTATGTTTTTCTGTGTCCTCTGAGAAACAAATGCCAAGACAGGTTAAATGTACAAAGCTGTAGTAGGACAAATGAAAAAATGAAAAAGGGGGAGGTAGGCAGAAAAGGCTGGTGCTGCAGCAATCTGGGAGACCCAAGTGAGAGGGAGAGGGAGGGGAAGTTTGGTGGAAGCAGCCTAATCTGCACAGCAGTTTAAGGGACATTGGCAAGACCATCAAGAAGTCCTGGCGCCAAAGGTGGCCACCATACTGGTCCTGTGTCTCCCAGGCTGCCACACTCAGTGATTGGCTAGGAGCAGTGCCCGGAAAACATGGCCAGGATAAACAGGGATGGAGTGCAATGTGCAGCACTGGGGACCCCGTCTGTTATGCTTCTGTGGTTGGATGTCCCATAGTGATAATGCTAAGGGAAAAGAGCAGGGGAGGAGAATAACGGTTTCAGTGTAGAATTGGGCCATCAAGAAAGCTTCAGTGAGGGGAGCATTAGAATAAGGCCTTAAAGGAGAAGTGGAGCTAGCCATGAAGACACCAAGGGCAAAAGCGTATTTGGAAAAGCTTGTGCAGGTCTTATGCTGGGCTATACCCTAGCATATTGTAAGAACAAGGTTTTTGTGGCACAGAGAGCACCAAGGGCAGGGGAATGGGAGAGGTAGCAGGAAATATAACTGTGCCATTGTGAGGCCTTTAGGCTTTCCTCTGTGTGGGTGAGATGCAGCTGAAGTGTTTGGAGCAGAGGGGTGTTTTGCATGGACAGAAGCAGAGAGGTGCGAGATGCTATTGTCTAATCCAGGGAAGAGATGCTGGTGGCTTGTTCTAAGGTGGTAACAACGACGGTGGTGGAATTGCTTTTGTATATTTCAATCCTCTTGGTAGAACCAACAGCATTTCCTGAGATCAGATAGAGGGTTTAAGAGAAAGAGAAGATTCTGGAGAATTCTATGTCTCTTGACCTGAGCAAATAGAAATTGTCATCGACTGAGATGGGAGAATTGGTGAAATATATATATATATATATATATATATATATATATACTTTTTTTTAGGGTGAAGATACATACAACTAGCTTGATTTTCAACAGATCAATTTCTTTTTTTTTTTCATTTTTCTTTTATTATTCATATGTGCATACAAGGCTTGGGTCATTTCTCCCCCCTGCCCCCACCCCCTCCCTTACCACCCACTCCACCCCCTCCCGCTCCCCCCCTCAATACCCAGCAGAAACTATTTTGCCCTTATCTCTAATTTTGTTGTAGAGAGAGTATAAGCAATAATAGGAAGGAACAAGGGTTTTTGCTGGTTGAGATAAGGATAGCTATACAGGGCATTGACTCACATTGATTTCCTGTGCGTGGGTGTTACCTTCTAGGTTAATTCTTTTTGATCTAACCTTTTCTCTAGTTCCTGGTCCCCTTTTCCTATTGGCCTCAGTTGCTTTAAGGTATCTGCTTTAGTTTCTCTGCATTAAGGGCAACAAATGCTAGCTAGTTTTTTAGGTGTCTTACCTATCCTCACCCCTCCCTTGTGTGCTCTCGCTTTTATCATGTGCTCATAGTCCAATCCCCTTGTTGTGTTTGCCCTTGATCTAATGTCCACATATGAGGGAGAACATACGATTTTTGGTCTTTTGAGCCAGGCTAACCTCACTCAGAATGATGTTCTCCAATTCCATCCATTTACCAGCGAATGATAACATTTCGTTCTTCTTCATGGCTGCATAAAATTCCATTGTGTATAGATACCACATTTTCTTAATCCATTTGTCAGTGCTGGGGCATCTTGGCTGTTTCCATAACTTGGCTATTGTGAATAGTGCCGCAATAAACATGGATGTGCAGGTGCCTCTGGAGTAACCTGTGTCACAGTCTTTTGGGTATATCCCCAAGAGTGGTATTGCTGGATCAAATGGTAGATCGATGTCCAGCTTTTTAAGTAGCCTCCAAATTTTTTTCCAGAGTGGTTGTACTAGTCTACATTCCCACCAACAGTGTAAGAGGGTTCCTTTTTCCCCGCATCCTCGCCAACACCTGTTGTTGGTGGTGTTGCTGATGATGGCTATTCTAACAGGGGTGAGGTGGAATCTTAGTGTGGTTTTAATTTGCATTTCCTTTATTGCTAGAGATGGTGAGCATTTTTTCATGTGTTTTCTGGCCATTTGAATTTCTTCTTTTGAGAAAGTTCTGTTTAGTTCACATGCCCATTTCTTTATTGGTTCATTAGTTTTGGGAGAATTTAGTTTTTTAAGTTCCCTGTATATTCTGGTTATCAGTCCTTTGTCTGATGTATAGTTGGCAAATATTTTCTCCCACTCTGTGGGTGTTCTCTTCAGTTTAGAGACCATTTCTTTTGATGAACAGAAGCTTTTTAGTTTTATGAGGTCCCATTTATCTATGCTATCTCTTAGTTGCTGTGCTGCTGGGGTTTCATTGAGAAAGTTCTTACCTATACCTACTAACTCCAGAGTATTTCCTACTCTTTCTTGTATCAACTTAAGAGTTTGGGGTCTGATATTAAGATCCTTGATCCATTTTGAGTTAATCTTGGTATAGGGTGATATACATGGATCTAGTTTCAGTTTGTTGCAGACTGCTAACCAGTTTTCCCAGCAGTTTTTGTTGAAGAGGCTGCTATTTCTCCATCGTATATTTTTAGCTCCTTTGTCAAAGATAAGTTGCTTATAGTTGTGTGGCTTCATATCTGGGTCCTCTATTCTGTTCCACTGGTCTTCATGTCTGTTTTTGTGCCAGTGCCATGCTGTTTTTATTGCTATTGCTTTGTAATATAGTTTGAAGTCAGGTATTGTGATACCTCCTGCATTCAACAGATCAATTTCACATGGAGATGCCAAATACTGAATAGGCAATTGGATATGGTGTTTGGAATTTTGGAAAAAAGTCTCAGATGGATTTATAAAATATATCTCTAGAAGTAAGTTGGGCCACAAAATATCTAAAATTAGATAAAAAACAGAATAGTCTAAGGAGCTAGTATCCATCAAACAGTAACTATGTATTCATGACCAAATTCAGCCTTTGTAAAACAGATATCTAATAGGGCTCTCTGTGCTTTCAGTTGTCTTATTAAACCAGTTTTATTAAATATCTTGTTGCTTGTTAACTGGTGTAAATGAGGATGGAAAGAGTTAAAAGTTGCAGTTCATTTCCTGTCCTCACATTAGCAGTTAGGATTGTTAGAGATTCTCAGACAGTGTCTTTTTACAATGGACTGCTTGTCTGGTCGAGAGGTGACACACATGTCTGAAATAAGTAGTGGACAGAAAGACAGTAACCCAGCCACTATTGTATTCTGATAAAGCAAAGCTCTAACTCTTGCACCATGGAGACCATGCTATGGCCCAGTGACAGGAGGATATGGCACAAAGTGCAAGGTGAATCAAAAGAGAGAGAGATTACAGTAAATTATAGGAAAGACACCTTGGGGACAAGGCAGAACTTTAGAGCAGAAAAGACATTTCTCAAATTAGAGGTCTCCTTTTTAGGAGCCATCCTGTTTGACCAGAGACAAGAGTTAGGAAAACACAATGAAATACACATCTGTACCTAGAACTTGATGTTTCTCAGAGAGTGGACGAGGGGAGGGGGTGAGAAAAGATCAGATTTGTATTTCAGGAGAAGGAAACTCTCAACTTTTCCTGGAACACATAGGAAGAGGGAAAGATTAGGTAGGACAATCTATTAGGAAGGTAGGAAATATGAAGTGTGAGTGCTTTTAGAAAAAATAGAAAGACCACAAACAAACAAACAAACAAACAAATGCTATTGGCCCACAAAAGGGAGCGTTCTCAGAATTCTTCCTCATTTTTAGATGGCTTGAACCCAGAGGCCCTGAAGTGCATTGCTAGGGCTTCAGTGTTCCCTCCCAAACTCAGATTGAAGTTTAATTATCATTGTAAGAGTGGTAAGAAGTGGGACCTTTAACGGGTGGTTGGGTCATGGGGCACCTCCCTTATGAATGGATTAGGCCTGCCGTTGTGGGAGTGGTTGTGTTAACCTTTTTGTGCTATGACAAATATCTGAGAAATGACTTACAGGGTGAAAGCTTTATTTTGGCTCACATTTTCAGAGGTTTCCATGGTCGACTGACTCTGCTGTTTCTGGGCCAGGTTGAGGCACAACATCATGGCAGAAGAACGTGGAGGAGCACAGTGGATCACCTCATGGAATCCAAGAAGTAGACAGGCATAAACAGGAAGGGGCCAGGGACACCTAGTGACCCACTTCCTCTAACCAGCCCCCACCTTCTCAGTCTTCACCACCTTCCAGTAATGCCTTCACATTTTCAATCCATTAGTGGATTAGTCCATTTTTGAAGGCAGAACTCTCATGGTCCAATACGCTCTCAATAGTACCACCAACTGGAGAACAAGCCTTCAATACATGAGCCTTTTTGGGGAATATCTCATATTCAAACCCCAATAGCAGGTTAATTATAATAAGAGAGAGGAGTTTGACTATTCTCTCCCTTTCTCTCTCTCTCTCACGTGCTTCCCCACCATGTGATGCCTCCTGACATGTTGATGATGTCGCAAAAAGTTCCTGTCAGATGTTACCCACTGATGTTAGACTATCCAGCCTAACCATGAGCCAAATAAACTTCTCTTGTTTATAATTTACCCAGCCTGTGATATTCTGATATAGCAGCAGAAAATGGACTAAGACATGGTTGACTATGAAGGACAAGTAAATGGAGAAGTAGTACTTTAGGTGCTAATGTAAATATTTTAAAACCCAAGGGTGGTGACACTGGGAATGATCGATGCAGGGGAGGTACATTGAAAAGAAAGTTCAGTGAGAGTTAAATTGCAGAGAAGAATGAGAATTTGTTAGGTTCCAATGTACATATGAAATAGAAGCTTGAACTAGAGGTTTTGGATTGAAAACCATAGAGAAATAAAATCAAATGAAATAGTGGCAAGAAGACAATTGAAGGAATCCAAATGCAGGAAGTTAGTATTTCTAGGCTGTACACATGAAAAGACTTTTATAGAGCCTTTGGAAACCAGTAAGGAACTGGCTGCTTGCTCTCCTTCTGACTGGTGTCTTAGACTACTGGAAGTCAGAAGTGGTGTCAACCTATGGATAGGAGCTTCCTTCTTACACTATTTCTGAAAGACTCATTTGGAAAATCCTGATCCTTGGGTTTATGTGTGCTAACCTACCCTTCTCTAGTCTTTTTCCTGACTAGAAAAACATTCCCTTACAATATGTGTTTTTTCTTATCTTTTCCTTCTCTAGTAGAGTCTGGTGAGATTTAATTGCTATGGGAAGAAACAGTTCTGTGAGAAGAGCAACCACAATCCATTACAAGAGATTTCTGATATGGCTTTATTTTAATTCCAGGGAGGTCTAGATAGCCAGAACCATAATAATACCCGTTTCTTTGCTGTTGTGGTTGAGGGGAGCTAAATGGGCTTCCAGATATGTCTACTGTGTAGCCGCTCATCATTCTTGAACTCTGTATTGGGCACAGAGATCTCTCCTTCCTTTTTTCCTTTAGGACACCTCAACTCTTTGTTTTACTTCTATGTCACCCATCTCTTTTCAGTTTTCTTTGCTCAGTCCTTTTCTCTCAGTCTCTTCAAATTGCTTTGCACTGGTGCTCCACTGTTGGCCATCTTTACTTTTCTATTCTTCTCTACTCATCCAAGGGAGTCTTGTCCTAATGCTAGTTACATGCCAAGACTCCTGAAGCAATTTATATTTCCAGCTTAGACTCCAGCTCTAGGGTCTTGGAGTGTTAGCTTTGCCTGGATGTGTGTGACTCATTCTGTCACCTTTAACCACACCTCTGTCCAGATGCCCTTTCTCAGGCATCAGATCATGTAAAACCACAAACTCCTGCGTGATACTGACAATCCCTCTTATTTGCTCTATTTTTTTTTAAATCACAGCCCTTATGGTTTTCTATCATAAAATGCACTTGTGTTATTGTTTATTGTCTGTCTTCTAGAATGCAGACTTTCACACAGTGAAGAATTTTTGTCTATATTCTTTCAGTGTTTAGAAAAGTCCTGGTAGTTAATGGAGTTTTCTAGATCTACTTAGTGGACTGGCAAGTTGTTTATTTTAATTGATACATGCTAGGTATAAACTTATGGGGTGCACTGTGATGCTTGCTTTAATAGCTGTGTACATTGTACAATGGTCAAATCAGAGAAATGAACCTATTAATCACCTCCAACACTGGCCATTGCTATTTTGCAATATATAGTATGCTACTGTTAACTATAGTCACTCTTCTGTGTAATAGGATACCGGGACTTAAATTTGCACTCTAAAAGATTAGCAAATGTAACAACAGGTTATAGATACAGAAAGTGATGAAACCAGGATCTCAGTCTTGGACTGTCTGGTCTCAATGTTCTGTGGCACTCTGTCCCTTCATGCCTATCATTTTCCTTAGTTGTAATGAAATACTGTAGCTTGTTTTAACCACATACACTATTAAATGTGTAGAATGCAAATTTCATTGCTTTTATGATTTGTGAATTGATCAATAATACTGGACAGTCTTTAATCATTTCTTCTTATAAATATTTTGTAGATGAGACTGACTTCTCTGTAAGCAAAGTATTCTGAAGGTACACCAATACAAAAAAACTTATGAGCAAATAGTGTGTGTGTGGCTAAGCTGGCTGCATTCTTTTTGAACATTTACATAGGTCTTTTAGGCCGAGTCTCCTAGAAGCAAACAACTGGTCCATTTAGTGGAAGAGGATATTTAACTAAATCAATTGTTTGATTTCTTAGAGATGGAAGATGCAGCTGTTTCCTGATCTTAACCTCAGTTATCTGACACCCTACCCAAAATAACCAAAGATAAAAAATAATCTGTTAACAAACTAAAACACATAGCAAAGAGTCATCCCCAAGCATCCATCAAACCAACTGAAAATGTTCCATAATTTATTTTTCTTCTCATGTGCATACAACACGAGAAGTTAATATTTGACATAATTGCAATCTTATAATTTAGTCCCCTCTTCCTCCGTTCGCAAATGTCATGAAAATAACCAGCACCATAAAAAGCATTTCCCTTAGCTTTAAATATGAGAAAAAGCAGGAGGCAAAAAAAAAAAAAAAAAATCCCTGGCTTTCACTCCATCAAGATTGAGTATATGGGTTTTTAAGCACAATGAGTGTTCTGCAATAAATTTGCCATGCATCCATCCAAACCTTGTGGTGTTCATACTCATGTACAGTGAGCACCAAAGAGGAGGATGAAAAGGACCATCTAGGCTTAGCTTTAAGAGTGTTCTGCCGGAGAAAAATTAAAACCATTCCCTCTAAAATCAGGAACCAGACAAGGATGCCCACTATCTCCACTCCTATTCAACATAGTACTGGAATTCCTAGCCAGAGCAATTAGGCAAGAAGAAGGAATAAAAGGAATACAAATAGGTAAAGAAACTGTCAAAATATCCCTATTTGCAGACGACATGATCCTATACCTTAAAGACCCAAAAAACTCTACTCAGAAGCTTCTAGACATCATCAATAGCTATAGCAAGGCAGCAGGATATAAAATCAACATAGAAAAATCATTAGCATTTCTATACACTAACAATGAGCAAACTGAAAAAGAATGTATGAAAACAATTCCATTTACAATAGCCTCAAACAAAATCAAATACCTAGGTGTAAACCTAACAAAAGATGTGAAAGACCTCTACAAGGAAAACTATACACTTCTGAAGAAAGAGACTGAGGAAGACTATAGAAAGTGGAGAGATCTCCCATGCTCATGGATTGGTAGAATCAACATAGTAAAAATGTCGATACTCCCCAAAGTAATCTACATGTTTAATGCAATTCCCATCAAAATTCCAATGACATTCATTAAAGAGATTGAAAAATCTACTGTGAAATTTATATGGAAACACAAGAGGCCACGAATAGCCAAGGCAATACTCAGTCAAAAGAACTATGCAGGAGGTATCACAATACCTGACTTCAAACTATATTACAAAGCAATAACGATAAAAACAGCATGGTACTGGCACAAAAACAGACATGAAGACCAGTGGAACAGAGTAGAGGACCCAGATATGAAGCCACACAACTATAAGCAACTTATCTTTGACAAAGGAGCTAAAAATATACGATGGAGAAATAGCAGCCTCTTCAACAAAAACTGCTGGGAAAACTGGTTAGCAGTCTGCAACAAACTGAAACTAGATCCATGTATATCACCCTATACCAAGATTAACTCAAAATGGATCAAGGTTCTTAATATCAGACCCCAAACTCTTAAGTTGATACAAGAAAGAGTAGGAAATACTCTGGAGTTAGTAGGTATAGGTAAGAACTTTCTCAATGAAACCCCAGCAGCACAGCAACTAAGAGATAGCATAGATAAATGGGACCTCATAAAACTAAAAAGCTTCTGTTCATCAAAAGAAATGGTCTCTAAACTGAAGAGAACACCCACAGAGTGGGAGAAAATATTTGCCAACTATACATCAGACAAAGGACTGATAACCAGAATATACAGGGAACTTAAAAAACTAAATTCTCCCGAAACTAATGAACCAATAAAGAAATGGGCACGTGAACTAAACAGAACTTTCTCAAAAGAAGAAATTCAAATGGCCAGAAAACACATGAAAAAATGCTCACCATCTCTAGCAATAAAGGAAATGCAAATTAAAACCACGCTAAGATTCCACCTCACCCCTGTTAGAATAGCCATCATCAGCAACACCACCAACAACAGGTGTTGGCGAGGATGCGGGGAAAAAGGAACCCTCTTACACTGTTGGTGGGAATGTAGACTAGTACAACCACTCTGGAAAAAAATTTGGAGGCTACTTAAAAAGCTGGACATCGATCTACCATTTGATCCAGCAATACCACTCTTGGGGATATACCCAAAAGACTGTTACTCCAGAGGCACCTGCACATCCATGTTTATTGCAGCACTATTCACTATAGCCAAGTTATGGAAACAGCCAAGATGCCCCAGCACTGACGAATGGATTAAGAAAATGTGGTATCTATACACAGTGGAATTTTATGTAGCCATGAAGAATGAAATGTTATCATTCGCTGGTAAATGGATGGAATTGGAGAACATCATTCTGAGTGAGGTTAGCCTGGCTCAAAAAACCAAAAATCGTATGTTCTCCCTCATATGTGGACATTAGATCAAGGGCAAACACAAGGGGATTGGACTATGAGCACATGATAAAAGCGAGAGCACACAAGGGAGGGGTGAGGATAGGTAAGACACCTAAAAAACTAGCTAGCATTTGTTGCCCTTAACGCAGAGAAACTAAAGCAGATACCTTAAAGCAACTGAGGCCAATAGGAAAAGGGGACCAGGAACTAGAGAAAAGGTTAGATCAAAAAGAATTAACCTAGAAGGTAACACCCACGCACAGGAAATCAATGTGAGTCAATGCCCTGTATAGCTATCCTTATCTCAACCAGCAAAAACCCTTATTCCTTCCTATTATTGCTTATACTCTCTCTACAACAAAATTAGAAATAAGGGCAAAATAGTTTCTGCCAGGTATTGAGGGGGAGGGGGGAGAGGGAGGGGGTGGAGTGGGTGGTAAGAGAGGGGGTGGGGGCAGGGGGGAGAAATGACCCAAGCCTTGTATGCACATATGAATAATAAAAGAAAAAAAAAAAGAGTTAAAAGGTAAAAAAAAAAAAAAAGAGTGTTCTGCGTGAGAGCACTGGATGAGGACCTTTTGCCTTATTCACTTTCCTTCCTTTGTTAGCAGTGTAAGGAAGCCGCCCTTCCCTCACCATTGTTTGGAGGATTGGGTGTTTGCAGAAATGCTATTCTCCTGTGGTACCTTCACTTGACACTTTCGCTTTTTAGCCAGTCATTTCAACATGGTATTTAAAATATGTGGACCAAAATAATGTTCCTGAAACCAAAAGTATTCTGAATGGCGCCCGTAACAGACGATCACTCACAGTAAACAGAGCGTTTCAAATGATCTGCGCTGTTCCCATATGGATTCAGCTGTTTTGGCAATTTGACAAGTTTGGCCTTTCTTTTTGAAAAGTTATTCCTACTTTTTCTCCAAAAGTTTGTGATTTTAGTTACAAGTTTTAGTATTTGAGTAGGTGGAAGTTTTTGTTCTAGAAGGGGGTCCCTTCTATTTTCTGAAATTGAGGCATTTCTCTTTTCTTTCTACTTAAGTTTGACTCTCACTTTTTGTTGATAGAGCAAAATAAATACTCTACATTTGCTGGGATCATAAATGCAAATAAAGAAGTTGAAACTTTTCATGAAGTTTCAACTCCCCATGAAGAAGGGTTGATTCCATGGATCCATTAGACGCTCCCCCCCTACCTTTAGTGCTAATATTTAGATTTCAAATACCTGTCCTCTCTAAGAAGCTTCAAAGAACAGTCTGGCAGTCACAGGGGAGCAATCGGGGGACTGGGTATGAAGTTGTAAAGGGATGTCACTGTTGAATGGAAGCCTGGAAGTCTGAGTTCGGATTATTTGTTCTTCCATCTATCCACATATCTCACATTGGTTAAACACCCTGACATATCTCACATTGGTTAAACACCCTGACAGTATGCTGTGTGGTAGAGAAAAAGACAAAGAAGACAATGATTCTTCTGAGTGGAGAAGACAGATAGGAAATAAGGAAGAAAGTAAACACTGAGAAAATGAGCAGGTCGCTAAAGTCAGACTCAGGGCAGAGTCAGCTAAGTCACCCCAGCAGAGAGGACAGCTGATCCATGCTTGAGGACTTTACATTTGGATACATAGGAGTAATTAATGAAGAGAACGAGTTGGGGTAGGGTAAGGAAGCAAAGGGGACATTTTATAGTCACAGCCTTTGGTTTTGTAGGTCATCATAGACAAACTGAACAATCTTTCCAAGAACAGATTCCCTAGTAGTTGATGGGATGGCATGCTACCAAGTTGTCACATACAGATTTATACATCACATGTTTATATGAGGTGTGTGTGGCATCCAAAAGCTATATATATGACATATATATAAATGTATAGAAATACGCATACATATAAATATATTTGTCTTTATGTATTTATTAATGACTCAGCTAAGTCATACACATCAAAACCTTGACTCTCTTCCAAGAGAAAGTTAATAAATGTAGGTGGTTTTGGAATCAGACAGACTTATTTTCTAACGTTTTCACTTGCTAGATGGGTGAACTTCAGAGTAAATACATCAGAATTTGCTTCTTCAGGTGTAAACTGCAGGGAATAACAAATATTAAATTTTTCTATCAAGGTTAAGTGAGTATTTAGGCAAATGCAGTCACAAACATAATAGACACATCATAAAGTAGAATTTATTATTATTATTATTACTATTATTTAGTTACCTAGTTGTTGACTGCATTTTCTGCATGTATGACCTAGCACTGTATTTGATTGCTTAGGAGAAAAACCTGTTTCATCCTTCCTTCCTCAGGAGCAAGAAGCTATCACATGTCTTCATTTCCAACATGGGAAAACTGAGGCAAGATGGACTGGCTGGTTTGGGCAGGGTGCCAGTTCATGAAATGGTGACACACCCTGTCCAGTCAGACTTTCCGTTAGACTGACTATGGAAATCTTAGAAGGCTTGTTCTGATTCTTTGTCATTATGGAAATATTCTATCAGCTTATCCAATTAGATCAGCTTCTAGGCAGAGCTGCCACTCTAAAAGCCAGGGTGTGAGCCAGTTATGTTAAAGTGGATTTACATGGCAGAGCCAGCTGTCCCTGTGTCTGTCTGCCCCTCAGCCCATTTCACTAAGAATGAAGGCGCTGAGATTGTGCTTGCTGACAGATTGGGTTCCAGACAATTGTAATTCTAGCTTGAAGATTTTTGGAAATAAGTGTTTTGAAAAATGCCAACTGAAAGTTTAGGCCAAAATATTTAATAGGTCTCTCTGAGAGATGGACGGTTTGCCAGTGTTTATGCATGCTTTAACTAGGCCTTTAAAAAAGAACATAAAAAAAAAGCCTAAACGTTCTTCATTTAATTTCACTCTATTTGAGCATAGCATGGGAAATCTTTGTCATTCCCTTATTATCTATCATACAAAGTGAAATTCTTTTGGGTTCTCACCCTTTTTTTTCTTCTCTTCCTTTGCCTTTCCTTCCTCCTCCCTTCCTTTCTCCTCTCTCCTTGCCATCCCCTCCCTTTCCTTCTTTCTGGTGAGATTCTGAGTGTAGGAGTTAGATTGCTTAATGTGTTCTCAGGACAGAATCTGAAAGAATTGTACTATAGAGTCATGCAGTATTGTGGGCGGGGTGCAATTTAAAAAAAAATTAGGTTCCAAGAAATACAGTTCCCCAATCACACCTATAGGAACCTCTTTAGAGCTGGATTTTAGCTGGAGTCCTTATTTCCTGTGGCATGTCACCCAGATAGTGACAGAGATAGCTGTCCCTTGATTTCCTATCTCTTGCCCAACACCTACTTTAAAAAAATCTCAGCAATAAAATATCCCTTTGTATGCATTTGTTTTAATCTTATAAAAATTTAAAAGAAATTTAAGAACAACATAAGTGTAAATTTCCTTCAAAGTGTAATTCCAAAGACTAGTTCTGAAGCTATTGGATACCACAATAGCACCCTGAAGGTAGGCCCTGAATGGAGTAGGAACAAGTAATTCAGTTGGGAAACAAAGGCCAAGCTAGATGATTATCTTTGGTTAATTTTGTTTAAGGCTTTATTAACTTACCATGCTTTGCCCAATTGAAACTTTGATTTTTGTCAAATGCTGTTCTTATCTCTCTTCTTTATTTCCACATCTCTTTTGGAAATGGATATGAATGAAATAAAAATCACAACCTTTTAGGGTGTGGGCAGATCCAATTTCCTGTCTTTGAATTTACCAAATCTGTCTGTGTGAGGAAGCCTGGAAGTGCATTTTACTGTGGTCTACTGGAGTATTGTGTTTCTGGGAGTTCTGAAGGCAGTATGCTTTTAGAGCAATGTAAACACTCAGTTTTGTGGTGAGCTTTGTGTAACTGCTGGGTCTTCCCCCTCATCCAACAAACCTAGCAAGTGCAAATGGCCATGCTGACAAATGGAATGCAAATGGTGTGCAATGGGTACCCGGTGGGGGACAGCCATGAGGGGTGCTTTCACACCATTGCAAATGGTAGCCTCCAAATGCCAAGTTCTTTGTAAAGAGGAGAGGCTGTTCTTACCAACATAGGGCTTGAAATAAAGACAGATTTGTCCACAAAAAAGAATGTGACGATTCAGTTCTGTGCATTTGTTTACTGACGACTTCTTTTTCCCCTTACGTCTTGACATTCCACCAAAGCAGGCTGCGTGATCTTCCTTAGGAAACAACCCAGAGTTTAGTTGTATTTACAAGCCTCATTGTACTAGAGAGCAAAATGTTCCTGCTGATAGAATAGATGTTACATGGCCCTGACCTCTCTACTTGGGGCAAATATTCACTCCTACGGAGAAGTCCTAAATGTTAGCTGATTCATGCTCAGTTTTCTCTTTCTTTTTGTATTTATTGATGCCCAAGTCACTGATTTTCTCCTTCTCCCTCCCTCTCTCTTTCTTCCTTCCTTCATTCCTTCCCCCTTCCTTCATTCCTTCCCCCTTCCCTTTCTTCCCTTCATTCTTTCCCTCCCTTCTCTCCCTTTTTCCTTCTCCCTCTCTGTCTTCTTCTTTCTTCTTTAAATCATGAGGGTGATTTTATGAAAGATTCTTTAATAAACAAAGAGCTTTGGTCATCTAATCTGACTTTTTACATTTCTCCCCTGCAGTTGCTTCAAATGCACCTCGTTCATGGTACCTTAGAGTTTCTCTTTAACAAGAGGATGGTAGCATGCCAGGTAGGAGGAATCTGAATCCGAGTACATTTGGGGGATGCTGTGTTATCAGTGCAGCTTCTCAGAGAAATGGGGAGGAAACTGTGGAACTGATTCTTGGACTTTGGAACTTCAGGAACTTCTAGCGACACCTGGAATAGAAAACTCAATGAATTTAGGAGGATGTTGAAAAGCCACGTTACTTATTTTGGGGGAGAGTAACTTAATGTAGGAGTCAAGTGTCTTAGATTTCAACCTGAAGGAACCTGATCTCAGACCCTGAGTAAGAAGGGCTATAAAAACCAATAGAGCTGGGGTGTGTGGCTCAAGTGGTAGAGCACTTTCCTAGCAAGTATTAGGCCCTGAGTTCAAACCCCAGTACCGCCAAAACAAACAAATAAGCAAAGTAAAACAAAACAAAACGAAACAAAAATTGGAGGATGCTACCATTCAGGGTCCAACAAATACCTCTAAAGATGAGGGATGAGAGGACCCAGCTCCAATCAGTGAGCGCTGAGCATGATTAAATGGGGAACAGAGAGAAACCCAGCAGGAGGGGACCAGCATGACTGAGTCAGCAGGTGCTATAGAAAAGCCCCTAAAGCAGGTGCAGGTGACTCACACCTGTAAGCCTAGCTACTTGGGAGGCTGAGATAGGAGGACTGCAGTTCAAGGCCAGCGCAGGCAAAGAGTTCAAGAGACCCCCATCTCCAAAATAACCAGAGCAAAATGGACTGACAGTGTAGCTCAAGTGGTAGAGTGCCTGCTTTGCAAGTGCAAAGCCCTGAGTTCAAACCCCAGTTCCACCAAAAAGAAAGGCCTCCAGAGGACATGCAGAGAATTTCAACAAAGGATTGGAAGAGAGTGGGGACCCCCTGGAACCAAAAGAAAGGGCTTAGCCTTTTAGCTGTGGTGTGCCCTCACAGGATAGGAGCTGAAGAATCAAAGATAATAGCAATTGCTGCTCTGTCCTTCACTGTCTCCCTAGCTGTCTAAGACTGTGGTCTGGGGGAGATGGCTCAGTAGGCAATGGCCAGCACAATACCAAGATGTAAATTAAACACACTACAGATAAAAGAGGCTTTTTGTTTTTTAAGTCAATAGATATTATGGTAACAGTTGAGTGTCCTTGTTTTCCATAGTGATATTACTGCAGGTTTTATCCTTATTTCTGTGAATAGTTCTTGGTTCTTTCTGCCAAACCAAGAAGTGCTAACACATTTCAAGCTTGGAGCCAACACACTGACTCGCACAGCCTCCATGCTTCACGCCACCGCATGGCCTGTTTTATTTTTTTCCTTTCATCCAAATGTGCATATGGTCCTGATAGTCACCTGCATGGCTCCTCACTGCTTAAATGAAGTCCCCTTTGTCCCGCCCAACAGCCACTCCCTACATTTAACCAGAGAATTGTCATTCTTAAGAAAAGCATAGCTATATGAGTCTAGGTGTATTTAATAGTCTACCACCTCTCCAACTATTTAGGTCAAACTGAACAATACATTAAGTAGGGAAAACACTTCCCCTAGTCTAAAAGGAATGTGAGCTTAATTCAAGCATTCATACTTTACCGAGTGACCAACTCATGTACTAAAAGAAGTGATTCTTTCCCTAAGGAAGAGGGTTGGAACCAGTAGGCCTATTGTGAGAATTACACTGTAATTCTACTTGTGAGCCAGTTGGCCATGTGTTGGTGCCTGTGTGGTGAGTTAGAAAGGATGGATCACAAAGAGAGATGAATGTAATTTTCGTTTCAAACTTGATGCTGGGAATCAAATAATAACTGAAAGTCTCTTGAGGTCTTACCTTGCAATGCCATACACCTGAAAGTCATGATTATTGTGGCATGGTTGATTTCATGTACTCAACAAATATTTATGGTGTGTTTACTACAAGCTAGGTACTGGATAAGGGGTTGGTGATAGAATAATGAACAATATGGCGATTGTCTCTTCTCTCCTGGGCCTTAGATTTTGTGGTGAAAGACATGGAAAAAAAAAAAAGAAAGAAAATATTAGATTGAGTTAAATACTATAGAGAAAACAAAGCAGTAACAGAGTCATTCTTGGTGGTGGTAGGTACAGTTAATTTAGGCCAAGAGCTGATGGAAGGCCTCTGAAGAGATAACACTTGAATTCTGCTAAACTTAAATTTTTTTCTGACTCTGATTACTCTTTTCATAGTTATAGACCCATGAAATTTAGCCAACTACTTATTTGAGCAAATAAATCTGCTTTAAAAGTAGGCAAACCTTTTTATTTTTCTGTTGTCATGTAAACATTTAATAAACAGACAAATTGAGCAGCGAGGACAGTTTTCTTTCTTTTAAAGAATTATAGTAATATCTTACAACTAGGGAAATCACCTTCAGGTAATTGGTGGTACTATTTTTTTTTTTAATTAGACTCAAGACTTTAATGGCCATGCTCTAGTTAGGAGCACAGTTACTTCAGAATAACAGACTGTTTCCCCCCAATGAAAAGCTACTTTGCTTTTAGTAATGCCATATGGTTATGTCTTTATGACAGCTTCCCACTCAAAGAGGTCCCCAAAGAATTCATCTCAGCTCTTTGCAGAAGTCAGCTATGTGAAAAGAATTAATTTAGGTAATTCCCACCTGTAGCACAGTCACCAGCCTCCTCAGAAACAACACCCTGTTAAATCAACGGGCCTGTGTTCTTCACTCATTTTGAGCAGTTACATGAGGAGTGGAATTCTGGTGTGAATCTTTCAAAAGATAACTTTTTTGTGCTCTCTCATCCATTCCATCATTTCTGATAGATATGATAGGCAATCACTGTCCTCCTGCTTCTCCCCAGCTTTAGAACTTCTTGTCCTTCCAAACCTTCTAGAATCAGGTCTCCTTCCTGAAGCCTTCCTTGACTAGTAGAGCTAGTCATTCTCTTGTGTGTCTCTGAAGCAAATTGTGCCTACCTTTATTTTTATAAAGTAGGTAGAAAAGTAATCAGTAATTGTTTTTGGGTGGGACTGAGGTTTGAACTTAGGGCTCTGTGCTTGCAAAGCAGGTGCTCTACCACTTGAGCCACTCCAGCAGCCTTGCTTTGTGTTGGGTATTTTTCAGATAGAGTCTCAAGAACTATTTGCCCAGGCTGGCTTCAAACAGCGATCCTCCTGATCTCTGCTTCCTGAGTAGCTGGGATTACAGGAGTGAGCCGCCAGTGCCTGGTTCTTTTTCTTCTTCTTTTAAATTAGAGTCAAACTAATTTTACAAAAGGGTTTAATTGGAATATTTGTATACATACATGCATGTAATTATCAAAATCACCTGCATTATGAGTCTTTTAACCCCTCCCCCCTTGGGTTTCATTATTCTACTTTCCCCCCTGCTCAGTCCCCATTTTACACTCATGTCATTTTTTCATTTCTTTTTTTTTGGTTTATTTATTCATTTATTCATATGTGCATACATTGTTTGGGCCATTTGCCCCCTTGCCCCCTACCCTCTCCCTCTCCCCGCTTACCTCCCTCGCTTCCAGGCTCTTTTTTTTAGGTCTAAATTCTGCAAGGGAGGGAACATGTAGCAGGCTTTCTCAGTCTGGCTTATTTCAAGTGACGTGATGTGATCTTCAGTTTCATCTACTTTCCACAAATGACATTTCATTCTTCTTTATGGTTGAATAACACTCCACTGGGTATGCATGCCACATTTTCCTTATCCATCACCAGCTGACGGGTACCGAGGCTGATTCCATACTTTGGCTATTGAGTGTAGTACTGATAGGAACATGGATGTGCAGGTGTAGCTATCGTATGCTGACTTACTTCCTTTGGATACAAGTCTAGGCAGGAGCATATGGAAGTTCCAGTTTTAGTGTGTTAAGGAGCTCCATATTGATTTCCACAGTGGCTGCACTAATTTACATTCCCACCAACAGAGTTTTAGTATTCATTTCTCCCCCACATTCTCGGCAGCATTTGTTTTCATGAATTTGTATAGAAATACTAATACCATTCTTCATAGGAATAGAAAAATATTCTAAAATTTGTACAGAACCACAAAAGATCTGAATAGCCAAAGTGATCCTGACCAAAAATGAACAAAGCCAGAGACAACATATTTGCCAGATTTCAGAATGTATTACAGAGCTACAGTAATCCAACCAACATAGTACTGGCAAAAAAAAAAAAAAAGACATATCAACCAATGAAATAGAAGAGAGTGAAGATCAAATGTTTGATATGCAAAAGAAAAAGAGCCCAGAAAGCCAAGAAATAAACCCTCATGTATTTGGTCAATTGATTTTCAACAAAGATGCCAAGAACACAAAGTGGGGGAGAAACATCTCTCTAATAACTGATGTTGGGAAACCTGGATATCCACACAGAAGAATGGAAGTGGACCTTATCTCACCACTTAGGCTAGAGTCAACTCAAAATGTGGTAAAGACATAAACATAAAACCAGAAACTGTAAGACTACTAAAAGAAAACAGAGCAGAGATTTCTTGGAAAGGACCCCCAAACACAAGCAATGAAAGCAAAAATAAAATAAATGGGATTGCATCAAACAAACAAAACCCCCCAAAAAACTCTGCACCACGAAGGAAACAATAAAGTGAAGAGACAGCCCAGACTGGGAGAAAATATTTACAAATCGTGATTAGATCAGAAGTTAATATCCAAAATATTTAAGGAACTCAAACTCTCAGTAATAAGGAAACAAATATCCCTGTTTAAAATGATTTGTTCTTATAAGACAAATGGCCAATAGATATAAAAAATGGTCAACATCTGTAAGCAGAGAAATAAAATTAAAACCATGATGAACTATTACTTCACACCTATTAGACTGGCTATAATAAAAAAAGATGAATAATCCACTGAAGTTTTTTAAGCCACGAATGCATTTTGGCATAAACCCTGTATCTTGTGCTATCAATTTCTGTAAATGATTTTTTGTAAAGCCATTAGATATATGCTAGAGTGATTTTTCATGTGAGTATATGACAGGAAAATCATTAAATCAATATATAAACAAAATCATGGAAATTGACATAATCCAGGAGTAGCTGGATGGAGAAGAGCAAGAGAAAGGACATTTAATCTATCCTTCCAGTTGGGGTTTGATGATTGAAACGATAGAGTCGTTCACTGAAAAACTTCCCACGTTACTGTGGATTGCATTATATTTGATGAAGAATGGCGGCATTGAATTTAATTGGACTTTTTTATTCCCCATTGAATTTTCTGTTCTGTAAAGTTATCCTTCAGTATAATCCTTGGAAGATGCTCTGGGATACCAAAATTCATGACTGCTCAAGTCCCTTATATAAAATGCCAAAGTATTTGCATATCACCCAGGAGCATCCTCCCACCATTAAAACATCTCTAGATTCCTTATAATACTATATGACATAGACTGGAGGTGTGGCTCAAGTGGTAGAGTGCCTGCTTTGCAAGCACGAAGCCCTGAGTTCAAATCCCCGTCCCACCAGAAAATCCATACTAACACGAGGCATATGTTGCCTAAATAGTTGTCATACTGTATCATTTGGGGAACAAGGACAAGAAAATGTGTACATGTGGTCAGTATAGACACAATTATCTTTTGAATATTTTTTCTCTGTGTTTGGTTGAATCCATGGATATGGAACCTGTTGATATGAAGGCTGGGCTGTTTGCTGTAAGAGAAAAATCTTGAAGCTTGTAGGGATTTTTTCTGATGCCAGGAAACAAGGGAATGGGAGAGTGTAATAAACAGGTAGGTTAGCTTATGGTAATTGACATGTATTTATAGTTGTAATCTTCATTCCAACTATTTAAACTGAGATACTCTTTTTTTCTGTTGCAATCTTTTTTTTTTTATTGTTGTGCTGGGTGGGGGTACATTGTGGCATTTATGAAAGTTCTTACAATGTATCAAATATATCATACTTGAATTTACCTCCTCCATCATTCTCCTTTATTCCACCCCCCATTCCTGGAACAGTTTCAACAGGTGTCATTTTCCATGTTCATACATGAGTACACAGTATTTGCACCATAGTCACCCTCCCACACCCTTTGTCCACCTCCTCCTACCCCCATCACTGGTACCAAACTCCCCCCAGACAGGACCTGTTCTGTCCTCCTGTCCTCTGATTTTGTAAAAGAAAAAAAATGACATTTTTGTTTGTTTAAGATAGCTACACAGGAAACTACCTTGTGACATTTCCATGAATATATGTATTATAACCTGAATTTAAATGGGGATATTCTTGACCAGGCTGCTCAGACTGTGAGTAGATCTCTTTCCCTAGGAAGCGAGGTAGGGAGAGACTTTGGAGAACGGCCTCACTGAACTGGTAGGCCAGCATCCTCTGGATTTTGGTGATTTCCTTGGTCCTTGCATAATTTCTCAGGGCTCTGCCCATTTTCTGATAAGTCATGGTCTTCCCATTGTCTTTTTCCTTCCAGTTCAGCAGATTTTCCTTGGGTTTTTTTTTTTTTTGATACAAACTAAAAGATGTCTTTGTTTTTATCAACCCAAGATGCCACCTCAGGATTGCACAGGGATTTGTAAAGGTATTCCCACAGTAGCAGCCTGTTCCTCCCTCAGCAGGTGGTCCCAAGTGGCTTTTAGTTATGGTCCTCGGGGATTGAGGATTATTTCCTTCAAAATAGAAATCTGCAGCAGTTACCACAGTTCTCCAACCACGGACAGGCTCCTCTGCGGGTAGCACTCCACAGTGTTTGGGATGTCCTCTGATGTGAGTACACTGCTTAATGAAAGCCAGGTAATTTCTATAACTGGGGAGTGCTGAAAACCCCAGCACTTCAACAGCATCTTCAAATGCTTGAGCCAGCTTGTCTTGTTCAACACAACTCATGCTCATTAACAAATTGAATGAAGCTCAGTGGTATGCCCGAGGCCCTGGGTTCAAACCCCAGTACCGTTCGTTCGAGCCCAAAGTAGTGACCACTTGCACAAGGTGGAAAGAAGGTTCCCTTCCTCTGAACACACGTGTAGCATCCTGTTGTTTCTTCTTACAGAGAAAAACTAATGCTTCCCTTCGTGTGCTATACCACAACCTGTCTTACCTACAGAGCCTCAGCCAGAAACCGCCTGTCTCCCTGCTTTAGCAAGTTTTCACTTTCTTATCATCTTTAATGTTCATACAAATATATTATTAGAAACGTACAAACATCCTCATATTTCCTATTTTAAGCCAACGAGAACAAAGCTTTCTGCAGACTGTCATGCTCGCCCATCGCTTCCTTTGCAACAACACTTGGGGACACTTGCCTCTGTCCACAGTGAGAGCACTGTAAGAGCTAAGAATAGCTCCACCTGACACATCCAAAACGGAACACCTGAGCTTCAACCTTGCAGGACTTCAGCCCTAGTCATCCCCTCTGTTTCCCGTGCAATTTCTCAGGGCCAAATTCTTAGTTACCCTTGAGCTTTGTCTTTCACTCATACCCGATGTCCAATCAGTAAAAAAAAAAAACAACTTCCATGTGCCTACCTTTAAATGACAGTCAATTCTCGTCACCTCCACTCTGAGCACCCTTTTCTGAGGGCATATTTTCCCTCTTGTCCTAATTGGTGTCCTTGCTCCCATTCTCCTGCCATTTATTTCAGCAAAGCAGTCAGATGATCATTGTAAAGCATAAGTTAGATCCTGTCACTCTTCTGTTTGGCATAAAAGCCAAACAACGTGGCCTGTGAAGCCCTGCACAGACTGAGCCTCCATCAACGTCTGTCACACATCCCCCTTCTGCTCCCGCAAGCTAGCAGACTCCAACCCAGGGCCTTTGCACACGCCTCTGACCGGAATTCCCACATGACCAGCTCCTTCACTTGCTGAAGCCTTCTCAGACATCCCCCCACCCTTTCTGTGTGGTACTGGGGTTTGAACTCAAGGTCTACACCTTGAGCCACTCCACCAGCCCTTTTCTTGTGATTGGTTTTTTGACAGAGGGTCTCGAGAACTATTTGTCCAGCTGGCTTCGAACTGTGATCCTCTTGATTTCTGCCTCCTCAGTACCTAGGATTACAGGTGTGAGCCATGGCACCCAGCTGACATCATCTTCTTGAGCTGTGCTGGGTTATAATGTTTAGAATCATATGACATCTCCACTCTGGTCTTCTCACTCTGTTCTGTTTTTGCACAGTGCTTGTCACTTTCTGACATGCTATATTATTTCTCTATTTTAATTTTTTCTTTCTGTCTGTCAACACTACAATGTAAGTAAGCATTATGAAATCTGGGATTTTGAGTGTTTTGCTAACAATCAGTGCTGGTACATAGTAGGCACTCAGCAAATAATCAATGAATTAATCTAGAATGGAGACATGCATTCAGTAGCATCTATGAAACATGGATCCAAGTTTATCACTTGCTCTACTCTGTAAAATAGCTATTGTCTTTGAAATTTTGGTACTGGAATCATTTATTAAACCTGAGGCTTATTTAAAAAACATACTTACATATCATCCCCACTGCTACCCTGTTGTAAGCGTTCATTGAAATGATTGTTGTTTTAAGAGTTTGCCATAGAAAAATCTTTGTTTTAGCTGACATTATATTTAAACGTACCATCCTGTGGCTAACTAAAGCCTTCCAAGATCATGCACTTCAAGAGAAGATTGAAACAGTGACTTCAGCTTCATGTCCTGGAATTTGGCATGGAGGACTCCCCGGAACCCTCCAACTGCTGCAGATATAGCTGTCAGCCAAGATTAGGGCGGAATGTAAACCTCCAAGGAGCCAACTGTGAAAGCAATTTTTAGAAGCAAAGGGAGATCATGTAGCATTCCCACAAACGCTGGGAAATGGCGCTTTTTATTGCTAAGCAGTACATTTTAAAATTATATGCGTTACTGTTCTAAATTCAAATAGGCAAGCTTAGAGGATGCTGTGCCTCCCTGGCACCCGGAGTTGGTTTCATTCGTTCATTCTCTCCAGTCATTCATGTCTTCTTTAACATTATTATGAGAGAAAACAGGGCAGGGACTGTGTTCAATGTGTTCTTTGTCACATTGTCAAAGCTCTCCAGGAAGGCATCTGGAACTTTGTTCAGCATCAGGTTATATTATAATTTGTTGACTTCCTTTTAGACCTGGGATCCTCATTTTAGATTGCAACATCCTGGGGCAGCTGCCATTTCGTCTCATAGAACTTGGGAAGGGAAGTAATGTTGGCTTTGTTTTTTGTCTGTCTGATCTTCCAGCAGTGTAGGAGGCTTCCTTTTTCCCCACATCCTCGCCAACATTTGTTGTTGGTGGTGTTTTTGATGATAGCTATTCTAACAGGGGTGAGGTAGAATCTTAGTGTGGTTTTGATTTGAAATAATATTCTTCTTATAGCACATTTATATTAGGTGGTTCTGTCTCTGACTCAGTTTCTAGGTGTGATTTCAAGTCCCTAACTAGGGCTGTTGGGCAGTTTGGTGGCAAGGTGTCTGCGCATTTCCCAGTGTTGACAAAGGCTTTGTTTTATAGCCAGCTCTGCTATGCACATCTCCATTTTTGGACTCAGCATGGGACATCAAATGGTCAAGGGGGTCACTTATTAGAAGGTGTCAATTTACAGTACATGGCTTGATAGACTCAGCTCTTGCAGGCAGCTCCATTCAGAGAACATGCTGTTGACTAAGACGAAGTCAGTGAGTGTCACCGTCCATCCTGAAATCTGCATGACCCTATTAAGATTTATTTTTTGACCAACTCTCCCTGTGAGTCTTGACTACAAAGCAGTCTAAAGAGTGTAGAAGATTATAGTTATTGCCCTGATGGAAAGCTGAGCTAATTTTGCCTGGATCTGACCTTTTGGTTCCAGGGAGTCTAGCTATTCCAATCCTGTCACTAGAGGCCACACCAAAATGTCAATGTCATTGTCAGGAGTGCCATCAGCTGCTCACCCTCTCTGGCCCCCAGCATTTCCTTTGCAGCTCACAGATATTTCCTGAAATTTAAAATGCCTTCTGAAACGTGGGGCCTTCCATTCTTTGTTGGTCATCCCTGCTTCATAGCTGGTCAGTTGATGTAGCCAGTGGGCGAGGACAGACAACTTCAGACACAGGAATCCTGTTGTGAGTCCCGTGGAGCCATAGAGGGAGATGAGAGAGTGACAGGAGCTGGACAACGGTGCACAGGCAGAACAAAGATCACCACCAGGAATTGGGGAAGGCAGCAAGCTACCTGTGGAGGAAACTCATTAAGTTTTATGCTATTTTCCAGGATGTTCTTCTTTGCTTCCATGTGAGTGACAGACACCCACGGTCACACTTGATTATTGCATAGCTTTCTTGGTTACCAAGGCAGCTTTATTACTAAAACCCAGTGAAGTATCACAAAGGAAAGAGTGTCACTAAAGAGACTTGGTGAAGGAAAATAAATTCTCAAAAGAGAAGTGATGGTTTGGTTCCAAGTATTTTAGCACTAAATGTTGCTCTCTGTCAGTGATGCATAATGGATTTGGGAGACAGAGGAAGAATTTGAAAGAATATTTTTTTAGTTAAACCATGGTTTTAGTTCATGGGTAAATGTGCAGAGTTGAGGTTAATTATAAATGAAATGATTTTGGCTCTATTTAAGTAGTAGCTGTTGAAGGGCTTGGTGTTTCCTGAGGAAGAGGAGGAGGAGGAGGAGGAGGAGGAAGAGCCAATAGCTCCTAGGACACATGGTTAATCCTTAAGAACCTGGTTTTGTGGAGGTCATTGCTGCCATTGTGAAATGGTAATTTAAGAAGACAAAAAGAAAGAAACAAAAGAAAGGTGGCCCATTTCAAAGACAGCATGTAGAGAATAGAACACTGGCCTGCAAGCTCACCCATCAGGGTTTCTCTGAGGAACTCGTCCCATCCCAGGCCCTTTGTGGTTCTTCATGGCAGAGCTACTTGGCATAAAGCAATAATTTCTTCTAGGGTTTCACACACTCACGTGCACAACTTGGATGAGGTCTGGAGGATAGGCTAAGGGAAAGGCATTGGGACTAAACGGCACATAAAGAAACAGGAATCTCACTATATCTTTTATAAAGTGAACTGTCCCTTATTCTACAACCCTGGAACTTTTTTTTAAAACAACCATTTCTCTTTTTCTTTCCCTTCCTAGAGTTGCCTTGTTCTGACTTGCTCGCTCTCATAAAAGGCCTATTTATAACACAGGCAGCTCAGTGTGGATTGGAAACCCTGACTCATCCATTCTCACTTTTAATAAGTACCTAGTGTGAATATTTGCCTTTTGACAACACACAGTCTCTGCTGTGAGAAAGGGAAAGTGATCAAATTTCAGTTCAAAGGCACTATTAAGAGCTAGGAATCATTTTTGAAATAACATGCTTAGCCTGAGCACTTTTCTGTCACTTGCTATGCATCCTCAAGTGTAAAATACAGCTAATGACTAGCATTTGGTGGGAACCAGTGAGGCACCAGACCATGTCATGCTCTGCTACATCAGGCATTCTCAGAATGCCTGATGGGAGAGAGTCCTTTAGCATTACCGCAAGGGAAAAGTGGACCCACCAATGATTTGGTTCGACACACGGACCAAGAGTTAAAAGGGAAGGAAGCTGATTCTGAACAATGTGTGGTGGTGTCTTTTTGGATCCAGCTGCCCTGATATGAAGTTGTTTTATGGGAACAAATACTTGAAATACTTGAAATGCAAGACTGTGATTGTGATCTTTCCAGTGTGGGTGTCACCTTAGTAGTGGACAGTTATCTCCTAATAGTGCGGGAACTCTGTGACAGTGAACCAAGCTATGGTACTAGTAGACTGAGCAGCCTCTCCATTCTCTCCCTTATCCTAGAACTTGGAGGAATGACCGAGTCCTGAATTGAATTGTGAAAGCCCCTGGAGTTCTTGGAGAACTCAGGGTTAGGATGGGGTATCATTTTTAGGAGTGATTCTGTGTTTCCCGGTAAGGAAGATGCTGTTTCTGGAAATTAACTGAATTTATGCTGAAAACTGGAAGAAAGTCTTACTTCTACAAATGTACATTTTTTGTGGGTCACTGCCTGGTCCAGAAATCTCTATGACTTTCCATTGCATGCAATATCAAATTCAACTTCCTCACATCAGCCTCCGAGGTACCTCACCTCTAGCTGTTCTCTTGGGAGTCCAATATGGACCTTTTGTTGGACTCAAGCAATCTCTTTTCTGTTTCCTAAATATTCTACCTTTCCAAAATTGAAGCTTTGTTCTGATTTATTGTTTTTTAACAGTTATATTTTTCTAGGCATATATTAGTTGTACAAGAGGGCTCATTGTGACATTTGCATATGTGCATACAATGTATTTAATTAGCTTCACCCCTCCATCATTCTTCCTTATCTCTCCTTTCCTTTTCTTAGAACAATTTCAACAGATTTCGTTGTTCAGTTTTCATACATGTATACAAAGCATATCAACCATACTTGTCCCTTTACCTTCTGTGTTTACCCTCCTCTTTTCCAGTGATATCCATCTGGGTATGGCTCCTGAAAATTGTTGTGATTTTCAACTTGCTTGAGAAGTGTCTGGGAGATTAGTCAATGTGTGACTATAAGGGTGTTTCCAGAGAGGATTAAGTAGGGGGAGGAGACCTGCCCTGAATGTGGGTGGCACCATCTTAAAGGCTTGGGACCCAGATGGAATGAAAAGGGAAAAAGGAGGAACCCCATAAGTGCAGGCATGTTCTGTGCTGACTCCTGTTCACCGTGATGTGACTCTGCCATGGGGGACTGTAGCCCCTGAAACTGTGAGTCAAAATAAATCCTTCCTCCCTTAAATTGTTTCTCTCAGGTATTTGTAGGAGTGATGTAAAAGTCTGAGTAATACAGAAAATTGGCACCAGAGAAATGTGGTTACTGTGGCAGCTAAACCTCACCATGTGGGTCTTACGTCTTTGGAACTGATTTGTGGGAAGATTTTGGAACAGTGTGGGGATGCAAGATAGAGAAGCCCCAGAATGCTGTAAACTCAGCTGAACAAGTGATTCTGGTAGGAATTCAGACCAGATGATGGACAGAAATACAGACAGTAAGGACTGTGCTCGCAAGGTTTCAATGGGGATAAGGATTCTGATGGGAGTTGGACTAGAGACCATTCATGTTTTATTCTGGCAAAGAACTTGTCTACATTTTCTTCCACTGTCCTGAGACTTTGTGGGAGGCTGAAGTTAAAGGTGGTGGATAATTAATTTGTCAGAGGAAATTTTGAGGCAGTCAACCCAGCCCTGGCCATGGCATGCTTATTGTTGGCTACGTTTAGTCAGGTTTGTAGTGAGAATTGGGAGCAAAACGCAGAAAAAAAAGATTTAGCTTGCCATGTAAAGTTGGGACAAGGAAGGCTTGGTTGATGAAGAGATTAGAGTCATTCCTTATACTGTGACAGCAAGAAAGATGACTTGAGGGCATCCCAGGAATCAGTAAGACCCCACCCATAGCAGGATGAAGGGGATAAAAGTGTAAAATCACTTAAAAGGCATTCCCTTGAGCAGACTGCTTTGCTGGGCATCCTGCTGGCACAAGGCTGCCTAGGGAAGCGTTTTCACATGGTTAGCCATCCAGGCACGCAGAGGAGGCTACAGACATAGTCCAAGGAAGTCAGCATACTGGTCAAAACTGGCGGCAGATTGGCATTGTCCCCATGATGCTGGTTTTGCAGGCATGAAAAATGCAAGAGTTACAGGATCATGGAGGCTTCCACCTAGATTGCAAAGGAAAGCCTGGGGTCCAGGCAATGTATGACAGGGTCAGAGTCCTGAAGGCAGGTCCTGAGAAGGTGGTGCATGAGGCTGTGAGCATGAAGTTTAAGTTGCAATGGAGTCCCCAGGATGTTGAAATGCCAGGAAAGTGGAGTGTCTGTCTAGGAAACCCATAGGTAATGAGTAGGGTCAGGGTAGGAAAGAGGCCTTTGAGCAAATGGCAAGGCCATAGGGGTGAGGCTGCCCAAGACCATTGGAGCTTGCATCACAAAACCATGTGCCCAAGTGTGAGATATGGAGCTATAGAACTTAGTGCTTGCTCTGTTGGGTTTCAGTGTTGATTTGGTCTAATTCCTCTTTTTTGGAATGAGAATGTTTACTCTGTGCCATTGTACGTTGAAAGCATGTCACTTGTTTTTGACTTTGCAGGGACTCACGGAGTTTGCCTCGAGTTTCAGTGGAGACTTTGAACTCGGACTTCTGAACAGTGCTGTAACTGTTAAGAATATGGAGACTGTTGGAGATATACTGAATGTATTTTGCATTATGAAGTGGACATGAGCCTTTGTTATGGGGACCAGGGGCACAACAATGTTATGGTTTAAGGAGATGTGTTTGGGTGTCAGTTTGCTTAATCTTGATTATCAACTTGATTGGATTGAGAAGAACCTAGGAGATTAGTAAAGCACATCGTTGGGTGTGTCTCTGAGGGTGTGTCCAGAGAAGACTAGCTAAGGGAGAAAGTCCTGTCCTGAATGTGGGTGGCACTGTCTCATAGTCTGGGGGTCCAGATGGAATAGAAAGGAAACAGTAGGAAGCCCCATGAATGTATGCATGTTTTCCTCTGCTTCCTCACGCCGTGATGTGAGGTGCTCTGCCACAATGTCCTACCATGATGGATGGAAACTGTGAGCAAAATAAACATTTCTTCCTTTTTAATTGTTTTTGTTAGACATTCTGTCATAGCTATTAGAAAACTGACTAACATAATTGTTCTTCTAGAATTAAAGACCCGTGAGGTAAAAAGACAAATTGTCTCCTGTACACCTGGCACCCCCAAATTACACAAAAGGCAAAGGATAATAGTCTTTAAAAATGGAGAATGTGGGAGTCACTGGCCTGTGGCAGTTCTGAAATCTAGTAAGGCACTTATTGCTAATTCCTTGATTATGGCTTATCCTACTGTCTGGGAAGAATTGTGTAAGGGTCTTACCTCTGGGATCTTGGCTCTATCTTCTAAGTCTTCCCTCTTCTTCTCAGAATATGCAACTGAGTAGTTTTTTAAGTTAGCTTCATAGTGGTTCAGAGTCCTAAAACCCTCTCTCTTTATACTCTCAGTTTGAGTCTAAGAAGATATAATTATCATTTTTAACTTGTGGGTTTTTAGTGAACTGACTTATAGTCTACTCCATTAGACAAAAGCCACATAGGCACATCTTTTCAAGGTTGATCCCTCTTTACCCTGCAAGGCTCCTGAAGTATACTACCATTTAGTCTCAGAAGGCCTTTTGTTTAAAGGACTGAAGTTGTGAAACCTACCTTTGAGAGCTTAGAGAGTTTGTCTGAATGAATGGTTTTCTCAGATACTGCCTGAGGTTGTAACCAAGTGTCTTCGAGTTTTTCACTGGAGTGAGTCTTTAATATGAGGATGAGAGTTTCAGTTTTGAACTCAGTGAGTCCTGGATTCTTTCTCTACAGTGCTTTTTCTTCAGCCCGTCTCTCCTCTCTGATCCCATTTTACTGTGAGGAGGAAGAAAAGAAGCCAAGTGGCACTTTTAACACCTGCCTGAAATTTTCCTTGCTACATCACCTATCTCATTTTACATTTTCTACTTTGCCCATTAAGGCAAGCAGCAGTACTGCTAAATTTTCTGCCACTGTGTAACAAGGACGCCATTTCCTCTAGCATTCAAAAACATTTTCTTTTTCTTTCCTGTATCTTTTAGAATTGCTTTAGGTACAAGGCAAATTGTATAGGAAACAGAGTGTCCACATGCCACCATGCCCGCAGATGCACTATCAACCTCCTGTAATAGAGCGGTGCATTTGTGCAATTGATGACCTTCCAGGGATGCAATCATTCTCAACCGAATCCCCAGGTACGTTACTGTTCACTCTTGGTGGCTTTGGGCAAGTGTGAAATGACATGTATCCATTGGTTCTTTTCTTTTTTGGGGGCAGGTAAGAAGATTTGAAATCAAGGATTTGTGCTTGGTGAAGCAGGCACCCTACCCTTTGAGCCATGCCTCCAGTCCAGTGTATCCATGATTACAGTATTAGATAAAGAATTAAAAAAAATTTAAATTAATAACAATAGCAAAAATCATTGCCAAGGCTAATGTCAGGCAGTGCACCCCCCACAAGTTTTCTTCTAAGAGTTTTATGGTTTCAGATATTACATTTAAATCTTTTATCTATTTTAGGTTGAGTTTTATGTAATATAAGACAAGGCTCCAATTTCACTATTATGTATGTGGATATACAATTTTTCACAGAACCATTTATTAAAAAAAACTATCCCTTTCCTATTATGTGTTTGTGGTGTTCATTCAAAGATTAGTTGACCACACATGTGCGGTTTGTTTTTGGGCTTTGTATTCTGTTCCTTTGGTCTGTGTGTCTGTTTTTATGCCGGTACCAGACTGTTTTGATAACTATACCTTTGTGATATACATTGAACACAGGAGTGCAATGCCCCCAGCTCTGTTCCTTCTCAAGATTCCTTTGGTTACTTGTGAACTTTTTAAAGTTCCATGTCAATTTTTGCATTTTTAAAATTTATCTGAAAAAATGTCACTAGAACTAAGGATTGCATTGACTCTGTAGATCATTTGGGCAGTATGGACTTTTAAATCTTTTTAATTTTTATTATTTATTTATTTATTTTATTCGTTTATTCACATGTGCACACATTGTTTGTGTCATTTCTCCCCCCAGTATGGACTTTTTAAAAACAATTCTTCCAGTCCATGAACAATGGACATCTTTTCATGCATTTGTCTTTCTTGATTTCTTTCATCAGTGTTTTATAGTTTTCAATGTATGTATCACTCACTTCTTTGATTACATTTATTCCAAAATATCTTAAAAATTTTTATTAGCATAGAATAGTTGTACATGAGGAGAGTGATGGAGGGGGTGAAGTTGACTAAGATATATCCTAAGAACTTTTGTCAATGTCACAATGTACCCCCGATACAACAATAATATGATAATAGATAAATAAATAAATAAGGAAAGAAAAGAAAGACTAGTACAAAGTGCATTGTATACATGTATGGAGTCACAGTGGAAGCCTACACTTTGTACAATTAATATTTACTTATAAAAATAAAACAAATGTACGTGGGGGATACATTGTAACATTTACATGTGTGCTTGCAATATATCTTAATTAGATTCACCCCTCCATCATTCTCCCTCATCCTCGCTTCCCCCTTCTTAGAACAATTTCAACATTTTCATTGTTCTCTTTTCATACATGAATACAGAATAAGTCCATCATATTTGCCCTCCTTCACCCTTTCCTTATGTCCTCCCCTTCCCTCTGATACCCACCCTTGAGCAGGACCTGCTTTATCATCCTGTACTTTATCTTTTTCTAGTATATATTGATTGTTCAAAGGGATTTTACGTTGGTATTTTAGACATGTATAAGTATATAATGCTTTAATCAGATTATTCCCCCATTACTTACTCTTTCTCTATCACCCTTCTCCTCTATTATTCAAGAGCTTACAGTGCATGGTGTGATATTGTCTTTAAACATAGATGGAATGTTTCAATATTGTTCACTCTCTAACATTCTCTTTCCTTCTCCTGCCTTCCGGGAGTCCCCTCAGATAGACCCACTGATACAATCATTGGGCAGACAATTTTCCCTGCCCTAAAAACCCACTATCCTCTGCCTAGCCAACCCCCTCTCTCCTCTGACCCCTGGCAACCACTGATAAATATATTTTTTAAAATTGTAATCAAAATTTTACTTTTTCCAGAGTATCATATAGTTGGAATCATACAGCTGTGACATTTTCAGGTGGACTTTTTTCACTTAGTGGTGTGCACTTAATTTTCCCCCTTGTGTTTTTATGGCTTCAGAGCTAATTTCTTTTCATCTCTGGATAATACCCCACTGTCCGGACTGGCCGCAGTTTAGTCCCCTGTTCATGCATTATCTTTCAAATGTTCACTGAAAGCCTCCTTGGAGCCCATTAGGCTTCGCTGGCACTTTCTTTGAAATTCTTTAGACTCTCACGAGCACTGTTTTCGAAGTCCTTCTTGTTCTGCATGTTGTTCCATCCCTAATCAGAATCACTCCCTCACATTTTAAATTTCTGTTATAGTAGAATCCCATGTCTAGGTACCAAATATTTGTACTATCCAGGGTTTTTTCAGAGAAACACACACACACACACACACACACACACACACTCTTTAGTATATAAAAGCCAGCACACACATATATACTACAAATGCATTTTTAAAAGAGGTTTGAATACGCAGTTGTGAAACTGATAGTACAATTTCCAGGCACTTGATTCTATATCTGGCAATGGAGTCCTAAGTTTGTGGGACAGACAGCTGGGAAAGGAAGAAAACACACGCTGACCCTGAAGACAGATTGGCACCGAGTCAATCTCTTTTTGACTCTAAGCCTACAACTTGATTGATGGCATGTCCTGCAGTAGAAACTGGCGGCCTTTGCCACAGAGCTAACCATGCACCTGGTTCAGGACTTGGAGAAGCTGGGATAGGTGGTCCAGCAGGAGGTGGAGGAGTCACGGGCTTGGCTGTTGGCCATGCTAACCAGGTGAGCAGTACTTCAGCAGCAGAATGCATAAACTGCAAGAGCCTTGAGTCTTACATTGACCTTCCCAGAACACAGGCAAGGTGGCTGTTCACTTCCTGGCATGCATAGTCTTGTGCTTCAGTTCTCCTGGTTCCATGCTGGGAAGGGAATCATGGGAAATTTCCTAAGATGATGCAAGCCCATTACGCTTTTCTCTAGCTTGCCTTTACTCCGTAAACTCTTTATTATTTCTCCTCCCCGCCAACTTCTTTAGATAGAAGTGCAGGAGAGTAAAGCTACTCTTATGCCATTGACTGAAGAACCATCCTCTTCTGTTGGGGAAGGTTGTTCTCTTCCACCGAGGGCACGGCTTTGAGAGGGACACACATAGAGTGGTAAGGGAGAAAGGGGACACCCGCCTAGCTTCCTCCTCCTCCTCCATCTTCCATTTCATTTACTTTTTTAAAACAGGGGTTTTTTGTGTAGTCTAAGGTGGACTTGCTGGTCTTCCTGCTCTATCTCTTCAGTGCTGGGATTGAAGGTGTATGCCACCACACCTGGTTTTATTTCTTCTCAACAGTCAGATTGCTAGTCAGATTGCAAGATGAGATGTAAAATTTTTGCTGGTTGGATTAACTATTTAAATTCATTTGGGTATTTTGTACTAAAGGATCCTTTGTCTCACATGGGCAAGTCCTTTTTAGCCTTCACTGAATTCCTTACAGCAGTGGTTTTAGGCTGCCCTTCTCAAATGCTTGTAATTGCCTTGTGACACTCTCTCCTGTTACCAGTGACAATTAAGGCGAAGAGATACAGACTAGCCCAGCAGTCCTCAAGCTTCAGGGTGAATGAGAATCACTTGGAGGCCTTACTAAGACACAGATTGCTGAGATCCACTCCAGGAGTTTCTGACTTGGTAAGTCTAGGTAGAGCATGGGAAGATACCTTTCTGGAAAGCGTCCACGTGAGGCAAGCCTGCAGAGCCCTTCAGTGGTGAGCTGGGGATATGGGTGCAGATTGAACCAGGGTGGGCTGAACATACTATAGTGGCAATGACGGGGGAAAGACCCACCCAAAGGGGCTAGCATTTTAAACATTTGGATAGATTCCCTTGGCCCTGGTGCTGCACACACTGTGGCAGCAAGGGTTAGTTCTGTGGGTTTCCAGGAAGATCTCGAGACTCTGCCATGGCTATTTTGGTTGTGGCAAGAAACAAAAAGCACATGTTTGAATGTGATAATGGAAATGTGAGGAAATGAAGTTTGTCAGCTTGGTGCAGCCATCTGGAAATTGCAGTGCACTGTTATGCGTGAGGAGCTGGTATCAGCCCCTGGCCTTGTACTCAATTGGTATTTAGACATATGGAGTCTTGTAAGTGCTATACGTCTATGGGGAACTTTTCATATTTTAGAAAATATTATTTTCCTAATATTTACCCAAATGTGAGTAAGAATCTATAGAAGCAATAAATATATTCTTATTACATCTCTGCTTTTTGTACATATTGATTTTTTTTCTGGGACTGGGGTTGAACTCAGGCCCTCGCACTTGCTAGGCAGGCGCTCTACCACTTGAGTCACTCTGCCAGCCTCAAATTGGTTTTAATTTCTACTATGACGACTTTTTCTTTCTTTTTTTTTTTGGTGGGGGAAGACCAGGGCATGAACTCAGTGCTTCACACTTGCAAAGCAGGCACTCTTCCACTTGAGCCATACCTCCAACCCCATATTTGAATCTTGCTTTTCTGAGTGAGAACCAAGGGTGAAATCTGCAGGAAGTTAGCTACTGGCAGTTTTGATACATGGTTTTTTGGGGGTACAGTGTGACATTTAATACATGTATATAATGTGTAATGATAAGATCAGGGTAATTGGCTTTTCTGTCACCTCAGACATACATCATATCTTAGGTTTGAGAACTTTCAAGATTGGTCTATTAGCTATCTTGAAATAATTAATTGTCCACCATATTTATACTACTTGATATAGAACATGAGAAGCACTTCCTCATATTCAGCTGCACCACTATACTCACTAACCATCTCCTTTCCATCCTTTCCTCCTCATACCCTTCCCAGGCTCTGGTAACCACCGTCCTAATCTCCACTTCTTTGGGATTGGCTTTTTTTGCTTCCACTTATAAGTGAGAGCATGTAGCATTTGTCTTTCTGTGAAGAGGTAGTTTTTAGCAAGAACACTGGCAGAATGATAAGCTTAGGAGTGGCTAAATGTCCCACTGGAAAAAGCACTAGCCAGGAGATGGGGTTAGGTTATAGCCTCAGATCTTCCAGTAACCTGCTTCAATATTTGAGCAAATCACTTAGTGATCTTGTCTCAGTGTTTTGGACCGTAAAATAAAAGGAATGTGATGTAACTCCAAAGCACTAAGTCTAAAGTTCAATACCAATTTAAATGAGAATACCGGCTCACTAAATAATAGGATTGATGTCATTTTTCTGGGCAGTATTAGAGAGAGTCATATTAAAATGACAAAAACTTTAAAAAGAGATTGAAATGACCTTCTGTGGTTTTTAAGCCTTGATCAGATACTTACAGGGCAAAGTAATCTTTTGGCTTGTTTTGAGTGGCTGAGCTTTTTGAGTGGTGGGAGGTCTACCTCTAAGGCTGGGCACAATGACATATCAATCTCTTGCTTAATGCATTTTCATCTCAAAGGTCAATGCCAACAGTCAGCCAAACACAAATAAAGCCACTGAGTGAAAATTTCAATGCCTATGTGACTGTGGCAGAGTAGGTTTCGATGCTAGAATTTGATAAATCTAGATTACTCATTACCACCATCAGTTGAAAATTAATGATAAATAGCTCTGAACAAATATCATGACTTCTTTATGAAGTCATCCCTTTGAAATTTAGCTACATGATTTGGTGATGATAAAGGCATGGAACAAATTTTAACCTGATTTTTTTTTTTCAGTAGAAAGACATTGAAAATTTAGATAGATTTTTCAGTAGTAAATCAGACCATTTTGTGTTCCAGGGAATGAAAATGAATTTAAAACAGATTTTTTTTCTCAAAAAGTAAAGATTTTAAGCAAAACTTAACATGAAGAAACTCAAATTTCCACTTGGCCTGGCAACATATACTCTCACTAAGAGGTCCACTTAGGAGGTGGCATTTTTTTTTTTTGTTTCTAGGAAGGGAGCTTGGAGGAAGAAAGGCAGTGTAGTTGGGTGTTCAGGATCCAGGAATTAGAAAGAGTCTGGGGAGCTAAGGAGCAGAAGAAAAGTAAAGCTCTACCGCTTCTCCTGGTGGCTGTGCACCCTGCAGCTTTGACTGCCCAGTGTTTGCACTGAGCGTGCATGAAAACCCAGAGGAAAAGTACTGGTGGCTGAGCTCTTGACAATGCCATCTCAGGCAAACAGTTCTGAAAAGCAGGCATGCTTTCCCAATTGGGGTAAGGGGAGGAAATTTCAAGAGAAGGAATAAGTTTTCTGCAGGCCAGAATCCAGTTACTCCCCCAGGTTAGTGAACAGAAATGAAACAACCTAGCCAGTAACCAACAGTGGCAGAATATAGAAATTACGTCAAAGGGAAGACTTTAGGTGACTAAAACCTCCAAACAACTAATCATTAACAGATGAGCAAATCTCAAAATAGAAGCATAAGAAATAGTAAAAGACAGGGCATTGTGACTCCTCACTCAAAAGGTCAGCAACAGAGGATCTGATGAACAGTGAAGGGGATGAAACCTCAGTTTCCAAGCTCAAAAGAATGATTGAGGAAGTTAAGGAGGAGATGCAAAAACAAGCCAATGAAACCAAGAGAATATGAATAAACAGCTCAAGAAGCACAGCAATAACTAAATGAAATCAAGAGGATACAGATAAGCATCTGAATGAAATCAAGGATGATACAAAAAACATAAATGAAATAAGGAAGACAATACAGGACACAAATGGAGAATTTAATAAAGATATAGAAAATCTCAAAAAAAAAAAAAAAAGCAAATGGAAACTCTGGAAACAAAAAGCTCCTTAAGTCAAATTGAGACTGGAGGCACGGTTCAAGTGGAAAAATGCCTACTTTGCAAGTGTAAAGCACTGAGGTTAAATCACAGTCTCATCAAAAACCAAAACCAAAACCAAAACCAAAAGAAACCCATCTCACTGACAGAAACAAATGTTGGCTTAGGGTGAAAGGGTTGAAAAAGATTTTCTGAGCAAATATACCCTGAAAATAGGCAGGAGTAGCTAAACTTATATTTGATAATGCAGACTTCAAGCCTAAATTAGTCAGAAGAGACAAAGAAGGTCACTCCATACTAATAATGGAAACAATACATCAAGAGGAAATAACAATTATTAACTCATATGCACCCAATATTGGCACACCTAACTTCATTAAACATACACTACTGGACTTAAAAGCACAAATAGACCCAAACATAATAGTGGGAGACTTCAATGTCCTATTGTCACCAATAGATAGGTCATCCAGACAAAAAGTTAACAAAGAATCTTCATAATTAAATGACACCATAGACCAAATGGACTTATTAGACCTTTTACAGAGTATTTCATCCAGCAGCACAATACATGTTCTTCTCAGCAGCTCATGGAACTTTCCCTAAAAGGTCAGATCCTAGGACACAAAATAACTCTTAACAAATATAAGAAAATTAAAATAACTCCCTGTACCTGTCTGACCACAATGGAATAAAACTAGAACTCAACAACAAAAAAAAAAACAGCAAAAAATACTCAAACACATGTAGACTGAACAACACACTGCTGCATGACCTGTGGGTCATTGAAAGAATAAAAGAGGAAATCAAAATGTACTGTGGGTACATTGTGACATTTACCAAAGTTCTTATAATACTTCATGGTTGAATTCACCCCCTCCATCATCCTCCTCTATTCACCTTCCTCCAATCCTAGAATAGTTTCAACAGGTCTCATTTTTCCATTTTCATACATGAGTACGTAATATTTCCACCACATTTATACCCTCCTACACCTTTCCTTATATCCACCCCATCACTGGTGCCAACCTCCATGCAGGACCTGTTCTCCATTTTTGAAAAAAGACATTTTTGTTTAAGATAGCTGTACCGGGTGTTCACGGTGCCATTTTCATGTATGTATGTATTATAATCTGAGTTGGTTCATCCCCTCTATTTTTCTCCTTTCTACCTTACTCCCTTTCTTATGGTGCTTTCAACAAGTTTAAAAATTCTGTATTCATTCTTGTACAGAAAGTTTATCAAGCATCTTCATCTTCTTCCTTCTTTTACCCTCCCTCTCCTGTTAGTGACCTCCCCTTAGTGTCACCTGTTTTTCATAATATTGATTGTATTTTAATTGAGCTTATATCAGCCACCTGATTTTTGACAAAGAAGCCCAAAATATATGATGGAGAAAAGACAGCCTCTTCAACAAATGGTGCTGGGAAAATTGGATATTTGTGTGTAGAAGACTGAAACTTCACACTGTACTAATAACAACTCAAAGTGGATCAAAGACCTTAATATAAGGCCTGAAACTTTGAAACTACTGCAGGAATGAATAGGGAAAACACTGGGATACTTAGGCATGAGCAATAGCTTCCTAAGTAGAACTCCCTTAGCCCAGCAATTAAAACATTGACAAATGGGACTCCATGAAACTAAAAAGCTTCTGCACAGCAAAGGAAACAGTCACTAGTTGAGGAGGCTGCCCACAGAATGGAAGAAAATCTTTGCCCGTTATACATCTAACAAGGGATTGATAACCAGAATCTACAGGGAGCTCAAAAAATTAAACTTCCAAAGAATCAATGACCCAATGAAGAATTGCGCAAATGAACTGAACACAAGTTTTTCAAAGGAAGAACTACTAATGACTAAAAAACATGAAGAAATGTTCAACATCCCTGACCATCAAGGAAATAAAAATCAAAGCCATGTTAAGATTCGACCTCACTCATGTTAGAATGGCTACCATCAAAAACACCACCAACAACAAATGTTGATGAGGATGTGTTGGGGGGGACACGGAGCCCTTATACACTGCTGTTGGGAATGAAAATTAGCACAACCACTATGAATGCAGTATGGAGGCTCCTCCAAAAACTAAAAATAGACCTACCATATGACCCAGCAATATTCCTTCTAGGCATATATCTGAGGGAAGGTCAAGTCAGGCGAAAATAGAGACCCAGGTTCATCACAGCACTATTCACAATAGGCAAGCTATGGAAACAGCCCAGATGTCTTACAACTGATGAATGGATCAAGAAAATGTGGCATATATACACAATGGAGTATTATTCAGCTCCAAAGAAGAATGAAAGTTTGTCATTCTCAGGTAAATGTAAGAAAGCAGAGAACATCATGTTAAATAAAGTAAGCCAGGTTCAGAAAGACAAGACCAAATGTTTTCTCTCATATGTGGAAGATAGATCCAAATCTAAATACAAGCATTGTCATGTATCTTATATGTACAGAACACGTTTCCAGTGGTGGGACTGTTACAGAGGACTAGGGGAGGAGGGAAAGAAGAAGAGAAAGATAGAGAGTAAATAATATTGAAACACATTACATCTGTGTAGGAACAGGACACATGAAACACACTGAAAGCTGTTAAACACTACAGGGTAGGGGAAAAAGGGTAAGAAAGAATGATAAAGGGATTAGACTGATGAAAGTTCAGTGTATTTACAGGAAAAATACCAAAGCAAAACTGCACTGAACAATGAACAGACGTCTAAAACAAGGTCATGTTAAGGAGAGGGCACTAGAAGAGGGACAGCGTAAATGAGAAGGGTAAAGGAGGGTGAATATGGTTGATGCGTATTTATACATGTATGAATATGGAGCACTGAGACCTGTAGAAGTCATTATAAGAAGGGGGGCAGGGAGAATAATGGAGAAGAAACAAACCGGGGTACATTGCATATATGGAAATTAACATGAAAACCCCATGTATGACTGTTATAAACTAATAAAAATGTTAAAAAAGATGAAAAAACTCCCTTCTGGAGCTCCAAGCCTCCAATCACACAGTAATGCTTAGGAGATGTAAACGTCAATTCTCCTGATTTGATCAGTATGGATTGCATGCGTGCATCTGAATATTGTACTGTGCCCTATAAATTTCCACAAGTAAAATAGCAATTAATTTAAAAATTAAAACAAATCCCTACCTCTCTTCTTCTACCATCTTAGACAGAAGGCAGAAAGACAGAGCCAGTATCACCAGGCCATGTTAGAGAAGTGCCGGTTTATAGGACTTGGTGAGACAGCTAAATTAGCTTTTTAAAAAGCCTTTTGTTAGCAGATATTAATGGTACAAAATAATGGGTTTTATTCTTAGATTTTCATATAGTTGTATGACCATCCTCCATCCTCCTATTACTCTCTCTTGTCCCCCCAGTACTGGTCCCCATCTTCTTTCCAAAGTGTCCCTCTTCTTTCATGTTTTGTTTTGTTAGATCTAGATCAGCTGGGTGGGCCCTTGAGTACTTCCTTGTTCTTTTACTCATTTCCCAGCAGTTTACTGAGGACTGCAGTTGACCGCAGGCTGCAGTGATGTATTGGAATTTATTCTCTAGAAGTTTTGCGCTAAGGAAACACAAGCCCACACTGTGTGTTTTTCAGCCAGGACACAAATACATATAGGGAGATTTTCTCTTTGCTTTCTTATAGTGGGGATTGAACCCAAGGGCTCACATATGTGAGGAAAGCACTCTACAATTTGAGCCACATTCCTAGCACTTTTTTTTTTTTTGACAGTACTGGGATTTGAACTCGGGCCTCACACTTGCTAGGCAGGTTCTCTACCACTTGAGCCACCCAGCCAGCTGTAGTTTTGTTTTTTTAAGATACCATCTTGCTAACTTGCTAACTTTCCCAGGGTTGACTTGAACTCTCTGTCGTTTACGACTCTTGAGAAGTTGGGATTGGAGGTGTGTGTCACCACACCCTGCTCATGTGGTGAACTTTTTTTTTGGCAACATGACCAATAGGAGAATAGGAGAAAGCTCTGAACTGAGAACGGTCCAAGGTGAGGGAGTCGTTAAAGAATCTCCCAGGGTGTCTTTTTTTTTATTTGTTTGTTTTCCCCCAGTGTGTCTTTATAGAAGGAATAGCTCTGTACTATTTATTGTACTTCCACTTAAAAGAAATCCTTACAAAAATCTTCTGATAGGTGAAGAGGTAAAGAAGAGTTATAGAGGGGGCTTCAGAGAATGAAGTACAGTATATTCACAGGTGAAGTACCTGGCAAAACCCTGTGAACAATGAGCATACACTTAAATAAAGGACAGGAATGCAAATCAGGTCCTGTTGAGGGAGGGTATTAGTGAGAGGGAAGGGCAATGGAGAGGGTAAGGGAGGGAGAACGGTTGGTGTACGTTATGTACACGTATGAAGGTAGAACATGGAACCTGCTGCAATCATTTTAAGCAGGGGGGGCGACGGGGGGTGTGTCTGTAGTGTGGCAGAGCGCTTGCCTAATAAGCACAAAGCTCTGAGTTCAAACTCCAGTACCAGCCAAAAAGGAGGGGGTGAGTGATGAGGGAGAATGATGGAGGGGTGAACCTAACCAAGGTACACTGTAAGCATATATGGAAACGTCACAATGAACCCCCCTGTACAACTATTGTATCCTAATAAAAATGTTTAAAAATTGAGGAAAAGAGAGAAGGGAAAATATGCTGGTAGATACCATTATCTCTATTATTTACATTAAAAATAACTGACCATTAGTGGATTTGTGGGTTCAGAAGATGTGGTGCTACATCTACACAATGGAGTACCATTCAGCCTTAAAAAAGAAGGAACCCTGACAGTCACCACGGTGTGAATGAACATGGAAGATGCTAGGCCACTTGAAGTCAGCTGGGCATGGGAGGACAGACACAGCTTCATTTCACTTATATGTAGGATCTAAAAAAGTTGATCTCACGGAAATAGAACGGTGGCTACCAGAGCGTGGGGACTGGGGGGAAATGGCAGCTAAAGGGTACAAAGTTTCAGTTAAAGAGGAAAAACAAGTTTTGTGTCCCATCACATCAGATGGTGACTACAGGTAATAATAATATGTATTTCAAATTTTCTAGAAGTAAATTTCAAATGTTCTCACTGTAAAAAGTAGCAAGTGGTAGAGTTTTAAGTGGTTTGGTTTAATTGTTCCATATTTTATACACATATCATAGCCTCACTTTATACACCATAAATCTATTCAATAAAAATAACTGAGCCTCAGTGTTTAAATAAAGGTAAGAAAACCCAGTGAGCGGTAAGTCTATATGGGTATATGGGAACCTACACCCATATCTACCTAAGCTAAATTTCATCCATCACACCTTGTCCCCTCTGATCCCAGGGAGTGGACTGGGAAGCAGAGGTGGAGCTACTAGATGTAATCTCTTCAATCATGAACTGCTGCTAAGTATAAAAACTGTCAAGAATATTTTTGGTAATTTACTCCCCCTTCCACCAATTTCTTCATCCCACCCTTATCCCTGACAAAGAAGGAGAGGGGAATTTATGAAACTGTGGTCTTTGCAGAACCAAGCTGGCCGATCTGGGAGGTGATGGCCCTAAACACATACTCCGTTAGAAGGAAACACCACGAGCAGTGCTACAGACGCCTTGAAGCGCCTTCCGTAGTGATTACATCTGATCCTGACCTGACTGGCTCCAGAACTTGCGGGGCCAGTGCAAAATGAAAATGAGGGTCCCTGTTACAAATTCAGTGATTTTAAGATAGAAACAACAGAGTTTTAAACCAAGAATGAGAGCTGAGCGATTTGTGCACAAGCTTCAAGTGCTCCTGAGTGAAAGCAGACAACTCAAGCTACATCCTGTATCATTCCATTCACACGTCATCCCTCTCCTGTTCTGGAAAAGGCAAAACTTCAAAGGAATTTTATCGTGTTTTTTGTTGTTGTTTGGTGGGACTAAGTTTGAACTCAGGGATTCATGCTTGCAAAGCAGGCACCCTACTACTTGAGCCACAGCTCCAGTCCATTTTGTTCTGGTTATTTTGTTGTTGTTTTGGTGGAACTAAGGTTTGAACTCAGGGCCTCCTTCTTGCCTGGCAGGTGCTCTACCACTTGACCCACTCCTCTGGGTATTTAGGAGATGGACTCTCATGAACTATTTTCCTGGGCTGGCTTCTAATACAGATCTTCCTGATATCAGACTCCCAAGTACCTAGGATTACAGGTGTGAGCCACCTGTGCCTGCTTAACCTCTCCCAATTTTAAAAATTGGTCTGCATTGAAGATAGTTTGTTTTAAACATTGAGAATTTATACCCATCAATGCATATTAAATTAAAAAAAAATTTTATGGGTCGGGAGAGATATAAAAAATTTATGTGGCTCAAGGAGTAGTGTGCCTACCTAGCAAGTGTGAGGCCCTGAGTTCAAACCCCATTACTGCCTCGTATTGCAGTCACAGACAAACTGCTGGACTGTTAAGTCTATAATTTCCTCTGTGTTTGAAGGACAGGCCAAAGACAAAGTTGGAGGTATTTATTTTAATAGTTGAAGGAGGAAAAGTTCAAAATTAGCTCAGCTGTTCAGAAACTACCCGTGACATCATGGACTGAGGAGGTTTCAGAAATGTGAAACCGTTTTTGAATATCGGTAATTCACTATTTTTACATCGTCTCTCTTCCTGACTCTGGGGCTCAGGGAAAAACTACAGTAAACAAAAGGAACGCTCTTCTTTTGGAAGAACTGACAACTTATTAACAATTCAGCCAACAGATCTAGAAAAATTCTTAAAGTGTCTGGTTGAACTTCATGAAGATGGTAAAAGGACAGCTTCCAAATACTTTTGGGATAATTGAGTCTGGAGGTCACCAGAAAGGCACCATGCAAGACACACAAATGACAGATTTTACTAGTGATCCTGAGAGGCCATTAAGTAATTTTCTTAAAATTAGTAGTTTGGTGCTCTTATAGGTGATGCTTTTCAGCATGACGAACAGGTTGCTCATTTGTGTGTATAGAAAGTTTCATGTGCTTAGTAGATAATTAATATCTTCGTTGTCTGAAATTAGCTTTTATGACTAGCTACATTGGCTTCAAATATCCCTGAAACAAGATTGCTTTAAGGCCTGGCGTAGTGGTTCACATCTGTAATCCCAGCACTTGGGAAGCTGAGACAGGAGGATCATGAGTTTGAAGCCAGTTTGGGAAACATAGTGATGCCAACAAACAATAACAAAAATCCCCTAAAATAGAGAAATAAACAAAAAAGCCTGCTTTAATCTGGTGGTTTCATACATGGTTTAATACAACAGTATTCAGAGATGGTATTAGCTGCTGATAACTGGCCTAAGGTCCTCCAGTCAGCAGTAGTTGCTGTTTTTTGATTTGGGGTCAGGGTCTTGCTATGTAGCCTACCCAGGTAGTTCTCAAACTCTCGATCCTCCTGCCTTGGCCTCCCAGATGCTGGGATTACAGGCATGTACCACTATGCCCAGTTGACATTTTAAAAAAAAATACAGTTTTAAAAAATATAATAAACTATTAATGTTATAATGAAATTAATTATCTAACTATTTGCAGTGCTAAGCGAGTACTCTGACTGACATGCCAGCCTAATTTTACAGTTGTGACTTAAAAATGATTGCGATCTGTGGTCTGTAATATTTTTTCCCATGATTTTAAAAATCAGGATATGTTTGTTGCACAGGGGGATTCATTGTGACAATTCCATATAGGCTTATATTGCACATTGGTTAGATCACCCCCACCATCTCTTCCCTCAACCCCTCCCCTGCCCCACTTAAAGCAGTTGCAAGAGATTTCTTTGTTCTATTTCTTATAAGTATATGAAGTCCATCAACCACATCCCCTCACCTTCATCTCCTTCATTCCCCCTCCCCCTCCCACTAGTACTCCCCCACTGTACCTATCATAGTTGTGTCTTTCGTTATTAATATTTAAGTTGATGTTCAAAGGAGTTTCTCAGTGGATCCCCGCTGTGAGTCTACTTTACTGTGGTCTATTCAACCCCTTCCATTGCTCAACCTCACCCCTTTACCTCCCACCCCCTGTTTTTCAACAGCTCTCAGTACACATTCTTGGTTCCTCTACCCTCACAGATGTTACGATACTGTTGATGCTCTATTGTAAAAAGCCCCTGAAAGGGAGTTTGACAGTTTTTTATGAAACTAGACCCAGTGAATTAAAAACTTTTATTTATACAAAAACTTCCATGCAAGTGTTTATACCATCTTTATCAGAATCATTAAAAACTGGAAGCCACAGAAATGTCTTCCAGCAAGGGACAGGATAAATGTCCCGTGGCAGGTCCATCCCAAGGCTCACCATTCAGCCCTTCACAGGAATGAGCCACTGACTCACATGGTGGATCTAGTTTGCTTTTTTTGAGATGGGATCTCACTATGTAGCAAAAATCCTCTTCTTCAGCCTCCAAAGGGCTCTGGTCACATCTGTGCCCACCACACTTGGCTGAGTGGCAACATTTTTTTTGGCAGCACTGGGGTTTGAGCTCAGGGCCTCACCCTTGCTAGGCAAGTGCTCTTACCACTTGAGCCATTCCACCAGCTCACGACATGTGAATCTTAAATGAGTTTTCCTGAGTGATAGAAGCCAGATCCCAAAGGCTACACATTATACCATTCCATTTCATTCACAGGATATTTTGGGAAAGGCAGGAAACAGGTCAGTGGTTGTCGAGTACTAAGGGTGGATGGAAAGGGGCACTGGATGGCTAAAAAGGGGAGACACGTGAACAATTTAGGGTGGTGGAATTAGTCTGCATGGTACTTAAGGGTGGTGTGGGCATAACTTCATTCTTGAAAATCCATAGATGCACATCACATGGAGTGAACTTTAATGTATGCAAACTATAAAAAAATCAGCCAGGTGGCTGAGGTCCCAGGATGGAATGCTGACTGTGGCAAATGAATCTAACTATATTACAAATATGCAACAAAATACACAGCAGGTATGTATGTATGTATAGACTAAGAGTCTAAAGGGAAAAGAGATGGCGTGAGCACATTAGGAAATTAGTGTTTGACTGGAGATTGTTAGGGTGAAGACTGAAAGAACTCTCTCTCTCTCTCTCTCTCTCTCTCTCTCTCTATATATATATATATATATAGGGTCTGGCATGGTGACTCAGTTCTGTAATCCTAGCTATCTTGGGAGGTGTAGGTTGAGGATTGCTGTATTGCTGTTCCAGGATGGCTGGACAAAAAGCATGAGACTCTATCTGAAAAATAACTAAAGCCAAAAGGCTGGTGGAGTGGCTCAAGTGGTAGAGCACCTGCCTAGCAAGACCACGTCCTGAGTTCAAACCCCAGTACTACCACCAAACAAACAACCAACTTCTCCTACCCCTAAACTCTAGATATAAACACTGTACTCTGGTTATTATTTGTTTTTTTGCTGCGATATATATGAGTTAACATTTCTGAAACAGATTTGCCTTTACACTGCTATTAACAAACAAGTAAGTGGATGGTGCATGGGTGTTTCTAGCTGTTAGAGTAGGAGGTGTGTCCCCAAGTGAGCAAGAGGCCAAGGCTAAAGGATCCCTGTGGTGCTGGAGTTCCTGCAACAGTATGAGGTATGGATGTGTGCATGCATGCACAATAAACACACACGTGGATTAATACAGAAGTTTTCATCTTGTTTTTGAGGTACTGGGGTAGGTTTGAATTCAGAGCCTTACACTTGCTAGGCAGGCGCTCCACTCCTTGGGCCACGCTCCCTAGCGCTTTTCTGCTTTAGTTATTTTTTGGATAGAGCTTTGTGATCTTGCATTGCACAAGTGTCTCCTGCATAGCTGGGACTGCAAACACACACCACCATATCCAGATTATTTGTTGAGCTGGAGTCTCACTAACCCTTTTTGCCTGGGCTAGCCTCAAACCACCATTCTCTAGATCTCTGCCTCCCAAGTAGCTGGAATTACAGGCATGCACCACCATGCCAAACCCAGAAAATCTTTTAGCTGTGTGTGCATATGCGGTTGATATATATTCAGTGCCTAGCTTTATCTAATTGGAGAAGTGCACTCCTCACCTCCACCCTGCCAATGAGAGACAAGTACTCCAGAACACTTGTTTGCAAAGTATAATTTTCCAATTAAAGGAAGCAGAGGTCCTTGGAAAAATGGCTGGTTCTAGGCTTGGACTGGGTAAGGCAAGTGCAAGTTGAGCCTGGAGCACTTTTAGTCCTGCGAAGTAAAAGTGCCAAAAAAACCCTGAAGGATGGTGACTCTGCAATGACACAGGTGTCAACAAAAGGAATGCCCAGTGTCCAGAGTTGAAATTATTTGGGCAGCAAGATGATCACGTGGTAGGGTATTGAACTATGAAATGCTATGTACACACACACACTCATACTGACATATGCAAATGATCGCATAAAATGTGGGAGAAGAGAAACCTCCCCACAGGAGAATTCCAGGTTATGTACAGGGATCACTCCTCTCTTTGCAAGTACGGTTGAATTTACTGCATTACTTTTTTTTTCTTTTATTATTCATATGTGCATACACAGCTTGGGTCATTTCTCCCCCCTGCCCCCACCCCCTCCCTTACCACCCACTCCGCCCCTTCCCTCTCCTCCCCACCCCCTCAATACCCAGCAGAAACTATTTTGCCCTTATTTCTAATTTTGTTGTAGAGAGAGTATAAGCCATAATAGGAAGGAACAAGGGTTTTTGCTGGTTGAGATAAGGATAGCTATACAGGGAGTTGACTCACATTAATTTCCTGTGCGTGGGTGTTACCTTCTAGGTTAATTCTTTTTGATCTAACCTTTTCTCTAGTTCCTGGTCCCCTTCTCCTATTAGCCTCAGTTGCTTTTAAGGTATCTGCTTTAGTTTCTCTGCGTTAAGGGCAACAAATGCTAGCTAATTTTTTAGGTGTCTTACCTATCCTCACCTCTCCCTTGTGTGCTCTCGCTTTTATCATGTGCTCAAAGTCCAATCCCATTGTTGTGTTTGCCCTTGATCTAATGTCCGCATATGAGGGAGAACATACGATTTTTGGTCTTTTGAGCCAGGCTAACCTCACTCAGAATGATGTTCTCCAATTCCATCCATTTACCAGCAAATGATAACATTTCATTCTTTTTCATGGCTGCATAAAATTCCATTGTGTATAGATACCACATTTTCTTAATCCATTCGTCAGTGCTGGGGCATCTTGGCTGTTTCCATAACTTGGCTATTGTGAATAGTGCCGCAATAAACATGGGTGTGCAGGTGCCTCTGGAGTAACCTGTGTCACAGTCTTTTGGGTATATCCCCAAGAGTGGTATTGCTGGATCAAATGGTAGATCAATGTCTAGCTTTTTAAGTAGCCTCCAAATTTTTTTCCAGAGTGGTTGTACTAGTCTACATTCCCACCAACAGTGTAAGAGGGTTCCTTTTTCCCCGCATCCTCGCCAACACCTGTTGTTGGTGGTGTTACTGCATTACTTCTGAAACATAGAGGAGGGAGTGGTGAGAACATAAACCTAACACTGGAGAAACCTGTAGGTAAAACCTTCCTTAACCACGTGACAAGTAATGTCTTATCGTGTCCCCATGTGTGATCAGAAGGACACTTCACCTCTGTGGCATTCTTACCCTAAACCCATCATCCAGGCTAGTCATGAGAAAACCATCAGCCAAAACCAGTTCTCAGGACACTACAAAACATGATGGGAATGCCTTTAAAACTCTCAAGGTCGTGAAAAACAAGGAAAGAAGGAACAACTTTCACAAGCCAGGGGACATGAGGGTGACATAATAAACTCAGTGTGGTGCCCTGGATTGGGTACTGGACTAGCAAAAGAACACGAATAGAAAAATGAATCATAGTTCAAAATAGGTCTGGAGCTGGCTTCACACCAACACACCAGTGCTGGCATCTTGCTGACAACTGATCTTGGAAGTGTGAGGTGACAGGACAGGAGAAACTAAGGTTGGGTGAGGGGATACCCAACTCTTGGCACTATTTCCACAGCTTTTCTGTAGGCCTAAAGCTTTCCTTCTTCCCTCTCTTCCTCCCTTCCTTCCTTCCTTCCTTCCTCCCTCCCTCCCTCCTTCCCTCCATCTCTTCATCCCTTCCTCCCTCCCTTCCTGAGACTGGGATTTGAACTCAGGGCTTCATGCTTGCAAAGCAGGTACCCTACTGCTTGAGCCACACCTCCAGTCCAATTTGCTCTGGTTATTTTGCAGATAGGGTCTCAGGAACTGTTTGCCCAGGCTGCCCTCAAATGGTGATCCTCCTGATCTGAGCCTCCCAAGTAGCTAGGATTACAGGCTCCCAGCTAGCCTAATGTCATATTAAAAAAAAGTTTCATTAAAAAAGAGCTCTGATGTTAAAATCTTAGTTAATTTGCTCAACAAATAGCTATTGGAAACCTACTATCTCTAGTCCCTGTCACACTAATGAATGAGCTGGATGCCACCTCTGTCTTCCTGGAACTTAGAGCTTTAGTGGCAGATACAGATGACAGGGATGTTGAAAACACCTTGCTGAGTGCTTTGAGACAGTGCCAGAGGGTTAAAATATGCATTGCTCTCCTCTGCTGAAGTTAATAAATATGGCGTGCTAATTAGATCTTGGGACACATGGAACATATGGTACACCAAAATAAATCTGTTGAATATTTCTCATATTAGATTATTCCTATCAGCTGAACTACTTGGCAGGTATTTTAAAAGGATTTTTATTAAAGAAATTTAGGAATATTCTTTTTGTGACAAATGCCTTAAATTGATTTATTTTCAACTTTTAATTTTTAAATTGTATAGTCATTGTTTATTACTGGAGTACAATGTGCTATTTGGGAATATTCTTTAGCTTATTGTACTTTATGGACCTTACAAAGCTTTTTCTCTTTTTCATATAAAAATTTAAAAGTTATAATAGATAACCCATAATATATTTTTAAGTTTTAAAAGTCTGTGGGTTGTTTATTGCAGCACTCTTCACAATAACAATAGCCAACTTATGGAAACAGCTGAGATGCCCCACTACTGACGAATGGATTAAGAAAATATGGTATCTACACACAATGGAATTTTATGCAGCCATGAAGAAGAATGGTAAATGGATGGAATTGGAGAACATCATTCTGAGTGAGGTTAGCCTGGCCCAAAAGACCAAAAATCGTATGTTCTCCCTCATATGTGGACATTAGATCAAGGGCAAACACAACAATGGGATTGGACTTTGAGCACATGATAAAGTGAGAGCACACATGGGAGATATGAGGATAGGTAAGACACCTAAAAAATTAGCTAGCATTTGTTGCCCTCAATGCAGAGAAACTAAAGCAGATACTTTAAAGCAACTGAGGCCAATAGGAGAAGGGGACCAGGAACTACAGAAAAGGTGAGATCAAAAAGAGTTAACCTAGAAGGTAACACCCACGCACAGGAAATCAATGTGAGTCAATGCCCTGTATAGCTATCCTTATCTCAAGTGGCAAAAACCCATGTTCCTTCATAATTATTGCTTATACTCTCTCTTTAACAAAATTAGAGATAAGGGCAAAATAGTTTCTGCTGGGTATCGAGGGGGTGGAGGGGAGAGGGAGGGGGCGGAGTGGGTGGTAAGGGAGGGGATGGGGGCAGGGGGGAGAAATGACCCAAACATTGTATGCATATATGAATAATAAAACAATAAAAATTTTTGAAAAAATTATCAATTTCTGCTACATGGAAATAAAAATAAAAATAAAAGTCCATGGGTGCCAGGTGCCAGTGGCTCACACCTGTGAGCTACTCAGCTACTCAGGACACAGAGATCAGGAGGATCGAGGTTCAGGGCCAGCCCAGGCAAATAGTTCTGCGACACTTTATCTTGAAAAATAATCCATCACAAAAAAAGGGCTGGTGTTGTGGCTCAAGTCATAGGCCCTGAGTTCAAACCTCAGTACCACACACACACACACACACACACACACACACACAAAAGTCAGTGAGCTTTTCAAATAGTGGCATTTTTCTTGGCCTGCTTCTTAGAACAATAATACTCTGTTTCTCTGAGAATTTATAGTCTATGGATGCATAGGGAAGGGGGGCTTCCTTGAGCCCAAACTTGTACATACTTCAACTGGAGCGGGGGAGGGGTGACTATGAGCCCTGGCTGATCCCACCACCTGCCATTGTTACATGGAAAGTACAAACCAGAGGCTGGCATGGAACCCAAGAAATTTCTAAGAATGCATTTGGGAAGCTCCCCTCCCCTTCCTCTGCTTCCTCTAAAGGGAGATACTAGAAAAGCTAGTACTAATGGGGCAGGGAGAATAAAAACCAAAAAGAAATAAAAACAGAAACCAAAACAGATTACTTTTACTGGAAGCAAATGTAATACCACTCTTTTTCAAAACCTCAGCACTTGGACTGTTTTATTAGCCTCCTGCCTTACCTGCCTGCTACCATTCTCTCTCCTTCACTTTATTCTGAAAACTACTTTCTTAAAAGTTCTTAACACATTTTAGTTACAATGTAACTTTCATGATCAAAAACTTTCAGTGACTCATTACCATCCCAGGGAGATAATCCAAACATTTCAATTTTACTTTTCAAGTCTTTAGATGATTAACCAAACCACAAAACTTTCCTGGGCACTGTTTCTTAGGTGAAAAATGACATTGATATGTAAAAACTTACAAATTATCTCAACAGCCTAGTGGAGATACATGTGTAGCTAATTTTTTAAATTAGTAAAATCTAGCATTTTGGTAGGCTGATCTATCTATCTATCTATCAATCATCAATTCCCACTAGTAGAACTTAGTGTGGATATAAATGTGGATGTGATGTGGAAATGTCACAAGGAAACTCTCCTGTATAACTATCCTAAACAAGCAAAAATATCATTTTTTTTCTTTTACAAAATTGGAGAACAGGTTGGTGGAACAGGTCCTGTTTAGGGAGCTGGTACCAGTGGGAGGAAGGAGGAGGTGGGAAAATGGTGAAGAAGGTGAATATGGTGCAAATACTGCGTACACGCATATGTAAATGCAAAAAATGACACCTGTTGAAACTGCTCCAGGAATGGGAGGAGGGGAAATACAGGAGAATGATGGAGGGGTGAATTCAAATATGATATATTTGATATATTGTAAGAACTTTTGTAAATGCCACAATGTACCCCCAGCACAATAAAAAAAAAAAGAAATAATCTAAGTATACAATAAATATTTATTAATGAACTGAGTTCAAGTTGTTCAGTTGTTTGAAGGTCCTAAAACCTACATTTAAGCTTGGCATACTCCAAGTATAATAAAGTTTGTCAGAATAATGAAAAAAATAAATGCAGATGTGATTTGCCCCACTTTCCAATGTTATATAGACTTATCTATACAAGTGTTTATGATTTCGATTACCTTAATTGAAGCATGCTAAATGCACCTCATAAGCAAAGGAAAGAAATTACACCTTTATTATTTATTAGACCTTGGATGAATCCTGGCAATATTAAGATACAAGAATGTTCTTTGGTTCCTGCTATATATTTTCAGGAGGTTTAGTAAATAATTGCTGTAACTTAATCTCATAATCTTCAAAAGCCTCTTTAGCAAACTCCTGCTAACATCTGCTCCCACTGTGGTTAATTATAAAACAATTAGTTTCTAATGAGGTTTTTGCTTCCTTACTCTGTTTACCAGCACAGGTCTGACATCCGCCTATTGATAGAGATGTGTGGAAGCATCATTTTCTTCCTTTTCTTCTAAATCTTGATTCTGGAAGCCCTGGTAGAATAGTTAAGGAGATTCCTTAATAGTTGACAAGGGAAGTCTTTTATTCTCTTTCTGTTTTCATGGTACACAAATTTCCTCGTTTCCGCTACTGAGCTGGGATTTAGAAAAAGGAAGGAGTAAGGAGTGGAACATTCCTGTCCTTCCTGGCTTTTCAGCTTCATTAGTGAAATTTTTGCACGACATGACTTTTACCAAGAGGACAGTGGGGGCAATGTTTACCAAGAACGTTTGTCAGTGTACAACTGTGACAGAAATGGTGTGATTCCAGGGCAGAGTTTTACGTCTAGCTCAGGCTGTCATCAAAAGAAGAGAATTAGTATTTACTGAGCACCTCCTGTGTGTCAGGTGTGTGAGAAATATGCTCCCCTGTCCAAACTCAAAGAATGGACTCAGAAACATGGAGTGCAGTGGAAGTGAGACTTGAATGGGGACCTTGCCAGGTCAGGTGCTTAATGAGCAGAGACCCAGAAAACTGTTACAATAAGCATTATATTGTCTGGCACACAAGTCCTTCCCTCTGGTTCCTCATTGGCTGAGTACTACAGGGTTAACATGCTCTCCCCATGTCCTTAATTCCTACTGGGTTCTTTAAAATATGCCTCTTGGGATTGGTCAAATTTTAGAGGCGGACCTTAGGTGATTATCTGTGCCTTTGTGGCAGGAAGGTCTGCATGTGATCTGTGCTTTTTGGCACTTAACCCATTCCCTCATTCTATGGTGATTAACCCCACCCAGTCTGAGTTCCCTTATCAGTTCCTCTCCCCCAACCTCCTCAAGCTGATTAACAAGTAAGCCACCAGAGTTAAATACCTTGAAAATGGACCACCACTGACTTAATTTCTGACAGGTGTCATAGAAGGCTTTTTTCCTCCCTTTTCACATTTCATTTTATTTAATTCTCAGTGCAACCCTGTGACTGGGCTTTTTTTTCTTTTTCTTTTTTTTTTTTTGAGTACAAATTACTCAAAACAATGAAGTTAAGACTGAGGAATTTTGAGAGCATGTTCCAGGTCACACATCTACAAACTTGAAGAGTTTAGAAACACTTTTGTTTGATGCAAAAATCATACAAAGTTCCATGGTGGCACACTATCTTCATGCATATTTTTATACCCTTCACAGTCTAGTTTCCTGGGTTATGGACTAGCCTACTGATCTTGATGGGTTTTACAAGGATGAATGGGCGAATGAATTACTAATTGTCAAGTATGCCTGTACTTATAGAACGCATGTAATTATTGAATTTATAGTTAGCCTCACAGATTTTTTTTTCCTTGAACAAGCCTAGGATAGTATATGAAACTGCCTCTTTAATAACAGAAATTAATGGAGATCAAATAGTCTTTGCAAACACTTCCTTCCAGTTAACCCATCCTCGCCTGCTAACGTCCCCCAAACTTTTAGATTCAAGAGGGCACAAAGGCAAGACAACTGTCTTATTAAATTCCTTTTTTCATCAGAATGTGTAAGATGCAAAGAAGCAAAATGGTTAAGCTCTGTGTGGAATATCTCTGGGTTTTATATCCTCCTTCTGAGGATATAAAGAGAAGAAAAGAAGCCTGTGTAATTATAGATATAATAGGCTGTAACTTTTTGATGTTTGATTCGGACACATCTATCCATGAAGAGTTGAGATAAATATGCCAAAATGCCATCTGTAGCTGAAGGGCTCATAGGGCAATTTCATTCCATTTGAATAATACTTTTTCTGCATTTTCTCATTAAAAAAATAAAACCACGTTCCTCTTGTAAGCAGAAGAATGCAATGCATTTCATCCATGTATCAAAGACACATTCTTTTGAAAGCAGTTCTGATGGGCACGAGGGTGAGAATATTCTCAAATGGAAACAATTTTGTTTGTGAGGGAGTTCAGGTTTAAAATGGAAGCAAAGCATTTGTCTCTTGGGTGCCATGGCAACCAGAGGGAAGCTGCAAAGTCCAACAATGGTATGCAAATGTGCCTGGGCGGGTAGGAAGGAGGCGACCTTGGTCTTCTTTTTTCCACTTCCACTAGAACAGAAGGTAGCGTTGTGTTTTTCTAGCTGACTTCATTACTTCCAGATATGGTGCTCTCATAGGAAAGAGCAAATACTAACAGTAACTGCCTTTTCCTTAGGAAGTTTTTTCTGTGGAGAAAAGCTCACTTTCCTTGGTTTAGTTTCTTTGCCTTCTTTTTCTCTTGTTCAAATCTGGTCATTTTTTTTTAAGGAGGTTCTCAGTCTCGAATGTATTGTCTTCTCAGCATTCCCCTTACTTTGTCTGATTCACAATATCCCTCCAGCAGCTGAGAGGGTAGAAGGACCTCAGAAAAGCATGTTCTGAAGTTTGTGTGGAACACTGTGTCATTCTAGGACTGAGTGCTGACGGTGGGTGCTTGAGAGGGAAGCACAATTCACCAGGCCTGAGCAAACTGTGACTCTGGTGGAGTCTAGTCCTACAGTGAGCTGTCCTTGGCTAAATATATTTGGATTAACCCATAGTTTTATCAGAATGTTTCTGATTTGATAGCTAGTAAAGAGGATCATTTTTAAAAAACTTTATTATAATTTTTCTTCTTTTTATTGTACTGGGTGGGAGTACATTGACACATTTACAAAAGTTTTTACACTATATCAAATATATCATACTTGAATTCACCCCCTCCATCATTCTCTTTTATCTTCCCTCCCCCAGTCCTGGAGTAGTTTTCAACAGGTATCATTTTTCCATGTACATACGTGTGTAAACAGTATTTGCACTAAATTCACCCTCCCATGGCCCTTTCCCCACCTCCTCCCCACCTTGCACTGGTACCAACCTCCCCATACAGGACCTGTTCTTCAATTTTGTAAATGAAAAAAAGGACAAGTTTGTTTAAGATAGTTACACAGGGAGTTTCCTTGTGACGTTTCCATGTACATATGTATTATAACCCATATTGGTTCATCTCTTCTATTTTTCTTCTTTCTACCTTAGTTCCGCAGAAGGGCCATTTAACAGGCCATGTTCTTCTGGTTGTTGTTAAGAGAGAAACAGAAAATACGAAGAAGTGATGGGAGGAGTATAGGTAGTGTGAAACAGACACAAATTTATTTGATAAAGTGATGTGGGGATGGGTGTACTTTTCCATGATCCATGTATGCACTTGGGACAGTGCCTGGCACTTTGTAGGTCCTTAATAAATGCTAGCAAGGTGTAATGACAATAACCAGATTATACATGACCATGTTATGTATTTTTTTCTTTTGTGAGTCTCAAGTTCTGATTCCTGTATTGCTTTTGGCTGACAAGTCATTCTGTCTATTTATAATGGCTTTTGGAGTGCTGGGTATGCAATGTTGGGATGGATAAATGAAGGAAGGCTTGCAGTGGTGTTCTGTGTTCACTTCTGAAATAATGTTAATATTCTCCATTAACTATTTGCATTCATTAGCACCAAAATTTCCATTAAAATAAAATAGTGGTATTGAGCTGGGTGCCAGTGGCTCATACCTGTAATCCTAGCTACTCAAGAGGCAGAGATCAGGAGGACTGCTGTTGGAAGCCAGCCCGGGCAAATAGTTCACGAGACCCTATCTTGAAAAAACCCATCCCAAAAAAGGGCTCAAGATGGAGGACCAGAGTTCAAGCCTCAGAACCACCAAAAAAAAAAAAGAAAAGAAAAAAAATATATATATAGTGATGTTGAGCATTCAATTAATATTAAAATAACTAATATGGCTTTTCTTTTTTTCCCTCTCTTCTTTTTTCCCCTTCTTGATAGATTTTCTTATATAGTCGTTAAAAATTGGGCGATTGTACTTCTTATGTTGGTAGCTGTAAAAGTTATTTTGTTTGAGTAAGTAAGTATTTGATCAACTTTTTGTAGTGGACATGAACTTTGGTCCAAATCTCATTGTTAAAATTAAGCTTGACTTTATTTTTCTGTCTGAGAGCAGAATTTTTAGATGAAAAATTCCACCAGGGATTGAAAACATAATCTTCTCGCCTCCTGATTTCTAAATTCAACAAGAGGCCAGGTGCAGTGGAGCTGATTCCTACTGTGGACACGAGGGTGTCTGCTAGGTAACTTTATGTCCACCTGATCTCTGGTCATTGGTCCACACACATCACTGTGCCATCTAGTCTTCCTAATTCTAACACCTTTTACATTTTCCATTACGTGGTGACCTTTTAGAAACAAGGAAACACTTGGCTCTTCCCCTACCTCTTTGGGATGCAAAGTGTTCTCCCAGTCCCCTTTGCACACCTCAACAAATATCCCTTCTCCACTCTTTGGTAGGTTTGTAACAGAAACTCTTCTGGTCCTGCTTTTCTGCAGGATCCCTCTTTTTCCCAGAAGATGGAGGCATTTTCTGCTTTTCAGTCTCCCCAACGAACATCTGAGTTTTTATGAATTCTCCTATCACAGGAGACTCAATGTTGGGAGGGCAGACAATGGTTTTCTTTTGAGTTGAAGTTGACTTCCCTTCAACTCTTCCTCCCCAGCCAATTCTGACTGTGAACACTTATCTAGTCTGTGATCTGGGGTGGGGAAGAGTGTGGGTTTCTGGGAAGGGAAGTCTTTCAATTATGCTGAAATTTTAAAAAATTGCCATGATGCTGGACATTCTCAGGAATCTGAATGTACAACGTCAAGGCTCTGAGCCTGTGACCTAGCAAGAGAGAAAATTCCAAGTGTGATGCATTACTTTTCCTCCCATTGAAAAGATTTCCATCAAAAAAAAGAGAGAGAGAGAAAGGATTTCCATCGAAACTTTCCCCATTTTCTAGGGGGGAAGTAGTAGTAGTGTTTCTCCTTGTTACATCAAAGGAAGCTGGGGCAGAAGACATCATGCTAAAACTCACATGTAAATTTGTGTGAGAGCTGATGTCTTGCTGTCTGCCCATCAACTCCAGGATTTCGGGAACTGCTGACTCAGAGTAGGAGATGCTTTGACTTTGGGTTGGGAGAAGGTGATGGGAAGTACTTTCTTGCTAAACATGACAGTGAAAGAAAATATCTGGCTTGCAATCTTTCAAAAGATGAGAAAGAAAAAACTAACCAATAAACAAATAGAAAAAAAAAATCTATCAAAGGGATGGCACCCTGTATGTCTAAATAGTTGTAGTTTGAACAAGTCAAAACCATGTTCTGCCTTATAATTGTGGACTATTTTTGCCTTTCCAAATATAGCTAAATGTTACTATCATGGGAGTATTATGATGAAGACTATAACCTGAATACTCAGTTTAAATTATAAACAATTTATATTGAATTAAAATTATTATCATATAAAAATTTAAAAGCTATAATAATATTTTACATTTAGTATTTTTCATTTAGTAGGATTTCATGACTTTCTCCACTTTGGAATTTACAGTATGATCAGCCCTGCTCCTTCCCCAGCATCTTTATTCAGAGACACAAGTTATTTCCTTCAGTACTACTGTATGATATAAAATTCTGTAGTATCAAAACACTGACAAGAATTTTTTAATATGAAAACACTGAGACATTTGAGAGAGCTAAGTATAACTTACTCGAATTCCAGGGATATGGAGCTCATTTTAATCTCTGTCTTCCTGAGTCCCCTGTGAAGTTCCCTGAAGAAGTTCCCCTATGAAGAACCCCTGGCAGGCATTAACACCTACTGCATACTCTTTATTTATTTATTTCCATTTTTATGGCCTTTTTTTCTCAAGTATTTATAGTTATAAAAACTTTGAGTAGGGAGTTGGTAAAGTGGAATATTCGGTAATTCTGTTCTTTTTTTAATTTTATTTTTATTTCCTTTATTCATATGTGCATACAATGATTGGGTCATTACTCCCCCCTCCCCCCCCACACCCCCTTCCCTCCTTTCCCCCCACCCCACCTTATACCCCCACCCCCTCGCTTCCAAGCAGGAACTGTTTTCCCTTATCTCTAGTTTTGTTGAAGAGAGAGAATGATCATTAATGAGGAGGACCAGGGGTTTTTGCTAGTTGAGGTAGGGATAGCTATAGAGGGAGATTCCTAGTATTGCTTCCATTACTCTTTATTTCTGAATCGAAACTGCCATCTTTCCAGGATAGAAGTAGTGATGTAGTCAGGACGTCGATGTCACTAACTCAGGAATTGGTGGGCTGGGTCATAGTGTGTACCTTTGAAAAGAACAGTTGGTTCCGGGTCTCAGAATACAGTGAGGACATCAACCTTATTTGTAGATTTATTACACATGGTTTTGACCAAGCACAAACAAAGTGATAAATAAAATAAATGAAAAGAAAGTTCAAAACCAAAAAATTTAAATTCCTGCATGCTCATCACACAGCTCAACTGATCTGGAGAAGCTCTCAGTCAGTCCCATGTTATCATAAATTGTGTTTAAAATCCTTGTGTGATCTGCTGTTTCCTTGCCTTAAGTTTGTGAAAATCTGCCTCCCCCAAAGCAAGTGGTACCCCAAAAGCAAGATAAAAGTTATAGTAATCCTCCAAAGCCAAAATTCTCGTCAGTGTTTTGATAAGGTGAAAACCTGACATTTTTGGAGGGCATCTTGTCTTTAGCAGGAGCTGGGTGGTGGGAGAGGAAAAAATGAGTTAACATGAGCAACACTGAACTCTGTGCATCCTGAGCATGCGTGGTTTCTCCTCAATGGCGGCCCCCTTGGAACCCGGTTCCGCAGACACCAAGGGATTAGATGCTTGTGTACTAGGCCTGTGCTACACCTGTGAGTGTTACACCATTTGATCCTCACAATGGATCCTACCGTTGTGGTGCCACTTTACAGAGGAGGAAACTCATGCTTAGAGATGAAGAACTCATTAGAGGTTGCATATGGAGAAACAGTGGAGTCAGATTCTTGTCCAAATTGGTCCTTAGTACACTGCTGGCATTGAAAGATGGAAGCCTCTTTTCCTATTCTTCAGCCCCATAGATGGTTTTTTATTTTAAATCTAGCTCATGGTTTTATAGATTTTAAGCAGGGAGAAAGGATTTAAACAGTGTATTTGTACCCAAATCTGAGTTCCTGCAATTCAACAAAACCCAGAACCACTCATGTTGGTAAGTGGGAGAGGCACAAAAACCCAATGATCTGCAAAGGAGATGGTGACTCCTTTGTTGCTGAACGCTTTCTCTGGGTGAAAGTAATGGTAACTACACAAGTGTGAAAGAATTGCATGCTTGTTTATCAGGACTGGGACCTTCAAAATTGACCTCTACTTCTTGTTTGGGGAAGGTGAGAATGCAGCTGGGAGAAGAGACAGGGAATGTGGAGGACAACTTGGAAGGGTTTTTTTTGGCAATACTGGGGTTTGAACTCAGGACTTCTCGCTGCTAGGCAGGTGCTTTACTGCATGAGCCACAGCTCCACTCCCACCACCTTAAAAAATTGGGGAGTATGGACCATACTTGACGCAGCACAGGTATTTGCTGACTAAATGAACTAGAATGTGTTCCTTTCACCTGTCTTCCCTCTGAACACCTCTTCTCAAGAGGTGTTAGATAATGGCTAGGTATTAGGTTTATAAAATATTCTGTAGAATTTATTCTGCAAATGACTCATATCTGCCCAAAATGTTCCCTATTTGTGAGATGAGGTACAGGATTCTATTTTTTGTTTTATTTACTTATTTTACTATTTTTATCAGACTACGTTAACAGCACAAGGGGGTTTCATTGTAATAATCCATACATGCATACAGGGTACCTTGAACAAGTGCTCCCCCACTTTTTCAAGCAGTGTTTGATGGGGTTCATCACATTATCTTTTTGTATGTAGCATATACGTATCTTATTTACCCCTCAGTACCTGCTCTTTCCCCACACCATTGCGCTGATCCCTCACACAGTCCCCCCTTTATTACACTTATGTCATCGTTTTCTTATCATCACCATCATATGAGTAAAACCAGGAGATATTTGGCTTTTTTTAGCTTGGCTTATCTTGCTCAAGGTTGTGATCTCCGGTTCTATCCATTTTCCTGCAAATGACATAATTTCTTTCTTTATGTCTGAATGACACTCCACTGTGTACATATGTCACATTTTCTTTACCATTCATAGATTATTGGGCACCCAGGCTGACTCTACAGGTTGGCTATTGTGAATAGTGCTGTTATAAACATGGATGTGCAGGTAATTGATTTGTACTCCTTTGGATATATGGATATTTGGGAGATTATGAGTTCAAAGCCAGCCTGGGTTACAAAAAAAGGAAACACAGAAACAGTAGCATGCTGGCTGCTTCTAAGATACAATGTCACTTCCTGAATAGTTTCATTGAATAATAAATACCACCTGCACCTGCTCTACACACACATAGGTAGGATAATTGATTGGAATTGTTGCTAGAATAATTCTGTTGAGCTATGGTAGTGGGAGAAGACCTTGTCCTGACTGCTCTGGCTGGACTAGTAGAAAGGCTGTCTCCATTAGAGTTTTCTAATCTAATCCTTGCTTGAGTGTTCTACCACTATTTTAGGAAATCAAAGACTGAGGCTTGGTTTAGACTTGGGGAGTTTTATTTTGCAATGAAGCATAACAGTTGTATTCCTGTAGAGGGCTGAGACACAAGCTTGTCTGGCCTTGGGCTGAGGATCGAGTGAGTGATGACTTCCTCTACTACTTACAATATGGGGACAATGATGCCAAGTGCTCTGGAGGATCTCGTGGTGGAGGATCTCACTGGATCCCACTCCAGGGATCAAGGAGGTTCAGTCTGACAAAGCAGAGCCAGGTTGGAAAGGTAGGAAAACAAAGTTGAGCAAGTCCTCTTACAAAGGGACGCTGGCCTTAGAACAGAGGCTGCTCTGTTCCTGCTCTCTGGTCTTTAGAAGAAGCGCTTTCTAACAGGCACCCACTGTTGGATTTGTTTAGTTAGGTAAGTCATTTTCCCAAGGTCTGGGAGTGTGTTGTTCTACTTGGGTATTAGATGGGCTGTGTGAATTAAGGTGTGGCTTTGTGAACTTGAGAATCCACTGTTGATGAGTTAACAGTGTTGTTGCAGACCAGTCTGTTGCCAAGACAAACTTCCTCTCCTCATGATTTTCTATTTTCCTAGCTTTATACGGCTTCAAGTTCCAAGGCTAAAGGCATATATATCTTTGTGCACTGGGGGTTGAACTAAGAGCCTCACGCTTGCTAGGAAAGCACTCTACCACTTGAGCCATGTTCTAGTCTTTTTTTGTCTTTTTAGTTTGTTTTTTTTGATAAGACCTGTTTTTTTGAGGTGGGGGGTTACTGGGCTGGCCTCAAACATTGATCGTCCTGTATGCCTCCTGAATAGCTGGCTAAAGCATTTTTAACAGAGTGGAAATAACTCTGAGTGGCTTTTCCAGAGGGCACCTCCTGCTTATTCCGTTTGCTGACACTCTTCCTCAAAATACAGGTGATGATTTCCAACTCACAGCTTCAGGTGTGGCTGTGTGATGATTCATGCATCTGTACAAGATATTGTTATGTATTCATATAAAAGTACCATAGGTAAAACATTTACATAAATGAAATATTTAATGAATGAACAAAATATTAGTAAATTCTCTTGGCCTTACTCAAAGACTAGTAACAAGCCAGATGTAATTTGTTTTGCCCTAAATTCTTTTTCTTTTTTTTAAAACCACGTTGGAGTCTCTAGTGTCTAAGTCTTTGACGTTCCATTAGTGTTATATACACTTTAGACATCTTGTTAACTCAATTGTAAATTCTTAGCAGGATTCATATCTTACTCAGCTCCCTGCCTGACCTCAACAAGGCTTAATCATAGGTGGACAGAAGAGGCTCCTAAAAAATACCTGTAGGATTAATCTGTGATTAGAAAGAAACAGAAGAATCACGCACAAAAGTCTCCACAACCTCTGCACCATTTCTCCATCCTGAGATGCTAATATAAGTACTTGAGGGTAACAAAGTATGAGAAATAACTTCCATGCATCCTTCTTTGCAAACTACACACTTAAATGCTATCTATCCATTGGTGCATCTTCAAAATGGAGACAGGTACTGTAATATTTTGGCCCTTTCTTTTTTTTTCTTTTATTCATATGTGCATACAAGGCTTGGGTCATTTCTCCCCCCTGCCCCACCCCCTCCCTTACCACCCACTCCGCCTCCTCCCTCTTCCCCTACCCCCTCAATACCCAGCAGAAACTGTTTTGCCCTTATTTCTAATTTTGTTGAAGAGAGAGTATAAGCAATAATAGGAAGGAACAAGGGTTTCTGCTGGTTGAGATAAGGATAGCTATACAGTGAGTTGACTCACATTGATTTCCTGTGCGTGTGTGTTACCTTCTAGGTTAATTCTTTTTGATCTCACCTTTTCTCTAGTTCCTGGTCCCCTTTTCCTATTGGCCTCAGTTGCTTTTAAGGTATCTGCTTTAGTTTCTCTGCATTAAGGGCAACAAATGCTAGCTAATTTTTTAGGTGTCTTACCTATCCTCACCCCTCCCTTGTGTGCTCTCACTTTTATCATGTGATCAAAGTCCAATCCCCTTGTTGTGTTTGCCCTTGATCTAATGTCCACATATGAGGGAGAACATATGATTTTTGGTCTTTTGGGCCAGGCTAACCTCACTCAGAATGATGTTCTCCAATTCCATCCATTTTCCAGCGAATGATAACATTTCGTTCTTCTTCATGGCTGCATAAAATTCCATTGTGTATAGATACCACATTTTCTTAATCCATTCATCAGTGGTGGGGCATCTTGGCTGTTTCCATAACTTGGCTATTGTGAATAGTTGGCCCTTTCTGAAAAGCCCTTTTTGTGCCCCAGTGTTCACATTACCTTAAATAAATGAATTAAAGGCAAAAAACGGATTTGCTGATATCACAGATCCAGATGTTCCCATAAATTTCCCATATGTCACTCTGTTGTTAGGGTTGAGCCAGGGAGGCAAAGCTGTTGAGTGTTATGGAATCAGGGATTTATGACTGGGATTGGATCTTAATAATCATGGGAGAAGGTGGGGGAGTTAACGTCAAAAAGGGAAGCTGGAGGATGAGAAAGGGGTCGCGTTCTTCTTAAGCACTTTGATAGGTGAAGTCAGAGTTTGTAGGGAAACTCTAGGAAGCTAGGCATGTCCAGGCTTTGAGGCAGAATGCGAAGAGGATTTTGTGTAGTGTGTAGGAAGCTGCTGCATTTGACACTTGTGGCTTCTGTGTGTCCACAGCAAGCATCTGGTATGGGCAGGGACTGCCATTGGTCAGCAGGGCCGAAGGTCAGGAAGAAGAGCTGGTGCATAGCAGAGGAGAGCCTGCTGGCCAGCTCTGCCTCTCTCCCTCACCATGTCTTTTGGGGAGTAATGCCTACTGCTTCACTCCCACCTACCAAATCTGCTGAGAGTTTCATTTTTTTTTTTTTTTGCAAACTCTAACCTAGAACCATATAAAGCAGGTGATTCTGGGACCCTTGACTTTCAGCTTGCTGATGCTGATACTATGGTGATTTGGCACAATGCTCTGCTCTGTAGTATATAGAAAGGTACATAGATATTGTCTACAGCAAACAATGTCTAACACACTTGGAATTTAGGATAAAGTACAAAACCATCAGACACTGGATCATCTGGTAGTCATTCAGATTCAGCTTTCAGTGGCCTTGCAGATGGCATTTTTGAATATGGCTGTACAACACATTCATCTAATTCCACACACTCTTCTTATAATGTGACTTACCCTGTCTTCACTAAGAAGTGGGTCATACGTCTTCATCCTGTGAATCTGGCTTCTGGTTAATTAAGGTAGGAGTGTTGTTTGGTGACTCCTGAGGTTAGGCCATGAAGAAGATAACCTTCTGTCCTTTTCTGTCTGTCTGTGAGGATGCTTGCTTATGGAACCCAGATACCATGTTGTGAGGAAGCTTAGGATACACAGTGAAGTAACCAAGTGGGTGGTTTAGCTCCTGGGCTTTGTGTCTCCCAGCAGAGGCCCTGATACCTTGAACAGAGACTATCTCCATCGTACCCTGTAAATTTCATGTGCATAGAAATCTTGATTATTGTTGTTTTAAGTCTTTAAGTCACCAAGTTTTGGAAGTAAATTTTAAATGTATCAATAGATAATTAGAATGGGTGACCCAGAAAAGCTACTTCTCCACCTTCTTGGAATACCCTTTGCTGTCCTCTGTGACTTTGCCCTTCTTTCACCAAATTATAAGCCAAGTCAAGCCATTGGGACTCATTTTGGGTTATTTCCTAGGAAAACTAAGAAATATCCTTAAAGTTATTGGATAGCAATTCCTGCAAGTCAATGATCCTCTTAGTAATGATCATTTTTCACAGCATAACTTTAATATGCTATCAGGATAGCCAACTTATCCTTCTTCCAACTAAGGATGAGACATAGTAGGATAAAGGGGAAAAAGAGAATCCTTTCCCAATACCACTTATGTGGCAGAACAAAGACAGGCAGATAGTGGGCACACCTGAATATTTGTTGAATAAATGAATAAATTACTATGACTTGCTATTAAGAGAATGGTCATGTGGATTCACTGGGGGCCTTGTTGAGATTTAGGTTAAAGCTGGCTTGAGTGGTGGGTGGTGTGGAGTCTCTGCCCCATAGTAAGCAGTTCGAGAGATCTAGATTGGGTGTACTCATGAGTAGGTACAGCTGTCCTGAGGTAAGCCAAGGGATCTGTGAGGTCTTGGTGGAGTCTTAAGTGAGGGCTCTCCTTATATAATTCAAGAAAATGTCTGGATTGCTAATTCCTTAAAGCTAAACTGTAACTTTGGTGGCAACTTTATAACAAACAGCACTGCAACCCTCCAGACCTCAGCATCTCCATTCTTCACCAACAGAGCCCTGCAGTCTGCTTACTAAGAAAATCTCATGTGAAAATGAGGCTGGTGCTCTCCTCAGTAGGCTGCATTATCAGACTGGTGAGGCCAGTCCAGGTCATGTGCTGGTGTCCACGTGTGAGTCTTAGCACTAATTACTGTGATGATGAGAAACTTCTTCGGACACTTTAGACTGTGTCATTTATTTCTTAAATGAGTCTAATAACAGTATGAGCGTTTACTGTGTAGATTAGATGTTATTATACATTACGTCATATTTGACATTATACACTCTGGCACACAGTAAGCATTTATTACATGGTAACTCTTACTGACATCATCATAAATGCACTTTTGACAAAAGAGACTTCCGATGCAATTGTCCTCTGAAAACATCAAAGCCTTTAGTTACAAGCATGCAATTCCCTCCTTCCTGGGTTTTTCTCCACAGCAAAACATTGTATGTTCATCCTTTAGGTCCAATTTTCTTCATGAAGTATTCCCCAGCACTTCTACTTCATTCAAGTCTTTTCTTTCTTGAAAATCAGATAGTCATATGACTACAACAGGTGCCATCAATCTAACTTATAATCACTCATTTGTTCACACAGCTGTGCGTGTGGCTTGAATTCTTAAAAGAATTAAGTATCTTGAGGACAGATGTCTTTTTTTTTTTTCCCCTTTGTCTGTACTGGGGTTTGAACTCAGGGCCTTGTGTTTGCTAGCTGGGTGCTCTACCACTTGAGCCTCCACCAGTGAGGACAAAAGTTTGATACTACATCTATACCATCTTGAATATTCTAAATGATGGAAGGTGACTAAAATAATATTCCTCCATTGAAATGGATCTAAAGGACAGCTTAGTGGATGTCACTGATACCTCTGAGAGAGAGAGAGAGAGAGAGAGAGGTGATGTCTAGGCTTCATGAGGACCAGAAGGAAAATCTGTCTGTATACCACATGTGCACAGGACATTTGAGGTACCTAATACACATTCAGTAAAAGAATGTGGTTTAAACAAACCAACGGTCGTGTACCTTCTCTGTCCCTGCCTACTGCTGGTCCAGAGCCAGCAAGCCATACTGGAGAGGAGGGAAAGGATCACACACCTGGCCACATGGTCCACATTGTTAACAGGGCTCTTTTCCAGATTTCTTAGCAGGCCAAGGGCAGGGCCTGGACTGGAACAGAAGACTGAAAGACAACAGAATGCTGTGCTTAAGCAGGACTGAGAGAATGGAAAAACTGATCCACAGGAGGTCCACCCTGCCAATTCAGCGGCAGTTGGAGGAAGTGCTTTCAAAACATAGTGTGGAGGCTGGCAGAGCTGCACCGGGAGACATGCCAAAGCTTGCAAGCTCCCTATCTGAGACAGGGTGGATTCCACCTGGCTAAATCATGGCTTTTGAAAGCTATAGCACTCCCAACTAGCTGCATCCCTGCCAGCCTTTCAGTGTGAGCTGGACTTTCCCTGTTAAGATGAGATCAGAGATAGAGAACAGTTCAGGTGTACAGGGAGCTAGAGACTGGCTTACAGCTTACCCTCCAAAAATATATCACATGATACCCTATTTTATGCTAGCTTTCCATCCTCAGTAGACTCTAGTTCAAATGGTGAGCTCCAGGAATATGGAAATGTAGCCCTTAAGTGCCTTCATAGCTAATTATACTATTGAACATGTGAATAAAACATGGCCACATTTCTGTTACATTTTGGATCAGTTTCTTATGTTGTATGTTCAGTAATCTCTATATAATCACACTGCACAGTGGCTATCTTATGGAAGGGGCTGGCCTGGTTTTTCTAGATGGGGAGGAAATAAACCTGCTTAACCAGATGACTTCATACTTATTGTAGTAACTGGAAAAAACCACAATAGGCTAAGAGATGTAAAAATAATGCCTGTGCCCAGGAGGGATTGGTGGATGGGGGTGTGGGATGTGGTGTAGACAGATTATGGTTTACTTGGAAGAGATGAAATAAATTGTGACTAACACTCACAGAAGGATTTTAACTTTGTGCCTAAAGTAGATGACTGAGAAGAAAAGACATTCATTGACGTTAAAACACTGACACTATTGACTTTCAGTTGAGAGAATAAAACAGAGTCGCTGTGAGTAGTGAACACACTACATTTCTTCTGTCTGGTTCATGGAAATCTATTTGTCATAGTACTTCATTAAAGTACTTAATTTTCATAGTATTTCTATGGGAAAGAAAAGTTCTTAAACTTTATTTCATAAGAATTGGAGTAAGCTTTCTCTCACTTCAGTTCTGTCAAACACACACCGGGACTAGACTCACAGCTATCACAGAGAGGTGGGGAAATCTTTGTGAATAGGCTGAGTGGCTGAGTGAGAAGGGAAGGCCAATTTTTGATAATACAGTGGGATGGATTCCTCTTCTTAACCATTGGCTTCACATTTCCCTTTCTTCCGAAAGTCAGGGCTGTGATCAGAGGACACCTGAAAACTCTTTGTAAAGAAAATCTTACATTTGGACTTGTCGTATGTCTGGAGTAAGTGAAGAGATGGCAGCACAGAATAAAATGAGTCCTCTGCTGTGAGCAGGAGACTTTGATACAGACTCTCAGACTGCTAGAATGCTGCTTTTTACTTCGATTCCCTTCTTACTTGAGTAGGGACATAGCTCATCTCCTGCTGCTGGGGACTGGGGCAGCAGAAGAGCTCACACTGCAGTGGCACTTGGGTGGTTTTGAAATGATTTTCCAGAACTTTGTATGAGTGTCCTGAAAAACAACTCCATGAATATTTGTGTTGGCAATTACTTTTGAATTTGTAAAAAAAGACTTAATGGTATAGTAGAAAAAATATAAACAAAATTTCTGTAATCTAGGAATAGGGAAAGACTTTCTAAACATGACATCTAATACCAAAATCCAAAGAAAAATTCAAAAAGTGGTTAGGTGAAAATGAAAAAGTCCTCCACATGAGAAAACACCACACACAAAGTTGAAAGACAAAAAATACATGACTTTATTGTATGATATGTTATAAAAGGAGCATTTTAAAACCTACAAGGAAATAGTAGTCACTTCAGAAGAAAGATAAAGATGGTCCATAAGCATGAAATAAAGTTAAGTTCAGCAATAATGAGAAATATGGAAGTTAATAGAATGTTTACTATCTTACAATGGAAAAAAATTTTTTTTTCAAAGCTCAGTAACACTGAAGAAATGGGCTCTGTCCTGTAAGGGAATACTAAAATAGGTGTACTCTTTCCCCTTGTATTTCTGGTTTTAGGTATTTTTTTTGGTGTGGCTGATGTTTGAACTCAGGGCTTTGTGCTTGCTAGAAGGGTGCTCTACCACTTCAGCCACTCCCCCAGTGCATAGCTTTAGGGACCTAAGGAAAGAGCCACACAAAGCCAACATTTGCAATTGTGACACTCATTGCTGTTTTACTTGGCATAACAAGAATGCAAACAACCCAAATATCTTTATTCAAAGATTAGTTTAAAAATAATAAAAGCAAAAAATACAAAGAATAAAAGCAAAACCACACAGTGGATTATTAAAAATGATAAAATAAGCAGAAAAGTTTTAATGTGGGCAAATACCAATGATTTAGTTGGTGAAAAGGGTCACAAAACTGCTTAAAATTACAACACAATCAGTTAGTAGATACTGTGTAATTATACACACAAGAGGTTTGTGTAAGTTTTTCCTCAAATATAGTCACGCATCATATAATGATGGGGATAGGATTTGGGAATCACACCCTCGAAAGATTTCATCACACCATTGTGTGAACACCATAGCGTGTACTTACACAAATCTGGATGTACAGTCAGTCACTCAACATGGCCCCTTGATGCAGTCAGGAGATGCAGTAAACATGAGCTGCTTCTGCTGTAACTCAGCACATTGCTTTGGAGTAAACGTTGAAATGTTTACTAAGTAAATGAACTGTATAATTGTGATTATTTCCATATCTGCATATAATGCACTTTGGTTGAATTCACATCACACCCCTATTACTCTTTCATAACCCCCCTCCCTTTTCCTTCCCCTTTATAAAAACAATTTTTAGTAGGTTTCATGATGCTGTTTTTGCACACACACACTCTCTCTCTCTCTCCATATACCTATATGTACATGTAATGTACTTCGGTCATATTTCACCACCCATTATCTTCTCCTTTCTGGTCCCCTTCCCTCTTGTGCCATTTTCCTCCACCAGACAGTCTCCCTTTTATAATCACATCATGTTTAATATTATTATTATTATTATTATTAGTTAGGTCTAGATTATACATGTGAGTGAAGATGTGTTGTTGTCTTTTTGAGCTTTTCCAACATGATTATCTCCAATTCCATCCATTTTCCTGCAAATGACATAACTTCACTGTTCTTTATGATTGGATAATATCCAATTGTGTATATATATCCATTCCTCAGTTGTTGGGCACCGTGGCTAATTCTGTAGCCTGACTATTGTGAATGGTGCTGTGATAAACATGGGTGTCTCTATTTTATGTTGACTTAATTCCTTCAGGTATATGCCCAAGAATGATATTGCAGGGTCATATAGTGCTGTTTTTAATTTTTTGAGGAACGCCCATGCTGATTTACATAGTAGTTTTACTGATTTGCCTTCTCACCAACACTGTGTAAGGTTTCCCTTTCTCCTGCATCCTCGCCAGCATTCATTGTTTGTTTTCTTGATGACAGCCATTGTGAGTGGTGAGGTGGAATCTCAGTGTTGTTTTGGTTTACATTTCCATTATGGCTAAAGATATGGGACATTTCTTCATGGATTTATTAACCATTTTTACCTTTTCTTTTGAAAACTCTCTGATTTTCCCATTTACTAATTGGAATATTTGTTCTTTTGGTGTTTAATTTCTGGGGCTTTTTATATATTCTTGATGTTAGTCTTTTGTCCCACTAATAGCTAGCAAAATTTTTCTCCCATTCTGTGTGCTTTCTCTTCATTCTTCAATTATTTCCTTTGCTGTGTGGAAGATTTGTAATTTGATGAAATCCCGTTTGCCAATTCTTGCTCTTATTTCCTGAGCAATTGAAGTCCTAGTCAGCCTAGACAACAGCCTATGTCTATATCTTCAAGGATTTTCCCTATGTTTGCCTGTAGTAGTTTCAAAGTTTCAGGTCTTGCTTTAAAATTTTTGACCCATTTTGAGTTGATTTTCATGCAGGGTTAGAAACAGGGGTCTAATTTTAGTCTTCCACAAGTGGATATCTGGCTTTCCTAACACTATTGAAGAGACTCTTTTCTCCATTGTATGTTTTTGGATCCTTTGTCAAAAATCAGATGACTTTAGCTGTGTGGACTTATTTCTGGATTTTGTATTTCATTGGTCTACATGTCAAGAGTGAACTTTAAAAAAGAAATTAGAAGCATACTTTGAAGTAATGATAAAAATGTAGCATATCAGATTTACAAACCAGTAACAGTTGTTTATTCTTGCTATCAAGTGTATCTGTGCATAACTGTGCTATACTTTAGTATACTTTGTTTATTTGTGACTGATAACACACTAGGTTTGTTCACAAACACACTGAGGAACACAGAACTGTGCTACTCCATTAAGGAAGGTACAATGTTATTAGACAATAGGAATTTTCAACTCTGCTCTAATCTCATGGGACCACCATTGTGTGTGAGACCTGTTGTAGACTGAAATGATTTGTGTTTATGTTATATGAAAATTTAAAGCATACAGAAGCAGGGAAAGAATAATGAGCATGGACTCAATAATTGCTAACATTTTGCTACATTTACTTTATTTGTTTCTTACACAAATACTCACATATCTCCATACACATTCCATTTCATAGAACTGCCCGATTCTTCTATGCCTGAATTTTCTCTAATCATTTATTAAGATTCTGCTTGAATAAGGTAAGTGAAGAAGACCTCAGTTCCACTAAACACAGCCAACACTATTTTTTGGTTACACTGTCTAACACCATTTCCCCCTAACTACACTAAAATCTGTGTATTTTTGGGTTATTATTAAGCATAGTTAGGCATAATTTTTTTTCTACACATAGGAGGATAATGAGATATAGAACTTTCCAGGTGCATGCTTGTAATCCTAGCTACTTGGGAGGCAGTGATTAGGAGGATCCAGGTTCAAGCCCAGCCTGGGCAAATATTTCACGAGATCCCATCTCCAAAATTATCAGAGCAAAATGGACGGGAGGGGTGGCTCAAGCAGTAGAGTGCCTGCTTTGCAAGCATGAAGCCCTGAGTTCAAACCACAGTCCTACAAGACAAAGAAAAATATAAAATTTTGTAATTTAAGTTAAATTGGAGATATCTCAATCCTAGATTTTATACCCTAAAAAAATAGTAATAATAACAAATCTTTGGCAGATTTGTCAAAGCCAAATTTATTTGTGTTTAAGACTTTAGAAACAGAAGTCTGTTAGGGAGTGGTCAAGTGCTCCATCAAGCAGACGTCCTCATCTGTGGAACAGCTTTCCCTCACGACAGTTGTGTTGAGCAACCACTGAGCAAAAACTCTGTGCTCTGGGAAAAGTCCAATCTGTCGGGAGGCAGATGCTAGATAAGATGCTGACAGGCATTCTGGTGCTGGTCCAAGCTCCCCAGCAGAGCTCAACCCCATCATCCTGTTCTCCCAAGCCTCATCACCTCCCCGCCTTGCCATGAAGAGTCAGCATCATTCTCTTGCCAAGCATCTCAATGTGGATGAGAGAAAGAGAGAGAGAGAGAGAGAGAGAGAGAGAGAGAGAGAGAGAGAGAGAGAGATGGCTATCAGCAGGTGGTGGGACAGGATTACCTACAGCCCTGTCTCCCACAAAGCTTGGCCCCTTTCCTTTCTCCTTTCTCTACTTCCTTACTCTCTTCCCTTTTCATGCTGCCCTCCTCTCCTCACTGAGACTTTCTGTTGAAATTTCTTTTCTGGTAAAGTTGCCACTTGTCTCAATTTCTCCTGGGTTTAATAGTTCAGTTGTGAAATCAGATTTCCTATTCTTTCACAAATCGTAAATTCTTCTGATTTTGCCTCACCTTAAAATATCCCTATGGGGTTAGATGTTATAATCTCTCTCAGTCATGGCTTAGACTCAAGGTTAATTATTAGGGATTTGAGTGGGAATTTGGGGCACCAGGTTGAAGACTGTGTTTCCTGCTTTTCTTTGGAGCATGCCATGTTAGTTTTAGCACGAGCCTCCTGAGTTAGGGTTTGAGTAGACAAGAGGGTCAAGTTCCACAAATTGGACATGGTCTGAGTTTATAATGGACATAAGTAGGAGAAAGAGTCCAGCTTCTGTTCAAAGTTTATTACCTCAGGCTGCTAGCGGTTGGTACATTCAAACAGATCGAGAATTTATAATTGGCAAGGTTTTGTGTACTTCTATGATGTATAGACCTCTCTTCTGCTTTCCAAAAATATCAGAATTCATAGTAAAGTCCTGGGATTCCTGTCAATCTTATTAACTTTACATTTGTTTTATGAATTAATCAGGATAGAATTAAGTACATGCTTGATGTCTGTTGAATTTATATAAAAGCATATCAAGCTGAAAAAAATCTCAGTGGCACTGGATTATTGAAAAGGGAAGGAATGATAAAATTAGGGAAGTTTTTTAGATCTGACAAAGCATCACATGAACAAATGCCTGTAACAGTTGAAGCATATATACGGCTGTGTCATCTGGCGACTGTAGAGGAGTAAATATTGGAAAACAGTTCAACTGATATTGTACTGTTGTTAGTGAAAAACATAGTGCACAGAGGTACAGCAAACTTATTTTTAAACATTGTAGCCCTTGTGCAATTAGAAGATAATTTAATGCTGAAGCTGAAGGGAGATTGGACAAGCTCTCAAGGCTTCTTCTGGAATTTTGATTCCATAATTCTTACATATTATGTTTAAATTTTATGTAATTTTTGTTAGTGGTTAGTGACTGTCTCAAAACCATATATATATATATATATCAGTTATGTAGGTCTATTATATATACGTATATAGGACTAAAACACATAGTTTGATCTGACTCCAGTTTCTACAGTAATAAATATTTTAGCTAAGATCTTTTGTGTTAACATTAAGATTTTACCTCACTCCTACTAGAATGGCTATCATCAAATAAGAGAAAAAGGAACCCTTATACACTGCTGGTGGGAGTGTAAATTAATACAACCACTATGGAAAACAGTATGGAGGCTCCTCAAAAAATTAAAAAATTAAAAATTAATATGCTCAAGCAATTCCACTCCTAGGTATATATCCAAAGTAATGTAAATCAGGTTATAATAAAGACACCTGCACACCAATGTTTATTGCAGAATTATTTACAGTGGTCAAGCAATGGAAACAGCACAGATGCCCTACAACTGATGGATGGATTAAAAAAATGTGAGCAGGGAACTGGTGGGTCACACCTGTAATCTTAGCTACTTAGGAAGCTGAGACCAGGAGGATTGCAGTTTGAGGCCAGCCCAGGCAAATAGTTCAGGAGACCCCCACCCGCCAAATAACCAAAGCAAAAATGGACTGAGGTGTGGCTCAAGTAGTAGAGAGCCTGCATTGTAAGCATGAAGCCCTGAGTTCAAACACCAAGCCCACCAAAAAAAAGAAAGAAAAGAAAAAAGAAAATCTGGCATATACACACAATGGAATATTATTCAACCATAAAGAAGGATGAAATTGTGTCATTTGCAGATAAATGGATGAAACTGGAGAACATCAGTTTCAGAAACACAAAGGTCACATGTTTTCTCTTGTATGTGGAAGATGGATCCAAATATGAATACAAGCATGATGATCATATGCACATATATACACACAGAACATGTTTCCAGACTAAAGGAGGAGGAAAAGAGAACAATGATAGAGAGTGAATGATATTGAAATAGATCACATCTGTGTCGGAAGAAGACACAATGAAATGCATTGAGAACTGTTGAACAATACAGCGTAGGGGAAAAGAGTGAGGAAGAGTAACAGATGGGGTGTGACTGACTAAAGTACAATATATTTACAAGCAAAACACCAAGGAAAAATCCCACAGAACAATGGACAGACACTAAAATAATGAAGAACAGAAATGTAAAACAGGTCATGTTAAGGGGAGGGCACAGTGGGAAGGGGAGGGTAAATGAAGAGGGTAAAGGGGGGTGAGAGTGGTTAATGAATTTTCTACACATGTATGAATATGGAACATGGAAACCTGTTGAAGTCATTTTAAGAAGAGAAGTGGGGAAGAGGGTGAATAATGGATGGGATGAATCAAACCAGGGAACAATATATGTACGTATGGAAATGTCACAATGAAACGGGGGATCCCTGTATAATTATCATACACAAATAAGAATGTTTAAAAAATAAAATATTTTGTGTTAGTTGAAGGTAACCTGGTTGAAATTCGAAACCAGTGCTAGGTGAGTCACCAGCTCTGCACTGAGCACCTGCTCCCTGTAGGATGGTGCATACCGCACTGGGGAGACTATAAAGGTGGACACTCACCTGTTTCTTGGGCTGGACACTGTTCCTGGGTACAAATCACATAGGTGTAAGGCGTGAATAATCCGTTGTGAAAGGTACATGATAATAGAAGGCACTGTGTAATAAGTGGCACTGGAAGGATACTCCTAATGAGGGTAGTACCAGGAGTGGGAAATGGAGTTTTATTTTGTGAATGGTAGAACATTTCCAGAGAAGGGGAGCTTTGCGAAAACTGGGGAGTGTTTTGCTAAGAATGGGTGGGCTGGTGTATGGACACAGATCTGCCCCCAATGTAAAGAAAATAACTATTTTAGTTATTAGATAGAAAATAATAGTTATTAGTTAGAAAGTAATAAAACTCATCAATGAGCTTGCAGAACTCAGTTGTTTAAATGAGATTAACCCAAAGCAGGGGACACGGGTTTTGCACAAATAATGGCCTTGGGTACTTTGCTCTTTGTATGCAAGATGCTGTTGTTACCAGATGACATGCTGCAAAGTACTTTAGGATTTACAAGTGTGCAGTTGCATTTGTATATAATTGCTATGCTTTTCTAAGCAGTGTTGATTCAATGATTTATATTCTTGTATACATATTTCTTTTTTTCTGTATAAATATTAACAAAGCTGATCTTGCCAGTTGAGTGTTTCTTTGTAGAATTCTTTAGCAAAACTGCTCACACAAACCAAAATTCAGGAGAGTTTACAGAGGAAAGTTAAGTACCCAGAACACCAGGCCTGTTCTGTACAAATATTTGACTCTATTTAACCTTTACCTAACATATCTGATTAGTCTTTGCTAATTTATATTAACGTCAGTTTTCCACCTCGTTGAGGCTTAATCAAACTGCTTTAGAATTTAGGGCTCATCATTTTCCTAATTAATTCTGCCCACTTTGTCTTATGTCAAGAAACTTTTGCAATGAATTGAAAGAGGTAACAATGAACTCTACCAGCCAGAAGCACAGCCTTTTGAAGCTGCAAATTTAAGTCTTTCAGCCTGATTCCATACAGAAGCAACAGCTGTAATGTGACTGTGTACTCCCAAGTAATTTCATACAAATGAGTAGTTGGTAGGTAAGGACAGAATTCATAAGCTAGGGTTTTGTAATAAAAACATTGATTCTAGCACTGTGCACCTTTGAGAAACAAAAAATACACACAGGTAAAACTGATGGAGGTGTCTGTTTGGAGATAAGCACAGTCAGAAATACTTTTCTAACATGGAGGATACAAGGCCATTCATTAAAAGGTGTGTTGGGTGTTAGGCGTGTGGCTCAAGTGGTAGATCACCTGCCCGGCAAGTGCAAAGCCCTGAGTTCAAACCCCAGAACCACCAAAAAAAAAAAAAAAGGTGCATTGGAAAATGGAGTGTTATATGTACTTAGGCTCCATGCCTGGTATGGAGAGAACTCTTTGACTCATGGAAGGTTTTTGGTTTGCAGGAAGAAATGGCGTCTAGAGTCTGATAGATCTGGGTTCAAACTTTCTCTCCCTGCTTTAAAGACACATGACCTTAGGCGTGTTTCATTGCCTCTAGGTGTTCTGGCCCCGGTCTTGTAAAATGCTCTCATCCTTGACAGCCCAGTTTGATGCTCTGTAAATGCCAATGCTTCCATGTTTCCCTTCCTCACACTGAGCAAATGCTCAGTCTAACAACTACATGATCAAAAACTGTCCTTACACTTGGCCAGAGAGTGGCTCAAGTGTTAGAGCGCCTGCCTAGCAAGCATGAGGTCCTGAGTTCAAGCCCCAGTGCCAAAAAAAAAAAAAAAAAATATATATATATATATATATATATATATGGAGAGAATAGAAGAAACTGTCCGTATACCTTGGAAAAAAAGACTTCCAAAATAGAAAAGAGCAGTTTTAGATAGATTTACAAACAAATTTAGAAGAAAGATTTTCACAAATCTCCACAGATAGAAAGGAAACTCAGACAGGTGGGAAATGTCTTATTTCCAAAAGAAACTTTGCCTGAAAAATGAAGGAAACTGAGAGGAGGTACTAGAAAACAGAGGGTTGATTGTTAGAATAATTATGGTGAAACTTAAATGTCGGGGTGGTTTTGGATCATAAATTCCCCACAATAAAGCAATGTGAGGGTTTTCTCTGTGCGTGGCAGCTGGCCAGCTCCTGAAATGCTGGACTGTCCTGTCCTAAGACAGGAAAAGGAACTACCCAGGTTCGGGAGCCAGGCCTGGGGCCTGTCTGATGGGTCCATATGAGCGTGAGAACGTTCCTGTGTGTGAGTTAAGGAG